>NC_058519.1:372697306-373305639 GCF_904849725.1 Hordeum vulgare subsp. vulgare
TCATGAGACACACCCTCGAAACTAACTGTGATAGTCTGCTTAATGCAATCAATGTGAGCATTGACAATGTTGAGAAAGGGTCTACCAAATATGATGGGACAAAAGCTATCTTGTGCAGTACCAAGGACGAGGAAATCAGTAGGATACTTCGTCTTACCACACAGGACTTCTACGTCTCTCACAATTCCCACAGGGCAGATAGTGTCTCTATTAGCTAGCGTAATAGTGACATCAATGGGTTCTAACTCAGCAGGTGCAATCTCATCTTTGATTTCATCATATGGAGAATGGGGTATTGCACTAACACTAGATCCCATATCACATAAACCATGGTAACAGTGATCTCCTATCTTGACAGAAACAACGGGCAGGCCAACTACAGGTCCGTGTTTGTCTTTCACGTGAGGTTTAGCAATTCTAGCGGAGTCCTCACATAATTTAATAACATGCCCGTCTATGTCTTCGGCTAAGAGATCTTTGATAATAACAACACTAGGTTCAACTCTAATCTTCTCAGGGGGTGCAAGTGGTCTAATGTAACCCCTACGTATCACAGTTGGAGCTTTAGAATAATCCTTTATCCTAGCAGGGTATGGTGGTTTCTCACTGTAAGCACAAGGAACAACAGGATCACTAAAAGCAATGACTTTCTCCTCAACTAGATTGGTTTTGGCTATGTTGCTTTCTACAGGAGGATGATATTTAAACCACTTCTCTTTGGGAAGATCAACATGAGCAGCAAAAGATTCACATAGAGAAGCTACTATCTCAGAGTCAAGTCCATACTTCGCGCTAAAATCTCTAGAAGTGTTTGTCTCTTCAAAATATTTAACACAATCAAACTGGAAATTCATACCTGACTTCTTACCTTCCTCCAGCTCCCAATCTTCAGAGTTGCGTTTGATTCTCTCCAATAAATTCCACTTGTGATAAATATCCTTCTTCATAAAAGAACCGGTACAAGAAGCGTCAAGCATGGTACGATCTTCATGAGAAAGCCGAGCATAAAAGTTTTGAGTGATGATTTCTCTCGAGAGCTCATGATTGGGGCATGAATATAACATTGATTTAAGCCTATCCCAAGCTTGAGCTATGCTTTCCCTGTCACGAGCCCAAAAGTTATAAATAAAGTTCCGATCATGATGTACTAAATGCATAGGATAGAACTTTTGATGAAATTCCTATTTCAACCGATTGTAGACCCATGATCCAGTATCATCACATAGCCTATACAATGTCAACGCCATATCCTTTAAAGATAAAGGAAAGACTTTCTTATTTACCTCATCCTCGGGCAAACCTGCAAGCTTAAATAAACCACAAACTTCATCTACATAGATCAGATGCAAGTCTGGATGTGAAGATCCATCTCCTGTGAAAGGATTAGCAAGGAGTTTCTCAAGCATACCCGAAGGAATTTCATAAAAGATATTTTCAGTAGGTACCTCAGGTTGAGGAATAACTCCTCATGCTTCCGTTCGTGGTGAAGATACCCTGAACAAACTCCTCAAAGGAACAGTTTCCATAGTGACAAGTGACAATAAATTTCAGCACAGTATAAAACAATTTCCTTACCAATTTCCACTTACCAAAGGCGCTTCACTACCCGCCAATGGCGCCAGAAAAGAGTCTTGATGACCCACAAGTATAGGGGATCAATCGTAGTCCATTCGATAAGTAAGAGTGTCGAACCCAACGAGGAGCAGAAGGCTCTGATAAGCTGTTTTCAGCAAGGTAATAACTGCAAGCACTGAAAGTAGCGGTAACAAGTGATTGTGTAGTGAGGTGAAACATAGCAAGCGAAAAGTGACAAGTAACAAGTAGTAGCAACAGTGCAGAAAGTGGCCCAATCCATTTTGTAGCAAGGGTCAAGCGTGAACAAAGTCTTATAGGAGGAAAAACGCTCCCGAGGACACACGGGGATTTCGGTCATGCTAGTTTCATCATGTTCATATGATTCGCGTTCGTTACTTTGATAGTTTGATATGTGGGTGGACCGGCGCTTGGGTACTGCCCTTACTTGGACAAGCATCCCACTTATGATTAACCCCTCTCGCAAGCATCCGCAACTACGAAAGAAGAATTAAGACAACGTCTAACCATAGCATTAAACTAGTGGATCCAAATCAGCCCCTTACGAAGCAACGCATAGACTGGGGTTTAAGCTTCTGTCACTCCAGCAACCCATCATCTACTTACTACTACCCAATGCCTTCCTCTAGAGGAGAAGTATGGTCAAGTGTTATGTAGTCGATGTTCACATAACACCACTAGAGGAAAATTCAACATACAACATATCAAAATACCGAACGAATATCAAATTCACATGACTATTATTAACATGACTTATCCCATGTCCTCAGGAACAAAAGTAACTACTCACAAAGCATAATAATAATCCTGATCAGAGGTGTAATGAATAGCATCAAGGATCTGAACATAAACTCTTCCACCAAGTAATCCAACTAGCATCAACTACAAAGAGTAATCAACACTACTAGTAACCTTACAAGTACCAATCGGAGTCGTGAGACGGAGATTGGTTACAAGAGATGAACTAGGGATTGGAGAGGAGATGGTGCTGATGAAGATGTTGATGAAGATGCCTCCCCTCCGACGAGAGGAGTGTTGGTGATGACGATGGCGATGATTTCCCCCTCCGGGAGGGAAGTTTCCCCGGCAGGATCGTCCTGCCGGAGCTCTAGATTGGATCTGCTCAAGTTCCGCCTCGTGGCGGCGGTGAAACCACGAAAAAGCTTGCTTCTGATTTTTTCTGGACCAAAACCCTTCATATAGCAAAAGAGGGGGGCTAGTGGGCCGTCAGGGAGCCCACAAGCCCCCACTCCGCCACCAGGGGGTGGTAGCGGTGGCAGGCCTTGTGGCGCCCTGGCTGCCCCCCTCCGGTAATTCTTTCGTCCAATATTTTTTATATAATCCCAAAAAAATCCACGTAATTTTTCAAGGCATTTGGAGTTGTGCAGAATAGTGGACTAAGATTTGCTCCTTTTCGAGTCCAGAATTCCAGCTGCCTGAATTGTCCCTCTTCAAATAAACCTTGCAAAATAAGAGAGAAAAGTCATAAATATGGTAACACAAAGTAATATAACAGCCCATAAAGCAATAAATATCAACATGAAAGCATGATGCAAAATGGACGTATCAGGGCCATAGTGTTCACTAGAGGCTTCTCTCATAATAACAAATATCACGGTGGGTGAACAAATTACTATCGAGCAATTGATAGAACCGCGCAAAGTCATGACGATATCTAAGGCAATGATCATGCATATAGGCATCATGTCTGAGACAAGTAGACCGATACTTTCTGCATCTACTACTATAACTCCACACATCGATCGCTATCCAGCATGCATCTAGTGTATTGAGTTCATGACGAACATAGTAACACTTTAAGCAAGATGACATGATGTATAGGGACAATCTCAAACCAATGATGAAAACCCCATATTTTTTCCCTTGATGGAAACAACACGATGCGTGCCTCACTACCCTTTCTGTCACTGGGTGAGGTCACCGTACGGTATGAACCCAAAACCAAGCACTTCTCCCATTGCAAGAATCATAGATCTAGTTGGCCAGACAAAACCCACAACTCGAAGAGAATTACAAGGATATGAAATCATGCATAAGAGAGATCAGAAGAAACTCAAATAAGATTCATAGATAATCTGATCATAAATCCACAATTCATCGGATCTCGACAAACACACCGCAAAAGAAGATTACATCAGATAGATCTCCATGAAGATCATGGAGAACTTTGTATTGAAGATCCAAGAGAGAGAAGAAGCCATCTAGTTACTAGCTATGGACCCATAGGTCTATGGTGAACTACTCACGCATCATCGGAGAGGTCATGGTGTTGATGGAGAAGACCTTCGTATCCGAATCCCCCCTCCGGCAGGGCACTAGGACGTGCCCCAGATGGGATTTTGCGGAGACAGAAGCTTGCGGCGACGGAAAAGCGATTGCGA
This sequence comes from Hordeum vulgare subsp. vulgare, assembly GCF_904849725.1. Classification (NCBI taxonomy): domain Eukaryota; kingdom Viridiplantae; phylum Streptophyta; class Magnoliopsida; order Poales; family Poaceae; genus Hordeum; species Hordeum vulgare. The sequence continues at coordinate 372,701,302 of NC_058519.1, forward strand.
TGGTCTCATTATTTTGTCTAGAATTTATGGGATTATATAGGCGAAAGATCTAGGTCAGGGGACCTCCAGGGGGCCCACAAGCCTGTATGGTGTGGCCCCCCTAGCCGCGGGGTGAGGGATTATGGGGCCCCTGGAGCTCCTCTGGCTAGGCTACCAAGTTCTCCGATTTTCTTCCGTTCCAAAAAAATCTTTTCGGGCATTTTCTTCCGTTTGGACTCCATTTCAAAATCTCCTCTGTAAGGGGCCAGAAACATGCAAAAAACAGGAACTGGCACTTGGCACTGAGTTAATAAGTTAGTCCCAGAAAATAAATAAAAAGCATGCAAAACATCCAAAGTTTGACAAGATAATAGCATGAAACCATCAAAAATTATAGATATGTTGGAGACGTATCATACTCTGTCTAGGAGTTGCGAGTAGTTTCTCGTGTTTGTAACTTATGCACGAGGCCGTGTATAGTGCTGAACTTAGGGGTGGGCTATGATGAGGTAGGCATGTGGCATGGTGTACCAAGTGGCACTCGAACGGCGGGCTTGGGAACCCCGTGCACATCTTTTGAGGCCGTAGTGGAAACTTCGGCCGGACTTTCACGTGGGTTCAGTCTCAAATAGGCGATAAACTTTGACTAGGTGCTTGTGTGGTTAACGGTCATGGTCGACTCCCTCGCTGGGCTTCCGCTTGAAGGTTGGCGAGGTGCATGATGTGCACATGGAGATAAATGGCGAGATCGTGTGTGAAGAAGTACACCCTTGCAGGGTTATGATCTATTCGAATAGCCGCATCCTCGGATATGGACTACATGGAAATATATGTTGTTCATTGATAACTTTAATGGTTACTCATAAAAGTATTAATACAAGTGTGAGTACCGTGAATGGCATTCTTGTTGGAAGATGGGAGATGATCCACGGTAGTGTATTTTTGTGGTGTTAGTGGACTCGTTTACGCTTTCTCAAACTTGTTAAAAAGTACTCGTAGTTGCATTACACGATAGCAAAGAGTCAAAGATGGCTTGCTCCATGAAACCCCACAACCCCCCTTGTTGATACTTGTGCATGAGTAGTTAGATTTGATTTAAAGACTTGTCGAGTACTTTCGTACTCATGTTTGCTTAATAATTGTTGCGGAAGACACCCACGATCCTTCAGGTGGGTTCTATCTAGACGTCGATGAAGCTGAGTAGCTGGTGTCCCAGCTGCGGTCCGGAACCCTTGGGAAGGGTTGTAGATAGTCAGGCTGCGTGCCTTTTTATGCTTTCACCTGTATGTAGTCAGACAACTTTATGCTTCCGCTTGGTTTGTAATACTTATTTGCATGACTTCTGTGCGGCTCATGAGACCCCTACCTATATGAACATATTATGCAAGGCTCTTCTGAGCCTTCTAAATAAATGTTGTGATGTTGTATGGTTATGTGTATCTATGCATATCGGGCATGTCGTGCGTACGTGTGACGTGCAATGGTATGTATGGGAATCGATACCTAGTTGTGTGCCTTTAGTAGTACTCTTTACAGGGAAATGCCTCTTTGTGCTTCCACTAAGCCTTGGTAGCTTGCTATTGCTCCGGACACATTGATTGACCGACATGGATCCTTCTTTGTTGTTGTGTCTGTCCCCTTGGGAAAATGTCACACAGTGTAATGGAGTTCGTGTAGCCTGCTATGACTCGTCTACACAGAGTTGATGATAGTAATGTATCATGGTGTAATGGAGTCCATATAGCTTTCTATGACTCATCTACGCGCAGTTGCTGACCAACACCTGCATTGTTGGGTTACGTATGCATGTCCTTGTATGGATGTGCCACTTGGGTTCATAAATAGTCATGTCGACTTGGGTTCTCTATCATTTGAATGCTAGCGACATGTCCACATACGTGAGTCAACACACGCAATTGGTCCCGACCAAGGTAAGGTGGCACCATGGGCATAACAATGCGTGAGACTGCAAAGTGATGTGATGTGTTACAAGCTAGATTCTTATGGCTTAGGATCGAGGTCCCGACAACTTCTCTTTTCTTGTTTTATTTCTTTAGTTGTGGGTGAAACAAATAAAAAAATTTAAAAATTTAAAACAAAAAAAACTTGCCTTTTATAAGAGAAGCCATTGGAAAGGTGTGCATTGGAGAAGTGGGGGTCGACCTTGAACACTTGTGTTTATGCTCATGGCAACAATGTAGAATTGTTCATGGTAGTTTCTCATAAAAATAATAATCCCCTTGTATATACCAATGTACCATAAAAATAATGTGCTTGTCATAATGTTCATGATGCTCTTTTGCATGTTTCATCAACTATTCTTATGTGAGCATCATCGAAATTATCATGCCTAGCTAAAAGGCTATAAAGAAAAGCACTTGTTGGGAGACAACCCAACACATATCCTTTTTTTTGTTCACATGATTAAGTTAATGTAGTAATCATGTTTTGTGTCTCTTATTTCAATAATGTGACAAGTAAACCCTTAGGATGATTTGGATGATAAGTGGAATTGATACATTGCAAAAACAGAAACTTTGGCGTCCACTGCGGAATTTGTGTGATTTTACTGGAACGTAGTTTTGATCTGAAAGTTTTACACAACATTAAAATACAAATTCTCCAGTTGCTCCTATTTTTTCAGAATTGTTTGAGTTAGAGAAGTTTGGTATTTGTGCTGATCATTAGAGATTGTTCTGTTTTAGACAGATTATGTTTTACTTGCATTGTTTGCTTGTTTAGAAGATGCTATGGATTGTATCACGGGGTATAGCCATGGAGAAGTATAATACAGTACCTTATGAAATAGTTAAATATGAATCAATTTATAACAATACATAATGTTTATGATTCGCCTATTAGACTAACGAACCCCACGAGGTTTCTGTTAAATTTTGTGTGATTGAAGTTTTCAAGTTTTGGGTGATATACCGACATGAGGAGAATAAGGAGCATCATGACCCTAATATTGGGATGCCCAAGGTACCCCAAGGTAATATCCAAGGAAGATTCAAGTGTCTAATTTGGGGATGCCCTCTGGGGCATCCCCTCTGTCGTCTTCAACATTACCGATATATCTTACTTGGAGCTATATTTTTATTCGTCACATAATATGTATTTTGGTTGGAGCATCACTTTATTTTGTTAGTATTTTTTTATGTTACTTATAATCTTGTTTCTCCATTAAAAATTTCCAAGAATTTCCTTTAGAATGCTTGAATTGCATGTGTGAGGTGTGCTGCATAAAAACATAAACTTTTTCTACATTATTTGAATTATGAGATTTTACTCGAACATGGAAAGTTTCTGAAATTTTTACACAGTACTGAAATACAAATTCTTTATCTTTTACTTAAGTTTCATAATTTTTGGAAATATAAACGTACACTGTTTAAATTGTTTACTACAGACTATTCTCTTTGGACAGATTGCTGTCATAGTTTTGTTATGTACTTATCCTAGAGTTTTCATGGCTTATATTGGTAGATATAAATTCTGGAAATGATAGTATACATTAACTAATGTTTGAAAATTATTATGCAACTTGTCTTGGTAGTACATGAAGTGTAGATTTATTCTTATGTGTACTAACCTATCTCACTAGTTCTTTTCAAGTTTTGTGTGGATGAAGTTTTTGGGACTTAGTGAAACCGGGATATGTGAGGATTGAATGGGATACAAAAGCTCAAGCTTGGGGATGACCAAGGCACCCCAAGTAAATATTACAAGAAGTTTCAAGCATCTAAGCATGGGTATGCAACGCATCCCACCTCTCTTCATCAACAATTATCGGTTAGCCAATGTTGATCCTAAGTTTTCATTTGTTCACGTGTGCTATTCTTGGAGCATATTTTGATTTAACTATTCCTTTTTATTTTATGCACCATGCTGGTATGAGATAATCCTTGGTTAATTATATAATGCTTCATGTGCTTTGCTTTAATCTTTTGAGTATGGCTTTGTAGAATGCTTTATGTGCTTTACTTATATATTTTGAGCATGGATATTGGTATCTCTATATTCATTGAGGAATGCTCTAAGAACTTCACTTCTATCTTGTTGAGAGTAGTTTGATGATCACTATCCTAAGAGAAAATGTTGAATGAATTGAATGTCATAAAACGTTAAATTATATAAGCGTCACATGCTTGTACCAGGGGGAGTAGTGACTACACATACTATGAGTATAAGCAATAAAATTTATTGGAGGATAGCAAATGTAGAATTGGTCACTCGAAAAATTCATGAAAGGATATTGACGGAAGAAAGACTTCACATATAAATATACTATCTTGGACATCTTCTATGCCTGCAATCCCTCATACGTCTCAAACGTATCGACTTTTCCTAACACTTCTGCTATTGTTTTGACCTCAGTCTTGCATGATTTGAACGAAACTAACCCGGACTGACGCTGTTTTCAGCAGAGCTGCCTGTATGGTTTTCTTATGTGCAGGAAAATGGATTTTTAGGTGTCCCGGAAAACTCAATAAAAGATGAGAAAATACACGCACTGGGAGGAACCCTTGACCAGAAGATGGGCCAGAGGGGATCCACCAGGCCTCCAGGCAACCTTGTGGCGCGGCCTGCCCCCTGGCCGTGCAGGGAGGCCACCTGGGTGGGGCCCACCTCCTGTGGTGCCCTACCTTGGCTCCTATTTTTACCTGAGATGGAGAAATTCCAGAACATAAGTCATTCTGCCAGTTCTCGACACGGAGCCGCAGCCACCCTCGGTTCTTCTCCGGGACAGTTAATCTGGAGGCTGCCTTGGCCTCCGGACAGGGCAAGTCGTCGCCATCGTCATCACCATCACCAGTCCATCACTCTTCCATGGCTTCCCCTTTCATGTGTGAGTAATTCCCTACTATAGGTGAAGGGGATTGTAGGGATTGGATGATGTAGATCATGTAATAGTTCTTCAGATCGTTAGGGGCATGTTGCCTATCATCTACTATGGTGTTTATCATCTTTGCTCCTACTTGTTACTCTTAATGCTTGTCACTTTGGGCCCGAGTGCCATGATTTCAGATCTGAACCCATTATGTTTTCATGAATATATTTGTGTTCTTGATCCTATCTATAATTAGTATGCACCTATTATAGTCCGGAACCGGCGATCCCAATGGTGACAACTAGGGACACCAAAGGGGATAGACTATAATTTGAGGATTCCATGTATCCATTGATTGTTAATGCTTTGTTCCGGTGCTCTTTGATAGGAGAACCTTAATCTCCATAAGTTCCTTTTGGCCCCGTAGATAGCGGTATGGTAGGACAAAATATGTTGTGCAAGTTCTTATTGCAAGCACGCACGACTACCTTGGGATACATGCCTAATGTTTGATTTTTTCCTAGATGATCATTACTTTTCTGTGTGCCTTGCCCCAAGTTAAATACATGATATCTCTCATCCGTGGCCAACCATCCATCTCCCTAGCCTACAGTGTTTTAATCCTATTGGTTACAAGTTGCTTTACTTTTGATGTTTTACTTTCGTTGCTTTGACACTATTATTTCCGTTGCCATCATCACTTCCATATCACCGTTGCTACTAATATTTCGTTGCCAAGCAAGTATCTTTCAGGTGCGGTTGAATTGACAACTCAACTGTTAAAGCTTATAAATATTCTTTGACTCCCCTTGTGTCGAATCAATAAATTGGGATATCTTACCCACGAAGACTGTTGCGATCCCCTACACTTGTGGGTTATCAAGACTATTTTCTGGCACCATTGCGGGGGAGCATAGCTTTATTTACAAGTCTACTTGGACTTATTTTTCTTGCTGCGATTTATCCACTATGGTTCTGATTTTACCATCCACTACACGAAAAGGTACTGTTCTTAGCACTAGCGCTACGCTTGATTCACCTTCTGTTCTGAGTACTTTTGCTTCACCACCACCACATGCTGCTTCTACCGAGTCCGTCACTATGTCTGATACTTTTGATGACGCTTCTACTACTATTGATGAGACTGGTTTACTTGGTTATTTTATTGAGTCTCAGATTGCTAGGGCTGCGAAGCAATCTGGAATTGAAATTTATGTTACACGCTACCCCATTGGTAGATCCTTTGGTTACCCAGACTTGAGTGGTCTCAAGGAAAGAATTCTTGATGATGATTATATTGAGCTTGATGCTGATTTATGCACGGAGCTTACAAAGTGTGTTGACTCTGACCCTGTTGCTGTTAAGAAGCTGCTTGAAAAGCATTGATATGTCTCCGTCGTATCTATAATTTTTGGTTGTTTCATGCCAATATTCAACAACTTTCATATACTTTTGGCAACTTTTTATACTATTTTTGGGACTAACATATTGATCCAGTGCCCAGTGTAAGTTCTTGTTTGTTGCATTTTTTTGTTTCGCAGATTATCCATATCAAACAAAGTCCAAACGCAATAAAAAATCTACGGGGATTTTTTTGGAATATTTATGATTTTTGGGAAGAAGAATCAACGCGAAACGATGCCCGAGGGGGTCACAAGCCCCCTAGCCGCGGCCCGGGGGTGGGGCCGCGCCTGGTAGGCTTTTTACCAATCCCTAAGGAGGTTTGGGCCCTTCTTTTCCCGCAAGAAAGGTAATATCCGTAAGAAAATCGTGTTAAAAGTTCACCCTAATCGGAGTTACGGATCTCCGGGAATTTAAGAAACAGCGAAAGGCAGAATCTGGGAACGCAAAAACAGAAGGACACATAGAGAGAGATCCAATCTCGGAGGGGCTCTCGCCCCTCCGCCGCCATGGAGACCATGGACAAAAGGGGAAACCCTTCTCTCATCTAGGGAGGAGGTCAAGGAAGAAGAAGAAGAAGAAGAAGGGGGCTCTCTCCCCCTCTCTCCCTGCGGCGCCGAAACGCCGCCCGGGACATCATCGTGTGACGGCGATCTACACCAACACCTCCATCATCTTCACAAACACCTGCATCACCTTCCCCCATCTATATTTAGCGGTCCACTCTCCCGCAACCCGTTGTACCCTCTACTTCAACTTGGTGCTTTATGCTTCATATTATTATCCAATGATGTTTTGCCATCCTATGATGTATGAGTAGATTTTCGTTGTCCTATTGCTGATTGATGAATTGCTATGATTGGTTTAATTTTCTTGTGGTTATGTTGCTGTCCTTTGGTGCCCCTCATATGAGAGCGCGCGTGGATCACACCATAGGGTTAGTAGTATGTTGATAGGACTATGTATTGGAGGGCAAGGGTGACAGAAGCTTTAGCCTAGCATAGAAATTGATGCATACAGGATTGAAGGGGGACCAATGTATCTTATTGCTATCGTTGGGTTTTACCTTAATGAATGTTAGTAGTTGCGGATGCTTGCTAATAGTTCCAATCATAAGTGCATAGAATTACATGTAAGGGATGACATGCTAGCAGTGCCCTCTCCCACATAAAACTTGCTATCGGTCTAGTAACATAGTCAATTGCTTAGGGACAATTCCACAACTCCTACCACGAATTTTCCACACTCGTTAGCCTAACGTAATTGTTTCTTTATCTAACCAGCCCCTAGTTTTTATTTACGTGTTCTTTATTTTCTTGCAAACCTATCCTATCACTCCTACAAATTACTTCTAGTTTCATACTTGTTCTAGGTAAAGCGAACGTAAAGTGTGCGTAGAGTTGTATCGGTGGTCGATAGAATTTGAGGGAATATTTGTCCTACCTTTAGCTCCTCGTTGGGTTCGACACTCTTACTTATCGAGAAAGGCTACAATTGATCCCCTATACTTGTGGGTTATCAAGATCTTTTTCTGGCGCCGTTGCCTGGCAGCAATAGGGGTGAATATTCTCATGTGTGCTTGTTTGCTTTATCACTAAGTAGATTTATTTGCTGTTCTAAGTTGTTCTCTATCTTTAGTTATGGATATGGAACGAAATACCAAAAAAACTAGGTGTACATGCTACTCATGGAGATGGGGAACCTCCTATAAGCCTCGATGCTCGTTATGTGGAAAATATTATGCACTTCTTTAATAATACTGAGAAAACCCCATTAAAGTATATAATGGGATACACGTTGGATCAACGTGAATACTTTAGGTATTATTGCTTGACACAAAAAGGGAAACTATTATGTCATAATTCATATGTTGAAATGGTATGCTTGGGAGCTATGCTCGAGAAATGATATTACTTGTTGCTCTAGGATGAAGGCTAAACACCTTCCCTTTTCTTGTAAATTTAATGCTAATGAAACCTTGGCTTCTTATGCTAATGGTATATATGATTACTATGATGTGGAACAAATACAAGAGTTTGTTGCTTTTATGGGTGTTTATGAAATTGAAGCTCTATTTAAAGGGTGTGATGATAATGATGATGATGCTTACCAATCTGATAATTTGGTTATGTTTCGTTATTGTTATACTAATTATGAATATAATGCCCATATTTATCAATTTATGGAGAAATTCTTCGCTGCCCAAGAAGAGATTAATATTTTGCAGGAAACTATGGAAGAAGAAAATGCTGAAACAGTGAGCTCATTAGATGAAAAAGATGATGAGGAGAGCGAAGAACAAAAGGAGGAAGAGCGGACTAGCTACCCATTCCCACCTTCTAATGAGAGTAACTCTTTAACTCATACATTGTTTAATTTCCCTTCGTTCTTACCAAAGGATGAATGTTATGTTGATTGCTATGATCCCTTGGATTCGTTTGAAATATCCCTTTTTGATGAACTTCATGCTTGCTATGCTTGTGGCCATGATGCCAATATGAATGATGCCTGTTCCTTATGTTAAACATGAAATTGTTGCTATCGCATCCACTTATGATAGTCCAATTATCTTTTTGAACTCTCCCAACTGCACTATATCGGAGAAGTTTGCTCTTATTAGGGATTACATAGATGGGTTTCCTTCTACTATTACACATGATGATTTTGATGAATATAATATGCATGTGCTTTCTGCTCCTACTTGCAATTATTACGAGAGAGGAACTACATCTCCACCTCTCTATGTTTCCAATACAATAAAATTGCAAGAAACTGCTTATGCTATGTATTGGCCTTTACTTGATGTGCATGAATTATTATTTTATGACATGCCAATGCATAGGAAGAGAGTTAGACTTCATCATTGCATGATATATGTTACCTTGTGCACACTGCTAAATTAAAAATCATTGTTAATTAAAATTGGCTTTGATATACCTTGGGATCCGGGTGGATCCATTACTTGAGCACTTTATGCCTAGCTTAATGGCTTTAAAGAAAGCGTTACCTGGGAGATAACTTGGAAGTTTTAGAGAGTCATTCATTTCTATTGAGTGTTTTTATATAGTTTAAAAACAAAAAAATATAGAGGGGAACTTAAAACTTTTTCAAAAAGAGAAGCGATTGAAAGGTGATGCATTACGGAGTGAGGGTCGACCTTGAACACTTGTGTTCATGCTAATGGAAACAATGTAGAATTTTTCATGGAAGTTTCTCGCAAAAATAATTATCCCCTTGTACAATTCCATTGTATTATAAAAATAATGTGCCAAGTAAAACCTTTATGATTAGTTTGGGTGATAGTTGTTTGATCATGCTGAAAAAGACAGAAACTTTGCACTCACGAAATCATTTCGTATTTATATACAGAGAGCTCTAATGAGTTGATTCTTTTTGCCGCTGATTTATATACAAATTTACTTAATTATCATAATTTTTAAGAATTTTTGGAGTATCAGAATTATGGTATAAGTTCGGATTACTACAGACTGTTCTGTTTTTGACAGATTCTGTTTTCTATGCATTGTTCTCTTATTTTGATGAATCTATGGGTAGTATCGGGGGTATGAACCATGGTCAAGTTGGATTAAAGTAGATCTAATGCTAATATGAATTTTAAATGAGTTCACAACAGTACTTAAAGTGGTGATTTACTTTATTATACTAACGGATCGCACAAAGGTTTTGTTGAGTTTTGTGTGATTGAAGTTTTCAAGTTTTGGGTGAGACCACGATGGATGAAGGAATAAGGAGAGGCGAGAGCCTAAGCTTGGGGATTCCCGAGGCACCCCAAGGTAATATTCAAGGAATACTCAAGCGTCTAAGCTTGGGAATGCCCCGGAAAGCATCCCTCTTTCGTCTACAATCTATCGGTAATTTTACTCGGAGCTATATTTTTATTCGTCACATGATATGTGCAAATGCTTGGAGCCTATTTTGTGTTTATTTTCCCTTTTTATTTTATGCACCATGATTGTATGAGATAGTCCTTGGTTGATTTATATAATTCTCTTTGCACTTCACTTATATCTTTTGAGTATGGCTTTATAAAATGCTTCATGTGCTTCACTTATATCATTTGAAGTTTGGATTGCCTGTTTCCCTACACATAGAAAACCGCCATTTGAAGAATGCTCTTTTGCTTCACTTATATTTGTTAGAGCGGGGCATATCTTTTGTAGAAATAATTAAACTCTCATGCTTCACTTATACCTATTTAGAGAGTTAACAGGAGTTGGTCATTCACATGGTTAGTCATAAAATCCTAGATAAAACTACTAGATCACTGAATATGATATGTTTGATTCCTTGCAATAGTTTTGCGACATGACGATGTGATATTAGAGTCATGCTAGTGAGTAATTGTGCATTCGTAGAAATACTTGTGTTAAGGTTTGTGATTCTCTAAGCATGCACGTATGGTGAACCATTATGTGACGAGGTCGGAGCATGATTTATTTATTGATTGTCATCCTTTGTGTGGAGGTCGGGATCGCGCGGTGATTAACTCCTACCAACCCTTCCCCTAGAAGCATGTGTGTAGTACCTTGTTTTGATGACTAATAGACTTTTGCAATAAGTATGTGAGTTCTTTATGACTAATGTTGAGTCCATGGATTATACGCACTCTCACTATTGCTAACCTCTATAGTACCGCGCAACTTTCGCTGGTGCATTACAACCACCATATACCCTTCCTCAAAACAGCCACCATACCTACCAATTATGGCATTTCTATAGCCATTCCGAGATATATTGCCATGCAACTTCCAACGTTCGGTTTATTATGATACGCGCCATCATTGTCATATTGCTTTGCATGATCGTAAGATAGCTAGCATGATGTTTTCATGGCTTGCCCATTTTTTGATGTCATTGCTACGCTAGATCATTGCACATCCCGGTACACCGCCGGAGGCATTCATATAGAGTCATATTTTGTTCTAATTATCGAGTTGTAAGTAAATAAAAGTGTGATGATCATCATTATTAGAGCATTGTCCCATGTGAGGAAGTAATAAAAGAGGCCAATGAAGCCCAAATATAAAAAAGGATCCAAAGAAGCCCACCAAAAAAGAAAAAAATAATAAAAAAAATGAGAGAAAAGAGAGAAGGGACAATGCTACTATCCTTTACCACACTTGTGCTTCAAAGTAGCACCATGATCTTCATGATAGAGAGTCTCCTATGTTGTCACTTTCATATACTAGTGGGAAATTTTCATTATAGAACTTGGCTTGTATATTCCAATGATGGGTTCCTCAAATTTCCCTAGGTCTTCGTGAGCAAGCGAGTTGGATGCACACCCACTAGTTTCTTTTTGAACTTTCATACACTTATAGCTCTTGTGCATCTCTTGCATGGCAATCCCTACTCACTCACATTGATATCTATTGATGGGCATCTCCATAGCCCGTTGATATGCCTAGTTGATGTGACCATCTCCTCCTTTTTGCCTCACAACCACCACCATATTCTATTCCACCTATAGTGCTATGTCCATGGCTCACGCTCATTTATTGCGTGGAAGTTGAAAAAGTTTGAGAACACTAAAGTATGAAACAATTGCTTGGCTAAAACCGGGGGTGCATGACTTAAATACGTTGTGTGGGGAAGATGGAGCATAGCCACACTATATGATTTTGTAGGGATAACTTTCTTTGGCCATGATGTTTTGAGAAGACATGATTGCTTTGTTAGTATGCTTGAAATATTATTGTCTTTATGTCAAATGATAGACTATTGCTTCGAATCACTCGTGTTTTAGTATTCATGCCATGATTAGATTATATGATCAAGATTATGCTAGGTAGCATTCCACATCAAAAATTATCTTTTTTATCATTTACCTACTCGAGGACGAGCAGGAATTAAGCTTGGGGATGCTGATAGGTCTGCGTCGTATCTATAATTTTTGATTGTTTCATGCCAATATTCTATAACTTTCATATACTTTTGGCAACTTTTAATACTATTTTTGGGACTAACATATTGATCTAGTGCCCAGTGCTAGTTCATGTTTGTTGCATGTTTTTGTTTCATATATTATCCAAACCAAACGAATTCCAAACACAATAAAAAACCTACGGGGATTTTTTTTGGAATATTTATGATTTTGGGAAAAAAATGAACGCAAAACGATGCTCGAGGGGGTCACAAGCCCCCTAGCCGCGGCCTCGGGGTGGGGCCGCGCCTGGCAGGCTTGTGACCAATCCCTAAGGCGGTTGGGGGCCTTCTTTCGCCGCAAGAAAGGTAATATTCGGAAGAAAATCGTGTTAAATTTCAGCCCAATCGGAGTTACGGATCTCCGGGAATTTAAGAAACAGTGAAAGGCGGAATCTGGAAGCGCAGAAACAGAAGGACACAGAGAGAGAGATCCAATCTCGGAGGGGCTCTCGCCCCTCCACCGCCATGGAGATCATGGACCAGAGGGGAAACCCTTCTCCCATCTAGAGAGGAGGTCAAGGAAGAAGATGAAGAAGGGGGCGCTCTCCCCCTCTCTCCCGGCGGCGCCAGAACGCCGCCCGGGACATTATCGTGTGACGACGATCTACACCAACACCTCCGTCATCTTCACCAACACCTCCATCACCTTCCCCCATCTATATTCAGCGGTCCACTCTCCCGCAACTCGTTGTACCCTCTACTTGAACATGGTGCTTTATGCTTCATATTATTATCCAATGATGTGTTGCCATCCTATGATGTCTGAGTAGATTTTCGTTGTCCTATCTGTGATTGATGAATTATCATGATTGGTTTAATTTGCTTGTGGTTATATTGCTGTCCTTTGGTTCCCATCATACGAGCGCGCGTGTGGATCACACCATAGGGTTAGTAGTATGTTGATAGGACTACGTATTGGAGGGCAAGGGTGACATAAGCTTCAGCCTAGCATAGAAATTGATGCATACGGGATTGAAGGGGGGCCAATATATCTTATTGCTATGGTTGGTTTTTACCTTAATGAACGTTAGTAGTTGTGCATGCTTTCTAATAGTTCCAATCATAAGTGCATAGAATTCCAAGTAAGGGATGACATGCTAGCAGTGGCATCTCCCACATAAAACTTGCTATCGGTCTAGTAACTTAGTCAATTACTTAGGGACAATTCCGCAACTCCTACCACCACTTTTCCACACTCGTTAAACTAACGTAATTGTTTCTTTATCTAACCAGCCCCTAGTTTTTATTTACGTGTTCTTTATTTTCTTGCAAACCTATCCTATCACTCCTACAAATTACTTCTAGTTTCATACTTGTTCTAGGTAAAGCGAACGTAAAGTGTGTGTATAGTTGTATCCGTGGTCGATAGAACTTGAGGGAATATTTGTCCTACCTTTAGCTCCTCGTTGGGTTCGACACTCTTACTTATCGAGAAAGGCTACAATTGATCCCCTATACTTGTGGGTTATCAAGCATTCCATGAAGAACAAATTTACTCCTCATCCTGGATTTGCTTCATCTCCTATTTGCATTAAGGATGCTGATTTTAATTTCTCTGTCCATCTTTCCCTTATATCCACAGTTGAAGCTGACCCCTTTTATGGCAAAGAAAATGACGACGCTATTGCACACCTTACCAAACCCACTGAGTTGGGTGGCTTATTCACTACAGAGGACAAGAAGAGAAATTATTATGTTACTAAGCTACTTCCTTTCTCTTCGAAGGGAGATGCTAAAGCATGGTATGATGCACTACCATGTGGTTCCATTAAGAGTCCTCAAGATATAGCTCAATCTTTTGTCGCTAAATATTTTCCTGCTCATAAGCAACAACCCGCTTTACAAAGAATATATAACTTTAAACAGTTGCAGGATGAGCACCTCCCTAAAACTTGGGAGAGGTATTGCACTTTACTCAAGGCTAGACCGGGACATGATGTCCCTAAGAATGAATTGCTTGATATATTTTATGTTGGTCCAACCGATTAATCTAGAACCTATCTGGATAGTTGTGCTGGTTGTGTTTTCAGGGAAAGAAGACTGGACGATGCTAAAGAACTAATGGGCAAGATAGCTAAGAATCATGATGATTGGTCCGTTCCTGAACCACCTCCACCACCAAAGAAGAGGGGTATGATTTCCTTGAGCCCCAAAGTTATACAAGAAGCCAAGAAGCCTATTAAAGAGAGAGATATTAAAGTTGAAGATGTGAAGAATCTACCTCCTACTGAGAAATTATGTGAGCCTACCACTCACCCACCTATGGTAGAGAAACACTCTCTTTTAGAATTCAATGCAAGTGTCATCCCTCATGGTAAGCCCCCTGATCAATGTTTAGATGAGCTTGATAATTTCATTTTCAAGCAAAGTCACTTTAATGAGAGGATTCAAAGCCAATTGCATGATAATTCCCTTGCTATCAAAAGTTTGTTTGATGTTTTAAGTAGAACTATTAATGATGTTAAAGGTCTTGTTAAGCATTTTCATATGGTTCAAACTCAGCTTGAACAAATTTCTAATGTGCAAAAATATTTGCTTGCTAAAAATGCCAAACAAGTTGATACACATGCATATGGTATAAAGACCCGAGGTGGTACACACACCGAGGACCCCCTCTATCCGTAGGGGCATTCAAAGAGGATCGATGTCACACCCTGTTTTTCACCACAAGTATTTTATGTTGCAAAATCAGAGCTTGTTAAATGCTTGCTTGCTTGATGACTCAAACCCATGAAAAACTTATTATTTTGCTCTCTTCAAAAAACCCTTTTTCCTTTATATCACGATCACCTTCATCATGTTGGGATACACTACTAGCTCATGAAGCCAAGTGGCACTTCCAACCTGGTGATCTGATCCAAATATTATTTTCATTCATTAAAAACATTAATTGGTGATTTAAAATATTATTTTCCTATTTTAAATTGATGTCTGTTTCTAAGGCCAGGAATGATATTCCCACAAGGAAAATTGCTTTCCTGCCTTAGAAAATTCTGAGTAAATTCATGGAAGCTCAGAAGGACATATATTTTCCATATATAAGATTTTCAACCCTATTTTATATTAATATTATTTGAGTAAAACCGTGCAAACCATTTTTGTCTGTTTTAGCTTTTTGAGATTTTTTGAAAGGAAATAATCTCAATAAATTCCCATAAAATTACAGGAGCCCTCCCAAGCCATATTAGGTGCTCACATAAAATCTCACCTTGATCCAAGGTGGGGAAGTGCATCAAATGAGCCCAAAACCCTCTCTGTCGAACACCTTTTGACAGGAAGGTGAAAATCAGTGTCGAACACCTTTTGACAAGAAGGTGAAAACCCTCCTAGCCACTGTTTTACCCAATGGCAAAGCCCCAAACTTGGTGAGTTAGAGCCCCAGAACACCCTGAGCACTCAGTCAACCAGCCCCTCCCCAACTCCAAGCACAAGTGACAAGATCTTCAATTTGAGCCACAGGCCAGGGCTGGCAACACTGATGTTCCTTGCCTCCTTTGACCAGCTCGTGCTCCCACTAGCACACAACGGCTAGGCACACTCCCAGCAACACTCAGGACATGGAGGACACGTCCAAAGAGCCCCAGAGCGTGCCAGCTTGCTGTGGCATGCCAAAACTGCGCTCTGGACGCGCTACAGAGAACCTCCAGCAAGGAGACGTCGCCCCCGGCCAGTTCCAACCTCCCAGTAGTGTCCAAACGCTCCCCCGACAGCCACTCTGTGCAAAGCTACCATCAGGGGCCCCCTCTCCTCGCGCAAGAACTCAGGCGACGTGTGCCCGCGCATGCCCGACGCGGCCGAGCATGCACGGACGCTGCGGCTCGACCCCACTCGCTCTCCCTCTACGGCCGATGCACCAGAAGGTCCTAAACCATGTCCCGAATCTGTGGTTTCGCAGCCAGCACCTCACTATGCACGCACGCGCGCCACGGTGAGTCACCGGCGCGCCCGAGTCGGCTCACCGTCGCTGGCCTATAAATAGGTCTCCCCGGCGCCCCAGCACCCCCAGGCAGCTTCAGCACAAGCACTCGACTCCCCCTAGCCGCCCAATCGAGCTCGCAGAGCCCCGGTGCTCGAGATCGACCGAGGCCCCTCCGCCTCGGAGCTCCGGTCGATCTCCGGCTACACGCCGGCTCCTGCGCCGCCCGACCTCCCATTGCACTTCCCTTGACGCCAGGATCATTTCTCCCAACTTCCCCGAGCGAATCCGTGCCCCTAGCCACTAGCTCGACGCCATCCCGAAACCTTTCCACCACGGTCACCTCGTTGCCGGCGACCCAGACCAGCTCCGGTGACATCCCGACCACGAGCAGGTAGGCGGAGGAATGAGGGACCCATTCCTGCTCCTAGATTGGACTGAGGGCAACGGTAACCTCGCCGGCGTCCGTATCCACCTCTCTGGCTAGAGGTAGGAGAAGGACCCGACAGGTGGAGCCCACCTGTCGGTGTCCTGGGGCAGCCAGCGCGCGCAGCCGCTGAAGCTGACCCCAGGGGCCCGCATGTCAGGTTTGAACCTGGCACGCGCGCGCGTGGTGGCCGGTCTGCTGGCTGGGCCGGCTGGGTCTCCCTGGCATTTTCTTTTATTTTTTTACCTGCAAGCTTAAATGATTTTTATAAAAATATTAAGCCAGTAGAAAAATATGATTCTTCCACCAACAATTTTCTAAAAATGTGTATTAATTGATTCTGTAGAGTTTGACATTTTTCAAAAATAGAATATGTTTTGGTATAATAAAATGATATTAAAGCATTTGTTTGCTCCTGTTTGCTTTTAAATAAATATGCTTAGCTAATAAAAACCATAGGAAACATTTTCCAAAATAATAAATTGAATTTATTCAAGCTTTGCAACATTTTTAAAAGCACCTTCTGATCTGTTTTGGTGTGAGCTATTATTTATTTATTCCTTTCTCAACGGTAGAGTTACCGAGTGACGGAGGATTCGGAGCGGAAGACCTCGAAGACCCTGGATACCTAGCTGACCAAGGCAAGCAGCCCTTTGACCATGACTTGAGCATATGAATTGATGCATGCTAGAATAGCAAGTAGTTTTCCGTTGCATGTGATCACAGTGCCGGTTCATCATTGGAGTGATGGTACCGAAGGCTTCATCGAAGCACTTGCATGATAGTGATGTTATACATATGGCTCCTCGGAGCACAAACATGATGATCTTGACCCTACCATCTATGAGGATCATGCTACTATCATGTTGACTAGTAAAGTTATAAGATCATTGCATTGAGCTTGACCCTACCCCTTGAGGGTCATGTTAATACCATGTTGACAAGTAAAGTAAAAGAATTTTATCATGAGCATGATGATGAGTTAAATCAAAGAGTTTATGAAAACCCCGTCGGGTGCCACTAATGCCCGAGGGTGAAGATGAGTTGGTGATCACTTTAGGTGAAGTGATGCACCGGTGTTTTTGTGTGAGTATGGTTTCGGAAATGGGATTAGATTTATGATGTGTCGACCGTCCCAACCTTACCTGTGCGACCACGTTACCCCTTTATGGGACGGGGCTTTGTTGATTACTATGGTCGGTACTAGCAAAGAGCCACATTACTAGTGGCGGGAGTGATCGGTGTCACTCTCATGATGGGGCCGTGCCAGGAAGGGCGACTATGCCATTTTTATGAGTTCCAGGCACACCGTTGGTCCCCGCATGGTTGATACTGTCTAGAGTCGGTGCTCGTAAGACGTACAACATGTGGGCTGGGTACCAATCGAGTGGACCTCTTTGTTTAGTATTGTCAGGGGAAAGATGATGATCGGGTACTTACCTCGGGTATATGTGATATACCGCGAGTCATGGATGACACGGAAGTTTCCGTTTCTCGTGGGTACAGCGCGCAACCTCTGTAGAGTGTCAAACTATTCGAATAGCCGTGTCCACAGTGAAGGACAGTTGGGTGGTCCTGCTTAAACTACGTCCAGCGTTTCCGCATAAACCAAGTGTGTGTGTGTGAGTTCGGTGAATGGTGTTAATAACCGGAGTTACTTGAGGAATTGATATGACCAAGTTCGGTGACTTGGCATATAGGGTGAACCCGGTGTGTTCAACCCTTGTCAGATATGTCGATATCTGTAACCTGTTCTTCAAGAGTAGTTCTTTAACTTGTTGCATATACCTGATCATTCCACCAAATTGCATTCCACCAAAGATACATGTTACTGTTATTCTTCACTATCAATGTTCATATCATGGGCTGTTTGCGAGTACATTCAAAGTACTCATTGGCTTGCCACTGGTTATATTATTGACCAGACATGGAAGGACCGGAGATTGGTGACGAGTACGCCTTCGGAGACGAAACTGCGATCTAGGACGCTTCCAAGTTAGAATGCCTGTCGGTGTAGGCTTGATGGCATGGGCACCGCTTAGCCCTTACGAGTTTCCGCTACCCGATGTATCTGTTTAATTGGCTTTAGGCCTCGCTCTTGAACACGACCTTCTGGTCGTTTGATGTAATAATTTCGGTACTTGGATGTAAGACTCTATTATTAAGTATATGTGTTCAGTGAACATTGATCCTTGGGGTCACTGGGCACGACGAACTCGACTTGCTAGTCGGGGTCCCCACAATCGAGCAAGATTCTCAATTGCAGGAAGAAGACATTGTGAGCTCCCCGAAGAAGAAGAAGAAGAAACACAAGGAAGCTAATAACTCTAATGATCCCATAATTGATGAAGAACCTATTGTTGATCCTAATAGTATATCTACTTCCCATGCTGAAACTGAAGATGGTGTTGAACCTAATAAAGGTAATGAGAAGAATGATCCTCCTGAAGTAGTAGAAGAAGAAGCACCCGACAAGCGCAAGAGATATACTAGAGAAGACTTTGTTGCAAGAAGACATGGGAAGGAAAGAGAACCACGGGTACAGAAATCAACGCTCTTTCGAGATAAGTCTTTCAAAACCTAAGAAGAAGAGCATTACAATAAATTTTGTGAATGGATGAAACCTCTTTTTCTTCCAATTCCTTTGACTGATGCTATTAAGTGCCTCCGTACTCGAGGTATATAAAAGATATTGTTACTAATAAAATAAAAGTTCCTAATGAGGCAATATCTACTATGTTTGGTAATTACTCTTTCAGTGGTAAGATTCCTGAGAAGTTTGGTGATCCAAGTATACCCACCATTCCTTGTTCCATAAAAAATAATTATGTCAGAATTGCTTTATGTGATCTTGATGAAAGAGTGAGTGTTATGCCTTTATCTCTTTACAAAAGGCTTTGTCTAGATAAACTAATCCCTACAGATATCTCTCTTCAAATGGCTGATAACTCAACAAACGTTCCTGTTGGTATTTGTGAGGATGTTCCTCTTGAAGTTGCTAATTGCTTAATCCTTCGTGACTTTGTTGGGCTTGACATGCCCGAGGATGGGAGCATGCCTATAATTCTTGGTAGACCTTTTCTTAACACCACAGGTGCTATTATTGATTGCAATAAAGGAAAGGTGACTTTCAATGTTAATGAGAAGGAGCACACGGTATATTTTCCGAAGAAGATTGATAAAAGGCATGGCCTTAATTCTATTGAGAATATTGAGACCGTGAAGGTTGGAGTGTCGGGACCCCGATTCTAAGCCATAGGAATCCAGCCTGTAACACATCACATCTCTTTGCGGTCTCACGCACGGTTATCCCCACGGTTGCAGCCTTACCTTAGCCGGGACCATTTTCGCCTTTTGACTCGCGTATGCAATTGTGTCGCTAGCATTCCAATGTCAAAGAACCCGGATCGACATGTCTAGTCATGAACTACAGCGGCAATTCCATACGGGGACAGGCATACATGACCCAGCAAAGCAGGTGTCGGTCAACAACGAGTGTAGACGAGTCGTAGCAAGCTACAAGGACTCCATTACACTGTGTGACATTTCCCAAAAGGGACAGACACAACAGCTAAGAAGGACACATGCCGGTCAACCAATGTGTCCGGAGCAGTAGCGAACTACCATGGCTCGGTGGAATCACAAAGGGGCATTTCCCCGTAAGGAGTCTACTAAGGCATATGACTAGGTATTCGAACCCCATACATATCAAGTACAACACACGTACGCATGGCATACCGATATGCGTAGATACATCGATGGCACCACAACATAACCATAATCATACAACTTTATTTAGAGGGCTCAGAAGAGCCTCACACATAATATTACACAGATAGGGGTCTCACGACCCATCATCACAAGTCATTCAAACAAGTCTTACAAGCCAGCGGAACATTAAAATTGTCTGAGTACCGACAGATGGAAAGGTACAAGGCACATGGCCTGACTATCTACAAACCCAACCTAGGGCCAGATCGTACCTGGGACACCAGCTATTCGTTGTCGTCAACGTCTAGATAGAACCCTCCATTAGGGTCATTAACAACCTCTGCAACAATTTATTAAGCAAACGTGAGTACAAAAGTACTCAGCAAGGCTTTAGGATAATCTATCTACTCATGCACTATATCAACAAGGAGTTGTGGGGTTTCATGCAGAAAGCCAGCATTTGACTCTTAGCTAGACAAACTTGCATTTTCAAATAGCTTTGACAACTTTGTTTTCTCGCGCACGAGTCCACTAACACCACAACAATACTCTATCATGGAATCATTCCGTCTCCCTACGGAAATGCCATCCACGACACTCACACTTATCTTTACAATTTTATGAGTAGCCATTATAGTTATCTATGAACAACATATGTTTCCAAGTAGTCCATATCCGCGGACGCGGCTATTCGAATAGATCATAACCCTGCAGGGGTGTACTTCTTCGCACACGCTCTCGCCACTTATCGCCATGTGCACGTCATGCACCTCGACAACCTTCAAGCGGAAGCCCAACGAGGGAGTCGACCACGACTGTTAATCACGCTAATACCTAGTCCAGGTTTATCGCCTATCTGAGGGTAACCCGCACGGAAGTCCTGCCGAGGTTTCTGCCACTGCCCCAAACGATGTGCGTAGGGTTCCCAAGCCCACCATCCGGGTGCCACTTGGTACACCGTGCCAGTGCCTACTGCACCATAGCCCACCTCTAAGGTCACCGCTACGCACAACCTCCAGCATGACTATAAACACCAGAAACTACTTGCAACTCCAGGACCAAGTACTAAGTGATTAATAAGTCGAGCTGGGTCATAATTCAGGGCCCAGCATGTGGTAGTATCTAGTCTTGGATTACATACACAGAACTCAGTTCCTAAGGATGGTTCCAATGAAACAACCCGCCATGTACTCCTACATAGCCTTTCACCGGTACCTTTACCAAATCAGGTTCAACACACAACCTTTATTAACTGAACACATTCTCACGATCCTATTCATCATCCAGATGACAGACCATACACAACTCTAAGCATAGCATGCATAGCAGGATAAGGGACATCAGGGATCAAGCATCTACCAGGTATGCTAGGTTGCAAGGTTCAGCTATTTACTGTGACAAGGATAGGTCATGCAAAGGAAGTGGGTTCAACTAACGTGGTAAAAGCATTGAAAGCATTTTAACCTAATGCAATAAGTAAGAGCAGGAGCGAGAACATGGGATTTATAGGGATGATCAAAATGGTTGCTTGCCTTGTTGCTCAATGGAGGGGTGATATCCGTCAGTCGGATATTCAGTCGAATCCGGAGGGGCAGAGCCTACCGAAATAATAACATACAATCAATATCAATCATATGCAACAAAATGATGCATGAAATGCAATGTAGCATGGTTTGAGGTGACTAACAGAACCCTTTGGGTGATCTTCATTTGAAATCATAATTCAAATATCATTTGAATTATAATTAATCAAATTCCTATAATTGATTTGATCTGATGCTGTTTCATAAATTTGTTTTTCATGCATGAAAATAGAACCATTGGATTCCTTGAATTTTTCTGATCATTTTACATATATTATTTGTCAAATTTGGAGTTATATTCAATTTTCTATGAATTTCCAAAGTTTTGAACTTATTCTGGAATTATTTTTAAACAGAAAATGAGTTATTGCCTCAGCATGACATGAGCAGGTCAACTGACCGTTTGAGAGTCAAACCTGACCAGTGGGACCCACTAGTTAGTGACTCTCGTCAGTTTTAGATTAGATTTAAACTAATTAGGTATTTAACAGGCATGACCCACATGTCAGTTTCTGTTTAGGTTTTAAAATAATCTTTCTTTTTATTTGTTTAAACCTAATTAACTTGGGGGCTGGCCCCACATGCCAGAGACTCAGGAGAGTCAACCCCACCGGCGATGGGGTCAAACCCACCGGCGGCGAGGCTCCGGCGACCGCCAGAACGTCGGAGGGCCTTGGGTTTGGTCCTCCGGCGACCAAGAGGACGGCGGATGGCACCAGGAGAACGACACTTCACCCGCGGTTCTATTTTTGCACGATGCAGGGGTGAAATGGCCGGAGATGACGCCGGCGACGAGCTCGGCGGATGCCGGAGCTCGGGCATCATCGGGATCAATGATCCAGGGGGCAAAACGAGCGGGGTTGGGCTCCTACAGCATCTACACGATGCCCTGAAGCTGTTGGTGGCTTCAGGACAACCAGCCGATCACCGGAGAGCCACCGGCGACGAGCTCCTGCGACGGATCTCGTTGGGCTCCGACGAAATCGGGCGCTAGAAGGAGCAATCGAAGGGGAAAACAAGGGGGAAAGGATCCTAGGCTCACTGGGATTACAATGGAGTCGAGATCGAGCTCGAGGATGGACGGAGGAGGAAGAACGACGGCGGCGAACTCCGGGGATCCGAGGAACAAGATGATGGATATCCGGCGATGCAGGGCTCGGGGGCTTCTTTCCTTTGGCAGAGACGACCAGCTCGACGAGGCGGAGCAAACGACACACTTAGGGGCGAGGAAGGACGGCCGGAGCGATGGCTAGCTCGAGCTCGAGCTCGCGGTCATGGCGGCCGAGGAAGAGAGAGAGGAGAGAGCACGAATGAGGAGAGGGAGGAGGTGGGAGTGGATCCCGGGAGACTTTTCCTCCCTCTCCAGCGCATCAAGGTGAAGCAGGCGTGCACGTCGGTGCGTGGGCGCGCCGGGAGGAGCGGCGGCCACCTCCTGCTCCGACTCGTGAAGGAGGAAGACGACAGGCGTGGAGGTGGGCTGGGCCTCAGGTAAGCGTTAGATATGGTTTTTCCATTTTTCTTTCTTTCAAGTTTCTGTTTATTCTTCTGACATTTGTGTTAGGGCATAGTTTATGCCTAAGTAACTTTGGTGATTGGTGACAATACCGCAAAGGACTAATCGTGTGTGTTAAGATTTCAGATAACACATGCCAACGGCACAAGACGACTCGCCCCCTCTTTCCATGGAACAGAAGCTCGGTGTACTCTATGATTCTATTTCTTCGAGTCATAGGATCACCATACTATTAAGAGGGGACCTGTAGTCGAAAGGTTTGGGTGGAATCAATTTTGCACGCACACACTTTATCTCCTTTCCCCTTGCCTGCAACTTTGGAGTGGCTCCCGCCTTTGTGTTTATCTCATCTAAGCAAATGGTCCCTCAGCGGTAGTACCGCAGGCCCTAGCGCTAGTACCGCTGCAGCCAGCGGTAGTACCGCTAGACCTAGCGGTAGTACCGCCCCTGGTCAGTGGTAGTACCGCTCCAGGAGCTTAGTACCGCCTTCCTAGCGGTTGTACTTCGACGGACCTTTTTGCGAAGACTTTCTTGGCGGTGGTTGGCCCGGTAGTGCTTATGCACTACCATGGGCCCAGCGGTAGTACCGCTAGGCACGGGCTGTGAGTGGAGAACGGTTGGATTTCCCCCCCCCCACTATATAAGGGGTTCTTCTAGCTGTGGAACCTTATCTCTTACCCTCCCAAGCTCCATTGTTGCTCCCTAAGCTCAAAAGTGCCCGATCTCTCTCCCTAGCCAATCAAACTTGTTGATTCTTTAGGGATTGGTTGAGAAGGCCTAGATCTACACTTCCACCAAGAGAAAAGTTGATTCCCCCACCAATCCCTTGTGGATCTTGTTACTCTTGGGTGTTTAAGCATCCTAGACGGCTGAGGTCTCCTCGGAGCTACATTCCATTGTGGTGAAGTTTCGTGGTCTTGTTGGGAGCCTGCAAGCTTTGTGTGGAGTTTGCCCCAACCTTGTTTGTAAAGGTTAGGTCGCCGCCTTCAAGGGAACCTATAGTGGAATCACGGTACCTTGCATCGTGTGAGGGCGTGATGAGAATACGGTGGGCTTAGTGGCTTATTGGGGAGGATTGTGCCTCCACACCGCTCCAACGGAGACGTACTTCCTGTCAAAGGGAAGGAACTTTGGTAACACATCCTCGTCTTCATTGGTTCCACTTGTGGTTATCTCTAACCTTTACTTTGTGTATGCTTATGTTGTTGTCTATCTCTTACTTGTCTTAGTAGCTCTTGTTGTTAGATTCATTACGGTTCACCCCATTGTTGCTATTATTGTGAACCCATATGTTGTTTACCCTAACTTGCTAAGATTAATTAAAAAGTGGTCGTTGCCTATTCACCCCCCTCTAGTAAACCATATCGATCCTTTCAATTGGTATCAGAGCCGTGTCTCTTTATTAAGGGTTTAACCATCCGAAGAGTATGGAAGATGATGAGGGAGTTCCCCGTGCACAAACCAAGGGCATGGACTTGACCACGATCACAAGGGACGACTTGAATACGGCTATGGCCGCACTCAAGACGTCCATGACGAACGAGGTCAAGACCATGCTTAAAGAGTTAATTGAGGGAATTAGAAACTCTCCCGAACCGGCATTGGTGGTTAAACCCACCACCACGGATTCGAAGGCCGATTACGTCAGGGAAGCGGCTAAAGGTATGCAACCTTCCCAACCTCTCAAAAATAATGGGAATGGGACGTATGCATCTGTTCCACCACCCTTGGTCTATGGAGGACAGGTTCCGACACCGCGTCTTAATCCTGTTGGTCCTCCTCCTAAACTTGTAAAAGGTGATTTTGTTAACTCGGTATTTTCTATGAAGTCTCATTTGAATCACAGCTCAACAAATTTGTGGAGAATCATCGAGCAAGGATATTATCCCCATGATCTAAGCAACCTCACTCCAAGAGAAGATGCGGACAATCAATACAATCACTCTGCTCTGTTTATTCTTCAGTCTGCAGTGCCACCTGAAGATCTTCCTCACTTGCGTCCCTTCACTTTGGCCAAGGATTGTTGGGAGCACATTATGGTGTTGTACAAGGGAAGCTCAAGCATTCAACGATCCAGCTATGAAGTGATACTTGATAAGGCCGATGAGTTTGTGATGAAGGAAGACAAGGACCCTCGTGATCTCTATCGGAGGGTGACTGCTATTGCTGTGGCACTCAAGGACCATGGGAGCAAGCATGTGGATGATACATAGGTCAAGCGCAAGTTTCTCAAAGCCATCATGCCTTTCAATAAAGCCATGTCATCTGTCATTCGTCAGCGACCAGACTTCCACTCCTTGTCTTCCAGTGAGGTGTTGGATAAATTAATTGCAATGTCAATCATGAACGAAACAGCTGACAATGCACTTTCTCGTGTTCTCTCAAAGACAGCTTCTCCCAACCTTGCGTTAAAGGCAAAAGCAACGTTTGAAGAAGAAGAAGAGGATGACGAAGAGGAGAGCTGCCCTGAAGACACGAAGTATGCCTATCATGAGCACATGGCTCTTGCATCAAGGCAATTCTGGGGGAACAAGAGGAACTCAAGACCCACCTTCACCAAGAACAACTCGAGTGGGTTCAAACCCAAGCAACGAGTGAGGACATGCTATAACTGTGGTAACGTGAGTCACTTCGTGGCCGAATGTCCCTATGAGAAAAGGGAAGACAACAGGGGCAAGCTCATTCGCAAAGACAAAACCAAGTCATTTCCAATCAAGAACAACTTTGTGAAGAAACCTCACCCAAATGGGATGGTGGCCCTTGAAGAGTACCCTTCCGATGATGATGATGATGATGATGATGATGATACAGTGGCAACAGTAACGGTTGCTATTGCCACTCCCTCTCCCAGAAGGTGTCTCTCTTCAACGCCCCCAACGAGAACCACATCACCAAGTGCCTCATGGCAAAAGGTATCAATGAGGTAACCCCCATCATTAAGACCAACATCGCTACTGCTCCTTCATTGTTAAATTGTGTTGATGATAGTGATGTTGGGGAACTTAATGAGCATGATCTTGACAAGTTTCTGTGCACTATTAAGGGAGAATCCAAGAAGCACTTTGTTGCTCTCTTGGAACAACTGGGTGAGGCCAATGACCTCATCGAGTCTCATGAGGAGACCATCTCCGAGTTTCAGGGACACAGTCGTGAATATGCCGATGAAATTGCTGAATTATCTATTGCTCTAGAAAAAGAGCGCACTCTTCGTTTGGCTCTTGAGGAGTCATACAACGATGACTGTGCTAAAATGCAAAAGAAACTAGTTCTTACTCGCATGCTTAAGTCTGAGAAGTATGCTCTTGGGGTTGGCCATGACAGACTCAAAATGGAGTTTGACACACTTGACAAGGCTCACAAGGTCTTGAAAGGTGTTCATTTCTCTCTGAAAGAGTCTCATGATCAACTCCAAGCAAAGCTTGCCAAGGAGATCTCTACTTGTCCTCCCTTTGTGTTAATTCATAATGCTTGTACAACTAATCCTTGTTGTGAGCATGTACATCTTGTGGAGGAAAATGCCAAGTTAAAGGAGAAACTTGAGAAGGGCCTTGTGACATGCATACATGGTGAGAAGAGCCTGGACGACCTCTTGAGCACTCAAAAGGGTGTTGTAGGAAATTAGGGACTTGGACTTACCTCCAACTCAAAAGGAAAAACGAGGAACAGGAACAAACGATCCCCTACCCTCATGGACATCTTTGTCAAAGAGGGTGAAGGGACTCAGGAGGTGAACAGGAACAAGGTGGACGATGGTAACGTCAAGAAGGGCAAAACCATTCCTACTAACACAGCGGACAAACTCAATTCTTACTATGTCTTATGTCGTGCTAGTGATGGGCATGTTTATGCCAGATTTGTTGGTTCCTACTATGAGTCCATTGAATGGGCTATCTGGGTTCCTAAGACCCTTGTCTCTAACATGAAAGGACCCATTAAAAAATGGGTACCTAAAACCAAGCCTTGATCTATTGCGGGAGTTTGCTTCCGGTGGGGTGTCATGGTTGCTCGATAGTGGAGCAACAAATCATATGACCGGAAGCAAGGACTTAGTGGTGGATGTGCATACTTCACCATCTATGCCCACCCATGTCCAATTCGCCGATGCATCCTCGTCAAAGGTATTGGGGTTTGGTAAGGTGGTCATCTCTCAAGAGTTATCTATTGAGAAGGTCATGCTTGTTGAGTCTCTTGCCTGCAATTTACTTTCGGTTCGTCAACTTGCAATTATGGGTTTTTCCACATTCTTTAATCTTGATATTGTGGTCCTCCTATGGAGCAAGACTCTTAAAGTAGCCTATGTTGGATATGTCGAAAATGGTCTTTATGTGGTGAACTTCTCAAAGCGACCCACTAAGACCGCGACGTGTTTAATGGCTAAAGTTTATGTGGGCTGGCTTTGGCATCGCCGACTAGCTCATGTCAATATGAGATCTTTGCAAAGTCTTCTAACAGGGGACCATGTTCGTGGACTAACAAATGTGAGTTTTGCTAGAGATTGTGCTTGCAGTGCTTGCATTGAAGGAAAGATTCATAAAACTGATAATCGTCCAACAACTCTCATTTACACTAAGAGGCCATTAGAGCTCCTCCATATGGATCTTTTCAGCCCTCCATCATTTGATAGTCTTGGAGGCAGAAAGTACTACTTGGTGATTGTTGATGACTACTCAAGATACACGTGGGTATATTTCTTCAAAAGGAAGAGTGAGACTCAACAAACTGTCATCAACTTTGCTAATGAAGCTCAACGTCAACATGAAGCAAAGATCTTGATGATTAGAAGTGACAATGGCACCAAGTTCAAGAACTACACCTTGGATGAGTTTCTAGGTGATGAGGGAATAAAACATCAATATTCAGCACCATATACCCCTCAACAAAATGGCGTGGCAGAAAGGAAGAACCGGACCTTGATGGACGCTGCAAGAACAATGATGGCGGAATTCAAATCTCCATATAACTTTTGGGTGGAGGCCATCAACATAGCATGTCATGCGTCCAATCGGCTCTATATCCGCAAAGGCTTGAACAAGACTCCATATGAGATTCTCACTGGAAACAAACCCAATCTCAAGTACTTCCGGGTATTCGGTTGTAAGTGTTTCATTCTCAAGAAAGGTGCACGCTTAGCTAAATTTGACTCTAGAGCACATGAGGGCATCTTTGTTGGTTATGCTACAAACTCTCATGCTTACCGTGTCCTCAACAAGTCCACCGGACTCATTCAGGAGACGTGTAACATGGAGTTTGATGAAAATAACGGCTCCCAAGTGGAGCAAAGTGGTCTTTGTGATGTAGGTGATGAAATTCCTCCCCAAGCCATAAGAAGAATGGGGATTGGTGAAATACTCCCCATTGAGGAACCCCTTGTGGCCGAAGGAGAAGGACAATGCTCTACTCAAGTGGAGCCATCACCCCCACAAGCCCCACACGCTTCCGATGAACAAAGAGAAGACTCTCAACAAGATGAACAAGCTCAAGGTCAAGATAAATTTCCCAACAATGATGATGTGTCCCATGATATTCAAGCACTTACCGAAGGTTCCGAACCTGCTCATGATCAAGATCAAGTGCAACCACAAGATCCAGACCAAGTAGAAGCACAAGATCAAGATCAAGAGCAACCACAAGTACAATGACAAACAAGTGAACTTGCTCAAGTCGAAAGTCAAGATGATTAGGATACTGTCTCACAATTCCCTTCTGCAGCACCAACAACCGGTGCCAAGGGAGGCTCAAGATGCAAGGGCAAGCAAAGTAAACAAGTCGATGCTCCCCAGTTATCCAATGAAGAACTCTTGGAGCGTCGAGCAGCCAAGATTGCGAACAAGCTGAGAGTCAAGTCACATCCTATGAAGAATGTACTTGGCAGTTTAAAAAAGGGAGTATCCACCCGTCAACAGATTTGGAATTATTGTGAGCATCACGCGTTTGTTTCGTATTGTGAAACTCAACAGGTACAGGAAGCGCTCGATGATGAGGATTGGCTTATGGCCATGCATGAATAACTTAACAACTTCGAGCGTAACCAAGTCTGGGATTTAGTGCCAAGACCAACGGAGGAACATAATGTCATCAGGACCAAATGGATATTCAAAAACAAGCAAGATGCCAATGGGATTGTGATTCGAAACAAGGCAAGATTGGTGGCTCAAGGCTACTCCCAAGTTGAGGGTATCGACTACGGTGAAACCTTTGCCCCTGTTGCTCGTCTAGAATCTATTCGCATGTTGCTTGCATTTGCTTCTCATCATAATTTCAAATTACAGCAAATGGATGTGAAAACTGCCTTTCTTAATGGTCCTCTAAATGAGTTGGTCTATGTCAAACAACCCCCAGGATTCGAACATCCCAAGCTCCGCAATCATGTGTACAAACTTAATAAGGCACTCTATGGCCTTAAACAAGCCCCACGTGCGTGGTATGAGTATCTTACTGAGTTGTTACAAGATCGTGGGTTTGAAATTGGGAAGATAGATCCCACTCTTTTTACTAAGAGGGTTAAAGGGGATTTGTTCATATGCCAACTATATGTTGATGATATTATCTTTGGTTCTCCTAACATTTCCTTCAATGAAGAATTTGTTGCACTAATGACCAAGAAATTTGAGATGTCCATGATGGGAGAGTTGAAGTTCTTCCTCGGCTTCGAGATTAAACAAGGCCTAGAAGGGACCTTCATCAAACAAGCCAAGTACACTCAAGACATGCTCAAACGGTTCGAGCTTGAAGATGTCAAGCCGGTCAAGTTCCCCATGCCAACAAGATGCAAGCTTGACAGTGATCCCAATGGTAAAGCAGTGGATCAAAAGGTATATCGCTCCATGATTGGATCCCTCCTTTACCTTTGTGCATCTAGACCAGATATTATGTTGAGTGTAGGCATATGTGCATGGTTTCAATCTGCACCAAAAGAAAGTCATTATATGACTGTTAAGCGAATCTTTCAATATTTGGCTCATACCCCAAACTTTGGCCTATGGTATCCCAAAGGAGCAAACTTCAACCTAGTAGGCTATTCTGACTCGGATTGGGCAGGAGATTGTGTGGAGAGGAAGTCAACTTCTGGAGGATGCCAATTCCTTGGTCGCTCACTCGTAAGTTGGTCTTCAAAGAAGCAGAATTGTGTCTCACTATCATCCATCGAAGCTGAGTATGTGGCAGCTGCAAGTTGTTGTGCACAATTGCTATGGATGAGGCAAACTTTAAAGGATTACGGTATCACTTGTGACAAAGTGCCTCTTCTATGTGACAATCAAAGTGCTATCAAGATTTCCCTCAACCCAGTGCAACATAGCAAGACCAAGCATATTGATATTCGCCATCACTTCATTTGTGAACATATCAAGCTAGGTGATATTGAGGTTCACTTCATCCACACTGAAGAGCAACTTGCAGATATTTTCACTAAGCCCCTAGATGAAGCAAGGTTCCGGGAGTTAAGGCATGAGCTAAATATCATTGATTCAAGTAATGTGGATTGAAGCTAGGCAGATTGCACCTTACTATGCATTCTATCTTGTTCTAGATGTAGGCATGGACATGGGGGGAGTGTTGTTCTCTCAATGAACTCTTCCTCCCCCCATTATGCATAAATTGATCTAGTCTTTCACTTTAGCCATTACCAAATGGCACTTGTGCTTCAAAGACGAGCGTTGGTCATGAACCCAAGGATAATTCTTCGCAGTGCCATACCTTTGTCTCAAACATAGGTGGCCTCGGCCACCGCCCCCACCTTTCTCTCATATGGAAGAAAGGATACAAAATGACAAGTCAGTATATCTTGCTGGTGTTATCTTCTTATTTTCACTAACTTGTCATTTGCCCACGTCTTTCTCATCTCCTATGTCTCGGTGTGACATTTGCAGCAGTACTACCGCCAGGGTAGCGGTACTACCGCAAGGACCCCAGCGGTACTACCGCTAGGGGTAGCGGTACTACCACCACGACCCCAGTCTACCACGACCTAACTAGGACTTTTTAGGGCTGTCTCAAGGGAGAGCGGTACTACCGCCAGGGGA
The DNA here is from genome assembly GCF_904849725.1 of Hordeum vulgare subsp. vulgare. Lineage (NCBI taxonomy): Eukaryota > Viridiplantae > Streptophyta > Magnoliopsida > Poales > Poaceae > Hordeum > Hordeum vulgare. The sequence goes on from NC_058519.1 coordinate 372,732,630, forward strand.
GCGCTACTACCGCCAGGACCCCAACGATACTACCGCCAGGACCACAGCGGTACTACCGCTGGCCCGTACCCCTTGGGCTATATAAAGGAGGGGGAGCCCGTTTTTTTCCTGCCTCTTTCTTCTTCCTCGTGGCTCCTCCCTCCCCAACCCCAAACTCCACCTATTTGGATCTCTATCCGTGGAGCCCCTTCTCTCCGTTGAGTTGGAGGGTTTGCTCCACTTCTCCTTCCTCCACCAAGTGCCATGGACTCCGGTAAAGCTCCTCCCTTTATTCTCTTGGTTGATGTTTTCTTGTTCTAGGGTTAGGAGCATTGGTGATTTGGATCCATGTCTATGTTATTGTGCTTTGTTCTTGGATGGCATGAAGGAGATATTCGAGGGGAGTGTAGGTCCTATGATTCATTGCCTTTATATTGCCATGCCCTAGGTTCTTCATGTTTTAGATCAAGCACTTCTTCTATTTTGGATTAGATCTAAAACTTGAATCCTCTTGAGTAGGCATGTCTTTATTTAGATGATTCTTGTGATCCTCATGTGTTTAGGGCTGTGGTGGTGTTCTTAGTGATTATACACAGTACCCATGGCCCTCGTAAATCCAATCTAGCTGTTTCTATGGGTCCTTTTTCATATTCAGATCTGAAAGTCAACCTCCTAGCGGTACTACCGCCAGGGGTACCTGTACTACCGCTAGGACCCCAGCGGTACTACCGCCAGGGGTAGCGGTACTACCGCTAGGACCCCAGCGGTACTACCGCTAGGGGTAGCGGTACTACCGCCAAGAGGATATTCTTTTTCTTCTTTTCATTTGCTTGGCAATGTGAGTTTACTTTTATGCCCCTTTTTGTTCATTACCTTGACTCCTTCTGTCGCTCTTTTTTGGTGTGTGTCTTGTGTGCCACAGGTGGTGCTCGCCGCTCGAACCCCCACGGGACACCCAGTCGAAACATTATGGCAATCCAGAGGCTCCGGAGGGCTCCGCCACTTCCGTCTGCAACCCAAAAAGAAGTCTTTCAAGAAGGCAGCTCACAAGGACAAGGGGGTCAACGTTCACACTATGCCCCCTAAGGACTTTCTGCGGTTCCGCACCAAAAATCACTATCTCCAAGAGAAGGCTATGACCAAGGATGTCGAGCATGTTTGGTCAAGGATCACTGCAGGATCTATCGCGACATCATCAAGCACCTCAAGAAGAGTTTTGTTCCAGTTCAGTGGATTGACTTGGCTCACCTTCAGCAGAACCTAGATTACTTTGGTGACGCTCTCTCCTTGATTGACAAGCTTGGCATTAAGGAGATCATCTCCTTCAAGAAAGACTTTGATCCAGATGTTGTCGCCCAATTCTATGTCACTGTTCACTTCTCGCCTGATGACGAGCGCACCATGGTTTGGATGACTGGTACTCAGAAGATGACAGGTTCCTGGCGTGAATTCATGGCGTTTCTCAAGGTCGACTTTCAGGGAGATGACAGTCCAATTGGGTCGCGTCCTCATGCTCCAGCTTCCACTGATAGGGCCCCCGCCAAGGACAGGCTGCAGCAACTTTATGTGAAGAAAGGTGTGCTCCCCAAGCATCTGGATATCATGCATCGGATCTTCCGCAACACCCTCTTTCCTCGCATTGGCAACTTCGACGAGGTGCATGGTTCTCTGGCTGAGATGCTTCTGCTTTGTTAGGAGGCAATGACTAAGGAGTCTGCCCCTCTCGATATTTCTGACGTGATGTTCACTGAGCCTTGGAACTGCATCATGATGCACAAGGTTCCCATCTACGGGCCCTACTTGTTTGCCTATATTCGCCAGAAGTGGCACGACACCTATTTGCTTGAGGAGTTACACCTTCAGGCTGATTACTTTGTGTACGATCCTATCAGGCTCCGCATCAAGGACAAATGGGCCAACCCATCAACTTCATCTCAGCACATGGACACTGACACAGAGACTGCTGCTGACAGAGGCACCGCTTCTTAGTCCCGCTCTTCTGTTATGCCATCTTGGGCAGTGAAACTGCAGGATAAAATGAAGACTCTCTTCAGTATGCAGGCTAAGGGACAGTATTGGACTCATGTGTCCCAGAAGGAGAACTGTCAGAGGCACAAGCGTGTCCTGAGGACACTTGATGTTGAGATCTCCAGCGGCTCAGAGGACGACATCACTCCAGAGTCTACTTGGATGCGGGCTCAAGGTTATCAGTGGTCTGATGCAGAGGAGGAGGGGGACAATGAGGAGGAGCAGGATGATCCGGATGCCACGGACGGGTCTGGGGGTGATGAGGATGAGGAGTGACCACCTGTGTCTTTAGGTGTGCCCCCTTTTTGGTGTCTTGTGCCAAAGGGGGAGAGAGTCTAGGAGCTGGATTTGAGAGTTGAACTTTGCTTAGCTTTGCTTATCTTTCGTGTTTGCTTTGAACTTGGTTTGTTTTTATTTGCTATCTTTGCTTCGTGTGATGTGAGACTTGAACTAGTGTGAGATTTATTTCCATCATATGCTGTGAGTCATATGCTCCTTATTTTTATATACCTCTATCTTTTTGTTCACATATTATTCACTGTGCAAATCCGGTATTGTCATCAATCCACCAAAAAGGGGGAGATTGTTAGGGCATAGTTTATGCCTAAGTAATTTTGGTGATTGATGACAGTACCGCAAAGGACTAATCGTGTGTGTTAAGATTTCAGATAACACATGCCAACGGCACAAGACGACTCGCCCCCTCTTTCCATGGAACAGAAGCTCGGTGTACTCTACGATTCTCTTTCTTTGAGTCATAGGAACGCCGTACTATTAAGACGGGACCCGTAGTGGAAAGGTTTGGGTGGAATCAATTTTGCACGCACTCACTTTATCTCCTTTCCCCTTGCCTGCAACTTTGGAGTGGCTCCCGCCTTTGTGTTTATCTCATCTAAGCAAATGGTCCCTCAGCGGTAGTACCGCAGGCCCTAGCGGTAGTACCACTGCAGCTAGCGGTAGTACCGCCCCTAGTCAGCGGTGGTACCGCTCCAGGAGCTTAGTATCGCCTTCCTAGCGGTTGTACTTCGATGGACCTTTTTGTGAAGACTTTCTTGGCGGTGGTTGGCCCGGTAGTGCTTATGCATTACCATGGGCACAGCGGTAGTACCGCTGCAGCTAGCGGTAGTACCGCTGGAGTGCCAGCGGTAGTACCGCTGCAATCAGCGGTAGTACCGCTGCATCCAGCGGTAGTACCGCTAGGCACGGGCTGTGAGTGGGAAAACGGTTGGATTTCCCCCCCCCCACTATATAAATGGTTCTTCTAGCTGTGGAACCTTATCTCTTACCCTCCCAAGCTCCATTGTTGCTCTCTAAGCTCAAAAGTGCCCGATCTCTCTCCCTAGCCAATCAAACTTGTTGATTCTTTAGGGATTGGTTGAGAAGGCCTAGATCTACACTTCCACCAAGAGAAAAGTTGATTCCCCCACCAATCCCTTGCAGATCTTGTTACTCTTGGGTGTTTAAGCATCCTAGACGGTTGAGGTCACCTCGGAGCCACATTCCATTGTGGTGAAGCTTCGTGGTCTTGTTGGGAGCCTCCAAGCTTTGTGTGGAGTTTGCCCCAACCTTGTTTGTAAAGGTTCGGTCGCCGCCTTCAAGGGAACCTATAGTGTAATCACGGTACCTTGCATCGTGTGAGGGCGTGAGGAGAATACGGTGGGCTTAGTGGCTTATTAGGGAGCATTGTGCCTCCACACCGCTCCAACGGAGACGTACTTGCTGTCAAAGGGAAGGAACTTTGGTAACACATCCTTGTCTTCATTGGTTCCACTTGTGGTTATCTCTAACCTTTACTTTGTGTATGCTTATGTTGTTGTCTATCTCTTACTTGTCTTAGTAGCTCTTGTTGTTAGATTCATTACGGTTCACCCCATTGTTGATATTATTGTGAACCCATATGTTGTTTACCCTAACTTGCTAAGATTAATTAAAAAGTGGTCGTTGCCTATTCACCCCCCCCCCCCCCCCGCTCTAGTAAGCCATATCGATCCTTTCAATTTGTTTCTATTTTAATTTTGACTCGGAACTATTTCAGAATTAGTTTGAAAAATACTAGAGTGTTGGTTGGAATATTTCCAACCACACATAAAGTTTTCAACATTTTTGGAAACTTTGAAATATTTGAAAACAAACACATAATTGATTTCAGTGACTTTCAAATTTAAAATAAAATGCCAAAAGCATTTTTCAAATATGTTTCACCCGTGATATCTTGTTTTCAACATTTATCATAAAAGATGAACTTTTCTAATGGCCATTTTGGATTCATTGATTTTGGCAATAGTTGAATTGTTTTTGAATAAGGGGTGGCTAGGGTTTTGCTTTGGTTTTTTCTTTGCTTTTCTTTTGGATTTCATTTTATTTTCTTGGAGTGCAATTCAATTTCTTAAGATGCAATGAAAGAAAACATGAGCTCAAACTTGCTAAACTCTATTAGGGATTCAGGGATGTCACAGGGAGAGTGGGATTGTCCTCTACATGTGCACCACAAATACAAAACCATTATGGTGGGGACAATATCCATTAAAATAAAGGTACCATGATTGCTTTATAAGAAGTGGAACTTTTTGCTCGATATAACACCAGTTTGGTAGTAAGACTTGATCAACCTTGCTAACAAACATGTTTTATATGAGTAAAAAGAGAAGCTTGTCATATTTTCATTTCCTTTATCTTTCATCCTCCTTGTTGTACCAAAGCTTTATGTTTTTTAAGCTTCATATGTTAAACCATTACTTCGAGCTTTCCGAAAGTTTTGCAGCTTTCCGTACTTAATTTTTTTTTCAAAAGTGAAATTGTCAAAAAAATTCCAGAAAAATTATAATAAAAATTTCCATCAAAAAAGAGACACATGGGCAGCTGGGGCTGACGAGGGGGGCCACACCTGGTCCAGGCGGCCAGGTTGCGTGGCCTGGCCCCTGGTCGCGCCCACAGGGCGTCTGGGCCCACCTGGTCCCCTTTCTAGGTACTTCTTCTTCCCTTCTCTCTCTCACTTCAAAAATCCCGACTTTTCTCGTGGAGCTCGAGTTCTTGCTGTTCTTGGTGGAAAATTTTGATCTCTCTCTACAACCCATCATTTGCATTGAGAATTTGAGCATTTGCTCCTTGGTATGTGACTCCTCCACCCCTCCAATTAGAGTTTTGATTGGTAGTCTTATTTGTGAGTTCTTGGTACTGTTCATATGAGCTTGCTTGCATGTTTAGAAATTTATTTATGAAGTTTTGATGCAATTTTATGCATCAGGGAAGTGGGTAGAATAGTTTGCTCCAACTCATTTATCTTAAACCTTCATTTTTGTGATGTACCAAAAATTTCAAAAATGACTTTGTTTGGAAAAGCAAAAGGATGGCTTGGGAAGAAGAGACCAGAGCCTACCGATTGACTAACTAGAGTTGCAGATTCACCTTCTACCGTGAGGACAAGTTACAATGATGATATCGTGCGACCGGAGTTGCTCCACGAGACAGACACGGCACGTGCCATGACATACCCGTGTTCAAAATTCCTTGCGGCGGTAGGTATTAAGGATGAGTTTGATAACCTTTGTGTAGCTGCAGGTTTGACATGTCTCGTAACACAACGTGTGCCACAATACCCAAAACTCGCCTATTATTTTGTCAACTGGTTTAGATATAATGATAAAACTTCCATGATTGAATTCAGATTATATGAGGATGTCTTTACCATGTCTTTGGCAGAATTTTGTGATGTTATAGGTGTGCGGAATGTCGGGAAGACGACCAAAATGAAAGTTCAACCCTACGAGCTGAATCCCTATCCGCCTCCCTTTGTAGCAAGGATCCACAAGACATTCACCGGGGGAAGATTTCCAACATCTTGTTTCCCCACATCAGGTATTTCGCATACTGTATTGCTTGAGGGGCGTTAGCTCATGACAACACGAGCAACATATCGGCTCCGGACCTTGCTATCTTGGCAGCCGCCCTCTTAGGAGATAACATGTATAATATTGGTGCTTTGTTTGCTCGTCCCCTCGTCACTAACAGCGGCAAATGGCCTCACTTGGGTGGCATTTATGCCACGCTTATCCTCGAGCATCTCAAGTGCACTGTATGCACGGATGATGCACCTTTTCCATTCATAAGCTTTGATCTTACCGCTATGAAGAGGCATGAGTTTGTTACTAGGACTTCCGAGTTTGGTAACCTTGTTTATATTATGAGGTTTCGCGAGTTTACTACTCGCGAGATCCGTCTACTTGCACCACTTTTGTTTGATTATACTAGCATGAACAGATGGTTCGTCGCCGCGATTAAGTTGGATGAGTTCGTTATCCAGTAGCCGTTCCACAACCCCATGGAGGGGGTTGTTCCCGAGGAATAGGAGCCTTCTTCTTGGGAGGACAGCAGGACATCAGTCTACACGCCCGAGGCCCCGTACGATTCTTGGAGCTACTAGTAACACCCTGGAGCCGGAGGTAGCTCCTGGAGCCCGCAGTAGCCAAGCCCAACTTAGGCCAAAATCCTAACATTGGGGGAGTACGTACCCTTCTACCCTTTCATTGTATCATCTGTGGTTTCCTTTTTAATCTTTTCGGAGTTTTTGTCTGTTCTTCTTTGTTCTTTCTTTGCAAAAATAACAAAAAGATTTCTCTTTTCTTTTGCTTTCATTTAACCTTTGGAAAACCCAAAAATATTTATTTTCTCACTTTAGTTTGCTTTGTTTGCAGAGTTCAGCTCACGTGCATGGCTGCAATTGCACTTGATTATATCTTTCTACGTTCGATCGTGCAAGTGATGATGCAATAATGATGAAGATCGACGGAAGGGATGCAACAAGGAAAGCCGGTATGAACTCTATTTGTTTCTACTTTTGTACATATGCATGTACTTATGATCTAGAGACCAGCTTGTAGCGACATAGTGTTATGTTTACAATGCTTTCCCAGTAGTTCATGCTTTCTTTGTGACTTGTCTCAAATAGATGGAGTGTATAATGTGTTATTGAAATGATTTGCATCCATTGCATTGTTCATGGTTTGGCATATTCAAGTGGTATTTCCCTTCGGAGATTTTTCTGGATTGACTTGGCACATGCTTACACATGTTTATGACTAGAAGTCTATCAAGCCTTGATGATCTTCTTTATTTAAGAATAGTTATATCACTTTCATACTCGATTCAATGTTGCTTTGTCGCTCTGCATGATTATGACCGTCATTGCTCTCTAGTTGGTCGCTTCCCCGTCTTTTGCTAGCCTTCGCCTATACTAAGCAGACTGACTGCTTGTGCATCCAAAATCTTTGGAACCAGTTGCGCCATATTAGTCCACCATACCTACCTATATGCGGTATTTATGTGCCGTCCTAAGTAAATTTGCATGTGCCATACTCTAAATCTTCAAATAATATTTTGTTTTGTATGCCTGAATCGCTCATGTAGTGACTAGGGGCTATCAGTATCTTCCATGCTAGGTGGGTTATTCTCAAGATATGTGTTGATTCACTATCATTCACGAGAAAGTGGCAGGTAACCGGGATGCCCAGTTCCATGCTCAAAAGTCAAATCAAATTAAATGAAACAAAACTCCCCAAGGATTGTTGTTTTTATGGCCGGTACACGTGGATTCGGCCCGCCGTGGAGTGTGATAAATTGGTGGAGGGGGAGTAAAAAACTTTACTTTTCTGTTTGGGAACCGCCTATAATGTATTTAGCATGGAATATATAGAGATATCTTAGTTGTTACATTGACAAGGAAAGCATACCACCCAAAATTTTGATTCATCCCTGTTTTAAAAGCTCAAGATCTGGCACGTCTGCAAATCAATGCTTCCTTCTGCGAAGGGCCTATCTATTTTACATTACTATTGAGTCATCCTCTTCTTATGAAAAAGCACCAACTATTGAGAGCATAATTGTCATTCTGGGTGTAATGTGCATTGTCCCAAAGTACCTCATTGTCTTCTGCATGATTGTGATATTACTCATTCTGAAATATTTGTTTCTAGTCTTCTTTAAGACTCGGAAGGAGCGTCTGCATTTATGTTTTGCTTCACTCATGGGGGCTAGCGAGATACCACTCTAATATGTCCAAGTCATGTGCATTGTGATATCGTCATGATTTTCAGTTGCATATTATTCATTTTGAGTTGTTTGAAACTATTCACATGATCAAAGGATTGCTTCGTGCATTGTCTTTGTAACATTGCTTCAATACTTGTTGGACTTGTTCGTAGTGCATGCTTATATACATCTAATGAAGCAAAATAGTTTGTCAAAGTTTTCTTTGTCGCGTCCAGATCATTGAACTAAATTGCTTGAGGAGAAGCAATATGCTAAGCCTGGGGGAGTTGATACGTCTCAAACGTATCGACTTTTCCAAACACTTTTGCTATTGTTTTGGCCTCATTCTTGCATGATTTGAACGAAACTAACCCGGACTGGCGTTGTTTTCAGCACAACTACTTGTATGGTTTTCTTGTGTGCAAGAAAATGGTTTTTTAGGTGTCCCAGAAAATTCCAATAAAAATAGAGAAAATACATGCACCTGGAGGAACCCTTGACCACAAGATGGGCCAAAGGGGGGCCACCAGGCCTCCAGGCGACCTGGTGGCGCGGCCTGCCCTCCTAGGTGGGGCCCACCTCCTCTGGTGCCCTACCTTGGCTCCTATTTTTACCCAAGACGGAGAAATTCTAGAACAGAAGTCGTTTTGACAGCTCACGACGCGGAGCCGCCGCCACCCTCGGTTCTTCTCGAGGAGGGCTAATCTGGAGGCTGCCTTGCACTCCGGAGAGGGGAAATCGTCGCCATCGTCATCACCATCACCACTCCATCACCCTTCCATGGATTCCCCTTTCATATGTGAGTAATTCCCTACTGTAGGCGAAGGGGATGGTGGGGATTGGATGAGTTAGATCATGTAATAGTTTGTCAGATCGTTAGGGGCATGTTGCCTATCATCTACTATGGTGTTTACCATCTTTGCTACTACTTGTTACTCTTAATGCTTGTCACTTTGGGCCCGAGTGCCATAATTTCAGATCTGAACCCATTATGTTTTCATCAATATATTTGTGTTCTTGATCCTATCTATAAATAGTATGCACCTATTATAGTCCGGAACGGGTGATCCCAATGGTGACAGCTTGGGACACCAAAGGGGATAGACTATAATTTGAGGATTCCATGTATCCATTGATTGTTAATGCTTTGTTCCGGTGCTCTTTGAAAGGAGCACCTTAATCCATAAGTTCCTTTTGGTCCCGTTGATAGAGGGATGGTAGGAAAAAAGATGTTGTGCAAGTTCTTATTGCAAGCACGCACGACTACCTTGGGATACATGCCTAATGTTTGATATTTGCCTAGATGATCATTACTTTTCTGTGTTCCTTGACCCAAGTTAAATACATGATATCTCTCATCCATGACCAACCATCCATCTCCCTAGCCTACGCTGTTTTAATCCTGTTGGTTACAAGTTGCTTTACTTTTGACGTTTTACTTTTGTTGCTTTGCCACTATTATTTCCATTACCATCATCACTTCCATATCACCGTTGCTACTAGTATTTCGTTTCCAGCCAAGTATCTTTCAGGTGCGGTTGAATTGACAACCTGTTAAAATTTATAAATATTCTTTGGCTCCCTTTGTGTCGAGTCAATAAATTGGGTTATCCTACCCGCGAAGACTGTTCTGATTCCTACACTTGTGGGTTATCAATCCCCCATTAATTACTTTCAAACTTGACCAAGTAGTTGACGTTGGGCAAGGAAGACAATATAATGGTTATGTTTGCTTATGTTCACACAGTAGTTATATTGGCATGGATCCTGTAACATGTGGTGCTTTCTTGGGATCTTTTGCTAGCCCAAAAATTCGTACTAATAATAGATACTACTTGTGCATCCATAACCGTTAAACCCAGTTTCTTGCCATGAGAGTCCAACATAGCTACCTATGGATTGAATAAGATCCTTCAAGTAAGTTGTCATCGGTGCACAAAGCAATAAAAATGCTCCTGAACACTCATGATCTTTTATTGTAAGGGAAAATAAGATTTGTATGATGTTGTGATGGGAAAGAAATAAAAGCTATGGACTGCATAATAAAGTTTGCAATCATAATGGGCAATATAAAGTGGTGTTCCTTTTCATTAAGAGATTGCACATCCAAAAATAAAAAGCACATGACAATCTCTTCTTCCCTCTACGAAGGGCTTATCTTTTTCTTTTCCATTTTTACTGTTATGCAAGAGTCAATAATGTACATCCCTATTCCAATCTATTTATTAATTCTTTAGTTTCCAAGCAACATGTGGTGGAGGAAGATGAGGCACATATTTCCAGTTGGATATAGGTGATCATGATTCATTATTGTTGACATTATCCCTGAGACAAATAAGTTGGGAGGGAAAAAATTTAAGCCCATATATTCATATGTGTTTGATTGAAACAGCTTGTTCTAAAATATGCCTTGAGTGTTAGCAATCATGGAAGACTAAATGATAGCTAAGTATGTGGAATTTGCTAAATCAAAGCTCTTACATAGACCCTTCCTGAAAATAAGATGAATGATAATTGTTTGATGACTCAAAACAGAGTTTGCTAGTTTTCAAGAAAGTTTATGGTCTATACTTTAACATGTGAATAGCTTGTTATTTGATCATGAGAAGTTCTGTGAGAAAAGAGTTGACATTTTATGATGCTATAAGAAGTGATTGGAAGTAACATTGGTCAAACTTATATACCATGCTAGCATTCACACTTCATAAATTATTTCTTTTATCATTTACCTACTCGAGGAAGAGCAGGAATTACGCTTGGGGATGCTGATATGTCTCCAACTAATCGATAATTTATGAAGTTTTCATGCCAATGTTCTAAAACTTTCATATACTCTTGGCAACATTTTATATTATTTGTGGGATTAACTTACTTATCTAGTGCCCACTGCCAGTTCCTGTATTTTGTGTGTTTATTGTTTCGTAGAAATTCCATATACAATGAAGTACAAACATGATGAAAATTTATGGAGATTTATTTTGAAACATATGTGAATTTTGGGAAGAAGACTCAACGCAACACGGTGCCCGAGGGAGGCACAAGCCAACAGGGAGCGACCAAGGGCATTGGTCACGCCATGATGGCTTGTGGCTCCCCCTTAGAGCAACTCTAGCAGACCCTGTATAATCGCGACCTGCAAACGCGTTTTACAGTTCGACGAAGTGGGGTTTTGCGGGATGAAAAGTTGCGCTGCAGAATAGATTCCGCATAATGAAACTGCATAATTTGAAAAATAATCATTCGCGGGCGAAATTGGAACCACACTCATGATCGTACAAACTACATTCAGTACTAGAGGGGGGCATCACCTACTAGAGCTCATCGGAGATCACCAGAGCTACTACCTATCCTACCGCACTATGCAAAATGGAGCTCACGGGAGTCGAGCTTGTGTAGTAGTAGATATCCTACATTCAGTCTTCGTCCTCATCGTCCTCGTCAGAGGAGAGCTCGACGTAGATGCGCTTCTGCGCAGTCGCTTCGCGGCGCCACTCCTCCACCTTGTGGCCTAAGGTGATGGCCGAAGCGACACCTTGTGATGTTTTATATACCTTTTATATCTTTCTTGGGACTAACTTATTAATTCAGTGCCAAGTGCCAGTTCCTGTTTTTCTATGTTTTTGACTCTTTTCAGATCTGATTTTGGAACGGAGTCCAAACGGAATAAAATCCCCTAAATATTTTTTTCCAGAACAGAAGAAGATCGGGGGACGTGAGGGCCAAGGCAGGGGGCCCACAGGGATCCCACAAGCCCTGTTGCTGCGGCCAGGGGGGCCCGCAACAACCAGGCTTGTGGCCTCCCTGGCGCTCCCCTGCCCTAGCTCTTTGGCCTATAAATTCCCTAAAATCGCAGAAAAAATCACGGCATCCATGAAAACATTTTTCCGCCACCGCAAGCTTTCGTTTCCGCGAGATCTCATCTGGAAACCCTTCCCGGTGCCCTGCCGGAGGGGACTTTGGAGCTGGAGGGCTTCTACATCAACATCATCGCCTCTCCAATGACTCGTGAGTAGTCCACTTCAGACCTACGGGTCCGTAGCTAGTAGCTAGATGGCTTCTTCTCTCTCTTGGATCTTCAATACAAAGTTCTCCATGATCTTCATGGATATCTATCCGATGTAATCCTCTTTGGCGGTGTGTTTGTCGAGATCCGATGAATTGTGCATTTGCTATCAGATTATCTATGAATTATTTTGAGTCTTTGTTGATTTCTTATATGCATGATTTGATATCCTTGTAAGTCTCTCCGAGTCTTGGGTTTTGTTTGGCCAACTAGATCTATGATTCTTGCAATGGGAGAAGTGCTTGGTTTTGGGTTCATACCGTGTGGTGACCTTTCTCAGGGACAGAAAGGGCAGCAAGGCACGCATCATGTTGTTGCCATCAAGGGTAACAAGATGGGCTTTTATCGTAGATATGAGATTTTCCATCTACATCATGCCATCTTGCTTAAGGCGTTACTCTGTTCTTTTGAACTAAATACACTAGATGCATGCTGGATAGCGGTCGACGTGTGGAGTAATAGTAGTACATGCATAAAGTATCGGTCTACTTGTTTTGGACGTGATGCCTATAGATATAATCATTGCCATAGATAACGTCACGACTTTGCGCGGTTCTATCAATTGCTCCACAGTAATTCGTTCACCCACCGTCTACTTGCTTTCATGAGAGAAGCCACTAGTGAACACTATGGCCCCCGGGTCTATTCACAACCATCGTTTCCACTTTCACTTTTACTTTGCTTTGTTTACTCTTTGCTTTCAGTTCTCACTTTGCAAACAATCTATAAGGTATTGACAACCCCTTCATAGCGTTGGGTGCAAGCTCTTTGTGTTTGTGCAGGTACTTGTGACTTGAACGCTCCTCCTACTGGATTGATACCTTGGTTCTCAAACTGAGGGAAATACTTACCGCCGCTGTGCTACATCACCCTTTCCTCTTCAAGGGAACACCAGCGCAAGGCTCCATGGCCGCGGGGAAATCCTTTGCATATTTGCCAAGGAAGTCCCTATAGGCGTAGCCGTCGCAGCAGGATTCCTCGCGCCGTTGCCAGGGAAGGTCTGTTGTCGCAATAGAAGAAGGATTTCTGGCGCCGTTGCCGAGGAGGAGATCTATCCAAGTAGGTGTCACAAACTCATCTCTTGCATTTACCTTTTTTGCCAGTTGCCTCTCGTTTTCCTCTCCCCCACTTCACATTTGCCGTTTTCATTTGCCTTTCTCCCTTGCCGTTTTCATTTGCCTTTTTGCCTTTCTCCTTTGCCATTTTCTTTCACCTTTTGCCGTTTTCCTTTGCCATTTTTCTTGCTTGCTTGTGCTCTTGTTGGTTTGTTGAAGTCATCATGGCTGAAAACACCAAACTTTGCGACTTCTCGAGTACCAATAATAATGATTTTATTAGTACTCTGATTGCTCCCGCCACTAGTGCGAAATCGTATGAAATCAACGTTGCCTTGCTGAATCTTGTTATGAAAGAGCAATTCTCTGGCCTTCCTAGTGAATATGCCGCATCCCATCTCAATACCTTCATTGAACTTTGCGATATGCAAAAGAAAAGAGATGTGGATAAAGACGTGATTAAGTTGAATCTTTTTCCTTTCTCGTTGCGAGATCGCGCAAAAACTTGGTTTTCTTCTTTGCCTAAAAATAGTATCGATTCTTGGGATAAGTGCAAAGATGCTTACATATCCAAGTATTTTCCGCCGGCTAAGATTATCTCTCTACGTAACGATATAATGAATTCCAAGCAACTTGATCATGAACATGTTGCACAATCTTGGGAGAGGATGAAGTTAATGACTAGAAATTGTCCCGCTCATGGCTTGAGTTTGCGGATGATTATACAAATCTTTTACGCTGGTTTGAATTTCGCTTCTCGCAATATCTTGGACTCCACCTCAGGTGGAACGTTCATGGAAATCACGTTAGGAGATGCTACGAAACTCCTAGACAATAGCATGACCAACTACTCTCAGTGGCACACTGAAAGGTCACCTGCTAGCAAAAAGGTACACGCTATAGAAGAAATTAACTAGCTTAGTGCTAAGATGGAAGAGTTGATGAATTTGGTTGCTAGTAGAAATTCTCCTTTAGATCCTAATAACATGCCACTATCTTCCTTGATTGAGAGTAGAAACGCTAGTTCAAACGTTAATTTTGTTGGTAGGAACAACTTTGGCAACAACAATGCTTTTAGAGGAAACTATGTTCCTAGGCCTTTTCCTAGTAACTCCTCTAATAATTATGGCAATTCCTACAACAACACTTACGGAAATCACAACAAATTACCCTCTGATTTAGAGAGTAATATCAAAGAGTTTATCAACTCTCAAAAGATTTTCAATGCGTCCATAGAGGAAAAACTACTCAAAATAGACGATTTGGCTAAGAGCGTTGATAGGATGTCTTGTGATATTGATGCTTTGAAAGTTAGATGTGCTCCTCCCAAGGTCAACTTGGATGAAACTTTAAAAGCTATGCGTGTCTCCATGAATGAGAGCAAAGAAAGAACCGCCCAAATTCGCGCTAGGCATGAATGGTTTAAAAGGGTGTGTTCTAGTGATGCAAATCACGAAGATCTTAAAGTGCTTGGTGTGACTCCTCTTGAATCTTTGTTTTCATGTGTCAAACCTATTAATGAAGGGGCTGGATATGAATCCAGTTTGGTTGAAAAACGCTCCAATGATTCGGAGTCCACCTATCTTGATGATAAAGGTGTGGAGAGTGGAGTAGAAGAAATCAAAATTTTGGGTAGTAATGAAACTCCCACTTTGGATTTCAAGGAATTCAATTATGATAGTTGCTCCTTGTTTGAATGCATCTCTTTGATGCAATCCATTGCAAACTCTCCGCATGCTTATAGCCAAAGAAAATCCTTTACCGCACATACCGTAGATGCTATGATGAAATATCTTGAAGAGAAACTCGAATTAGAAGTCTCTAAACCTAGAAAACTTCATGATGAGTGGGAACCTACTATCAAAATCAAAATCAAAAACTATGAATGCAATGCTTTGTGTGATTTGGGTGCTAGTGTTTCCGCGATTCCAAAGTCTTTATGTGATATTCTTGGTTTTCATGAGATTGAAGAGTGTTCTCTTAATTTGCATCTTGCGTATTCTACTATCAAGAAACCCATGGGAAGGATCGATTATGTTCTTATTTTTGCAAATAAGAACTATCTACCCGTGGATTTCATTGTACTTGACATAGATTGCAATCCTTCATGTCCCATTATTCTTGGTAGACCTTTCCTACGGACTATTGGTGCTATCATCGATATGAAGGAAGGGAATATTAGATTTCAATTTCCCCTAAAGAAGGGCATGGAGCATTTCCCTATGAAGAAAATAAGATTGCCTTATGAATCTATGATGAGGGCTACTTATAGTTTGAGCACCAAAGATGACTATACGTGATTCCATCACCTTTTGCCTAGCTAAGGGCGTTAAACAATAGCGCTTGTTGGGAGGCAACCCAACGAATCTATCCTTTTTATTTCTGTTTTGTGTTTTCCACACTTTCATAATTCTGTTATGATTGTGTTTTTTTGTGTTTCTTTTTGCGTTTGTGCCAAGCAAAACAGTTATGATTTGTCTTGGGGGTGATCGTTTGGTCATGCTGGAAAAGACAGAAACTTTCTGCTCACGAAACGAATTTACATTTTCTTTTCTGTAAGAGATTTTGAGTTGATTATTTTTGATCCGGATTGCTATGCAAATTCTTCAGACTTTAGTAATATTTCAGAATTTTTTAAGTACAATAAGTATACGAAGTATACAGATTTCTACAGACTGGTCTGCTGTTAACAGATTCTGTTTTTGTTGAGTTGGTTGCTTATTTTGATGAAACTATGGATAGTATCGGGGGGTATTATCCATGGAAGATTGAAAATACAGTAACCCAACATCAACATAAGTATAATTTAAGTTTGCTACAGTACCTAAGGAAGTGGTGGTTTGCTTTCTTATGCTAATGTTATCATGAGTTTCTGTTTAAGTTTCGTGTTGTGAAGTTTTCAAGTTTTGGGTGAAGTTCTTATGGACAAAGAGATAAAGAGTGGAAAGAGCTCAAGCTTGGGGATTTCCAAGGCACCCCAAGATGATTGAAGTATGCCATAAAAGCCTAAGCTTGGGGATGCCCCGGGAAGGCATCCCCTCTTTTGTCTTCAATCCATCGGTAACGTTACTTGGGGCTATATTTTTATTCACCACATGTTATGTGTTTTGCTTGGAGCGTCTTGTATCATAGGAGTCTTCTATTTTTGTTGTGTCACAATCTTCCTTGCTGAACACCTAGAGGGAGAGACATACACTCACCTTGTCGAGCTTCACTTTTATCCTTTGGTTAGACAATTCAGCTCACATGTGCTTCACTTATATCTTTTGAGCTAGTTGATTTTGCTCTGTGTGCTTCACTTATATCTTTTAGAGCACGGAAGCGCGTGGCTTGGTAGTTGATCTATGCTATGATAGTAGTCTCAAAAAGGGTAGTTATCCAAAGGGATATGAAAACTTCCACCTTCATGTGCATTGAATAGTTAGAGAAGTTTGATTCATCTCAATTAGTTGTGAGTTGTGGTTGTGGTAATATTGAAGTAATATTAGTAAGGTGTTGTGGATCTAGAAATACTTGTGTCGAAGTTAGTGATTACCGTAGCATGCACGTATGGTGAACCGCTATGTGATGAAGTCTGAGCATGATTAGTATATTGATTGTCATCCTTTGTGTGGTGGTCGGGATCGCGCGATGGTTTATACCTACCAACCCTTCCCCTAGGAGTATGCGTCGAATGCTTTGTTTCGATTACTACTAAAACTTTTGCAACAAGTATATGAGTTCTTCATGACTAATGATGAGTCCATGGTTTAGATGCACTTTCACCTTCCACCATCACTATCTTCTTTAGTGTCGTGCAACTTTCGCCGATGCACAAAACCCACCATTAGACTCCCTCAAAACAGCCACCATACCTACCTACTATGGCTTTTTCAAAGCCATTCCGAGATATATTGCCATGCAACTACCACCATGACATGTGCCACCACTTCTACATTGCCATTTGCATGATCATAAGATAGCTAGCATGATGTTCCCATTGATGTCTATGCCATGCTAGATCATTGTCACGGTACACTACCGAAGGCATTCCATATAGAGTCAGCATTGCTCTAAGTTTTGAGTTGTAAGTGTGATGATCATCATTGATAGAGCATTGTCCCATGTGAGGAAATAAAAGAGGCCAGCGAAGCCCATTTACAAAAAGAGGCCAAAGATGCCCACCAAAATGAAAAAAAAGAGGCCAAAGAGCCCACCAAAAATGAGAGAAAAAGAGAGAAGTGATAATGCTACCACCTTTACACACTTGTGTATATTAAGAACCATGATCTTCATGATTGAGAGTCTCTCGTTTTGTCACCACCATATAGCTAGTGGGAAATTTTCATTATATAAATTGGCTTGTATATTCCAATGATAGGCTTCCTCAAAATTGCCTTAGGTCTTCGTGAGCAAGCAAGTTGGATGCACACCCACTAGTTTTCTTTAAGAGCTTTCACATACTCTTAGCTCTAGTGCATCAATTGTATGGCAATCCCTACTCACTCACGTTTATATCTATTGATGAGCATCTCCATAGCTCATTGATATGCCTAGTCAATGTGACCATCTTCTCCTTGTTTGTCTTGCAACCTCCACCACACTCCACACCACTTATAGTGCTAAAACCATGGCTCACGCTCATGTATTGCGTGAGAGTTGAAAAGGTTTGAGAAAGTAAAGGTGTGAAAACAATTACTTGGACAATACCGGGGTTGTGCATGATTTAAATTCGTTGTGCAAGGATGATAGGGCATAGACAGACTATATGATTTTGTAGGGATAACTTTCTTTTGGCCTTATTATTTTGAAATTTCATGATTACCTTGCTAGTTTGCTTGAAGTATTATTGTATCCACATCAATAGCAAACTATTGTTTTGAATCTAATGGATCTGAACATTCACGTCACATAAGAGGAGTTACAAAGGAAATCTATGCTAGGTAGCATGAAAGCATCAAAAATTCATTCTTTATCACTTCCCTACTCGAGGACGAGCAGGAGTTAAGCTTGGGGATGCTTGATACGTCTCAAACGTATCTATATTTTTTGATGGTTTCACGCTGTTATCTTGTCAACTTTGGATGTTTTATATACCTTTTATATCTTTTTTGGGACTAACTTATTAATTCAGTGCCAAGTGTCAATTCCTGTTTTTTCTGTGTTTTTGACTCTTTTCATATCTGATTTTGGAACGGAGTCCAAACGGAATAAAATCCCCGAAATAAATTTTTCTAGAATAGAAGAAGATCCGGGGACGAGAGGGCCTAGGCACGGGGCCCACAGGGAGCCCACAAGCCCTGTTGCCACGGCCAGGGGGCCCGAGGCAACCAGGCTTGTGGGCTCCCTGGCGCTCCCCTGCCCTAGCTCTTTGGCCTATAAATTCCCTAAAATCACAGAAAAAATCGGGCATCCACGAAAACACTTTTCCGCCGCCGCAAGCTTCCGGGTGCCCTGCCGGAGGGGACTTTGGAGCTGGAGGGCTTCTACATCAACATCATCGCCTCTCCAATGACTCGTGAGTAGTCCACTTCAGACCTACGGGTCCGTAGTTAGTAGCTAGATGGCTTCTTCTCTCTCTTGGATCTTCAATACAACGTTCTCCATGATCTTCATGGAGATCTATCCGATGTAATCCTCTTTGGCGATGTGTTTGTCGAGATCCGATGAATTGTGGATTTGTGATCAGATTATCTATGAATTATATGTGAGTCTTTGCTGATTTCTTATATGCATGATTTGATATCCTTGTAAGTCTCTCCGAGTCTTGGGTTTTGTTTGGCCAACTAGATCTATGATTATTGCAATGGGAGAAGTGCTTGGTTTTGGGTTCATACCGTGTGGTGACCTTTCCCAGTGACAGAAGGGGCAGCAAGGCACGCATCATGTTGTTGCCATCAAGGGTAACTAGATGGGCTTTTATCGTAGATATGAGATTTTCCATCTACATCATGTCATCTTGCTTAAGGCGTTACTCTGTTCTTTTGAACTTAATACACTAGATGCATGCTGGATAGCGGTCGACGTGTGGAGTAATAGTAGTAGATGCAGAAAGTATCGGTCTACTTGTTTTGGACGTGATGCCTATAGATATAATCATTGCCATAGATAACGTCACGACTTTGCGCGGTTCTATCAATTGCTCGACAGTAATTCGTTCACCCACCGTCTACTTGCTTTCATGAGAGAAGCCACTAGTGAACACTACGGCCCCCGGGTCTATTCACAACTATCGTTTCCACTTTCACTTTTACTTTTCTTTGTTTACTCTTTGCTTTCAGTTCTCACTTTGCAAACAATCTATAAGGGATTGACAACCCCTTCATAGCGTTGGGTGCAAGCTCTTTGTGTTTGTGCAGGTACTTGTGACTTGAACGCTCCTCCTACTGGACTGATACCTTGGTTCTCAAACTGAGGGAAATAGTTACCGCCGTTGTGCTACATCACCCTGTCCTCTTCAAGGGAACACCAACGCAAGGCTCCAAGGCCGTGGGGAAATCCTTTGCATATTTGCCAAGGAAGTCCCTATAGGCATAGCCGTAGCAGCAGGATTCTTGGCGCCATTGCTAGGGAAGGTCTGTTGTCGCAGTAGCAGAGCACGATGTCGATCTCCTCCTCCCTCCGGTGACGCTGCTGGTATTCTTCCGCCTCTCGTGCACTTCGTGCAACACGGGCAGGAGGCTATCCGCCTCCATCGGAGGGAGGAAATCCTCCGGTCCAACGACGGCCCCGGCACGTCGCTCCGGCCCCGCCTTGGCCTCCGGCTCCATCTTCACCAACGGGAGCTCTTCGAGCTCTCTCTTCACTGGTGGGAGGGAGGAGGACAAGCGCGAGCTCGACGCCTCAAATGAGCTGCTACCGGAGATGAGGCGGCCGCGTGCGCGGTCATACTCCTCTGTCTTGCGACGGAGGAGAGACGGCGGCGGCGTCAGGCCCCACCGCGTGTACCGGCGGGCGGCGCACTTATGGGCGGCATCGGATCTGACGCGACGAGCCCTCTCGGGGTCGTCGTTCCTACGGCTACCGGAGCTGGCCATCAAGGGCGGTGGATTGGAGCGGCTACGCGGCGGAATGGAGTCGCACGGTGTCGGATTGGAGGCGCCGACGGTGAGGTGGGGGGGCTTTTCACGGCGGCGGGGGATAGGGTTTCGACCCGCATCTATAGGTCGAACCCGCAGTTATACCGGTCGAGCGGTCGCGTTTACGGGCCACCGCAAAAAATTTACGGGTCGGGCCGCTTTTGCAATGTCTGCTCTGGCAGGAAAAATAGCCCAAACCCATATAGTCGTCGGATTTTTTGCGGGCCGGCCGTTTTGCGGGATCTTCTAGAGTTGCTCTTAAGTCGGTTGGGGCCCTACTTTTGGAGCAACAAAGATATTTTCATGGTACAAATCCCCTCAAAATATCAGCCCAATCGGAGGTACGGATCTCTAAATATTTGAAAAACGGTGAAGGGCCACAAAACATCACCGAAAACAAGAGAGAAACAGAGAAAATAGGAGAGAAATAGGAGAGAAACATCACCCCTCTAGGAGCCATGGAGGCCAAGGACCAGAGGTCAGAACCTCTCCCCATCTAGTGAGAGGCCATGGAGGAGGAAGCCTAAGGGGGTGACTCTCTCCCCCTCTCTTCCGGTGGCACCGAAGTGTCGCCGGGGGAACCATCACTACGGTGATCATCTTCATCAACATCACTCTCTCCATCACCTTCCCTCATCTATCTTTGGCGGTCCACTCTCCCGCACCTTGCTATACTCCTCTACTTGAACATGGTTTTTCATGCCACATATTATTAATCAATGATTTGTTGCCATCCTATGATTTTTGAATATATTTATGTTGTCCTTTGGGTTGGTTGATGATCTTGGTAGATTTGAGTGTATGCCTTATTTTGGTGCTGCCCTATGAGACCATTCATGCCGTGCACACGTGAGGGAATCATCGTTGTAGGGTTTGCAATATGTTCATGATTTGCTTATAGTGGGTGGCTAGAATGACAGAACCTTACACCCGAGTAAGGGAGTTGTTTGTGTATGGGAGTAAAGGGGACTTGATGTTTAATGCTATAATTGGGTTTACCTTAATGATTTCTAGAAGTCGCGGATGCTTGCTAGAAATCCAATCATAAGTTCATATGATCTAAGTTCAAAAATTATGTTAGCTCCTGCCTCCCCCTCATATAAAATTGCAAGAATGATTACCGATCTTGTTATAAATTCCCTAGGATGATTCCGCACACCATACCATCATTATTCCACACTCGCTTTTTGTAATATATTGTGATATATTCTAACTCTATTTAGTGCGGCATCTATTTTTCATATTTTAGTTCTCCAATACCATGAAAATCTATCCTCTCTATACCCACAACGTGGTTTTATTTCTCGTTACTAGATAGAAGCAAACGTTCAGTGTATGTAGAGTTGTATCAGTGGCACATAGGACTTGAGAGAATATTGATCTTATCTTTAGCTCCTTGTGGGTTCGACACTCCATACTTACCACTTCCATCTTTAAAAATTGCTATGATGATTCATTGAACTTGGGCATTATCACTATTATTTGCACGGAAGGACTCAAAAGACTCATGAATATGAGCACTGCAGCATGAATCATCATGTTCACCCAACTAAGAACTTTTCTGCATATTCATTTGAGTATTCTAACCCTCCCGCGTAACATGCTATTAGGGCAACATTGCCTAAATTCTATGATGCCGCTTGACGTCATTTTGCTTCTAAGCCACCCCTCAAGATGTGGGTTCTTAACAATAACTAACATCTTCATGCAGCATCGGGTCGCCAGACGGGATGAAGCTTAATTCAAAGATTATCTCTGGAGACCTGAAAACACTTTTTTTGGATGCAAGGAAACATATGCAAATGGCCTATACCATTTATATCGTCCAGTTCTATTTACCACTTTGTAGTACAATATATCCATCGTTGCATGTTGTACGTGCATTCTTTGGTGAACAAGACTAATTCTAAATGCAGGAAGATAAATCCAATCCAACCGAATGGATCATCGACAGTGGATGCACTAGTCACATGACTAGTGATCAAAGCCTCTTGATGGAGTCAACTCTTCGACCTCCAACCAAAGATCACACCATCTTTCTCGACAAAAGCAACAACAAAGTACTGGGACTAGGTAGACATGCTATCACAAGGGATATGCACATGAAAAATGTAATGCTTGTTGAATCCCATGGTTACAACTTAATGTCTGTCTCAATGCTTTGTGATCTTGGCATGCTTGTAATATTTGGAAAATTCCGATGCATTGTACTAATGGCCTCTAACAAAACCAAATTCTCTGAAGGTTTTTGAAGAGGTGATCTATACATGGTAGACTTCTGTGCACGACCACAGGTTGCCATGTGTCTTCTAGCAAAATCTTCATAATGGTGGCTATGGCATCGTAGGCTAGGACATGTTGGTATGAGGAACTGATATGTCCATTTTGCATTATGCTTTTATATCGATATTTACTGCATTATGGGCTGTTAATACACATTATGGTACAATACTTATGCCTTTTCTCTCTTATTTTACAAGGTTTACATGAAGAGGGAGAATGTCGACAGCTGGAATTCTGGACTGGAAAAGGAGCAAATCTGAGAGACCTATTCCGCACAGCTCAAAAATTCTTGAAAAGTTACGGAGAATTGTTTTGGAATATATAAAAAATATTGGGCGAAAGAAGTACTGGAGGGGACCCACCAGGAGGTCAGAAGCGAGGGGGGCGCGACCTACCCCCCTGGTCGCGCCCTGCAGGCTTGTGGGCCCCCTGGCAGGCCTCCGGTGCCCATCTTATGCTATATGAAGGGTTTTGACCTGGAAAAAATCATATCAGAACTTTCAGGACGAGGCACCACCGTCTCGAGGCAAAACTTTGACAGAACCAATCTAGAGGATCGGCGGAGCTATTCCGCCGGGGAAACTTCCCTCCCGGAGGGGGCAATCAAAGCGATCGTCATCACCAACGATCCTCTCATCGAGAGGGGGTCAATCTCCATAAACATCTTCTTCAGCACCATCTCCTCTCCAAACCCTAGTTCATCTCTTGTATCCGATCTTTGTCTCAAAACCTCAGATTGGTACGTGTGGGTTGCTAGTAGTGTTGATTACTCTTTGTAGTTGATGCTAGTTGGTTTATTTGGTGGAAGATTATATGTTCAAATCCTTAATGATTATTAATACTCCTCTAATCATGAACATGAATATGCTTTGTGTGTAGTTACGTTTGTTCCCGAGGACATGGGATAAGTCTTGTTATAAGTAATCATGTGAATTTGGTATTTGTTCGATATTTTGATAAGATGTATGTTGTCTCTCCTCTAGTGGTGTCATGTGAACGTCGACTACATGACACTTCACCATTATTTGGGCCTAGGGGAAGGCATTGGGAAGTAATAAGTAGACGATGGGTTGCTAGAGTGACATAAGCTTAAACCCTAGTTTATGTGTTGCTTCGTAACAGGCTCATTTGGATCCATATGTTTCATGCTATGCTTAGATTTATCTTAATTATTATTTTGTAGTTGTGGATGCTTGCGAGAGAGGTTAATCATAATTGGGATGTTTGTCCAAGTAAGGGCAGTGTCGTGGTAGTAAACCTGACAGTAGAGGTGTAGGGTATGAATGGAGAGGGAAGAGTCCTAGCTACGGCAAGATTGTAGGGAAGATGTATGAGTTGAGGTCCCTATCTTGGAGGTAATAGCCCTACGTCTCAGGTTCTCAGGAGCTCTTGCGGAGTGGTATTTTGTGTAATACAGGGGGTGCGAACCCTTGTTCCAAAGGGAAGGGGTGTCTTATATAGAGTGCGCCACCTCTCATCAATACCTCAGCATCTAAGGGCTCGATCAATATGAGTTAAAGATTACGTTACTGATAACGTAGGTGGGTAATAAATACTACTAAAGACCATTGGTTGAACGTGTGTCCGTTGGCATTCGTGGGTGACTTCTAATCTTCAGTACTGACTCGAATCTTTCCGAGTGCCTTTGGGTTGTCGAGTGGACGTAAATTTAATCCGAGTGGCTTCGTACCGAGTGACTTTTAAATACCACCTTCATCCATTCGGAGTCTTCTATCTGGCCTTTGTCCTAATAATGAGATGCCCTTGGGTAGGACATATAGGTCAGGCCTATGACCCTACCCTAGGTACATATCCCGATCATTAGCCCCCGAATGGATCGGGGTTCGAGTGAGGAAGGGGTCGACATGAGTTCTTGTCGAGTCGCTCCGATCTTGGTCCTTTTCCTGAGATTGACAAAACTTCGGGTCGACTGAAATCTTCATCATTCGCCTTGATCAATTCTATTCTGAAGTTTGCCCGAGTGGTTTCGGATGCTTGGGCTTACTCCGAGTGACTACGGGTATCTTTTGATATGACTGATCACTGCGGCATGTCCGTATCTTCCGGGATTTGTAATTTTGGTTTCCGCGCGCCTCACGGTGATGACGCAACTGTCACGCAAGTTGAGCAACGATGCCTCGATTATTACACCGTCATCAACGCCACGTGTCACGTCTCCACTGATAGCGGGATACGTTGAGATCTGGAGGTCCCACCAGTCGGTGACCCAGTCGGTTGCTTATATAAATGTAACCGTGGATAGGGTTACCGTTGCACCTTGATCTTTCATTGCTCTTCTTCCTCCTTAGCTTCGCTAGACTTGCTCATTCTTCTCCTCGCCACCATAGCCATGACAAAATCCAAGACCTCCAAGCTTGAGCGTGCCAAGAAGGGCGGCAAGGCCAAGAAAGTCGGTCGGATCGCATTGCCACCGGGGTGGATACAGGGTTTTTCTCCCGTCCAATGTGACGAGGGAAGATGTTTTGGATCTCGTGGAACGTGGGATGGTGGCAGAGAAATCGTTGAGACTGCCCGAGGGGGAGCTTGATCCCGCACCTCGTGAGGGGGAACAGGTCCTCCTCACCACTCATGTCGAGCGAGGTTTCTCTCTTCCTCCACATCCTTTCTTTCGTGGTTTCCTATTCTATTTCGGGATTCAACTCCATCATCTCCCTCCCAACACTGTCGCATATATCTCTGCGTTCATCACCTTGTGTGAGTGCTTCTTGGGCTGCCCCCCTCATTGGGGTTTGTTCAAGAAGATATTTACTGCCCGGTCTCAGACGGTGAAGAAAGCGAACCCTGGGGACACTCGGACCAATGTTATCCAGTTGTGTGGTGGCCTTGGAATTCAGAAGAGGAATAGGAGTACCTATCCTCCGATGATTCTCCCTGAATCGGTTAGGAACTGGCAGGCATCATGGTTCTACGGCAATGATATTGCCTCCCCAAACATGTCGACTGGCCTTCCTCCCTTTACCTTAGATCGTCCGACTGCCCCTAGAATATTGACCGTATTCGAGGATGAAAAGGCAGAAGTGGAGATGTTGGCGAGGGAAGTGATCAACTTGGTCAGAAACGGGCTGACTGGTTTGGATCTGCTAGAAACATTTCTCAGTCGACGCATCCAGCCTCTTCAAGCAAGGGACCATGCCATGTGTCATTACACTGGTTTCGAAGACTCCACTCGGTCGCACCCAAAGGAAGTCGACGAGGAGACAGTAAGCCAGTGGATCAGAAGCATCACTAGTCCTTGCGACAACCCCATAGGATCTAGATGAGTCGCGCCCTATTCTGCTGAGAATAAGCCGCAGAAACTGGTACGTTGCCTCTTTTCTGATTGTATTTATGTCTTTGTTGAGTGACTTTGTATTCGTCCGACTAACTTTGTTACCTTTGAACATTGCAGGAATGGACCAACCTGCACTCTCCTGTGCCCAATGGGGATCAGTTCGACCTTGGAGGAGAAAGTGAAGGTGGGAGTGCTGATAGTGAATATGCAGACGACGGCAAAGAGAGCGAAGACGCTTCAAAAGAAGGTGAGGAAGAAGAAAAATCTCCTCCACGCCGAGAACCACGAACCAAGCAACGCCATGACCCATCAACTGCACCAAGTAAAACAGTCGCCCCTAGCAGCAGAAGCGGGAAACGGGACCGAGCCATCCGCCTGACTCTGCGGAGAAGACCGCAAAACAGCCGAAGCCTGATACGCCGAAACTACGGAAAGCTTTACTGTGAATGAGAATCGTCGTGCCGGTTACCTAAGTGTAAGTGCTTGTCTTTTTTATCTTGCCATGGTGTCTTTTCAAACTTCTGTTTACTGAGTGCAATTCATATGTCAGTGTTGCTACCTCGGTGTCGACTCCTGTCGAGATGGGAGAGGACCGTATGGACCTAGACGTCGTGGATCAGCCCGCGCCTCAACCAGGTATGATCAACCTTAGCCCCACTCCATTTCATATATCAGATCAAGACTGATTTGGCCATCACCATTTTAGCTTCAGGTGTCATTTTCTTGGATGACGATCCAGAGCCTCAACATACAGCTATGGAACACACTCATGCTGAGCCAGTTACTACTGCATTGCGGATGCCTGTGACGCATGTGTCGACTGCTCCTCCAGTCGGTTCGGGTGCTATGGCGACGACCCCTCCGATTGGATCAACTGTTGTGACGATTATGCTAAGTGCTCCTCAGGTAACCCAAGCTACCCCTGTTGTGATGCCCACTTCTTCATCTGTTGCATTCCCTATGCATCGCGTCCCAGAGGACCAAACTGGTGCTGCCAAAGAGGCGATGATCCAGGCCAATCTGATGATGCAACGCACAAAAGAGGTGTTCGAGGTGAGCAAACTAGCATAAGAGGCCAGCTCGGCACTTGAAGCAAACATCCGAGTAAGTTGCACTGTAAGTTATTTTCCGATTGATTCTTGTTTGTCTATTCGATTGGAATGTTGTTGATCTTGCTTTATTACTTTAGACCCACTGGGGGTTTTCCATGTAGTAGATTGTCATTACTCCAGTGGGGGCACGCTTAGTGAACCCACTGGGTGTAGTCCCCGAGACTGTTGTTGAATGCTTGCATCATCAGGAATCTGAAGTTTAAGATGTATACTCTATTTGTCACCCGGCCAGGTCGGACCTAGTCGAGTGTTTTTGTCTTCTAGTGGTGGCACTATGAGTGCACCCACTGGGTGTAGTCCCCGAGACTGTTGTTGAGCGCTTGCCTCGGCAATGGTCTTATTGAGAATTAGCAAATGTAGGACTCAGGCAAACTGGTCTGGCCGAGTAAGTTTGTATCCAGTGGGGGCACGCTAAGTGCACCCACTTGGTGTAGTCCCCTAGACTAGCGTCGATCATTTACGAAAGGCAGTGGTTTGAAGAACTTGGGTGGTTGCGGCGGGCCGCTAATGTTGAATGACTTTTATTTTTCCGCTCGGGAGTAGAAAAATAATTTTGTCGAATGACTTGTATTTTTCCACTCGGAAGTAGAAAAATACTTGTGCCGAATGAAATTGACTTTTCCACTCGGATGTTTTTTAGAAGGCTTGCGAGATTGGGTCACAGTACATCCATATGGAATATGAGAAGAACAAACTAAAACTGCAGTGTGATGCGATGAAAAAGGTGCTGGAGGACAAGAATCTAGTCCTTGCCAAGCTGAAGGAGAAGTCCGAATCTGATGAACTAAAGTTTGCAGACTTTAATAAGTTGATGGCAGAAAATGAAATGATGAAGAAAGAAAGAGACGAATGGGCGAAGAGGCTTAACTCCATGGCAAAAAGGGGAAATGCCCTAGAAAGTTTTGTAAAATATTTCCTGGCGAAGATGCTTGATTCTCTCATTGGTATGTTCTCTTTGCCGAGTGGGTCTTAGCATTTTTCGTGGACTGACATGCAACTGATATTTCATTTTTCTTCTTCTATAGAATTATGTCCTGATTTTGAAAAAGAGACCTTAGAGGTGGAGCCATACTTGGATCCCATCAAGTTTCCTGTTCCCGATGACTTGGACGTGAGCATGTATCGCCTCAAGTGCCGCCTCGTGAAAGTCCAAGGATACTTCACTCGACTGCGAGCTGCTGCGGGAAGAATCGACAAATAGCTATGGCCTGAAGACAGATTCCTCATCGATCTGGATGTTGTGATGGAGCGCGTGGGTCGGGTTCCTGAGAGATTCCAAGCGTGGAAGAAATCAGCCGCTCGGTGTGGGGCTGATGTTACTCTTTCTCTCGTCATGGTCCACTGTAAGGAGGCGAGGGAGGAAAAACTGAAGATGCTCCAGGTAGCAAATACCAAGAAGCTCCAGTTCGAAGATTTTGTGGAGACTTTCATCAGTATTGCGACTCGCATCACTGATGGAATCAATCTCGATACCTTTGTCGAGGCAGCAAGTCCCGGAGGTCCTTGAAGAAAAAAAATGTTGTTATTCTCAAAAACTTTAAATTTTCCTAGGTATGTCAAGTGGTCGATGTATCGCTTAAACTTCGTTCGGCTGCTGATCCCGAGTACTTTATGGCTGCACGGATAACTTTGATCCATGTTGAGCTCTTTTGAATTTATTTGCGTTTGATATTTGCCAGATTTTTTGGGTTTCCTTCGAGTGAATTGATTGTTATTCATCCGGAACAAAGTTGTTTACTTAGGTGAATCATGTCCAACTAAGCCCCTGAGTGTAAGAATTTCTCTTCAGTCGGAGTACGTTTTGTACTTAGGCGAAGACTGGTTCGCGGTTAAGGGTCTGAGTGGATGTTTTTTATCCACTCGGAAAAGTTTGTTAACTCAGGCGAATCTTGTTCGCAGCTAAGCCCCCGAGTGTGAGGGTCACTCTCCACTCGGAGTACGTTTTGTACTTAGGCGAAGACTGGTTCGCAGCTAAGTGTCCGAGTGGATAGTTTTTATCCACTCGGAAAAGTTTGTTAACTTAGGAGAATCTTGTTCGCAGCTAAGCCCCCGAGTGTGAGGGTCGCTCTCCACTCGGAGTATGTTTTGTACTTAGGCGAAGAGTGGTTCGCAGCTAAGCTTCCGAGTGGATAGTTTGTATCCACTCGGAAAAGTTTGTTAAATTAGGCGAATCTTGTTCGCAGCTAAGCCCCCGAGTGTGAGGGTCGCTCTCCGCTCGGAGTACGTTTAGTACTTAGGTGAAGACTAGTTCGCAGCTAAGCTTCCGAGTGGATAGTTTTTATCCACTCGGAAAAGTTTGTTAACTTAGGCGAATCTTGCTCGCAGCTAAGCCCCCGAGTGTGAGGATCGCTCTCCACTCGGAGTACGTTTACACTTAGGCGAAGACTGGTTCATAGCTAAGCGTCCGAGTGGATAATTTTTATCCAGTTGGAAGAGTTTTTTAACTTAGGCGAATCTTGTTCGCAGCTAAGCCCCCGAGTGTGAGGATCACTCTCCACTCAGAGTACATTTTTGGGCGCGTAGCCACTCGACCGAAATAGACTAAAACTGAGGAAGTTATGACATGGACAAGCAACTTTATTCAGCAAACTTTGTGTGTTACATCGAATAAAGTGGTAATCAAGCATAAAAACGCTTTAGTAGATCCACATTCCATGCATGCGGTTCGTTTGTCCTCTTCTGAAGATTGTAGAGTCTATAAGCTCCATTGTTTAACACCTTTGTAATGATGAAGGGTCCTTCCCAAGCAGGAGCTAACTTATGAGGCTGTTGTTGATCCACTCGGAGCACCAGATCTCCCTCATGGAATGCCCGACTCCTTACATGCCTTGAATGAAAACGCCGCAGGTCCTGTTGATAAACTGTGATCGAACCAGCGCCATCTTGCGTTCGTCCTCTAGCGTGCTTGTTCGGCTGCACCTTTTGAATATAAATCCACTTGGGGGGAACTGTGAATCAAGTCACTCGGTAGAACAGCTTCAGCTCCATAGACCAAGAAGAAAGGAGTTCGCCTTGTCGACTAGTTCGGTGTTGTCCTCAAACCCCAGAGGACAGAGGGTAGCTCGGTCACCCAAGCACCTGCGGCATACTCAAGGTCTCGCATGAGTCTAGGCTTTAATCCTTGCAGGATTAGACCATTTTCTCGCTCTGCTTGACCGTTGGTTTGCGGATGAGCAACGGATGCATAATCCACTTGGGTCCACTAGTTGGTGCAGAAACGTCTGAATTTGTCTGAGTCGATGTTCGACCCATTGTCTGTGATGATGCTATGCGGGACTCCATACTGGAATGTAATTTCCCTCACAAACTTGATGGTTGTGTGGGCATCCAGCTTCTTGATTGGCTTGCCTTCAATCCATTTGGTGAACTTGTCGACTCCGACGAGCAAGTCTGTGAAACCACTCTGGCCTATCTGGAAAGGTCCGACCATGTCCAAACCCCAAACAGCAAATGGCCAAATGACAGGAATCGTCTTCAGGGCTAATACAGGTTTGTGAGACAAGTTGGAGTAGAACTGACAGCCTTCACAGCGGTCGACAAGGTCTTTGGCCATTTCGTTAGCACGAGGCTAGAAGAATCCAGATCGGTATGCTTTGGCAACAATGGTCCGAGAGGACGCATGGTGACCACAGGTCACCGAGTGGATTTCTTCCAGAATCAGTTGGCCCTCCTCACGGGAGATACATCGTTGAGCTACGTCGGTCACACTTTCTCTATAAAGTTGATCACCCATTACTGTGAAGGCCTTTGACCTACGGACAATCTGTTGGGCTTCATCTTCGTCTTCTCGCAACTCTCGCCTTAAAATGTATGCAATATATGGTACAGTCCAGTCGGGAATAATCACCAAAATTTCCATGATAAGGTCAATCATTGCGGGAACATCGACTTCAGTCGGATCAGAAGTACTTGTTGGCTGTGGGGGCTCTTCAGTGAAGGGATCTCATACATCTCCAACGTATCTATAATTTTTGATGGTTCCATGCTATTATCTTGTCAAACTTTGGATGTTTTGTATGCCTTTTATATCTTTTTTGGGACTAACTTATTAACTCAGTGCCAAGTGCGAGTTCCTGTTTTTCCGTGTTTTTGACCCTTTTCAGAGGAGAATATTAAACGGAGTCCAAACGGAATAAAATTTCTGAAAATATTTTTTCCGGCACAGAAGATACGCAGGAGGCGTGAGAACCAAGGCAGAGGCCACCAGGGGAGGCCACAAGCCCCCTAGGCGTGGCCAGGGGCGCGCCTAGCAGGCTTCTGGGGCCCATGTGGCTCGTCTGCCCTACTTCTTCCGGCTATAAATCCCCGAAAAATCCAAAACCACGGGAGAGATCCACGAAAATACTTTTCCGCCACCGCAAGCTTCTGTCTCCGCAAGATCCCATCTGGGGCACGTTCTGGTGCGCTACTTGAGGGGGGATTCGGATACGGAGGGCTTCTTCATCAACACCATTGCCTCTCCGATGATGCGTGAGTAGTTCACCATAGACCTTCGGGTCCATAGCTAGTAGCTAGATGGCTTCTTCTCTCTCTTGGATCTTCAATACAAAGTTCTCCATGATCTTCATGGAGATCTATCCGATGTAATCTTCTTCTGTGGTGTCTTTGTCGAGATCCGATGAATTGTGCATTTATGATCAGATTATCTATGAATCTTATTTGAGTTTCTTCTGATCTCTTATATGCATGATTTCATATCCTTGTAATTCTCTTCGAGTTGTGGGTTTTGTTTGGCCAACTTGATCTATGATTCTTGCAATGGGAGAAGTGCTTGGTTTTGGGTTCATACCGTGCGGTGACCTCACCCAGTGACAGAAGAGGTAGCGAGGCACGCATCATGTTATTGCCATCAAGGGTAAAAAGATGGGGTTTATATCTATTGCATGAATTTATCCCTCTACATCATGTCATCTTGCTTATGGCGTTACTCTATTCGTCATGAACTCAATACACTAGATGCATGCTGGATAGAGGTCGATGTGTGGAGTAATAGTAGTAGATGCAGAAAGTATCGGTCTACTTGTCTCGGACGTGATGCCTATATGTATGATCATTGCCTTAGATATCGTCATGACTTTGCGTGGTTCTATCAATTGCTCGACAGTAATTTGTTCACCTACCGTAATATTTGATATTTTGAGAGAAGCCTCTAGTGAACACTATGGCCCCCGGGTCTACTTCACATCATATTTTCATCCTTACACGTTTACTTCGTTGCACTTTCCGCATTCAATTCTCACTTTGCAATCAATCTTGAAGGGATTGACAACCCCTTTATAGCGTTGGGTGCAAGCTCGTTTGTGTTTGCGCACGTACTCTGGACACTTGGCTTGATTCTCCTACTGGATTGATACCTTGGTTCTCAAACTGAGGGAAATACTTACTGCTACTATGTTGCATCACCCTTTCCTCTTCAAGGGAAAAACTAATGCAAGCTCAAGAGGTAGCAGGATCCTCTTGCACAGACGGAGTGCGCAAATGTTCCAAGCACACATTGCTGGGTATAGGTTTCGAGTAGATCCGATCTTAGCCAATTCATCAGGTGCCTGGTTCTTCAATCGAGGAACATGATGGAGTTCTAAACCTTCAAACTTCTTCTCCAACTTCCTCACTGCATTACAATAACCTGTCATGGCATGGTTCCGCACGGCCCACTCCTTCATCACCTGATTGACAGCTAAGTCCGAGTCGCCGTAGACCATCAGGCGCCGGACACCGAGTGAGATGGCCATACGCATCCCGTAAAGGAGACCTTCATACTCAGCCTCATTGTTGGATGAATCAAAGTGGATCGGAAGGACATAATGAAGCTTTTCGCCCTTTGGAGACATCAATACCACACCAGCACCGGACCCATTTAACATCTTGGATCCATCAAAGAACATAGTCCAACGCGCCGAGTGAATCTGTGCAGGTTGTTGTTGTTCCACCCACTCGGCCATAAAATCAGCCAAGGCCTGAGATTTGATGGCTTTCTTTGCTTCAAACTTGATATCCAAATACGACAGCTCCATAGCCCATTTGGCCACTCGGCTCGTTGCATCCCGATTGTGAAGGATCTCTGATAGGGGAGCGTCACTGACGACCGCTATGGAGTGATCTTGAAAATAATGTGCCACTTTCTTTGCTGTCAAATATATTCCATAAAGAAGCTTCTGATAATGGGGATACCTTTGCTTCGAAGGAGTCAACACTTCTGAAATATAATAGAATGGACGTTGAACCTTGTAGGCTTTGCCCTCTTTTTATCTCTCGACTTTCAGGACTGTACTGACGACTTGATTGGTGGCTTCGATGTATAGGAGCAGTGGCTCTTTGCTGTGTGGAGCAGCAAGCACTTGCTGGGTGGAAAGCAAAGCTTTGAGCTCCACAAACGCTGCTTCGGCTTCATCATTCCACTCGAATACATCCGACTTCTTCATCAATCGGTACAAAGGCAGTGCCTTCTCACGTGACGAGATATAAACTGACTCAACGCTGCCAGACATCCTGTAAGTTTCTCCACATCATGCACTCGCATAGGGCTCTTCATTCTAACGATGGCGCCAATCTTCTCACGGTTAACGTCGATCCCTCGTTCATAAATGAGAAAACCGAGTAACTTTTCCCCAGGAATGCCAAAAGTGCACTTAGCTGGATTGAGCTTGATGTCATATTTTCTTAAATTGGCAAATGTTTCTGCCAAGTCAGTCAGTAGGTCGGAACCTTTGCGCGACTTGACAATAATATCATCCATGTATGCTTCAATATTTCGACCAATCTGGTTGAGCACACACTTCTGGATCAGGCGCGTGAAAGTTGCACCAGCATTCTTCAGACCGAAAGGCATAGTGATGTAACAGTAACACCCGAAAGGGGTGATGAAGGCTGTTTTTATTTCATCTAGGCCAAACAGACGGATGTGATGGTAACCAGGGTAAGCATCCAAAAAATACAAACGCTCGCATCCCACAGTTGAATCGACAATCTGATCAATGCGGGGGAGCAGAAAGTGGTCCTTCGGACAGACCTTATTAACGTTTTTGAAGTCGATACACATGCGAAGTGAATTATCCTTCTTGGGAACCATGACAACATTCGAGAGCCACTCGGAGTGGTAAATCTCCCGAATGAATTTGGCTTCCAAGAGCTTCGCTACCTCGTTGTCGATTGTCTTCCTCTTCTCAGACGTAGATCGTCACAGGCGCTCTCTGACCGGCTTCGCCTTTGGATCCACTTGCAAATGGTGCTCAGCCAGCTCCCTGGATACACCCGGCATGTCAGCAGGCTTCCATGCAAAGATGTCCCAGTTCTCACGGAGGAACTGGGTGAGCTCGGATTCCTATTTGCTGTTGAGTGTCGTTGATATGTTGGTTGGAGCCGCATTGGGATCAGTCGGATGAACGTTAACTGGCTTGACCTCTGCTGCCTACTGAAAAGCGGAATCAGAAGCTGGCTTCTTGGCACGCATTAGGTCAGTTGGGTCGGCGGTCTTCCAGTACTCTTCCAATTCTACCACGGCCATGTGCTGGTCTACAATCTTTGACCCTTGCTGCAAACACTCTTCGACGCTCTACCGATTGCCGGAAACAGTGATAACACCTTTAGGGCCTAGCATTTTCATCTTCAGGTACACGTAACATGGTCTGGCCATGAAACGTGCATAAGCAGGACGACCCAGAATAGCATGATATGCACTCATGGAGTCCACCACCTGAAATGTTAGCTTCTCTGTGCGAAAATTTCGGTCGGAGCCAAAAACATCATCCAGTATGATCTGACTGAGTGACTTGGCGTTCTTCCCTGGGATTACTCCATGAAAGGACATGGAACTCTCGCTGAGTCGGGACATCAGAATGCCCATCCCCTTGAGAGTTTCTGCATATAAGATATTGTGCCCACTCCCTCCATCCATCAACACTTTGCGGAGCCGAACACCTTCGACAACTGGGTTGACAACCATAGCCTGGCGACCTGGAGTCGGAACAACAGCTGGATGGTCCGACTGATCAAACGTGATGGGAGTTTGCGACCATTTCAAGTACGTTGGTGTGGTTGGTACTGCCATGTTGACCTCTCTGTTTATGACTTTCAATCGACTTTTGCTCTCTATGTCAGCAAAAATCATCAGGGTTGCATTGACCTTGGGGAAATCTTCCTTGTCCTCAGTATCCTCTCCTTCTTCAGGCTCTTTTCCACTCGAATGACCCTTGAACTCTTGGAGCAACAATCGACACTGCCGGGTGGAATGCTTTGGCAAGATCAGGTTGCCTTCATCATCTTTCTTCGTGTGAAAAACACACGCTAATCTAAAACATTTGACTACATCTTGGATTTCTTTGGAGGGAATGGTGCCTTGGCCTTTCCCTTAAATTTTGCTGCCGCCAGAGCGGCCGCTTCTGCTAGGGTTGCAGTTTCAACCTTCCGCTTCTGCTTTCTGATTGGAATTAGCATCAGTATTTGTCGACTGCTTTACCCTTGCCCCCACGGAGGCGATCTTCTTCATCTCTGTTTGCATAACGGGTGGCTATCTCCATCATTTTACTCATTGACATGTCGCCTGAGCGAGCAAACTTCAGATATAGCTCTCGATACCTGACACCTGCCTTGAAGGCGCAGACTGCTTGGTGCTCGGTAACATTCTCCACCGTGTGGTGAAGGGTGGTCCAGTGCTGAATGTAATCACGCAAAGACTCACTCGACTTCTGTATGTAGTGTTGTAGCTCAGAAAGGCCAGCAGGACGCTTGCACGTGCCCTCAAAGGTCTTGATGAACACTCGGGCCAGATCTGCCCAACAGTATATACTTGAAGGAGCCAATTGATTCAACCATGCACGGGCTGAGCCATCCAGCATCAGGGGCAAATGACTCAATTGCAACATTGTCGTTGCCGCCACCAATCTGTACTGCAACTCGGTAATCATATAACCAAGTCTCAAGCTTGGACTCGCCTCTGAACTTACTGACTCCAATCGCCAACCTGAAGTTATGAGGGATATCAGCAGAGCGGATTGCTCTACTGAAACACTCGGGACCAGAGAATGCAGTTCCACTTCCACTCGGTTGATCTCTGTAAAGACCTTGCCGGTAGGCTCTGCCTCTGTCAATCCTTCTCTGCGCAAGCACATCTCTTGCATCAAATTCGGGCTCCACTCATCACCGAACGGGCGCTGGTCATCATAGTGTCGGGGCACATACGAGCCATTCCTCGGAGGAGAATGCACTCGACGACAGTCATCACGGTGATGACGAGGGGGAAGCTGATTCCGACCCTGGTCTCTGTGCTGATACTCTCGGTAACCTCCATCTCTGTGACGCTGGGGTGAACCTGGACTATATACTGACCGGACTGTCTCCGCCCTTGGCGAATTGCTATGCAATCTATTGATCAATTGTGAAACAACCGAATTCTGCTGTTGTGCTGCTTGAAGCAAAGCGAGAATCTGTTCTAAACCTCTACGTGCCTCTGAATCTGAAGGCTGGATTGAATCTTCTATTTTGGTTGCGGCTGTGACATTAAGTACCAGAGTACGATATACCTCAGTATTGGCGCGATGGTCGCCTGAGAAGAGTTGTCGCTGACGCCGACTGGAAGTTTGATGACGGTGTTGACCGCGTGCAGACGATGGTTTGCTGACCTCGTGCTCGCCGAGACCGAACCAAGGTGGGTTATCCGCGGATCCCGCCATGAAGACCTCTCTTGTTGGGTTGCAGGTCTCGCACTCGGAAGGAACGTAAAACTAGACAAACGCCGAGTGAATCGGGCTCTGCAGAGGAATAGCAGGCTCGATGGCTGCAACCTCAGGGGTCGACAGGGACAACGCCTGACGAGCCATGCTACTTCTCAAACAACAGCGCCAAAAATTGACACGTTGACGGAGACTTGGCTTGCGTTGGTTTTTCCCTTGAAGAGGAAAGGGTGATGCAGCACAGGAGCAGTAAGTATTTCCCTCAGTTTGAGAACCAAGGTATCAATCCAGTAGGAGAATCTCGTCAAGTCTAGAGTACCTGCGCAAACACAAAAGAGCTTGCACCCAACGCTATAAAGGGGTTGTCAATCCCTTCAAGATTGATTGCAAAGTGAGATCTGAAGGCGGAAAGTGCAATGAAGTAAAAGAGTAAGGCTGAAAATATGGTGTGAAGTAGACCCGGGGGGCATAGTGTTCACTAGAGGCTTCTCTCAAAATAGCAAATATTACGGTGGGTGAACAAATTACTGTCGAGCAATTGATAGAACCGCGCAAAGTCATGACGATATCTAAGGCAATGATCATACATATAGCATCACGTCCGAGACAAGTAGACCGATACTTTCTACATCTACTACTATTACTCCACCATCGACCCCTATCCAGCATGCATCTAGTGTATTGAGTTCATGACGAACAGAGTAACGCCTTAAGCAAGATGACATGATGTAGAGGGATAAACTCAAACCAATGATGAAAACCCCATCTTTTTACCCTTGATGGCAACAACACGATGCGTGCCTCGCTACCCCTTCTGTCACTGGGTGAGGTCACCGCATGGTATGAACCCAAAACCAAGCACTTCTCCCATTGCAAGAATCAGAGATCAAGTTGGCCAAACAAAACCCACAACTCGAAGAGAATTACAAGGATATGAAATCGTGCATAAGAAAGATCAGAAGAAACTCAAATAAGATTCATAGATAATCTGATCATAAATCCACAATTCATCGGATCTCGACAAACACACCGCAAAAGAAGATTACATCGGATAGATCTCCATGAAGATCATGGAGAACTTTGTATTGAAGATCCAAGAGAGAGAAGAAGCCATCTAGCTACTAGCTACGGACTCGTAGGTCTATGGTGGACTACTCACACATCATCGCAGAGGTCATGGTGTTGATGAAGAAGCCCTCTGTATCTGAATCTCCCCTCCTGCAGGGCACCATAACGTGCCCCACATGGGATCTTACGGAGAAAGAAGCTTGCGGTGGCGGAAAAGTATTTTCTTGGATCCCCTGATTTTTTTAAGGATTTTAGGGAATTTGTAGGCGAAGAAGCTAGAGCAGGGGAGGCCGAGGGAGCCCACAAGCCTGGGAGGCGGGGGCCCCCTGGCCACGCCATGGGGGCTTGTGGCCTCCCCCAGGACTCCGTGCCTTGGTTCCCAAGCTTTCTGCGTATCTTCTGTTCCGGAAAAAATCTTTTCGGAAGTTTTATTCCGTTTGGACTCCGTTTAAAATCCTCCTCTGAAAAGGGTCAAAAACATGGAAAAAAGCAGGAACTCGCACTTGGCCTTGAGTTAATAAGTTAGTCCCAAAAAAGATATAAAAGGCATACAAAACATCCAAAGTTTGACAATATAATAGCATGAAACCATAAAAAATTATAGATATGTTGGAGACGTATCAAGCCACCACGTGCTTCACCCACCGCTGGAGTCGAGAGCAACTAGATCGCTTGCGGTGACATACAGCAGAGTGAAGAGCCGACAACGGGGTCGACTGCTGCAGAAGGAGAACGCCGAAGGAGTTTGCACCGAAGTGCGTCCCTCCACGGACTGGAAGCGTCTCGACGTCGAGTGGTTCTTCTTGGAGCCACGCCGAGTCGTCGGTGACGAAGACGAGGGCACCGAAATGGATCTCACCGCCTATAAACGAACTGTCGCCAGAAGACATGATGAAGAGTGAAAAATGCAAACTTGCCGGAAGTCGCTTAGACGTGTGCCCCAAGGTGAGCGCCAACTGTCGTGGGAATAAAC
This sequence comes from Hordeum vulgare subsp. vulgare, assembly GCF_904849725.1. Taxonomy (NCBI): domain Eukaryota; kingdom Viridiplantae; phylum Streptophyta; class Magnoliopsida; order Poales; family Poaceae; genus Hordeum; species Hordeum vulgare. The sequence goes on from NC_058519.1 coordinate 372,771,233, forward strand.
CTGACAATAGAGGTGTAGGGTACGAATGGAGAGGGCAGAGTCCTAGCTACAGCAAGATTGTACGCAAGATGTATGAGTTCAGGCCCCTCTCTTGGAGGTAATAGCCCTACGTCTCAGGTGCTGAGGAGCTCTTGCGGAGTGGTTTTTTGTGTAATACACGGGGTGCAAACCCTTGTTCGAGAGGAAAGGGGTGGCTTATATAGAGTGCTCCACCTCTCATCAATACCTCAACATCTAAGGGCTCGATCAATATGAGTTAAAGATATACGTTACTGATAACGTAAGTGGGTAATAAATACTACTAAAGACCATTGGTTGAACGTGTGTCCGTTGGCAGTCGTGGGTGACTTCTGATCTTCAGTACCGACTGGAATATTTCCGAGTGACTTTGGGTTGTCGAGTGGATGTAAATTTAATCCGAGTGGCTTCGTACCGAGTGACTTTTAAATACCACCTTCATCCAGTAGGAGTCTTCTATCTGGCCTTTGTCCTAATAATGAGGTGCCCTTGGGTAGGACATATAGGTCAGGCCTATGACCCTACCCTAGGTACATATCCCCATCAGGCAGCACCCAAGCACCGGTCCACCCACATATCAAATTATCAAAGTAACGAACGTGAATCATATGATCATGATGAAAACTAGGTTGACATAAATTCCCATGTGTCCTTGGGAGCGCTTTTCCTTATATAAGAGTTTTTCCAGGCTTGTCCTTTGCTACAAAAAGGATTGGGCCACCTTGTTGCACCATTGTTCCATTTGTTAGTTGCTACCCGCTACGAATTACCTTATCACAAAACTATCTGTTACCGATAATTTCAGTGCTTGCAGAGAATACCTTATTGAAACCGCTTGTCATTTCCTTCCGCTCCTCATTGGGTTCGACACTCTTACTTATCGAAAGGACTACAATAGATCCCCTATACTTTCGGGTCATCAAGACTCTTTTCTGGTGCCATTGCCGGGGAGTGAAGCGCCTTTGGTGAGAAGAACTTGGTAAGGAAAAAGTTACATATTGTGCTGAAATTTACTGTCACTTGTCACTATGAAAAATAATCCTTTGAGGGGCTTGTTTAGGGTATCTTCACCCCGACTAGAAGCACAAATAGATGCTCCTCAACCTGCTGCACCTACTAAAAATATTTATTATGAAATTCCTTCAGATATGATAGAAAAACTGCTAGTTAATCCTTATGCAAGAGATGGAACACTACATTCTGACTTGCATCTAATCTATGTGGATGAAGTTTGTGGATTATTTAAGCTTGTAGGTCTACCCGAGGATGATGTCAAGAAGAAGGTATTTCCTTTATCTTTGAAGGAAAATGCGTTGACATGGTATAGGATATGTGATGATATTGGATCATGGAATTACAACCAATTGAAATTGGAATTTCATCTGAAGTTTTATCCTATGCATCTGGTTCATCGTGATCGGAATTATATTTATAATTTTTGGCCTCACAAAGGAGAAAGAATCGCTCAAGCTTGGGGGAGGCTTAAGTCAATGTTATATTCATGCCTCAATAATGAGCTCCCGAGAGAAATTATTATTCAGAATTTTTATGCTCGGCTCTCTCGTAATGATCAATCCATGCTCGACGCATCTTCTGTTGGTTCCTTTATGAGGAAAGATATTGAATTCAAATGGGACTTATTGGAAAGAATTAAACGCAACTCTGAAGATTGGGAACTCGACGAAGGTAATGAGTTAGGTATAAGCCTTAAGTTTGATTGTGTTAAATCATTTATAGACACCGATGCTTTTCGTGATTTTAGCACTAAATAGGGACTTGACTGTGAGGTGGTAGCTTGATTTTGTGAATCTTTTGCTACTCGTGTTGATCTCCCCAAGGAGAAGTGGTTTAAATATCATCCTCCTACTGAAGTTAAAGTGGTTGAACCTATTAAAGTTGAAGAAGAAACTATTATTTATAATGTTGAACTTGTTATTCCTACTGCTTATATTGAGAAACCACCCTTTCTTGTTAGAATAAAGAACATGCTAAAGCTTCAACTGTGGTTTGTAAGAGTTGTACTAGAACACCTATACCTCCTGAACAAATTAAAGTTGAACCTAATATTGCTATGGTTAAAGATCTCCTGGTTGATAATATTGATGGGCATGTCATTCATTCGTGTGATGAAGCTACTAGAATTGCTAGACGTGATACTAAAGGTAAACATCGACCTATTGTTGGCGTGCCTGTTGTTTCTGTTAAAATAGGAGATCATTGTTATCATGGATTATGTGATGTGGGTGCTAGTGTGAGTGCAATTCCTTTTACCTTATACCAAGAAATTATGAATGATATTGCACCAACCGAATTAGAGGAAATTGATGTTACCATCAAGCTTGCTAATAGAGATACTATTTCGCCGATTGGGATTGTTAGAGATGTTGAAGTCTTGTGTGAAAAAATAAAGTATCCTACTGATTTTCTTGTTCTTGGTTCCCCACAAGATGATTTTTGTCCCATTATATTCGGTAGGCCCTTCTTGAATACTGTTAACGCTAAGATTGATTGTGAAAAAGAAACGGTTACTGTAAGTTTTGAGAATGCATCTCATGATTTTAATTTGTCTAAATTTCGTAGACAACCCCATGACAAAGAATTGTCTAGTAAACATGAAATCATTGGTCCCGCTTCTATCGTTGTGCCTCCTACCGATCCCTTAGAACAATATTTCCTAGACCATGAAAGTGATATGCACATGAATGAAAGGAATGAAATAGATAAGATTTTCTTTGATCAGCAGCCTATTTTGAAACAGAACCTGCCTATTGAAATAATTGGGGATCCTCCTCCACCCAAGGGCGAGCCCGCGTTTGATCTTAAACAATTACCTGATACTCTGAAGTATGCTTATCTTGATGAAAAACAGATATATCCTGTTATTATTAGTGCTGATCTTTTAGAGCATGAACAAAATAGATTATTGAAAACTCTGAGGAAGCATCGTGCCGCTATTGGATCTTGATGATCTTAAGGGCATTAGTTCCACTCTATGTCAGCACAAAATCAATATGGAGCCTGATGCGAAACCAGTTGTTGATCACCAACGACGATTAAATCCTAAAATGAAGGAAGTAGTAAGAAATGAAATACGAACGCTTCTGGAGGCAGGTATAATTTATCCTATTGCTGATAGTAGATGGGTTAGTCCCGTTCATTGTGTCCCTAAAAAGGGAGGTATTACCGTTGTTCCTAATGATAAAGATGAATTGACCCTGCGAAGAATCGTTACATGATATAGAATAGTAATTGATTTCCGGAAATTAAATAAGGCTACTAGGAAAGACCATTACCCGCTACGTTTTATTGATAAAATGCTAGAAAGACTATCCAAACATACACATATTTTCTTTCTATATGCTTATTCTGGCTTCTCTCAAATACCTGTATTGAAAGAGCATCAAGAAAAGAACAATTTTACTTGCCCTTTCGGTACCTTTTCTTATAGACGTATGCCTTTTGGTTTATGTAATGCACCTGCTACCTTTCAAAGATGTATGATGGCTATATTTTCTGACTTTTGTGAAAATATTGTTGAGGTTTCCATGGATGATTTTTCCGTTTATGGAACTTCTTTTGATGATTGCTTGAGCAACCTTGATCAAGTTTTGCAGAGATGTGAAGAAACTAATCTCGTCTTGAATTGGGACAAGTGCCACTTTATGGTTAATGAAGGCATTGTCTTGGGACACAAAATCTTTGAAAGAGGTATTGAAGTTGATAAAGCTAAAGTTGGTGTCATTGAAAAAATGTCGTGTCCAAGAGATATCAAAGGTATAAAAAGTTCCCTTGGTCATGGTGGTTTCTATAGGAGATTTATTAAAGACTTCTCTAAGATTTCTAAGCCTCTAACTAATCTTTTGCAAAAGGATGTTCCATTTGTTTTGATGATGATTGTGTAGAAGCATTTGAAATTCTTAAGAGAGCGTTGATCACTTCACTTGATGTTCAACCACCTGATTGGAACCTGCCCTTTGAAATTATGTGTGATGCTAGTGATTATGTTGTTGGTGTTGTTCTAAGACAAAGAGTTGATAAGAAATTAAATGCCATCCATTACGCTAGTAAAACTCTAGACAATGCTCAAAGAAACTATGCTACCACTGAAAAGGAATTTTTAGCAGTTATGTTTGCTTGCAAGAAGTTTAGAACTTATATTGTTGATTCAAAAATAACTGTTCACACTGATCACGCTGCTATTAAGTACCTTATGGAAAAGAAAGATGCTAAACCTAGAATTATTAGATGGGTTCTTTTGCTACAAGAATTTGATTTGCATATTATTGATAGAAAGGGCGTTGATAACCCCGTAGCAGATAACTTGTCTAGATTAGAGAATGTTCTTAATGACCCACTACCTATTGATGATAGCTTCCCTGATGAACAATTAGCTGTCATAAATGCTTCACGCAATGCTCCTTGGTATGCTAACTACATCGTTGCTAAATTTATAGCGCCTAGTTTGACATACCAACAAAAGAAAAAGTTCTTCAATGATTTAAGACATTAATTTTGGGATGATCCACACCTTTATAAAGAAGGAGTAGATGGTATTATTAGACATTGTGTACCTGAGCATGAACAGGGATAGATCCTATACAACTGTCACTCTGAGGCCTACGGAGGACATCACACTGGAGATAGAACTGCAGACAAGGTATTACAATGTGGTTTTTATTGGCCTACTCTCTTCAAGGATGCTTGTAAGTTTGTCTTGTCTTGTGACGAATGTCAAAGAATTGGTAATATTAGTAGACGTAAGGAAATGCCTATGCATTACTCTCTAGTTATTGAACCATTTGATGTTTGGGTTTTTAATTATATGGGACCTTTTCCAAAGTCCAGTGGGTATACTCATATTCTAGTTGTTGTTGATTATGTTACTAAGTGGGTATAAGCTATTCCATCTAGTAGTGCTGATCATCACACTTCTATTAAAATGCTGAAAGAGGTTATTTTCCCTAGATTTGGAGTCCCTGGATATTTAATGACTGATGGTGGTTCACACTTTATTCATGGTGCTTTCTGTAAAGTGCTTGCTACGTATGATGTTAATCATAGAATTGCATCTCCTTATCATCCTCAGTCTAGTGGGCAAGTAGAACTGAGCAACAGAGAAATTAAATTGATCTTGCAAAAGACCGTTAATAGATCTAGAAAGAATTGGTCTAAGAAACTTGACGATGCATTATTTGCTTATAGAACCCCTTACAAAAACCCTATCGGTATGTCTCCTTATAAAATGGTTTATGGTAAAGCATGTCACTTACCTATAGAGATAGAACATAAAGCTTATTGGGCAATTAAAGAGCTCAACTATGATTTCAAACTTGGTGGTGAAAAGAGGTTGTTTGACATTATCTCACGTGATGAATGGAGAACCCAGGCCTATGAGAATGCTAAGTTGTTTAAAAAAGGTTAAGAGATGGCATGATAGAAGGATACAAAAGCGTGAATTCAATGTAGGTGATCATGTCTTGCTATACAATTCTCATTTAAGATTTTTTGCAGGAAAACTTCTCTTTAAATGGGAAGGGCCTTACATTATCGAGGAAGTATATCATTCCGGTACCATCAAGATCAACAATGCCAAAGGCACAAATATGAAGGTGGTAAATGGACAAAGAATCAAACATTATATATCAGGTACTCCCATAAATGTTGAAACTAATATTATCAATACCATAACTCCTGAAGAGTACATTAGGGAGACCTATCATAACGTTTTGGACTCCCGCAAGGAATAGGTACGTGTTACGGTAAGTAAACCGACTCCAAAAAATTTGCAATGGCAATTTTATTAGTTTTGGAATATTTATAAAAATTAGGAAAATTTAAAGCAATCCGAAGAGTGCACGAGGAGGCGACAAGCCAGGGGGCGCGACCTACCCCTATGGTCACGCCTTGCATGCTTGTGGCCACCCCATGCACCCTCCGGACTTCATTTTCTTGTGGAATACTCCTTCGGGTCGGCAAAAAATCATTATATAATCTCCGAAGGTTTTGACCTTCGTATCACAACATTATATCATGTTTTCATTTTGAGTTGTTTACGCAACAGATTTAGAGTAAGATGTCATCCCAAATTCCGATGGGGAGAGCTATGTATCACATTATCTTGCCAATCCCAAGCTCTACAGGGAAGTAGATCCTTATGGATTGTTCTCAAAGGAGGAATGGGAGATATGCAAGTATGCGTAAGAAAGCTCGGACAAAGAGGAGATTCCCCTGCCTTGACCCGAAGATATGCATGTGGAGTTCAAGAAGTCGAGCCTCCCAAATACAAGGAGAATACCCAAGGTTCTGTTTATCCCTTCTCGTTTTCTGCAGGAGAGCAAGGGTGAATTATGTCAAAAGATATGGAAGCTCGAGCAGGAAGTAGACGATCTGAGGGAACAAAATTTCATGCTTAAGAGGAAACTTGATAAGCTTCCAACTTTACCAATAACTAAACACACGGGTATGGGCACTCCCCTTGGCTTGTGCCAAGCTTGGGGGAGGTGACCCGGTATCGTATCACCATCACACCTTTTTAATTTCTCCGTTTTTCTTCGTACCATCCTTTTGGTTATATCTTGATCTAGTATAATAAAGTTATAGTGTGATTTAGTTTTGAGTTTTTGTTTATATTCCCCCCATGTAAGGAAGTTTGAGAGTTATATAATAAAGAGTAGTTTTGAGTCAAGGGCTTTGCTTCCTTGCTATGATCTTGAGAAAAAGAAATAGAAAGCAGTTTAGAATAAAAGCAAAAGAGTATATAGTGTTCTTATGAGGAGTGATGACTTCACATATAAAAAGTATGTCGATTGAAATTTGTTATGAGTTGACAAACAAAGCTATTGGTCATTGTTGCAATTATAACCAAGTAATAAAGAAAGTGAGGTTCACATATAAAGATATTATCTTGGACATCTTGTATGATTGCGAGCACTCATTAAAATATTATATGTTAAGAAGTTGATGTTGGACAAGGAAGACAACATGATGAGTTATGTTTGCTTATTTCTGAATAAAAAGTTATATGGTTGTAGATCCTTCAACATGTGTCGCTTGCTTCTACCTCATATTAGCCAAAAACTTCTGCACCAAGTAGAGATACTACTTGTGCATCCAAAAACCTTTAACCCAGTTTTGCCTTGAGAGTCCACCATACCTACCTATGGATTGAGTAAGATCCTTCAAGTAAGTTGTCATCTGTAACGCCCAATATGCGATCATATCCTCAATTTGGCACGGGGCCTCGTCAGGGATAGAAGCGCATCTCGTCGTTTTGCAAGAATGGATATCGTTACAAGTACATGTACTGAAAAGATGAGATACATAGAATTGGCTTACACTCGCCACAAGCTACATCAGAGTCACAGCAGTACAATACATAAATATCACGAAGAAGAGCAGGGTCCGACTCCGGACGAAAACAAACGACAAAAGAAGAATGACGTCCATCCTTGCTATCCTAGGCTATCAGCCTGGAACTCATCCTAGATCGATGAAGAATAAGAAGAAGAAGCAACTCCAAATGAACAATCAACGCGCTCGCGTCAAATAACCTTTACCTATACCTGCAACTGATGTTGTAGTAATCTGTGAGCCATAGGGGACTCAGCAATCTCATTTCCAAAGGTATCAAGACTAGCAAAGCTTAATGGGTGAGATATGGTTTAAGTGGTGAGGCTGCAACACGCGACTAAGCATTTATTTAGTGGCTAACTTACGAGTACAAGAAATAAAGAGGGGGGTGATCTACGCACAACGGACGTGAGCTACTGATGATCAAATTAATGTTCCTGAACACCTACCTACGTCAGACATAACCCCACCGTGTCCTCGATCGGAGAAGGAACTCGTGAAAGAGACAATCACGGTTACGTACTCAGTTGGCATATTTTCATTAAATTAATCAAGTTATCAAGAACCAATGTTAAACAAAGTTTCCACGTTGCCACATAACCGCAGGCACGGCTTTCCGAAAGATTTAACCCTGCAGGGGTGCTCTAACTAATCCGTCACAAATTACCACAAGCCGCATAGAAATCCTCGATCACGAAACTCGCGATCTCATCGGACTCCTTAGTGGAAAGCCTCAACTCTGAGTTTACCCAAAGCATCACCGGAATCCCGATGCACAAGACATTCGTCAAAGGTAAAACTAATCCAGCAAGGCCGCCCGGCGTGTCGACGATCCCGATAGGAGCCGTGTATCTCGTTCTCAGGACACGACGGATAAGCACAGCGTACGGTGGCCTGATAGACATCTCCCGAGTTGCCCCGGGTTGGCCCCGCAAACGGCTCTAGTTTTGGACCAGCGCCATCAAAACTGGCCCCCCTGTATTATGTAAAATTACTCCTCGGGTTCATGACGCCCTATGCTTTCAGTATTAGCAAAATAATATGATTGGCAAATGTAGTACCAATGTTGCGCCTTGCCAAACCAGCTTTCATCTAAAATGAATTATCAAGGGGGTCCCCATAACAACCCCGATCGTATTAGGAGCGCTCAATTATGGAACATAACACCGGTAGCCGAAACTAAGGGGGGCAAAGGTGGAACAAAACACCAGGCTAGAAAGGCCGAGCCTTCCACCTTTTACCAAGTATATAGGTGCATTAAATTAAAATAGTATTTAATAAGGTGATATAACAAGGAACCCATGTTAACACATGGAAACAACTGCACCTGCAACTGGCAATGCTAACACATTGTTAAGCAAGCGGTAACATAGCCAATCAGTGGTTTGCTAGGTTGTGAACAGGTTGAAGGTTTTCATGGCAATGTTGAGAGGCTGATAGTTAACATGTGGTAGGCAACGAGACATAATCGATAGAAGCGATAAAACTAGCATGGCAATGATAGTAATGGTATCTGGGGAAATGGTCATCTTGCCTGAGATCCCGCTTGGAAGAAGAATGACTCCGAGAAGCAGACGAACCGATGTAGTCGAACGGGTCCTCACTTTCCGACACGCTTGCAGAACTCTATCGGGACGAAGCAAACCGGAAACAAGGATCAACACACGATATTCACCACACGATGCAAAACACAAATGATGCATGAATAGCTGAATGTATGCAAGACATGGCATGACAATTCACAACAATCAAACACTACACATTAAGTGAAGTCCAATATGCAACGATTTGCATATTGACGAAACTCCACATACGAGTTATTTAGTTCTATCCCGATTATTTACTCGACAATATTAAATGTGATTAAACATGGCAAAGGTGAAGCGAAATTAAACTATCTATCTAGGCATTTTATATGAGGTCGTAAATGACATATAGCACCTCTAAGGCGACCTCACATGTTAATTTATAATTCTGCCCAGATCTGAACTAACACGTTTAAATGTTTGTTAAATAGCAAAAAAAATAGGTTCACGTGATTCTATGCGTCGTTACAAGCAATTTACACATAGAGAACATCTCCAACGGAGCTATGGTTCAAAAGATACAAGCACCGCAAGATATGATGGCATGAATGCAATATGTGTGCAACGACAGTCACGAGCACTTCAAAACATACAACCAGCAAGATAATATGAAAGTACACGAGATTCTAAGCAAGTTTCATATAGGACACGAACAAAACGGAGCAACGGTTCAACAACTACGAGCTAAACAAGAAATCACTACAATCTGCCAAAATCAGCCACATAGCATTTTCTACACCCCACAACTACGAGCTACACAACACCAATATAATCAACCAAGGCATGAGACGATAGAGGGCCAGGAGCACTACAACATACAACTAACAACACCTAGCATGGAAGCATGGAACACTAGGACAAGAAGTCACAAAATGGCTTCTCACACACAGTTTCAGACTTAGTGAAAATAACAGTTTATGAAACTGCAGTTTTCGATCTGAAGGCATATTGACAGCGGCAAAACCATAAGCTACATGACTCCAAATAGCATGAAAATTCACAGCATGCTAGAGAATCCTAAATTCTACAACTAACTCCATTGCACCAACCTCAAAAGAGCTACAGATCACCAGATAAACTCATGCAAAGACAGCAACAAAATATAACAGATTTCAGACTTAGAAATATTTTAGCATCTCTAAAACAACACTATTTCCTAGCAAGTAAAGAACAGGCAAACCACACCTAAACATGGATTTCTATTGCAACCAAGATTACCAGGGGCTAGACTAAACATCCAAGAACAACTCTCTAGTTCACAACTCCTTCATAGCACGCACGGAATAAATCCCACAAAATAAACAAAAGGGCGACATGGCAAAATATCACGTGAACTAACTTGCTCAAAAGCTAAAACTAAATGCACAGTTAAATCCTATGGATTTTTCCTACCCCGAAAACATATATAACATGTGGGGTTGCAAAATAAAAACAACGCCACACGTATATGCGGGAATAATGTCCTAAACACGGTATAGCAAACTAGCTACGGAATCCTACATCCAAAATTACCAACGACTACTCTAAAATACATGGCAAAAGGGTTCCTAAAACATGATATTTTTATCTACGGTGTTTGAGCAATCCGGACACGCACGGAAAATAAATACGGGGCAAGCACCTATTAGGACAACACACTAAACTAGAGATAAGGCAAGCCAAACTACGTCAAACATGCATGCAAGTTACAAATTTCGAATCTACACGCAAAACTACACAAGATTTATATACAACTCGCCTCGATCCGACATACGGTTTAGAAACTACGGGCAAAAGAAAATAACTAATAAATCCTGAAATATAATTCGCAAAACCTAAATTCTAACCGGGCCTAATCTAGAAGCTCGCCCGGGTCTCGAACCAAGCGCCACATAACTACGTAATGCACGGCGACATATAGGCGCGGGGAACAGCAGGCCGAGGCTCAACTCGCGGGCCTGGTCCGGTCGGGTGCTGGAGGCGGGAGCTGGGCCGAGGGAGGTGTCAGGGTGGAGCTGGGCCGAAGCGGAGGCCGACTGGGCTGACGCGGCCTGGGCGCTGCGGCCAGGGGCGATGCCGGAGCCGGCCGAGGAGCGGGCGACGCTGGCGCTCGTCCCTCCTCGTCCCGATCCCGCTCGGGACCGAGAGGAGGAGGCGGTTGGTGTTGTCGTGCTCGCTGGCCGGCTCAAGGCGCACGGGAGAAGACCGGGAAGGGGCCGGCGACTGGCCAGATCCGGCTCCTCCGGCAAGGGCGGCGCGGGAGCTGCTCGGCTTGGATCCGGCAGGGTAACGACCGGCGAGGAGCGGGGCTCTCGGGAGGTGCTCGGGACACGGAACGACACGGGGGCGCTGGCAGGAGCTCGATCCGGGCGGCGGCTCGCCGGATCCGGCTGGTACCGAGGCGGCGGCAGGGCTACTCCAGCTAGTGGCGGGGGATCCGGCTAGGAGCTCGGGAGGAGGAGAATTTGCGGGCAGGAGAGCTACGGGAGGAGGAAGATTTCGTCCATGGGTGGATCTGGTCCGTTGGATCTCCGACCCGATGGTCCAGATCGTCCAGATCGGATCTGGAGGAGGAGGAGGAGAAGAAGGTGGGGGTGGCTGGCACGGATTTCGAGGTGGAGAGGGTTTGCATGGAAAATGAGGGAGAGAGAGAGATTGTCCAAAAATGGCACGGGGTCCTATTTATAACAATGGGGGGCTAGGTTTAGCGGAATTTCGTCCCGGATCCAACCGCGCGGTCGGACTCGGACAATCTCGAACGCGGGGAAGGTTAAGTGGTCATGTGGAGTGGCTAGGCTAAGGTGAGAGGGAAGGGGTGCGCCCGTGACACGCGTTTTAAAATATCGAATCACGTCCGACTAATAACCGAAGACGGTGCCGCTACGGTCGACCGTTCGGGTACCAGACGGACTCCGATTGCGATGAAATTTGGCAGGCGGCCTACCTATATTAAAATAAGACCGGACGCCAAGTTTCAACTCAATCATAGAAAGTTTTACGCACACTTTTTAAAACAAGATCTCGACGATGCCGCGGGCGCGTGCGAGTGCGGTTGGGCTCAGAACGGACAACGACGAGAACCGGCAACTAACAACGGATGCAAGTTTGAAAACTAGCGGCAACGGGGTGCCGATGCAATGCAGATGATGCGCATGATGCGATGATGATGCAACAAATAAAATAAACACACGACATAAACGAAATAGAAGGGGAATCTTCTGGAACGTCGGTCTCGGGCTGTCACAACTCTCCTACACTACAAGAGGATCTCGACCCGACATCCAAGAATGAACGTGGAATAGGATGAGAAAGGAAGAGGTAAAACTTAATTGCTTCTTTGACAAACGAGTGAAACCAACAATCCTTGAAGGTTGCAAACGATGAGGAATGATATGAGAAACAAGCAAGAATTCACAGAAAGTTTCGCCAGCACTTCGGTAGGAAAAGGGGACAAAAATTCCATAAGATGGGAGAATTAGACAACCTTCATAACCCACAACTAAATAGAACAAGGGAACGCCATGATCTTGATAGAACAACATGATTGACCCAAAAGAGCAACATCACAATGCCTCCGGAACAAGAGACTAAAACTAGATCATTGGGATCAAAGAATGAATATGAGAATGACAACTACTATCACAAGAATCTTGAAGAACACTTGAGACAAAGAATTCATATCATGAGCCACTCCGAAAGAAGAATTGAAACCATTTGATGAAGCAAGAAAAAGAATTATGTTATGCTTATCCTTCATCAAGTTTAATTGATGACAAGCAACGGATTTAGCGTACCACTGATTCTTCTTGAAAAGATGATTGAGGAGAGATATATGAGCACAAACTGAAGAAATCTTCAACGAAGCACCGGTGATAATGCAAGCGAAATGGATACCAAGAATGCATGGAGACACATGAGAATGGAGAGATCATGATCCACCTAACAGAAAACTTGAAAAAGGCACCGTAATAATTGAGAAACGAACGAAGAGACAACAATTGAGAAGAATTGAGGACGAAAGCTGAAAGCTGAGAACGAAGAATCTTCTGAAATGATGGCCTTCGGAGGATCGAGAATGAAAACAACTCAGAAATGCACCGGATAGCAAGAAAGGGATTTACTCAAGATTGGAACAAATGAGAGGATAACACGAAGCTGAGATGACAGTCTTCACAAGAATGGAGCAAGAGTTGAGAGAAACACTCCTTCGGTCTTCCAAGATGAAAATGATGACGAGAAACAACACCAAGAACTACTGAGACACTCCGGAATGACGAAGAATGAAAGGTTGAGCCAAAGACGAGAAACAATTCAAATTGATCTTGAAGAGGGAATCTGACTGGTGAAATCCATACTTACGTCATAGTTGAAAGAATTATAGATCTCCGGAAAAGATTACAAGAGCCAGATAAGATCCTGGGAAAGAACCTGTGGGTTATGGGCCCACTCAAAAAAAGCACCGTTGAAAAGATTGCTCAGAGGGAGATATATTGCACCGGTATGAAGAGAACTAGATGAGGTTAGCACCTCGAAATAATTGAAAGAATTGAAAACAAGAAACTACTGGGATATCTTCAACACTCCGGATAGAAAAGAGAGGAATGAATAAACAACATAGGCTGATAAGAATTTCCAACATAGGAAAGAATTACCAGGATGAAGGGGATATAGTGAACACGGATAGCTTGAACTGAATTCACTGGAAAAGATGACAAGAATGAATAAAGATGAACACGAAGCTCTTGAGAATCTTCACAATGAATCACCGGCTACAAAAGGAAGAGGAGATAGCGACAGCAACACTTAAAAGAAGACACTTGGATGAAAATTGAATCACTGGAGAAAAGGGCAGGAGGGCGGGGAAAAACAAAGACAACTTGGGACAGATGATATGAACTTCGGAATAAATGAGAGAACGATCTTGCAAAATTCGGAAAAGTATATGATTGACTGAAGAGAAGCACATCGGTTGAAAAAGAATTGATATGACAATTAATAGAGCAAAAGATTTTGCACTCTCATAAGAATAAGAGAACACCACTTAGGAAAGATCTGAAATCACCACTTGACATCGAAGCAACTTGAATTACCATATACCAACAAAATAAAGGATGCGCCTTATGAAACAAGCCAGAACAAACTCATGAGAGAGATTTCTGTTCGATATTTTCATGGACAGGATCGCACAGGCTCGATCCTTACAGTAGCCATCCTGTGCAAGGCAGTGCACATGACATACGAAGCGTCCCCGAGTCGTAGCAAGCTACAAGGACTCTTTAAGACACAACAAGAACTGATGTAAGTTGACCGTGAACAAACGAATCCACTAGATGTCGAACCCCAACCTAACATCATGCAGTTGTTGGAAGATTGTCCTATAAGCAACTACATGAATTCCCACCTAAGAACTCCCAAAATTTCTGGTCATGCAATCTGGTCCACGGATACAAGGAGTAATATATCACTCTGTTGGGGAACGTCGCATGAGAAACAAAAAATTTCCTACGCGCACGAAGACCTATCATGGTGATGTCCATCTACGAGAGGGGATGTGTGATCTACGTACCCTTGTAGACCGTACAGCAGAAGCGTTAGTGAACGCGGTTGATGTAGTGGAACATCCTCATGTCCCTCGATCCGCCCCGCGAACCATCCCGCGATCAGTCCCACGATCTAGTGCCGAACGGACGGCACCTCCGCGTTCAGCACACGTACAGCTCGACGATGATCTCGGCCTTCTTGATCCAACAAGAGAGACGGAGAGGTATAAGAGTTCTCCGGCAGCGTGACGGCGCTCCGGAGGTTGGTGATGATCTTGTCTCGGCAGGGCTCCGCCCGAGCTCCGCAGAAACGCGATCTAGAGGTAAAACCGTGGAGATATGTGGTCGGGCTGCCGTGGCAAAGTTGTCTCAAATCAGCCCTAAAACCTCCGTATATATAGGGAGAAGAGGGGGAGCCTTGCCTTGGGGTCCAAGGACCCCCAAGGACTTCGGCCGAGCCAAGGGGGGGAGTTCTCCCCTTCCAAACCGAGTCCAACTAGGTTTGGGAGGAGGAGTCCTTCCCCCTTTTCCCACCTCCTCTTTTTTTTCTTTTCTCTTTGATGTTTCTTCCTATGGCGCATAGGGCTCTTTTGAGCTGTCCCACCAGCCCACTAAGGGCTGGTGCGCCACCCCCAATGCCTATGGGCTTCCCCGGGGTGGGTTGCCCCCCCCCCCCCCCGGTGAACTCCCGGAACCCATTCGTCATTCCCGGTAACTCCAAAAACCTTCGGGTAATCAAATGAGGTCATCCTATATATCAATCTTCGTTTCCGGAGCATTCCGGAAACCCTCGTGACGTCCGTGATCTCATCCGGGATTCCGAACAACATTCGGTAACCAACCATATAACTCAAATACGCATAAAACAACGTCAAACCTTAAGTGTGCAGACCCTGCGGGTTCGAGAACTATGTAGACATGACCCGAGAGACTCCTCGGTCAATATCCAATAGCGGGACCTGGATGCCTATATTGGATCCTACATATTCTACGAAGATATTATCGTTTGAACCTCAGCGCCAAGGATTCATATAATCCCGTATGTCATTCCCTTTGTCCTTCGGTATGTTACTTGCCCGAGATTCGATCGTCAGTATCCGTATACCTATTTCAATCTCGTTTACCGGCAAGTCTCTTTACTCGTTCCGTAATACAAGATCCCGTAACTTACACTAAGTCACATTGCTTGCAAGGCTTGTGTGTGATGTTGTATTACCGAGTGGGCCCCGAGATACCTCTCCGTCACACGGAGTGACAAATCCCAGTCTCGATCCATACTAACTCAACGAACACCTTCGGAGATACCTGTAGAGCATCTTTATAGTCACCCAGTTACGTTGCGACGTTTGATACACACAAAGTATCCCTCTGGTGTTAGTGAGTTATATGATCTCATGGTCATAGGAACAAATGCTTGACACGCAGAAAACAGTAGCAACAAAATGACACAATCAACATGCTACGTCTATTAGTTTGGGTCTAGTCCATCACGTGATTCTCCTAATGACGTGATCCAGTTATCAAGCAACAACACCTTGTTCATAATGAGAAGACACTGACTATCTTTGATCAACTGGCTAGCCAACTAGAGGCTTGCTAGGGACAGTGTTTTGTCTATGTATCCACATATGTATATAAGTCTTCATTCAATACAATTATAGCATGGATAATAAACCATTATCTTGATACAGGAATTACAATAATAACTATATTTATTATTGCCTCTAGGGCATAATTCCAACAGTCTCCCACTTGCACTAGAGTCAATAATCTAGCCCTCACATCATCATGCGAATTACATTGTAATAAATCTAACACCCATACAGTTCTGGTGTTGATCATGCTTTGCCCGTGGAAGAGGTTTAGTCAGCGGGTCTGCTACATTCAGATCCCTGTGCACTTTGCATATATTCACGTCCTCCCCTTCGACATAGTCGCAGATGACGTTGAAGCGTCGTTTGATGTGTATGGACTTCTTATGAAACCGTGGTTCCTTTGCTAGGGCAATGGCACCCGTGTTGTCACAGAACAAGGTTATTGGATTCAGTGCGCTTGGCACCACTCCAAGATCCGTCATGAACTGCTTCATCCAGACACCCTCCTTAGCCGCCTCCGAGGCAGCCATGTACTCCGCTTCACATGTAGAATCTGCTACGACGCTCTGCTTGGAACTGCACCAGCTTACCGCACCCCCATTAAGAATAAATACGTATCCGTTTTGCGACTTAGAGTTGTCCGGATCTGTGTCAAAACTTGCATCGACGTAACCTTTTACGGCGAGCTCTTCGTCACCTCCATACACGAGAAACATCTACTTAGTCCTTTTCAGGTACTTCAGGATATTCTTGACCGCCGTCCAGTGATCCACTCCTGGATTACTCTGGAACCTACCTGCCATACTTATGGCCTGGCTAACGTCCGGTCTAGTGCACAGCATTGCATACATGATAGAACCTATGGCTGAAGCATAGGGGACGGTGCGCATATGCTCTCTATCCTCATCAGTTGCTGGGCACTGAGTCTTACTCAATCTCGTACCTTGTAAAACTGGCAAGAACCCTTTCTTGGACTGTTCCATTTTGAACCTCTTCAAAACTTTATCAAGGTATGTGCTTTGTGAAAGTCCTATCAGGCGTTTTGATCTATCCCTGTAGATCTTAATGCCTAGAATGTAAGCAGCTTCTCCTAGGTCCTTCATAGAGAAACTTTTATTCAAGTAATCCTTTATGCTCTCCAAAAACTCTACGTTGTTTCCAATCAGTAATATGTCATCCACATATAATATTAGAAACGCCACAGAGCTCCCACTCACTTTCTTGTAAATACAAGATTCTCCAACCACTTGTATAAACCCAAATGCTTTGATCACCTCATCAAAGCGTTTGTTCCAACTCTGAGATGCTTGCACCAGTCCATAAATGGATCGCTGGAGCTTGCACACCTTGTTAGCATTCTTAGGATCGACAAAACCTTCGGGTTGCATCATATACAACTCTTCCTTAAGGAAACCGTTAAGGAACGCCGTTTTGACATCCATCTGCTAGATTTCATAATCGAAAAATGCAGCTATTGCTAACATGATTCTGACGGACTTAAGCATCGCTACGGGTGAGAATGTCTCATTGTAGTCAACTCCTTGAACTTGTGAAAAACCCTTTGCCACAAGTCGAGCTTTATAAACGGTCACATTGCCGTCAGCGTCCGTCTTCCTCTTAAAGATCCATTTGTTCTGAATAGCCTTGCGGCCCTGAGGCAGTACTTCCAAATTCCACACTTTGTTCTCATACATGGATCCTATCTCGGACTTCATGGCTTCTGGCCATTTGTTGGAATCTGGGCCCACCATTGCTTCTTCATAATTTGCAGGTTCATTGTTGTCTAACAACATGATTGATAAGACGGGATTACCGTACCACTCTGGAGCAGCACGTGGTCTCGTCGACCTGCGTGGTTCGACAGAAACTTGAACCGGAGTTTCATGATCATCATCATTAACTTCCTCCTCAACCGGCGTCGCAATGACAGAGGTTTCCCCTTGCCCTGCGCCACCATCCAGAGGGATGAGAGGTTCGACAACCTCGTCAAGTTCTATCTTCCTCCCACTCAATTCTCTCGAGAGAAACTCCTTCTCGAGAAAAGCTCCGTTTTTAGCAACAAACACTTTTCCCTCAGATTTGAGATAGAAGGTGTACCCAACTGTCTCTTTTGGGTAACCTATGAAGATGCACTTTTCCGCTTTGTGTTCCAGCTTTTCAGCTGAAGCTTTTTGACATAAGCATCACATCCCCAAACCTTAAGAAACGACAACTTTGGCCTTTTGCCATACCACAGTTCGTATGGTGTCGTCTCAACGGATTTTGATGGTGCCCTATTTAAAGTGAATGCAGTTGTTTCTAATGCATAACCCCAAAATGATAATGGCAAATCGGTAAGAGACATCATAGATCGTACCATCTCTAATAAAGTACGATTACGACGTTCGGACACACCATTACGCTATGGTGTTCCAGACGGTGTCAACTGTGAAACAATTCCACATTGTCTTAAGTGAGCACCAAACTCGAAACTCAGATATTCACCCCCACGATCAAACCGTAGGAACTTGATCTTCTTGTTACGATGATTTTCAACTTCACTCTGAAATTGCTTGAACTTTTCAAATGTTTCAGACTTATGCTTCATTAAGTAGACATAACCATATCTACTCAAATTGTCAGTGAAGGTGAGAAAATAACGATATCCGCCGCGTGCCTCTACGCTCATCGGACCACACACATCGGTATGTATGATTTCCAACAAGTCACTTGCACGCTCCATTTTTCCGGAGAACGGAGTTTTAGTCATCTTGCCCATGAGGCATGGTTCGCACGTGCCAACTGAATCAAAGTCAAGTGACTCCAAAAGTCCATCGGCATGGAGTTTCTTCATGCGCTTTACACCAATATGACCTAAGCGGTAGTGCCACAAAAATATGGCGCTATCATTGTTAACTCTAACTCTTTTGGTCTCAATGTTATGTATGTGTGTATCACTATCAAGATTCAATATGAACAATCCTCTCACATTGGGTGCATGACCATAAAAGATGTTACTCATAGAAATAGAACAACCATTATTCTCTGACTTAAAAGAGTAACCGTCTCGCAATAAACAAGATCCAGATATAATGTGCATGCTTAACGCAGGCACTAAATAACAATGATTCAAGTTCATAACTAATCCTGATGGTAACTGAAGTGAAACTGTGCCGACGGCGATTGCATCAACCTTGGAACCATTTCCTACGGGCATCGTCACTTCACCTTTCGCCAGCCTTCGTCTATTCCGCAGTTCCTGTTTCGAGTTGCAAATATGAGCAACAGAACCGGTATCGAATACCCAGGCACTACTACGAGAGCCGGTTAAGTACACATCAATAACATGTATATCAAATATACCTAATTTTTCTTTGGCCGCCTTCTTATAAGCCAGATACTTGGGGCAATAGCGCTTCCAGTGACCCATACCCTTGCAATAGTAACACTCTGTTTCAGGCTCAGGTCCAGTTTTGGGTTTCTTCGTCGGATTGGCAACAGGCTTACCGCTCTTCTTTGAAATACCCTTCTTGCCTTTGCCGTTTCTCTTGAAACTAGTGGTCTTATTCACCATCAACACTTGATGCTCTTTACGGAGTTCAGACTCTGCGACTTTCAGCATCGCAAACAACTCGCCGGGAGACTTGTTCATCCCTTGCATGTTGTAGTTCAACACAAAGCCTTTATAGCTTGGCGGCAGTGATTGAAGGATTCTTTCAGTGATAGCTTCTTGCGGGAGTTCAATCCCCATCTCAGCTAGACGGTTTGAGTACCCAGACATTTTGAGCACATGTTCACTGACAGACGAGTTCTCCTCCATCTTGCAAGCGTAGAATTTATCGGAGGTCTCATACCTCTCAATCCGGGCGTTCTTCTGAAAGATAAACTTCAACTCCTGGAACATCTCAAATGCTCCATGATTCTCAAAGCGACGTTGAAGTCCCGGTTCCAAGCCATACAAGACTGCACATTGAACTACTGAGTAGTCCTCCTTACGTGCTAACCAAGCGTTCTTAACATCCTGATCAGCCGTAGCGGGTGGTTCATCTCCTAGCACAGCATTAAGGACATAATCCTTCTTCCCAGCTTGTAAGATTAGCTTAAGATTACGAGCCCAGTCTACAAAGTTGCTTCCATCATCTTTCAACTTAGCTTTCTCTAGGAACGTATTAAAATTCAGGGTGACTGTCGCGTGAGCCATGATCTACAACACCAATATATTCAAAGTGGACTTAGACTATGTTCAAGATAATTAGAGTTTAACTTAATCAATTTACTCGCTAAACTCCCACTCAAAAAGTACATCTCTCTAGTCATTTGAGTGGTTCATGATCCACTTACACTAGCTCAAGTCCGATCATCACGTGAGTTGAGCATAGTTTCAGTGGTAAGCATCCCCATGCTAATCATATCATCTATATGACTCATGATCGACCTTTCGGTCTCATGTGCTCCGAGGCCATGTCTGCACATGCTAGGCTCGTCAAGCTTAACCCGAGTGTTCCACGTGCGCAACTGTTTTGCACCCGTTGTATGTGAACGTTGAGTCTATCACACCCGATCATCACGTGGTGTCTCGAAACGACGAACTGTAGCAACGGTGCACAGTCGGGGAGAACACAATTTCGTCTTGAAATTTTAGTGAGAGATCACCTCATAATGCTACCATCGTTCTAAGCAAAATAAGGTGCATAAAAGGATTAACATCACATGCAATTCATAAGTGACATGATATGGCCATCATCATGTGCTCCTTGATCTCCATCACCAAAGCACCGGCACGATCTTCTTGTCACCGGCGCCACACCATGATCTCCATCAACGTGTCGCCATCGGGGTTGTCGTGCTACTCATGCTATTACTACTAAAGCTACATCCTAGCAAAATAGTAAACGCATCTGCAAGCACAAACGTTAGTTATAAAGACAACCCTATGGCTCCTGCCGGTTGTCGTACCATCGACGTGCAAGTCGATATTATCTATTACAACATGATCATCTCATACATCCAATATATCACATCACATCGTTGGCCATATCACATCACAAGCATACCCTGCAAAAACAAGTTAGACGTCCTCTAATTTTGTTGTTGCATGTTTTACGTGGTGACCATGGGTATCTAGTAGGATCGCATCTTACTTACGCAAACACCACAACGGAGATATATGATTTGCTATTTAACCTCATCCAAGGACCTCCTCGGTCAAATCTGATTCAACTAAAGTTGGAGAAACTGACACCCGCCAGTCATCTTTGAGCAACGGAGTTACTCGTAGCGATGAAACCAGTCTCTCGTAAGCGTACGAGTAATGTCGGTCCGAGCCGCTTCGATCCAACAATGCCGCGGAATCAAGAAAATACTAAGGAGGGCAGAAAAACGCACATCACCGCCCACAAAAAAATTTGTGTTCTACTCGAGAAGACATCTACGCATGAACCTAGCTCTGATACCACTGTTGGGGAACGTCGCATGGGAAACAAAAAATTTCCTACGCGCACGAAGACCTATCATGGTGATGTCCATCTACGAGAGGGGATGTGTGATCTACGTACCCTTGTAGACCGTACAGCAAAAGCGTTAGTGAACGCGGTTGATGTAGTGGAACGTCCTCACGTCCCTCGATCCGCCCCGCGAACCGTCCCGCGATCAGTCCCACGATCTAGTGCCGAACGGTCGGCACCTCCGCGTTCAGCACACGTACAGCTCGACGATGATCTCGGCCTTCTTGATCCAGCAAGAGAGACGGAGAGGTAGAAGAGTTCTCCGGCAGCGTGACGGTGCTCCGGAGGTTGGTAATGATCTTGTCTCGGCAGGGCTCCGCCCGAGCTCCGCAGAAACGCGATCTAGAGGTAAAACCGTGGAGATATGTGGTCGGGCTGCCGTGGCAAAGTTGTCTCAAATCAGCCCTAAAACCTCTGTATATATAGGGGGAAGAGGGGGAGCCTTGCCTTGGGGTCCAAGGACCCCCAAGGACTTCGGCCGAGCCAAGGGGGGGAGTTCTCCCCTTCCAAACCGAGTCCAACTAGGTTTGGAAGGAGGAGTCCTTCCCCCTTTTCCCACCTCCTCCTTCTTTTATTTTCTCTTTGATTTTTCTTCCTATGGCGCATAGGGCTCTTTTGGGCTGTCCCACCAGCCCACTAAGGGCTGGTGCACCACCCCCAATGCCTATGGGCTTCCCCGGGGTGGGTTCCCCCCCCCCCCCCGGTGAACTCCCGGAACCCATTCGTCATTCCCGGTACATTCCCGGTAACTCCGAAAACCTTCCGGTAATCAAATGAGGTCATCCTATATATAAATCTTCGTTTCCGGACCAATCCGGAAACCCTCGTGACGTCCGTAATCTCATCCGGGACTCCGAACAACATTCGGTAACCAACCATATAACTCAAATACGCATAAAACAACGTCAAACCTTAAGTGTGCAGACCGTGCGGGTTCGAGAACTATGTAGACATGACCCGAGAGACTCCTCGGTCAATATCCAATAGCGGGACCTGGATGCCCATATTGGATCCTACATATTCTACGAAGATCTTATCGTTTGAACCTCAGTGCCAAGGATTCATATAATCCCGTATGTCATTCCCTTTGTCCTTCGGTATGTTAGTTGCCCGAGATTCCATCATCAGTATCCGTATACCTATTTCAATCTCGTTTACCGGCAAGTCCCTTTACTCGTTCCGTAATACAAGATCCCGTAACTTACACTAAGTCACATTGCTTGCAAGGCTTGTGTGTGATGTTGTATTACCGAGTGGGCCCCGAGATACCTCTCCGTCACACGGAGTGACAAATCCCAGTCTCGATCCATACTAACTCAACGAACACCTTCGGAGATACCTGTAGAGCATCTTTATAGTCACCCAGTTACATTGCGACGTTTGATACACACAAAGTATCCCTCCGGTGTTAGTGAGTTATATGATCTCATGGTCATAGGAACAAATACTTGACACGCAGAAAACAGTAGCAACAAAATGACACAATCAACATGCTACGTCTATTAGTTTGGGTCTAGTCCATCACGTGATTCTCCTAATGACGTGATCCAGTTATCAAGCAACAACACCTTGTTCATAATGAGAAGACACTGACTATCTTTGATCAACTGGCTAGCCAACTAGAGGCTTGCTAGGGACAGTGTTTTGTCTATGTATCCACACATGTATATAAGTCTTCATTCAATACAATTATAGCATGGATAATAAACCATTATCTTGATACAGGAATTACAATAATAACTATATTTATTATTGCCTCTAGGGCATAATTCCAACAGTCTCCCACTTGCACTAGAGTCAATAATCTAGCCCTCACATCATCATGCGAATTACATTGTAATAAATCTAACACCCATACAGTTCTGGTGTTGATCATGCTTTGCCCGTGGAAGAGGTTTAGTCAGCGGGTCTGCTACATTCAGATCCCTGTGCACTTTGCATATATTCACGTCCTCCCCTTCGACGTAGTCGCGGATGACGTTGAAGCGTCGTTTGATGTGTATGGACTTCTTATGAAACTGTGGTTCCTTTGCTAGGGCAATGGCACCCGTGTTGTCACAGAACAAGGTTATTGGATTCAGTGCGCTTGGCACCACTCCAAGATCCGTAATGAACTGCTTCATCCAGACACCCTCCTTAGCCGCCTCCGAGGCAGCCATGTACTCCGCTTCACATGTAGAATCTGCTACGACGCTCTGCTTGGAACTGCACCAGCTTACCGCACCCCCATTAAGAATAAATACGTATCCGTTTTGCGACTTAGAGTTGTCCGGATCTGTGTCAAAGCTTGCATCGACGTAACCTTTTACGGCGAGCTCTTCGTCACCTCCATACACGAGAAACATCTCCTTAGTCCTTTTCAGGTACTTCAGGATATTCTTGACCGCCGTCCAGTGATCCACTCCTGGATTACTCTGGAACCTACCTGCCATACTTATGGCCAGGCTAACGTCCGGTCTAGTGCACAGCATTGCATACATGATAGAACCTATGGCTGAAGCATAGGGGATGGTGCGCATATGCTCTCTATCCTCATCAGTTGCTGGGCACTGAGTCTTACTCAATCTCGTACCTTGTAAAACTGGCAAGAACCCTTTCTTGGACTGTTCCATTTTGAACCTCTTCAAAACTTTATCAAGGTATCTGCTTTGTGAAAGTCCTATCAGGCGTTTTGATCTATCCCTGTAGATCTTAATGCCTAGAATGTAAGCAGCTTCTCCTAGGTCCTTCATAGAGAAACTTTTATTCAAGTAATCCTTTATGCTCTCCAAAAACTCTACGTTGTTTCCAATCAGTAATATGTCATCCACATATAATATTAGAAACGCCACAGAGCTCTCACTCACTTTCTTGTAAATACAAGATTCTCCAACCACTTGTATAAACCCAAATGCTTTGATCACCTCATCAAAGCGTTTGTTCCAACTCCGAGATGCTTGCACCAGTCCATAAATGGATCGCTGGAGCTTGCACACCTTGTTAGCATTCTTAGGATCGACAAAACCTTCGGGTTGCATCATATACAACTCTTCCTTAAGGAAACCGTTAAGGAACGCCGTTTTGACATCCATCTGCCAGATTTCATAATCGAAAAATGCAGCTATTGCTAACATGATTTTGACGGACTTAAGCATCGCTACGGGTGAGAATGTCTCATCGTAGTCAACTCCTTGAACTTGTGAAAAACCCTTTGCCACAAGTCGTGAGCTACGCACAACGGACGTGAGCTACTGATGATCAAATGAATGATCCTGAACACCTACCTACGTCAGACATAACCCCACCGTGTCCTCGATTTGAGAAGGAACTCACGAAAGAGACAGTCACGGTTACGCACTCAGTTGGCATATTTTAATTAAGTTAACTTCAAGTTATCAAGAACCAGTGTTAAGCAAAGTTTCCATGTTGCCACATAACTGCGGGCACGGCTTTCCGAAAGATTTAACCCTGTAGGGGTGCTCCAACTAATCCATCACAAATTACCACAAGCCGCATAGTAATCCTCGATCACGAAACTCGCGATCCCGTCGGACTCCTTAGTGGAAAACCTCAACTCTGAGTTTACCCAAAGCATCACCGGAATCCCGATGCACAAGACATTCGTCAAAGGTAAAACTAATCCAGCAAGGCCGCCCGACGTGTCGACGATCCCGATAGGAGCCGCGTATCTCGTTCTGAGGACATGACGGATAAGCACAGCGTACGGTGGCCTGATAGACATCTCCCGAGTTGCCCCGGGTTGGCCCCGCAAACGGCTCTAGTTTTGGACCAGCACCATCAGCACTGGCCCCCCTGTATTATGTAAAATTACTCCTCGGGTTCATGATGCCCTATGCTTTCAGTATTAGCAAAATTATTATACTGGGCAAATGTAGTACCAATGTTGGGCCTTGCCAGACCAGCTTTAATCTAAAACTAATTATCAAGGGGGTCCCCATAACAACCTCGAACGTGTGAGGAGCGCTCAATTATGGAACATAACACCGGTAGCCGAAACTAAGGGGGCCAAAGGTGGAACAAAACACCGGGCTAGAAAGGCCGAGCCTTCCACCTTTTACCAAGTATATAGGTGCATTAAATCAAAATAGCATTTGATAGGGTGATATAACAAGGAACCCATGTTAACACATGGAAACAACTGCACCTGCAACTAGCAATGCTAACACATGGTTAAGCAAGCAGTAACATAGCCAATCAGTGGTTTGCTAGGTTGTGAAGAGGTTGAAGGTTTTCATGGCAATGTCGAGAGGCTCATAGTTAACATGTGGTAGGCAACGAGACATAATCGATAGAAGCGATAAAACTAGCATGGAAATGATAGTAATGGTATCTGGGGAAATGGTCATCTTGCCTGAGATCCCGCTTGGAAGAAGAATGACTCCGAGAAGCAGACGAACCGATGTAGTCGAACGGGTCCTCACTTTCCGACACGCTTGCAGAACTCTATCGGGACAAAGCAAACCGGAAACAAGGATCAACACACGATATTCACCACACGATGCAAAACACAAATGATGCATGAATAGCTGAATGTATGCAAGACATGGCATGACAATTCACAACAATCAAACACTACACATTAAGTGAAGTCCAATATGCAACGAGTTGCATATTGACGAAACTCCACATACGAGTTATTTAGTTCTATCCCGATTATTTACTCGACAATATTAAATGTTATTAAACATGGCAAGAGGTGAAGCGCAATTAAACTATCTATCTAGGCATTTTAAATGAGGTCGGAAATGACATATAGCACCTCCGAGGCGACCTCACATGTTAATTTATAACTCTGTCCAGATCTGAACTAACATGTTTTAATGTTTGTTAAACAGCAAAACAAATAGGTTCACGCGATTCTATGCGTCGTTACAAGCAATTTACACATAGAGAACATCTCCAACGAAGCTACGGTTCAAAAGATACAAGCACCGCAAGATATGATGGCATGAATGCAATATGTGTGCAACTACAGTCACGAGCACTTCGAAACATACAACCAGCAAGATAATATGAAACTACATGAGATTCTAAGCAAGTTTCATATAGGACACAAACAAAACGGAGCAACGGTTCAACAACTACGAGCTAAACAAGAAATCACTACAATCTGCCAAAATCAGCCACATAGCATTTTCTACACCCCACAACTACGAGCTAACAACACCAATATACTCAACCAAGGCATGAGACGATAGAGGGCAAGGAGCACTACAACATACAACTATCAACACCTAGCATGGAAGCATGGAACACTGGGAAAAGAAGTCACAAAATGGCTTCTCACACCCAGTTTCAGAATTAGTGAAAATAACAGTTTACGAAATGGCAGTTTTCGATCTGAAGGCATATTGACAGCATCAAAACCATAAGCTACATGACTCCAAATGGCATGAAAATTCACTGCATGCTAGAGAATCCTAAAGTCTACAACTAACTCCATTGCACCAACCTCAAAAGAGCTACAGATCACCAGATAAACTAATGCAAAGACAGCAACAAAATATAACAGATTTCAGACTTAGAAATATTTCAGCATCTCTAAAACAACACTATTTCCTAGCAAGTAAAGAACAAGCAAACCATACCACACCTAAACATGGATTTCTATTGCAACCAAGATTACCAGGGGCTAGACTAAACATCCAAGAGCAACTCTCTAGTTGACAACTCCTTCATAGCACGCACAGAATAAATCCCACAAAATAAACAAAAGGGCGACATGACAAAATATCACGCGAACTAAATTGCTCAAAAGCTAAAACTAAATGCACAGTTAAATCCTATGGATTTTTCCTACCCCGAAAACATATATAACATGTGGGGTTGCAAAACAAAAACAACGCCACACGTATATGCGGGAATAATGTCCTAAACACAGTATAGGAAACTAACTACGGAATCCTACATGCAAAATTACCAACGACTACTCTAAAATACATGGCAAAAGGGTTCCTAAAACATGAGCATTTTATCTACGGTGTTTGAGCAATCGGACATGCACAGAAAATAAATACGGGGCAAGCACCTATTAGGACAGCATGCTAAACTAGACGTAAGGCAAGCCAAACTACGTCAAACATGCATGCAATTTATAAATTACGAATCTACGTGCAAAACTACACAAGTTTCATATACAACTCACCTTGATCCGACGTACGGTTTAGAAACTACGGGCAAAAGAAAATAACTAATAAATCCTGAAATATAATTCGCAAAACCTAAATTCTAACCGGGCCTAATCTAGAAGCTGCCCCGGGTCTGGAACCAAGCGCCACATAACTACGTAATGCACGGGCGACATATAGGCGCGGGGAAGAGCAGGCCGAGCCTCACCTCGCGGGCCTGGCCCGGTCGGGTGCTGGAGGTGGGAGCTGGGCCGAGGGAGGTGTCAGGGTGGAGCTGGGCCGAAGCGGAGGCCGACTGGGCCGACACGGCCTCGACGCTGCGGCCAGGGGCGATGCGGGAGGCGGCCGAGGAGCGGGCGATGCTGGCGCTCGTCCCTCCTCGTCCCGATCCCGCTCGGGACCGAGAGGAGGCGGCGGTTGGTGCTGTCGTGCTCGCTGGCCGGCTCGAGGCAGACGGGAGAAGACTGGGACGGGGTCGGCGCCTGGCCAGATCCGGCTCCTCCGGCAAGGGTGGCGCGGGAGCTGCCCGGCTTGGATCCGGCGGGGTAACGACCGGCGAGGAGCGGGGCTCTCGGGAGGTTCTCGGGACAAGGAACGGCACGGGGGCGCGGGCGGGAGCTCGATCCGGGCGGCGGCTCGCCGGATCCGGCTGGTACCGAGGCGGCGTCGGGGCTACTCCGGCCAGTGGCGGGGGATCTGGCTAGGAGCTCGGGAGGAGGAGAATTTGCGGGCAGGAGAGCTACGGGAGGAGGAAGATTTTGGCCATGGGTGGATCTGGTCTATTGGATCTCCGATCCGACGGTCCAGATCGTCCAGATCAGATCTGGAGGAGGAGGAGGAGAAGAAGGTGGGGGTGGCTGGCACGGATTTCGAGGTGGTGAGGGTTTGCATGGAAAACGAGGGAGAGAGAGAGATTGTCCAAAAATGGCATGGGGTCCTATTTATAACAATGGGGGGCTAGGTTTAGCGGAATTTCGTCCCGGATCCAACTGCGCGGTCGGAATCGGACAATATCAAACACGGGGACGGTTAAGTGGCCGTCTGGAGTGGCTAGGCTAAGGTGAGAGGAAAGGGGTGCGCCTGTGACACGCGTTTTCAAATACCGAATCACGTCCGACGAATAACCGAAGACGATGCCGCTACGGTCGACCGTTCGGGTACTAGACGGACTCCGATTGCGATGAAATTTGGCAGGCGGCCTACCTATATTAAAATAAGACCGGACGCCAAGTTTCAACTCAATCAGCGAAAGTTTTACGCACACTTATCAAAACAAGATCTCAACGATGCCGCGGGCGCGTGCGAGTGCGATCGGGCTGAGAACGGACAACGACGAGAACCGGCAACTAACAACGGATGCAAGTTTGAAAACTGGCAGCAACGGGATGCCGATGCAATGCAGATGATGCGCATGATGCAATGATGATGTGACAAATAAAATAAACACACGACATAAACGAAACAGAAGGGGAATCTTCTGGAACGTCTGTCTCGGGCTGTCACATCATAGGTGCAAGCAATACAAATTTCTCTTTAAATATGTGTGATTTATTAGTGCGAGGAAAATAAACTTTATATGAACTTGTGATATAAAAGAAATAAAAACGGCAGACTGCATAATAAAGTTATTTATCACAAGGGGAAATATAAAGTGACGTTCTTTTGCATTAAGGGATTGTGCATCCAACTATAAAAGCGCATGACAACCTCTGCTTCCCTCTACAAAGGGCCTATCTGTTACCTTTACTTTCTAGCACTTACCTTTACAAAAGAGTCATGATGATCTTCACCATGTCCTTTATTTCTCCTTTATCTTTTGGCAAGCGTTATGTGTTGGGGAATGATCTAGACAAATATATCCACTCGGGTGTGGGTGCTCATGATTTATTATTGTTGACATTACCCTTGAGGTAAATCGTGAGGAGGCAAAACTATAAGCCCCTATCTTTCTCTGTGTTCGATTTAAGCTTTGACCTCATATGTACCGCGTGAGTGTTAGCAATTATGAAAGACCATAAGATGATTGAGTATGTGTATTTGCTTTACAATCTCTTATATTGACTCTTTCCTATGTTGCGATAAATTTGAATTGCTTCAATGACTGAAATCATAGTTTGTTAGTTCTCAATAGAGTTCGTGATTCATGTTTTACCTTGTGAATGAATTGTTACTCTAGCATAAGATATTCTATATCAATATGTGTTGCTGTTCTAAAGATAACCATGATGGCTTCATGTCCGTTTTTTATTTTATTGACGCCTCTATCTCTAAACATGTGGGCATATTTATCGATCTCGACTTTCGCTTGAGGACAAGCGAGGTCTAAGCTTGGGGGAGTTGATACGTCCATCTTGCATCATGCTTTTATATTGATATTTATTGCATTATGGGCTGTTAATACACATTATGGTACAATACTTATGCCCTTTATCTCTTATTTTACAAGGTTTACATGAAGAGGGAGAATGCCGGCAGCTGGAATTCAGGACTGGAAAAGGAGCAAATCTGACAAACCTATTCTGCACAGCTCCAAAAGTCCTGCAAAGTTACGGCGAATTGATTTGGAATATATATAAAATATTGGGCGAAAGAAATACCGTAGGGGACCCACCAGGAGGCCACAAGCGAGGGCGCGCAGCCTACCCCCTGGCCGCGCCCTGCAAGCTTGCGGGCCCCCTGGCAGGCCTACGGTACCATCTTCTTCTATATGAAGGGTTTTGACCTGGAAAAAATCATATCAGAGCTCTCGGGATGAGGGGCCGCCGTCTCGAGGCGGAACTTTGACAGAACCAATCTAGAGCTCCGGCGGACCTATTCCATTGGGGAAATTTCCCTCCCGGAGGGGGAAATCGAAGCCATCGTTATCACCAACGATCCTATCATCGAGAGGGGGTCAATCTCCATCAACATCTTCATCAACACCATCTCAAACCCTAGTTCATCTCTTGTATCCGATCTTTGTCTCAAAACCTCATATTGGTATGTGTGGGTTACTAGTAGTGTTGATTACTCTTGGTAGTTGATGCTAGTTGGTTTATTTGGTGGAAGATTATATGTTCAGATCCTTAATGATTATTAATACTCCTCTGATCATGCATGAATATGCTTTGTGAGTAGTTACGTTTGTTCCTGAGGACATGGGATAAGTCTTGTTATAAGTAATCATGTAAATTTGGTATTCGTTCGATATTTTGATAAGATGTATGTTGTCTCTCCTCTAGTGGTGTCATGTGAACGTCGACTACATGACACTTCACCATTATTTGGGCCTAGGGGAAGGCATTGGTAAGTAATAAGTAGATGATGGGTTGCTAGAGTGACACAAGCTTAAACCCTAGTTTATGCATTGCTTCGTAAGGGGCTGATTTGGATCCATATGTTTCATGCTATGGTTAGATTTATCTTAATTCTTTTTTCGTAGTTGCAGATTCTTGCGAGAGATGTTAATCCTAAGTGGTATGTTTGTCCAAGTAAGGGCAGCACCCAAGCACCGGTCCACCCACATATCAGATTATCAAAGTAACGAATGAGAATCATATGATCATGATGAAAACTAGCTTGACATAAATTCCCATTTGTCCTCGGGAGCGCTTTTCCTTATATAAGAGTTTGTCCATGCTTTTCCTTTGCTACACAAAGGATTGGGCCACCTTGTTGCACCATTGTTCCATTTGTTACTTCCTACTACTACCTTGACGTAACCCACACTCCCTCTGCTTCTTTCCTCTACCCCATTCCCCAATCGGTCCCTCTCCCCTCCGTCGCCCTCCGCCGTCCTCCGTCACCCTCCACCGCCCTCCGCCGCCACCCGTGCGCCCTTCGTCGCCCTCTGTCCCCGTCCGTCGCCGCCCGTCGCCCTCCGGCGCACTCCCCGTCAGCATCTCCTCTGTGCTCCACCTCGCCACCAGCATCTCCCCCGACCTCCACCTCGCCGCCGACATTTCCCCCGAGCTCCACCTTGCCGCGGACGTCTCCCCTAGCCCCTTGTAATTCCTCCGGCCCTCCTTCTCTCTCTTTGTGTCTCTTTGCTAAAGTTAATTTACTTAGGTTAATTTAGTTAGGGTAAGTTACTTAGGTTAATTTAGTTAGGTTATTGTTATTAGGTTTTTGTTGCTATTACGTTCTTACGTTAAGTTGGTTAGGTTAATTTAGTTAAGTTACTTAGGTTAATTTTTATTAGGTTCTTAGGTTAAGTTACTTAGTTAATTTTTATTAGGTTCTTAGGTTGCAAATTTTATTCAAGTTCCATATAGGCTATTTAAAGAAATAACAGAATTGATTAACACTAGTTACAAATATTGTGAAGAAAAAAGACTTCTTGCATTTTGCTTCAAGTTCTATATTTTTCTTCCTCTTATATGAAAATTTGAAGTGGACATGTGATATGTGGACATGTGATTTGGACATGTGATATTTGGAATATGGACATGTGATATTTG
This sequence comes from Hordeum vulgare subsp. vulgare, assembly GCF_904849725.1. NCBI lineage: Eukaryota > Viridiplantae > Streptophyta > Magnoliopsida > Poales > Poaceae > Hordeum > Hordeum vulgare. The sequence continues at coordinate 372,803,351 of NC_058519.1, forward strand.
GAATTGGACATGTCATATTTTGGACATGTTATATCTCGAAAATGATGGTTATGTGCAGGGTAAATGATCCGAGTGGCCTATGTTTCACCGGAATGTTGATTCATTTCCGTTCTAGTGAATTTCAGTCGCTCGATATTTCCACTTTTTTGCAAAGGTCTGCCGAAATTTCCCATGAATTTTGGTATGACTTGTGCTAGGCAGTAGGCATATCAAGTGCCGGGATTTGATGCGACGGGAATGAAATGGCATTCTGGCAAACCATAGACCCTTTTTATGCCATTTATCATTTTATTCTAGTTTTAGAATTAAACGAGGAGACTTAATCATTGGAAACATGTCGAACAACGAAGAAACTGGGCCTTTTCACCATGATGCAGACAAGATGGATTATGAGGGTGAATAACAGTACCTCGACTTTTTGTGTGCTAAGCACAGTCAAGGTTTGCAGAGCGGCATCGATGATGATACTGACGCAGACATCGATACTGACGGCGCCGACACCGATGGTGGCGCCGACACCGACGGGGAAGGTACCGGCGGGGAAGATACCGACGGGGAAGGCACCGGTGACGAACCTGCTACCAAAAAGAAGAAGAAGAAGAAGTAGAGGATACGAAAACCTAACAAACACCGCATCGGACGAGTGGTGATCACAAAGATGGCCCTTGGCAAGTTTAAGTCATTAGAGCCGGAAGAACCTCGCAAGTGCTATGGGAATGAAGTAGGATGCATCATACGTGAATGCGCGAGCATCAACAACGATGACTTAAGGAGTAAAGAACATTTGAGGCAGTTGCTCCTGACGAAGTTGCACAAGAGATTCAAGTTCCCCGGTCGGGGTGATAGCATAGAACAACCGTGGGATGATCCGAAGATGAAAAATATTAACAATCACACCATGGGGATTCTCAGCAATGATTTGGCCTCCTGGAAAGGGAGGGTGATACGAGCTATTGAGGCTGAGGAACCCCTGTCCAAGATTCTGGAGGAAAATCCGACATTTACGGAAGATGATTTCCAAAAGTTCAAAGATAGTTGCGCTACCAGGCAGCCAAGTCTAAGTCTACGAAGTTCAAGAGCCTTGAGCAAAGGAACATGAGGAACCAACGCCTCGGGAGCAGTGGCTACCTTGGCAAAAGGCCCATATGGGATAAGGAGGACACAGAGTGTGAAGCCACGGGTCTCCCAGACCCCTTCGCGAAGTTCACTAACCCCTTGGAGCGTGACTTCATCAGGGTCCGCTAAAAGTGGGACAAGGAAAAGAAGGTGTTTTACACAAACCCGATCACAAGGAAATTGAATAGAATACTGGTAATTATTCTTTTACCATCTTACATTTAGCTTCTGATCAAGTGGACTACACATTCGTAAACGGTTCAGTTCCTTAGAAGCAACACCAGCTTGCAGCCAAAAGCCAATCTTCGTCGATGAGGCCCAAGTGGGGCACCCCTCTCAACCGGGCCTTGAACGAACTTACGGGACTCCCTTTGTACTAGCAGCCACAATATGGACGTGTGCTCGGCGTCGGAGACGGCGCCACGTGATGGTCTTTTACAACGGTGGCTTGGAGGCCAAGAAGCAGAAAAATAAGTTTAGTCAGGCATACATCGTCGATGAGATGGTGAATCTTGCGTTCGAGAAAAAAGCAGCTCAGGACGCGAAAAAAGTAGCCAAGGATAAAAATGATTTGCTACACCACGCAGTCGATGCAGCTGTAGATGCTTGTAGAAATGATTTCGCTACTAACTTGATCCCGACTATCATCAACTGGACGAAGGAAAATCCAGACAAGACGGTACATGATATCCCCATGCCCAGTTTCGTCGGGAGCAACTCGGTGAACAACACCACCGCACCATCACGTGCTTACGCAACCGCGCCTGCTCCCGCACCCGCTCATAGTAGCCCGTCCTCAGTCTCTGGCACGCTAGGCTGGCCTTCGTGTTTGGCTGAGCTTAACGCCCTCACAGTAATTACATGTCGCACCAACATATATCTAGAATATTCCATTTTCATTGCCTTTCAGATTTCTTATGCCGCGGACATATGTTTGCAGGCGACAAAACCCCGTGCATCGTACTCTACTTGATCAAAGACCAGAAGGTGGACGTGAGAAAGGCGGTGATAACGAAGCCCTTTCAACTCACGTTCCATGGCCAGCCGATGCCCGGTGGGCATTTCAGGGTTACCTTGTCGAGTGTGAAATCGGGGCACAAGGATTTGCCTCCTCCAGTACGGCTAGGGGGAGGGGACGACAAGACCCTACGATGTCTTGGAAACTGCAAGGGTTGGGTGCTGCTATGGCCAAAGAATCTTCTTCATCTAGAGTTGGCCGAGCGCACACCAATAACCACACATCAACAAGCAGGTATGAACACCATCACCCCACCTACACAATTACCAGCGCCTATAGTGTTGGGTGAGTGCCGCGAACGACATATGAAGGGGGTCCAATGTAGCTGATGTAATCGCCCCCGTAGAACAAAGAATGGATGATGAGATGGACGAGGACCCTCTTCGGTTCCTCAATACACGCGCCTATGACGCTGACTTAGATATGATGAGTCAGCCATATGACGACCCGGGCTATCAGCATGCTGATGAGGATATGGATGATCTACCCGGGCATGAACGTTCTAGCATGGATTGCAAGAAGTCTCTCTTCATGCAATCCACACAGGACACGCGTGAAGATGCCGCCTCAACACAGGCTCAACTAGCCGAGGGTTGTACAATGCTTAGCCCGACAACACTGGGGCAGGGGTTAAGGAAGGGTCTGGAAGGTCAGCCCAAGAAAAAGGAGAGGAAGAGACCGGGGAAGAGAGGCTCTCCTTCCTACAAACAAGCCAGAGCAAATAGCATCCAGACGGCGGATTTTGAAGAGCGTGTACCTGTCAAAGGTGAGGCCATGTTCCATGTCACGGGCGAGCCGATGCTCCCGTCAAAACCACTTGAGGCAATATCAGGGGATCTCAAGAGACTACACGACCATGTGTTGTCGACTGAGAAAAGCCTACTAGCCTCGAAGGATCCTGGATATCCGACATACACGACTCGTATGCCTGAGGGGAAGTGCTATGTCGACACACGGCCCGTGGAGGTGTTCTTCCTGCGGTTTGAGCATATCTTCGAGATGTTTCTGACAAGGCGGCTCAATTGTACAATCGTCCGCCTTTTTGCACTACATATGAGCTCCGTCATGAAGAGAGAAGAAGTCTCGCAAATCTGTGTAGCGGATCCATACTACATGCACGAGTCCTCCTTGACTCTAGTCGACTTTGAGTGTAAAACTGCTAGGGAGTACCTCAAAAACTTCATGCTAGAAAATAAGGACCAAGAAATTGTCCTCCTGCCTTATCATCCAAAGTAAGTTAGTGCCGGACAACCCTTTCGCACATTTCAATCATTCCTTCTCACTCATATGGAAAATACTTTGAGGTGCTTTTTTCCCGTAGCAACGGACGCACCGTCCTTATTGTTCTTTACCCACGATTCTCCCACACCGTGTATTCGACCCTACTAGAAACTACGAGAAGAAGGACTACACCCACCTAATGAATTTTGTTGATGACGCTCTCCAAGGCTTCAGCTTGAGGGGTGGCTACGTGCAGATCAGGAGAGAAGGGGACAAGAAAACGGGTTTCTCGCATAAAACTAACTTATGTTGCATCCATGTCCCAAAACCAAGAAAGAATGATGGATTCTACCTCCTACATCTCATGAGGGAGTTCAGAAGGGATCACGAAAAGCTTCGCATGACAGGCAGAAACAATGATCATATCCGCAAATGGCTAGAATCTAATGGATAAGCGGATTATAAACTTAGAGATGACTTCCTTCGCATCAAGAGGGATGAAAAGGACGTGGATGTCGCCTAGAGGGGGGGGTGAATAGGCGCTTTAAAACAGTTACGGTATAGGCTTGAACAAATGCGGAATAAAACTAATGTTTAATATGTCAAGCACAAAACCTACAAACAACTAGGCTCACCTATGTGCACCAACAACTTATGCTAAGCAAGATAAACAACTAAGTGATAGCAAGATATATTACAATAAACAATATGTCTATCACAAAGTAAAGTGCATAAGTAAAGGGTTCGGGTAAGAGATAACCGAGGCACGGGGAGACGATGATGTATCCCGAAGTTCACACCCTTGCGGGTGCTAATCTCCGTTAGAGCGGTGTGGAGGCACAATGCTCCCCAAGATGCCACTAAGGCCACCGTAATCTCCTCACGCCCTCGCACAATGCAAGATGCCGTGATTCCACTAAGGGACCCTTGAGGGCGGTCACCGAACCCGTACAAATGGCAACCCTTGGGGGCGGTCACCGAACCCGTACACGTGGCAACCCTTGGGGGCGGTTACCGGTACCCGTACAAATTGCTCGGGGCAATCTCCACAACCTAATTGGAGACCCCGACGCTTCCCGGAGCTTCACTCCACAATGATTGAGCTCCGAGACACCACCAAGCTTCTAGGACGCCAAAGCATCCACGAAGAACAATATCAAGGGTACTAAGTACCAAAGGTAGTAAGCTTCTCAACTTCTCACTTCCACGTATCACCGTGGAGAACTCAAACCGATGCAACTAATGCAATGGCAAGAACACACGAAGTGGTCAAGTCCCTCACACTCAAATCCCTCCACAACAACAAAAGCTATGGAGAAATATGAGAGGAAGAACAAGGAGCTCACAAAGAACTCCAAGATCAAGATCCAAGGGGTTCCCCTCACATAGAGGAGAAAGTGATTGGTGGAGATGTGGATCTAGATCTCCTCTCTCTTTTCCCTCAAGAACAAGCAAGAATCATTGGAGGGATTGAGAGTAATCAAGCTCTAAGAATGTCAACAATGGAGGTAGAACAAGAGCTGAACAGATGGGTTAGACCAAGGGGGAAGAAGACCCCCTTTATATAGTGGGGGAAGAAATCAGACCGTTACCCCCACTTTTTGCCCGAGCTCCAGCGGTACTACCGCTGGCTGCAGTGGTACTACCGCCAGCTAGCGGTACTACCGCTGGCTGCAGCGGTACTACCGCTGGCACTCCAGCGGTACTACCGCTGGCCCCAGCAGTACTACCGCTGGGCCCCTGGTAGTACAACGGCACTACCACCGCCAAGAAAGTCTACGCAAAAAGGTCCGTCCACGAACAACCGCTAGGCAGGCGGTACTAAGCTCCTGGAGCGATACTACCGCTGACCAGGGGCGGTACTACCGCCAGCCAGCGGTACTACCGCTGGCCCCAGCGGTACTACCGCTAGGTCCAGCGGTACTACCGCTCGCCACTGAAACAGCCATAACTTTCGCATACGAGCTCCGAATCGAGCAAACCCAAGTTTGTTGGATTCAGGACGACAAGGGCTATCCAAACAGCGACTGGAAATCTTAAGACCATGTGGTTATGAATATGCCAAAGATATAGAGATGTGAGATCTCTATGAATGAAGAACCGGCAAAAACTCCAACATCGAAAACATCATAGTAGATGCATATGGACTCCGTTTTCGATGAACTCGAGCTTGTCACGAAGATGACCATAAGCTCTAAAACTCACAAAGAGAAACACCAAACAAGAACCAAGAAGTATGATGCAAGGATGCAAATGGTTTGAGCTCTCAACGAACGATACGATCAAGCTACTCACTTGAGAGCCCCCCTTGATAGAACAGCAATCTATCCTAACCAGAAAACCTATCAAGGGCAAACCTATACCTTGCACCTCGTCCTCTTGAGCTAGATGATGATGATCTTGGCTTCCTCAAGATGGACCAACTTTCTTGATTGTGTTGGCTTGATGAAGACTAGTTGATTGCTCCCCCATACTCACTATGGGTGAGCCACTCTTCAGCATATCTTCACAGGTCCATTGCCACCACAATGGACGGCAAGCTTCAAGCATGCTATCTTCGTGCTGATCCACTTGAACTTGCACATCGCAATCTTGATGACGATCACAACTTGACGTCATACTCCATGGGTTGTATGAGATCTTCCCTTTGACGCAAGCCCATGGAAACACACCTAACCCCCACATAGAACTCTCACGAAGACCATGGGTTAGTACACAAACACGTAATGGACAATGCTTACCATACCATGGGATCACTTGATCCCTCTCGGTACATCTTGTACGCTTTGTGTGTTGATCATCTTGGTTTACTCTTTGTCTGAGATCTTGATCAACCATTGATGATGATCACAACTTGACGTCATACTCCATGGGTTGTATGAGATCTTCCCTTTGACGCAAGCCCATGTAAACACACCTAACCCCCACATAGAACTCTCACGAAGACCATGGGTTAGTACACAAACACGTAATGGACAATGCTTACCATACCATGGGATCACTTGATCCCTCTCGGTACATCTTGTACGCTTTGTGTGTTGATCATCTTGGTTTACTCTTTGTCTGAGATCTTGATCAACCATGTGTCTCTATGACCATTCTTTGGATAATACCTTGAATACCATCTTGGTCATCATATAAACTCCTTGAACCCAACAGATGGACTTCAAGAAGTGCCTATGGACAAATCCATACTATGGGATCACTTGATCCCTCTCGGTACATCTTGTACGCTTTGTGTGTTGATCATCTTGATTTACTCTTTGTCTGAGATCTTGATCAACCATGTGTCTATATGACCATTCTTTGGATAATACCTTGAATACCATCTTGGTCATCATATAAACTCCTTGAACCCAACAGATGGACTTCAAGAAGTGCCTATGGACAAATCCTATAAATGTAACTTAAGGCAACCATTAGTCCATAGGAATTGTCATCAAGTACCAAAACCACATATGGAGATATATGCTCCAACAAGGGACATTGCAATGATCATCATGAAAGAAGTCGTCGAAGAGAAGGGGATGTTCCACCACAGCCCTATATCGCGAGCTGTCGTCCAAACTCGCATAGGCATGCAACGTCGGGACCTCACACCGTTCAAGAAGCTAGGGTGCATCCTCGATGATTTGGAAGGATAAAACTTCTAGTGATTTATGATGCCGATGATGATGATATGTGTTGGTTGAACTTGTATAGTTTCTGTAGCGATGAAACTTTGTGATGTCCACGGTCCCTGTCGAACTTGCGTAACGCTACTTTGTTAGTTTGGGTACGATGACATGCGTACCTCTAGTTAACTAGTTTGCATACGATGAAACTGCGTTGATTATTTATATGTTTACTATATGTTGCATCTAGTTGCTAACCCTTTCTTTTTCGTGTTGCTCAAGTATATTTTGTTGCATATGATTGTCCATTCTCTTGATGAAAATGCATCTCTAACAGGTACCTACATTATCGATGGCGAAGAAGCAGTGCTATGTCGTGTAGAAAGGGAAGGTTCCAGGTGTGTACGATGAGTGGCCTGAGTGTCAGGCGCAAGTGGAGGGGGTCTCGGGCGCCAGTCATAAAGGCTTCAAAAGCAGACAAAAAGCATAAACTAGTTACTTGAGGTACACGCTAGCGCGAGAGAGGACTCATAACCGCGCCTCATATACTGCATAGTTTCGCTCTCACTCATAGTGATAGCTCTTCTTGCGTATATCATTGTTTAGATGGATGACGATGTAGTTGCAAGTATTCGAGACTTGTATCGCTATTTTTGAGATGATGACGATAGACCACTTTGTGTTGGATGATGATTATGATGATGACATGATTTGATGAGACTATTTGTATGTATATGCTATGATTACATTTGTATGTGTATGATGATGACATTTGCATGTGCTAAAGATTATTGTATAAAGCGTGTTCAAATACAAAACAAATATGCAGGAAAAAAATGAAAAACCCTACTAGTAGTGCGGCTTAGTAAAGCTCGCTATGGCTACGCATGTATAGCAACAACGCATTTATGTAAAGATCGCTGCCGCTACGCATGTATAGCAGCAACGCGTTTATGTAAAGCTCGCTACCTCTACGCATGTATAGCAGTAGCGCGGACAAACACCCGCTATTGCTACTTAGCTGTAGCGCGGGTACTCGTAAAGGTTAGCTGTAGCGCCATATCAATAGCGTGGGAGCCCGCGCTACTGATATGCCTAAAACCCGCGCTAGTGCTAGGCTTTTCCCTATTAGTGGGTGAGCATGCACCACCACTCTCAATTTTTCTTCTTATCTCCAACGAGAAGCCCCATTCACATCTTCTTCCCCAACCTCTTCTCCTACCTCCAGTGCATCAAACCAAATGGCATTGCTCCGGCACCCCCGCCCCTCTTCTTCTCCTCGCCCTTTCTTTCTATCTTTCCTCTACAAGGCACTCCGTCACCGTAGCATCGTCACCGCCATCCTGAAGGAGGACCGGTGTGGATAGGCATGACTCCTGCTTCCACAAGGTTACCTACAAACACCGGCATTGCATACAACAACAGTTCCTACAACAACGATGTTGTTTCGGTGACGGCTGTGACGGAGTGACATTTTTTGCAACATGGTTTTATTGAATAAAATAGCAATAAGGGGTTTGTTGCAAGAATACACAAAAGGGGTTGGAGATGCTGCTGTAAATTTTGCAACAAGAGTATTTCTGCAAGAATATAGAGAAGAGGTTGAAGATGTTGCACTTTTGCAATTGGGATCTTGTTGTAGGAATTCTGTTTGCAACAAGAATTTTGTTGTAGGAAAACAAAGATTTTTTTTTTGCAAATGAGATCTTGTTGCGGGAATGAGGTTTGCAAATGGGGCTTGTGGTAGAAAATAGAACAGTGGAACCCACGGCTCACATCATATAATTGAACGGCTTGGAAGGCGGCGGATCTTTTAAAAGATCCGCCGACACACATTTAGGAGGCCTCAACAAAAAATATATAACATGTATGGTTAATAGTACCCACCAAAAATACTTATAATGTATTAAAAATATATTAAACCTGTATTTGGAAAAGGTGTATATGTGTAATGTTCCTGATGTATAATGTCTTTTACATCGTGTAAGAAAAAATTAGTTATTGAACATTTTGTTTAAATTTATTAATAACTTATTTGAAACATGTTAAATGTGTATTTTAAAAATGATAATAATTTTGTATAAATAATGTTCCTGACATATAACAAATGTACAATGTGAAGTAAAAGATTATACATAAAAATGTATATTTCAAAATGAAATAGAGAAAACAAATAAAAAGTAAAAACTTAATAAAACAAGAAAGAAAAATAAAAAAACCCTGAAAACAGAAAAATAAAACACACTAAAGCCAAAGAAATCGAAGAAACAAGAAAAAAACTAAGAAAGAAACGAAAAAGATGGTCACGAATGAGCGAGCAAACAGGAACGAGCAAAATAGGCCAGCTAAGACTGTACGGCCACGAAAGCTTTAGGCGAACCATAGCTAGTCTCGGCGGCAAACCCTATTTAGTGACAAAGGCGTCGGTTACAGGCAAAAAGTGTTAACCGGCGTCTGCAGCGCTCTACAATGGGCCGGCCTATCTAGAAATTCATCATGAACTTTTTTATCCCGTAAACTATTTTAGTCTACGAACTTTTTTTGAAATTGGTGAACTTTTTCCAAAATAGATGATTTTTTTATTTGAAATCGATGAACTTTTTCTAAATCGGTGATCTGTTTTTAAAATGAACGAACATAATTTAAAATTCATAAACTTTTTCCAAAATTAGTGAACACTTTTTAAAAATTGTTGAACTTTTTTTCAAAATCGACGATATTTTGGTTGAATTCTATTAACTTTTTGAAAAATCATGAACGTATTTCCCAAAGTCGGTGATTTTTTTTTCATAATCGTTGGTTTTTTCGAAAATCTAAAGTTTTTGAAAATTCTGTAACTTTTTTTCCTTTTTTAATAACCATTTTATATGGGCTGGTCCATAAAGATGGGCGCAGCAGGCGCCTGTTCCCTTAGTGGCGCCTGAAGCGCTACATAGGAGGTCCCAGTCTCGGCTTACGCTAGATATATAGCTCTCACGGCCGGAACTAGCTTCCGTAGGACGTACACGTCTAACCTAACTTGCCGGCTCAAAAATAAAAATATATCGCAGTCGCTCGCTCTAGCTCGTTTTATTTCTCTTCTGTCAAAAAAAACTCGTTTTATTTCTCATGAGTGGAGCATCATCGAGTGGTGCCGTTTGAAAGGAAGTTGTGCGTATATTTTCATTTAAAAAATATATAAAATCCTTGCTTCTTTCTAAAAAACATCTTACAAAAAATCCTTACCTTCATCTAAAAAAGAAGTAAAAAAGTAAAAGTAAAAAACAAAATTACCACCACAGTCTACCAGCGAGCCCCACTTTGCATAATCCACCATTCAAAAAATACCTTACGTCCTGATTTCCATCTAAAAAAATACATTTAGAAGATAATCCCCACCTTCATCTAAAAAGAATTCTCAAAAACTTCTTATTGCAGCCAAACAACTTGCGCCATGTGCCATGCACTTCACGCCAGGCTTAATGGGTTTAAATTTCGCTTGCTCATTAAAGAAAAAAGTTTCACCTGGTTTGACGAAGCCAGTTATGGTATTCTTATAGATCTGAAAATTTCATGTAATCAAAATCGACCATGATTTTTAGGGATTTTAGAAAAATGTTTCAAAAATAAAAAAGTTCATGAATAAATAAAATATGCACAAATTTGGAAAACAACCAAAATTTAAAAAATATTATAAATATAAAAAAGTGTTCGGATTTATCTTAAAGATAAGCATGTATTTAATAAAAATAATCATTATATTTGAGTAATCACGAATGTGCAAAAAAGGAATTTTAAAATGTTCGCGTTTAAAAAAACGAAAATAAAAAATAGAACAAAAGAAACTTAAAAACGACGAATAAACACAAAAGAAAAATACGGTCTCAACGAGAAAACAAACCATTCATGGAATTTTAAAAACTTCAAACACCATAAAATCACTAGTTAGGAAATATTTCTTTGAAAGGTCACTCTCAAATTTTTTAATGATGATAACTTTCGCAACAATATGCTTTCGCGGGGAAGCACAATTGTACTCCATGGACTTGGCAAACGAAAACTATAAAAAACATTTAAAAAATAAGAGGCAAGCCAAAAAATGAAAAACACAAAATAAAACTCACAATAGGGAAGCACCCACGGTGCGCCACATAACGTTACTAGGATGCATCACATGGCATGTTGGGCGTTCCCACGGTAAGGGAAGTATTTTTCGTCGGGTACCTGCCAACTACTTGCTCACAAAAATTCTATCACTGTGCATCTACATAGGTCGTCCCGTTGGTTTTAAGGTTTGCCCGAGCATATTAATAACATGATGTTCTAGGGCAAAGAGTTGATAAGAAATTAAGTGTCATCCATTACGCTAGTAAAACTCTAGACAGTGTTCAAAGAAACTACGCTACCACTAAAAAGGAATTTTTAGCAGTTGTGTTTGCTTGTGATAAGTTTAGACCTTATATTATTGATTCCAAAGTAACTATTCATACTGATCACGTTGCCTTATGGAAAAGAAAGATGCTAAACCTAGAATTATTAGATGGGTTCTTCTACTATAAGAATTTGATCTGCATATTACTGATAGAAAGGATGGTGATAACCCCGTAGCGGATAACTTGTCTAGACTAGAGAATGTTCTTGATGACCCACTACCTATTGATGATAGCTTTCATGATAACAATTAGCTATCATAAATGCTTCACGCGGTGCTCCTTGGTATGTTGATTATGCTAACTACATTGTTGCTAAATTTATACCGCCTAGTTTCACATACGAACAAAAGAAAAAGTTCTTCTATGATTTAAGACATTACTTTTGGGACGATCCACACCTTTATAAAGAACGACTAGATGGTATTATAAGACGTTGTGCACCTGAGCATGAACAGGGACAGATCCTACACAAGTGTGAGTCTGAGGCCTACGGAGGAGATCATGCTAGAGATAGAACTGCACACAAGGTATTACAATCTGGTTTTATTGTCCTACTCTCTTCAAGGATGCTCGTAAGTTTGTCTTGTCTTGTGATGAATGGCAAATAATTGGTAATATTAGTAGACGTCAGGAAATGGCTATGAATTACTCTCTTGTTATTGAACCATTTGATGTTTGGGGTTTTGATTATATGGGACCTTTTCCAAAGTCCAATGAGTACACTCATATTCTAGTTGGTGTTGATTATGTTACTAAGTGGGTAGAAGCTATTCCAACTAGTAGTGTTGATCATAACACTTCTATTAAAATGCTGAAAGAAGTTATTTTCCCTAGATTTGGAGTCTCTAGATATTTAATGATTGATGGTGGTTCACACTTTATTCATGGTGATTTCTGTAAATTGCTTGCTAGGTATGATGTCAATCATAGAATTGCAACTCCTTATCATCCTCAGTCTAGTTGTCAAGTAGAATTGAGTGTTGGAAATATGCCCTAGAGGCAATAATACATTAGTTATTATTATATTTCTTTGTTCATGATAATCGTTTATTATCCATGCTATAATTGTATTGATTGGAAACATAGTGCATGTGTGGATACATAGACAAAACACTGTCCCTAGTAGGCCTCTAGTTGACTAGCTCGTTGATCAAAGATGGTCAAGGTTTCCTGACCATAGGCAAGTGTTGTCACTTGATAACGGGATCACATCATTAGGAGAATCATGTGATGGACTAGACCCAAACTAATAGACGTAGCATGTTGATCGTGTCATTTTGTTGCTACTGTTTTCTGCGTGTCAAGTATTTGTTCCTATGACCATGAGATCATATAACTCACTGACACCGGAGGAATGCTTTCTGTGTATCAAACGTCGCAACGTAACTGGGTGACTATAAAGATGCTCTACAGGTATATCCGAAGGTGTTCGTTGAGTTAGTATGGATCGAGACTGGGATTTGTCACTCCGTGTGACGGAGAGGTATCTCGGGGCCCACTCGGTAATACAACATCACACACAAGCCTTGCAAGCAATGTGACTTAGTGTAAGTTGCGGGATCTTGTATTACGGAACGAGTAAAGAGACTTGCCGGTAAACGAGATTGAAATAGGTATGCGGATACTTACGATCGAATCTCGGGCAAGTAACATACCGAAGGACAAAGGGAATGACATACGGGATTATATGAATCCTTGACACTGAGGTTCAACCGATAAGATCTTCGGAGAATATGTAGGATCCAATATGGGTATCCAGGTCCCGCTATTGGATATTGACCGAGGAGTCACTCGGGTCATGTCTACATAGTTCTCGAACCCGCAGGGTCTGCACACCTAAGGTTCGACGTTGTCTTATGCGTATTTGAGTTATATGGTTGGTTACCGAATGTTGTTCGGAGTCCCGGATGAGATCCAGGACGTCACGAGGAGCTCCGAAATGGTCCGGAGGTAAATATTGATATATAGGAAGTCCTGTTTCGGTCACCGGAAAAGTTTCGGGCTCATCGGTAGTGTACCGGGAGTGCCGGGAGGGGTGACGAGGACCATCGGGAGGGGTGTCACGCCCCAAGGGGTCTCATGGGCTATGGGAAGAGATAAACCAGCCCCTAGTGGGCTGGAATAAGTTCCCACTAGGGCCCATAAGGTTTGAGAAGGAAAAAACACAAGGTGGAAAGAGTTTCCAAGTGGGAAGGTGGAATCCTACTCCAAGTAGGATTGGAGTAGGACTCCTCCACCTCCAATTTCGGCCAAACCTTGAGGGTTTGAGGCTGCCTCTTCCCTCCCCCTCCCTCCTATATATACTGAGGTATTAGGGCTGATTTGAGACAACTTTTGCCACGGCAGCCCGACCACATACCTCCACGGTTTTTCCTCTAGATCGCGTTTCTGCGGAGCTCGGGCGGAGCCTTGCTGAGATTAGATCACCACCAACCTCCGGAGCACCGTCACGCTGCCAGAGAACTCATCTACCTCTCCGTCTCTCTTGCTGGATCAAGAAGGCCGAGATCATCGTCGAGTTGTACGTGTGCTGAACGCGGAGGTGCCGTCCGTTCGGCACTAGATCGGAGCGGATCGTGGGACGGATCGCGGGACGGTTCGTGGGACGGTTCGCGGGGCGGATCGAGGAACGTGAGGACGTTCCACTACATCAACCGCGTTTCTTAACTCTTCTGATGTGCGATCTACAAGGGTACGTAGATCGGAAATCCCCTCTCGTAGATGGACATCACCATGATAGGTCTTCGTGTGCGTAGGAAATTTTTTGTTCCCATGCGGCATTCCCCAAGAGTGGCATCATGAGCTAGGTTCATGCGTAGATGTCTTCTCGAGTAGAACACAAAAGTTTTTGTGGGCGGTGATGTGCGTTTTGCTGCCCTCCTTAGTCTTTTCTTGATTCCGCGGTATTGTTGGATCGAAGCGGCTCGGACCGACATTACTCGTACGCTTACGAGAGACTGGTTTCATCGCTACGAGTAACTCCGTTGCTCAAAGATGACCGGCGAGTGTCGGTTTCTCCAACTTTAGTTGAATCGGATTTGACCGAGGAGGTCCTTGGATGAGGTTAAATAGCAATTCATATATCTCCGTTGTGGTGTTTGCATAAGTAAGATGCGATCCTACTAGATACCCATGGTCACCACGTAAAACATGCAACAACAATTAGAGGACGTCTAACTTGTATTTGCAGGGTATGCTTGTGATGTGATATGGCCAACGATGTGATGTAATATATTGGATGTATGAAATGATCATGTTGTAATAGATAATATCTACTTGCACGTCGATGGTACGGCAACTGGCAGGAGCCATAGGGTTGTCTTTAAACTAACGTTTGTGCTTGGAGATGCGTTTACTATTTTGCTAGGATGTAGCTTTAGTAGTAATAGCATGAGTAGCACGACAACCCCGATGGCAACACGTTGATGGAGATCATGGTGTGGCGCCGGTGACAAGAAGATCGTGCCGGTGCTTTGGTGATGGAGATCGAGAAGCACATGATGATGGCCATATCATGTCACTTATGAATTGCATGTGATGTTAATCCTTTATGCACCTTATCTTGCTTAGAACGACGGTAGCATTATGAGGTGATCTCTCACTAAAATTTCAAGACGAAATTGTGTTCTCCCCGACTGTGCACCGTTGCGACAGTTCTTCGTTTCGAGACACCACGTGATGATCGGGTGTGATAGACTCAACATTCACATACAACAGGTGCAAAACAGTTGCACACGCGGAACACTTGGGTTAAACTTGACGAGCCTAGCATCTGCAGACATGGCCTCGGAACACATGAGACCGAAAGGTTGAGCATGAATCGTATAGTTGATATGATTAGCATAGAGATGCTTACCACTGAAACTATTCTCGACTCACGTGATGATCGGACTTGAGATAGTGGATTTGGATCATGTACCACTCAAATGACTAGAGAGATGTACTTTTTGAGTGGGAGTTCTTAAGTAATATGATTAATTGATCTAATTGTCATGAACATAGTCTTATGGTCTTTGCAAATTACGATGTAGCTTGCGCTATAGCTCTACTGTTTTTATATGTTCCTAGAGAAAGTTAGTTGAAAGTTGATAGTAGCAAACTTTGCAGACTGAGTCTGTAAAACCGAGGATTGTCCTTGTTGCTGCGCAGAAGGCTTATATCCTTAATGCACCACTCGATGTGCTGCACCTCGAGCGTCGTCTGTAGATGTTGTGAACATCCGACATACACGTTTCTGATCACTACACGATAGTTCAGTACAAAATACTTAATGGCTTAGAAGCAAGGCGCCGAAGACGTTTTGAAACGTCGCGGAACATAAGAGATGTTCTAAAGAGATGAAATTGTGATTTCATGCTTGTGCCCTTGTTAAGAGGGAAGAGACCTCCGACAAGATTCTTTGTCCACGAAGTAAAGGAAAAAAGCTCAATCGTTGAGCGTGTGCTCAGATTATCTGAGTACGGCAATCGCTTGAATCAAGTGGGAGTTCATCTTCCAGATAAGATAGTGATGGTTCTCCAAAGTCACTGCCACCAAGCTGTCAGAGCTTCGTGATGAACTATAACATATCAAGGATAGATACAATGATCCTTGAGCGATTCACGATGTTTGACACTGCGAAAGTAGAAATCAAGAAGGAGCATCAATAGTTGATGGTCAGTAAAACCACTAAGTTTTGAGAAAGGCAAGGGCTAGAAGGGATACTTCGTGAAACGGCAAAGCAGTTGCTACACTAATGAAGAGACCCCAGATTAAACCCAAGCCCGGGACTAAGTGCTTCTGTTATGAGGGGAACGGTCACTAAGGCGGAGCAACTCTAGATACTTGGTAGATAAGAAGGCTGGCAAAAGTCGAAAGAAGTATATTTGATATACATGATGCTGATGTGTACGTTACTAGTACTCCTAGTAGCACGAGGGTATTGGATACCGGTTCGGTTGCTAAGTGATTAGTAACACGAAATGAAAGCTACAACATAAACGGAGACTAGCTAAAGGCGAGGTGACGATACGTGTTGGAAGTGTTTCCAAGGTTGATATGATCAAACGTTGCACGCTCCCTCTACCATCGGGATTGGTGTTAAACCTAAATAATTGTTATTTGGTGCTTGCGTTAAGCATGAACATGATTGGATCGTGTTTATTGCAATACGATTATTCATTTAAAGAGAATAATGGTTACTCTATTTGCTTGAATAATCACCTTCAATGGTTTATTGAATCTCGATCGTAGTGTTACACATGTTCATGATATTGGTGCCAAAAGATACGAGGTAATGATGATAGTACCACTTACTTGTGGCACTGCCGCTTGAGTCATGTTGGTATAAATTGCATGAAGAGGCTCCATGCTGATGGATCTTTATACTCACTTGATTTTGAATCACTAGTGACATGCAAATCATACCACATGAGCGAGGCCTTGTTTTCATTGAGATGAAACAAGATAGTAACTTGTTGGAAGTGATACATTTTGATGTATGCAGTCCAATGGATGCTGAGGCACGTAGTGGATATCATTATGTTCTTACTTCAATGACAATTTGAGTAGATACAAGAGTATTTACTTAATGAATCACAAGTCTGAAATATTGAAAAGTTCAATTCTGTTTCAGAGTGAAGTTCGTCGTAACAAAAGGATAAACTGTCTACGATATGATCATAGAAATGAATATCTAAGTTACGAGCTTTGGTACGCAGTTAAGACAATGTGGAAATTGTTTCGCAGTTCATGCCACCTGGAACATCATGGTGTGATGATATGTCTGAACGTCATAGCCACGCACTATTTGGTATGGTGCATGCTATGATGTCTCTTATCGAATTACCACTATCGTTTATGGGTTATGCATTAGAGACAACCGCATTCACTTTAAATAGGGCACCGCGTATTTCCGTTGAGATGACACAGTATAGACTGAGGTTTAGAGAAATCTAAACTGTCGTTTCTTGAAAGCTTGGGGCTTCGACACTTATGTGAAAAAGTTTCAGTCTGATAAGCTCGAACCCAAAGCGGATAAATGCATCTTCATAGGATATCCAAAACAGTTGGGTACATCTCCTATCTCAGATCCGAAAGCAAAGTGTTTGTTTCTAGAAGCGGATCCTTTCTCGAGGAAAGGTTTCTCTCGAAAGATTTGAGTGGGAGGGTGGTAGAACTTGATGAGGTTATTGAACCATCACTTCAACCAGTGTGTAGCAGGGCACAGGAAGTTGTTCCTGTGGCACCTACACCAATTGAAGTGAAAGCTGATGATGGTGATCATCGAGCATCGGATCAAGTTACTACAAGCCTCGTAGGTTGACAAGATCGCGTACTACTGCAGAGTGGTACGGTAACCCTGTCTTGGAGGTCATGTTGTTGAGCAACAGTGAACCTACGAGTTATGGACAAAGCAATGGTGTGCCTGGATTCCGACAAATGGCTGGAAGCCATGAAATCCGAGAGAGGATCCATGTATGAAAACAAAGTGTAGACTTTGGAAGAACTACTTGATGGTCATAGGACTATTGAGTAAAGATGGATCTTTAAAAGGAAGACAGACGATGATGGTGATAAGTCACTATTAAGAAAAGCTCGACTTGTCACAAAGATGTTTCCGACAAGATCAAACAGTTGACTATGATGAGACTTTCTCACTCGTAGCGATGCTAAAAGTCTGTGAGAATTATGTTAGTAGTTGCTGCATTATTTATGAAATATTGCACATAGGATGTCAAAACATTGTTTCCTCGACGGTTTCCTTGAGAAAACATTGTATGTGATACAACCAGGAGGTTTTGTCGATCCTAAAGATACTAGCAAGTATGCAAGCTCCAGCGATCCTTCAATGGACTGGTGCAAGCATCTCAGAGTTGGAATATACACTTTGATGAGATGATCAAAGATTTTGGGTTTGTACAAGGTTTATGAGAAACTTGTATTTCCAAAGAAGTGAGTGGGAGCACTATAGAATTTCTCATAAGTATATGTGGTTGACATATTGTGGATTAGAAGTAATATAGAATTTCTGTAAACCATACAAGGTTGTTTGAAAGGAGTTTTCAAAGGAATACCTGGATTGCGCTACTTGAACGTTGAGCATCAAAGATCTATGGAGATAGATCGGAAGCGCTTAATAGAAGTTTCAACAAGATGCATGCCTTGACAAGTTTTTGAAGGAGTTCAAAATAGATCAGCAAAGAAGGAGTTCTTGGTTGCGTTGTAAGGAGTGAATTTGAGTAAGACTCAAAACCAGACCCCGGCAGAATAAAGAGAATAGACAAAGGTCGTCTTCTATGCCTTGGCCGTAGAATCTGAAGTATGCCATGCTGGGTACCGCACATGATGTGTGCCTTGACTCAAAGTCTGTTGAGAGGTACAGAGAGTGATCCATGATTGAATCACTAGCAGCGGTCAAAATTTATCCTTAGTAACTAATGGACTAAGGACTTTTTCTCGATTATGGAGGTGGTTAAAGAGTTCATCGTAAAGGGTTACGTCGATGCAAGCTTTGACACTAATCTGAATAACTATGAGTAGTGAAACGGATTCGTATAGTAGAGTAGATATTTGGAGTATTTCCGAATAGCACATAGTAGCAGCATATATAAGATGACATAAAGATTTGTAAAGAACACACGGATTTGAAAGTTTCAGAACCGTTGACTAAAACCTCTCTCACCAGGAAGACGTGATCAGACCCCAGAACTATATGGGTGTTGGATTCGTTGGAATCACATGGTGATGTGAACTAGATTATTGACTCTAGTGCAAGTGGGAGACTGTTGGAAATATGCCCTAGAGGCAATAATAAATTAGTTATTATTATATTTCTTTGTTCATGATAATCGTTTATTATCCATGCTATAATTGTATTGATTGGAAACACAGTGCATGTGTGGATACATACACAAAACACTGTCCCTAGTAGGCCTCTAGTTGACTAGCTCGTTGATCAAAGATGGTCAAGGTTTCCTGACCATAGGCAAGTGTTGTCACTTGATAACGGGATCACATCATTAGGAGAATCATGTGATGGACTAGACCCAAACTAATAGACGTAGCATGTTGATCGTGTCATTTTGTTGCTACTGTTTTCTGCGTGTCAAGTATTTGTCCCTATGACCATGAGATCATATAACTCACTGACACCGGAGGAATGCTTTGTGTGTATCAAACGTCGCAACGTAAGTGGATGACTATAAAGATGCTCTATAGGTATATCCGAAGGTGTTCGTTGAGTTAGTATGGATCGAGACTCGGATTTGTCACTCCGTGTGACGGAGAGGTATCTCGGGGCCCACTCGGTAATACAACATCACACACAAGCCTTGCAAGCAATGTGACTTAGTGTAAGTTGCGGGATCTTGTATTACGGAACGAGTAAAGAGACTTGCCGGTAAACGAGATTGAAATAGGTATGCGGATACTGACGATCGAATCTCGGGCAAGTAACATACCGAAGGACAAAGGGAATGACATACGGGATTATATGAATCCTTGACACTGAGGTTCCACCGATAAGATCTTCGGATAATATGTAGGATCCAATATGGGTATCCCGGTCCCGCTATTGGATATTGACCGAGGAGTCACTCGGGTCATGTCTACATAGTTCTCGAACCCGCAGGGTCTGCACACTTAAGGTTCGACATTGTTTTATGCGTATTTGAGTTATATGGTTGGTTACCGAATGTTGTTCGGAGTCCCGGATGAGATCCAGGACGTCACGAGGAGCTCCGAAATGGTCCGGAGGTAAAGATTGATATATAAGAAGTCCTGTTTTGGTCACTCGAAAAGTTTCGGGCTCATCGGTAGTGTACCGGGAGTGCCGGGAGGGGTGACGGGGACCATCGGGAGGGGTGTCACGCCCCAAGGGGTCTCATGGGCTATGGGAAGAGATAAACCAGCCCCTAGTGGGCTGGAATAAGTTCCCACTAAGGCCCATAAGGTTTGAGAAGGAAATAACACAAGGTGGAAAGAGTTTCCAAGTGGGAAGGTGGAATCCTACTCCAAGTAGGATTGGAGTAGGACTCCTCCACCTCCAATTTCGGCCAAACCTTGAGGGTTTGAGGCTGCCTCTTCCCTCCCCCTCCCGCCTATATATACTGAGGTATTAGGGCTGATTTGAGACAACTTTTGCCACGGCAGCCCGACCACATACCTCCACGGTTTTTCCTCTAGATCGCGTTTCTGCGGAGCTCGGGCGGAGCCCTGCTGAGATTAGATCACCACCAACCTCCGGAGCACCGTCACGCTGCCGGAGAACTCATCTACCTCTCCATCTCTCTTGCTGGATCAACAAGGCCGAGATCAT
This sequence comes from Hordeum vulgare subsp. vulgare, assembly GCF_904849725.1. NCBI lineage: Eukaryota > Viridiplantae > Streptophyta > Magnoliopsida > Poales > Poaceae > Hordeum > Hordeum vulgare. Next base: position 372,824,030 of record NC_058519.1, read on the forward strand.
CGTCGAGCTGTACGTGTGTTGAACGCGGAGGTGCCGTCCGTTCGGCACTAGATCGGAGCGGATCGTGGGACGGATCGCGGGACGGTTGTGGGACGATTCGCGGGGCGGATCGAGGAACGTGAGGACGTTCCACTACATCAACCGCGTTTCTTAACGCTTCTGCTATGCGATCTACAAGGGTACGTAGATCGGAAATCCCTTCTCGTAGATGGACATCACCATGATAGGTCTTCGTGTGCGTAGGAAATTTTTTGTTTCCCATGCGACGTTCCCCAACATTGAGCAATAGAGAAATTAAATTGATCTTGCAAAATACCGTTAATAGATCTAGAATGAATTGGTCTAAGAAACTTGATGATGCATTATGGGCTTATAGAACCGCTTACAAAAACCCTATGTGTATGTCTCCGTATAAAATGGTTTATGCTAAAGCATCTCATTTACCTCTAAAGCTAGAACATAAAGCTTATTGGGAAATTAAATAGCTTAACTATGATTTCAAACTTGCTCGTGAGATGAGATTATTTGACATTAGCTTGCTTCATGAATGGAGAACGCAAGCCTATGAGAATGCTAAGTTGTTTAAAGAAAAGGTTAAGACATGGCATGATAGAAGGATACAAATGCGTGAATTCAATGTAGGTGATCATGTCTTGATATACAACTCTCGTTTAAGACTTGTACAGGAAAACTTATCTCTAAATGGGAAGGGTCTTACATTATCGAGAAAGTATATCGTTCCAGTGCCATCAAGATCAACAATGTCGAAGGCACAAATTCGAAGGTGGTAAATGGGTAAAGAATCAAACATTATATCTCAGGTACTCCCATAAATGTTGAAACCAATATTATCAATACCATAACTCCGGAGTAGTACATTAGGGAGACCTATCAAAACATTTCAGATTCCAAAAAGTAATAGGTATGTGTTACGGTAAGCAAACCAACTCCAAAACTGTTCCAATGGCAATGTTTACTAGTCTTGGAGTATTTAAAAAAATGGTAAAATTCAAAGCAGTCTGAAGAGTTTAGAGCTCAGCAATTCCGAATTCTGTTACCAGTTTTGGAGTATTTAAAAAATTAGGAAAATTCAATGCTAAATTTCTTACTTATGAAAATATGAAAAAGAGTGTTGCTTTTCCCCCCGCAGCAATGGAACATCCCTGGGTTATGGGAGCTCTAACCGTCACTTGAAAACTTTGCAAGGAAATAAAGGATCTCAGACAACGAAATAATAAGCTTGAGGAGGAGGATCACAATCTGAGGGGCATCATCGCCAAGAATGTAAAACCACCACCTCCGAAGAAAGACAACTAAACACATGGGTATAGGGGACTTCCCTTGGCTTGTGCCAAGCTTGGGGGAGTTTCCTGGGTATTGTATCACCATCACATATTTACTTTCTTCGTTTTTCCTCCTTCGATCCTTTTCGTTATATCTTGATCTAGTAGAATAAAGTTTTAGTGAGATCTAGTTTTGAGTTTTGCTTTATGTCCCCCCTATGTAAGCAAGTCCGAGAGTTATATAACAAAGAGTAGTTTTGAGTTGAGGGCTTTGCTTGCTTGCTATGATCTTAAGAAATAGAAATAGAAAGAAATATAGAATTAAAGCAAAGAGTATATATAATGATCTTATGGGGAGTGATGACTTCACATATAAAAAGTATGTCGATTGAAATTTGTTGTGAGTTGACAAACAAAGCTACTGGTCATTGTTGCAATTAAAATGAAGTAATAAAGGAAGAGAGGTTCACATATAAATATATTATCTTAGACATATTTTATAATTGTGAGGACTCATTAAAATATTATATGTTAAGAAGTTGATATTGGACAAGGAAGACAACATAATGAGTTATGTTTACTTATTTCCGAATAGAAGTTATATGGTTATAGATCCTTCAACATGTGTCGCTTTCTTCCACCCCATATTAGCCAAAAACTTCCGCACCAAGTAGAGATATTACTTGTGCATCCAAACACCTTTAACCCAGTTTTGCCTTGAGAGTCCATCATACCTACCTATGGATTAAGTAAGATCCTTCAAGTAAGTTGTCATCGGTGCAAGCAACAAAAATTGCTCTCTGAATATGTGTGATCTAGTAGTGTGAGGAAAATAAACTTTATACGAACTTGTGATATAGAAGAAATAAAAGCGACAAACTGCATAATAAAGTTCTTTATCACAAGGGGCAATATAAAGTGACGTTCTTTTGCATTAAGGGATTGTCCATCCAACTATAAAAACGCATGACAACCTCTGCTTCCCTCTGCGAAGGGCCTATGTGTTAACTTTACTTTCTAGTATTCACCTTTATGCAAGAGTCGTGGTGATCTTCACCATTTCCTTTATTTTGCCTTTATCTTTTGGCAAGCATCATGTGTTTGGGAATGATCTAGACAAATATATCCACTCGGATGTGGGTGATCATGAGTTATTATTGTTGACATTACCCTTGAGGTAAATAGTTGGGAGGCAAAACTATAAGCCCCTATCTTTCTCTGTGCCCGATTGAAGCTTTGACCTCATAGGTATCGCGTGAGTGTTAGCAATTATGATAGACTATAAGATGATTGAGTATGTGGATTTGCTTTACAAGCTCTTATATTGACTCTTTCCTACATTGCGATAAACTGGAATTGCTTCAATGAGTGAAATCATAGTTTGTTAGTTCTCAATAGAGTTCTTGATTCATATTTTACCTTGTGAATGAATTGTTACTCTTGCATAAGAAATTATATGTCAATATGTGTTGTTGTTCTAAAGATAACCATGATGCCTTAATGTTCAAATTTTATTTTTATCGACACCTCTATCTCTAAACATGTGGGCATAATTATCAATCTAGGTTTTCGCTTGAGGACAAGCGAGGTCTAAGCTTGGGAGAGTTGATACGTCCATTTTTCATCATGATTTTATATCGATATTTATTGCATTATGGGATGTTAATAAACATTATGGTACAAGACTTATGCCTTTTCTATCTTATTTTACAAGGTTTACATGAAGAGGGAGAATGCCGGCAGCTGGAATTCTGGACCGGAAAAGGAGCAAATCTGAGGGACCTATTCTGCACAACTTACAAAGAATTATTTTGGAATATATAAAAAATATTAGGCGGAATAAATACATCAGGGGACCCACGAGGTGGCCACAAGCCACGGGCGCGGTCTACCCCCCTTGGCGCGCCCTATGGGCTCGTGGGCTCCCTGGCGGGCTTCCGGTGCCCATCTTCTGCTATATGAAGGGTTTTGGCCTGGAAAAAATCATATCAGAACTTTCGGGGCGAAGCGCCGCCGTCTCAAGGCGTAGCTTCGGCAGAATCAATCTAGAGCTCCAGCAGAGCTATTCTGCCGGGGAGACTTCCCTCCCAGAGGGGGAAATCGAAGCCATCATCATCACCAACGATCCTTTCATCGAGAGGGGGTCAATCTCCATCAACATCTTCATCAGCATCGTCTCCTCTCCAAACCCTAGTTCATCTCTTGTATCCAATCTTTGTCTCAAACCTCAAATTGGTACCTGGGGGTTGCTAGTAGTGTTGATTACTCCTTGTAGTTGATGCTAGTTGGTTTACTTGGTGGAAGATCATATATTCAGATCCTTAATGATTATTAATACTCCTCTGATTATGAACATGAATATGCTTTGTGAGTAATTACATTTTTTCCTGAGGACATGGGATAATTCTTGCTATGAGTAATCATGTGAATTTGGTATTCGTTTGATATTTTGATCAGATGTATGTTGTCTCTCCTCTAGTGGTGTCATGTGAACATCGACTACATGACACTTCACAATTATTTGGTCCTAGGGGAAGGCATTGGGAAGTAATAAGTAGATGATGGGTTGCTAGAGTGAAAGAAGCTTAAACTCTAGTTTATGCATTGCTTCGTAAGGGGCTGATTTGGATCCATATGTTTCATGCTATGGTTAGATTTATCTTAATTCTTCTTTCGTAGTTGCGGATACTTGTGAGAGAGGTTCATCATAAGTGGGATGTTTGTCCAAGTAAGGGCAGCACCCAAGCACCGGTCCGCCCACATACCAAATTATCAAAGTAACGGACGGGAATCATATGAGCATGATGAAAACTAGCTTGTTAGAAATTCCCATGTGTACTCGGGAGCTTTTGCTTTATACAAGAGTTTGTCCAGGCTTGTCCTTTGCTACAAAAAGGATTGGGCCACCTTGCTGCACTTTCGTTACATTTGTTACTTGCTACCCGTTACGAATTACCTTATCACAAAACTATTTGTTACTGATAATTTCAGTGCTTGCAGAGAATACCTTACTAAAAACGCTTGTCATTTCCTTGTGCTCCTCGTTGGGTTCGACACCCTTACTTATCGAAAGGAATACGATAGATCCCCTACACTTGTGGGTCATCAGCAGGTTACTTTCTGCTCCCTAGAAAACCTTTATGAACATGCTTGACATTAAGGACAAGGGACTCGACAACCCTCTTGGTTTCCATCCCCACAAAGAAACTGCCGCAACTCACAAGCAGGCACTCTACAAGTACAGTATTGATAAGATCTCCTCTGCAATAGGCAAGTTCACTTGGGTGCTGGAAACATTTTTAGATATCATGCACCGCATCTTCCATCACACTCTGTTTCCTAGAGTTGGGAATCTAGATCAGGTTCACTCATACTTGGTGGATATGCTTCTTTACTGCGAGTTTCATAAGTTCAAGGTTAATGTGAACCCACTCGATGTTTCTCATGTCATGTGGTCTGAGCTCCGTGTTGCTGTCTCTCAGCGTAAGTGGCCCATGTATGGGCCCTTTCTGATGCTTTTGATTGAGAAGACATGGGCAAAAACCTTCCCTCGCGAGTTGTTTGAGGCTAGGGAGCTCGTACCACACAAAGTTGTGCAGCTTTGATAGAAGGACAAGTGGGCTACTCACACTACCCCTGAGCAGGATGTGCTAGAAGGCATGCATGTTGACTTTGATGATGAAGAGGCCGATGAGGATTTTTTGGCTGAAGATGGCAGTGCTTCCCATGTTGTGCCCCCTACTGAAGAACCATCTTGGGCTCAGAAGCTCAATAAGAAGATGAATAAGCTCTACTGTATGTAGTATTGGGAACGTCGCATGGGAAACAAAAATTTTCCTACGCGCACGAAGACCTATCATGGTGATGTCCATCTACGAGAGGGGATGAGTGATCTACGTACCCTTGTAGACCGTACAGCAGAAGCGTTAGAGAACGCGGTTGATGTAGTGGAACGTCCTCACGTCCCTCGATCCGCCCCGCGAACAATCCCGCGATCAGTCCCACGATCTAGTACCGAACGGACGGCACCTCCGCGTTCAGCACACGTACAGCTCGACGATGATCTCGGCCTTATTGATCCAGCAAGAGAGACGGAGAGGTAGAAGAGTTCTCCGGCAGCGTGACGGCGCTCCGGAGGTTGGTGATGACCTTGTCTCAGCAGGGCTCCGCCCGAGCTCCGCAGAAACGCGATCTAGAGGAAAAACTGTGGAGGTATGTGGTCGGGCTGCCGTGGAAAAGTCGTCTCAAATCAGCCCTAAAACCTCCGTATATATAGGTGGGAGGGAGGGGACCTTGCCTTGGGGCTCAAGGAGCCCCAAGGGGGTCGGCCGAGTCCAAGAGGGAGGACTCTCCCCCCCCCAAACCGAGTTGGACTAGGTTTGGTGGGAGGGAGTCCCCCTTCCTTCCCACCTCCTCCTTTTTTTTTCTTTCTCTCTTGATTTTCTGCTCCTTGGCGCATAGAGCCTTTTGGGCTGTACCACCAGCCCACTAAGGGCTGGTGTGCCACCCTCAAGGCCTATGGGCTTCCCCGGGGTGGGTTGCCCCCCCCCCCCCCGGTGAACTCCCGGAACCCATTCGTCATTCCCGGTACATTTCCGGTAACTCCGAAAACCTTCCGGTAATCAAATGAGGTCATCCTATATATCAATCTTCGTTTCCGGACCATTCCGGAAACCCTCGTGACGTCCGTGATCTCATCCGGGACTCCGAACAACATTCGGTAACCAACCATATAACTCTAATACGCATAAAACAACGTCGAACCTTAAGTGTGCAGACCCTGCGGGTTCGAGAACTATGTAGACATGACCCGAGAGACTCCTCGGTCAATATCCAATAGCGGGACCTGGATGCCCATATTGGATCCTACATATTCTACGAAGATCTTATCGTTTGAACCTCAGTGCCAAGGATTCATATAATCCCGTATGTCATTCCCTTTGTCCTTCGGTATGTTACTTGCCCGAGATTCGATCGTCAGTATCCGTATACCTATTTCAATCTCGTTTACCGGCAAGTCTCTTTACTCGTTCCGTAATACAATATCCCGCAATTTACACTAAGTTACATTGCTCGTAAGGCTTGTGTGTGATGTTGTATTACCGAGTGGGCCCCGAGATACCTCTCCGTTCACACGGAGTGACAAATCCCAGTCTTGATCCATACTAACTCAACTAATACCTTCGGAGATACCTGTAGAGCATCTTTATAGCCACCCAGTTACGTTGCGACGTTTGATACACACAAAGCATTCCTCCGGTGTCAGTGAGTTATATGATCTCATGGTCATAGGAATAAATACTTGACACGCAGAAAACAGTAGCAACAAAATGACACGATCAACATGCTACGTCTATTAGTTTGGGTCTAGTCCATCACGTGATTCTCCTAATGACGTGATCCAGTTATCAATCAACAACACCTTGTTCATAATCAGAAGACACTAACTATCTTTGATCAACTGGCTAGCCAACTAGAGGCTTGCTAGGGACGGTGTTTTGTCTATGTATCCACACATGTAAATGAGTCTTCATTCAATACAATTATAGCATGGATAATAAACGATTATCTTGATACAAGAATTATAATAATAACTATATTTATTATTGCCTCTAGGGCATAATTCCAACATGTAGGCCAAGGGTAAGTACAAGGCTCATGCGACCGAAAAGGCGGCTATCCGTCGTCACAAGGCTCTTGGTAGGCATGTTGGTTAATGATTGAGAGCTGTTCTCAGGATAGACTCACTGATGAGGACAACTGGATTGCTTGTCACTGCCCATGAGATTATGATGCTAAGTTGTCTAGCTCTCCTGCTCCACATGGCACCATTCAGCATAGCTGTGAGTCTGGCGAATATTGACGATTTAGCGTTACCACCCTTCCTAGATCCTCGTTGTTCTCTTTGTCCTTTTTGGCATCTTGCTGACAAAGGGGGAGAGAGTTTGGATTTGCTATAGTCACGAGTGTTCTTTCGTTGCCCATCTTTTTTCACTCGTGAACTCTTTTATCATTTGCTTTGCTTGGAGACTATGCCACGTGGTGTGAGACATATGTTGTTTTGCTTTTTATGTGTGTGAGACTCTTGTGAGACTACGTCATATGGGGTGAGACATATGCTACCTTAGTTTTATCATATGTCTTAAAGTTTGTGAGATGCTTATCTTGTGCCCTATTGTTAATGCTCACATCACTTCTTGCAACTATATTACTTTCAGTTTTCCCCAAAGTGCAAGTAGTGTTTGTCTATAAAATATAGGTGGTGCACACATAACGGTGAGCCTGTCTATATTTTGTAGAGAGTGGGGTTTTCATTCTATCTCATGTTGAACTTCTATGCAAATCCCGTGTTGTCATCAATCCACCAAAAAGGGGGAGATTGTAAGGTCATATTTCTACCCTAGTGGTTTTGGTGATAGATGAAATTGCTTTTCCGGACTAATTGTGTGCACTAAGCTTTTCAGGTATTTCTTCATTTGGCACAAAGACGATTCATGCCCCTCGGTGTATTGATATGAAGACGGCTTTCTCTCTTATGTTTCGTTGTCGGTGGACTTGAGTCATAGGACAAGCCGTACTATTAAGAGGAGGGTCTGCTTCGGAATGGTTTGGGTGGAATCATCACGTACACTTTCCTTCTCACCCTCTTTTCTGCCTCAATGGAGCATCCTTCCTTGCCCATTCCTGCTCAGAAAGACCCAAGCGGTACTACCTCTTAGCATCGGTAGTACTGCCCAAGCCGGCGGCAGTACTGCTCCAGGGCGGAAGTGACCTAGCTAGTACCTCTAGCTAGTGCCTCTACATGTGGGTCTCGACACTTCCCGTGTTGGACTGGGCGATTTGTGGACTGGTAGTACAGGGCGGTAGTACCGCCTATTGATAACCCACAAGTATAGGGGATCGCAACAGTTTTCGAGGGTAGAGTATTCAACCCAAATTTGTTGATTCGACACAAGGGGAAGCAAAATAATATTCTCGAGTATTAGCAGTTGAGTTGTCAATTCAACCACACCTGAAAGACTTAGTATCTGCAGCAAAGTATCAGTAGCAAAGTAGTGTGATAGCAATGGTAGCAACGGTAACAGTAGGAGCAGTGACAACAGTAGCAGTAATAGTAGCAGCAGTGACAGCAGTAGCGGCAAAGTAACATAGCAAGGACTAGTAGGAAAAAGTCGTAGGCATTGGATCGGTGATGGATAATTATGTCGGATGACATTCATCATGCAACAGTTATAACATGGGGAGATATGTAACTAGCTCTAGTTCGTCAATGTAATGTAGGCATGCATTCCGTATATAGTCATACATGCTTAGGGAAAAGAACTTGCATGACATCTATTGTCCATCCCTCCCGTAGCAGCGGGGTCCTAATGGAAACTACGGGATATTAAGGTTCTCCTTTTAATAGAGAACCGGAACAACGCATTAGCACTTGGTGAATACATGTACTCCTCGTATTATGGTCATCTCCGGGAGTGGTTCCGGCTATTGTCACTCCGGGGTTGCCGGGTCATAACACATAGTAGGTGACTACAACTTGCAAGATAGGATCAAGAACACAGATATATTGACGAGAACATAATAGGTTCAGATCTGAAATCATGGCACTCGGGCCCTAGTGAAAAGCATTAAGCATGGCAAAGTAGTAGCAACATCAATCTCAGAACATAGTGGATACTAGGGATCAATCCCCATCAAAACTAACTCGATTACATGATAGATCTCATCAAACCCATCATCGTCCAGCAAGCCTACAATGAGATTACTCACGAATGGTGAAGAGCATCACGGAATTGGCGATGAAGGAAGGTTGGTGATGATGATGGCGACGATCTCCCCTCTCCGGAGCCCAGAACGGACTCCAGATCTGCCTTCTAGAGGAAGAACAGGTGGTGGCGGCACCTCTGTATCGTAAAACGCGATGAACTCTCCTCCTTTTTTTCCGGACGAAAGGGACTAAATAGAGATGGAGTTGGAAACGGCGGAGCTCCGGGGGCCCCACAAGCCTGCTAGGCGCGGCCAGGGGGTCGCGCCTGGTGGGCTTGTGGGCTCCTCGCTCCACTCCTCCGGTTGATTCTTGCGCCAGCATTTTTTATATATTCCACAAAAAATCCTCGTAAATTTCCAAGTCATTCTGAGAACTTTTATTTCTGCGCAAAAACAATACCATGGCAATTCTGCTGAAAACAACGTTAGTCCGGGTTAGTTCCATTCAAATCATGCAAATTGGAGTCCAAAACAAGGGCAAAAGAGTTTGGAGAAGTAGATACGACGAAGACGTATCAACTCCCCCAAGCTTAAAGCCTTGCTTGTCCTCAAGCAATTCAGTTGACAAACTGAAAGAGACAAAAGAAAAACTTTTACGAACTCTGTTTGATCTTGTTGTTGCAATTATGTCTAACTCATATTCAGATTTTCAGCAAGATCATAAGCTAACCGCATAAGCAATGACATTTAGGTCTCATGGCAAACTCATATCAATAGCAAAATCAACTAGCGAGCAATAATAATAAGTTCCAAACGACAACACTTCAGTCAAGACAATCATGAAGCAATATGAGCAGATGGTATCTCGCTAGCTCTTTTCTGAGACCGCAAAACATAAATGCAGAGCACCTTCAAAGACCAAGGGCTGACTGAACATTGTAATTCATGGCAAAGAAGATCCAGTCACAGTCATACTCAATATCAATTAATAGGAAAGCATAAAAATGACGGAGGTGCTCTCTAACTGGTGCTTTTTGAAAGAAGAGGATGACTCAACAAAAACATAAATAGATAGGCCCTTCGCAGAGGGAAACATTGATTTGCAGGGGTGCCAGAGCTCAAGCTTTTAAAACAGAGATAAATAATTTTGGGTGGAATGCTTTCATTGTCAACGCAATGTAACGCCCCGGACACACCCGCCGGTGGTCGTTACTCCTGGCGGGATCTAGACTGGCCCCACGTATCAATACTAGTCTTTTCTGCGCACTTTGTCCTCACTCATGCACACCCGGGATGAACTTCCCGGTCGGTCACCCATCCTAGAACTACTAGGAGACGAGCAAGCTTAACCTGGGAGTTCTGTTTGAATGGGCTCCTGGAAAAGAAGGACGTCCTCGTCGGGCCACAGGAGTGTTCCCTCTTGGCACAAACGTCTTTGCTTCCAGTCCAGTACATGTGCCATGTCGTGTGCCATGACGGGTCACAAACGTCATGAACAACATGACTGCGCACCTGTCCGCAAACATCCGTGTAACCATGAGGGTCGGCTCTGATACCAAACTTGTAACGCCCCGGACACACCCGTCGATGGTCGTTACTCTTGGCGGGATCTAGACTGGCCCCACATATCAATACTAGTCTTTTCTGCACACTTTATCCTCACTCATGCGCACCCGGGATGAACTTCCCGGTCGGTCACCCATCCTAGAACTACTAAAAGCCGAGCATGCTTAACCTGGGAGTTCTGTTTGAATGGGCTCCCGGAAAAGAAGGAATTACTTATTGATATGAGTAGTCTATCATCCCTAATAAGCCAGGCTATCACACGCAATGACCAAGATTTTTCACCATCTTCCATGCTACACATACTATAGGCGGTTCCCAAACAGAAAAGTAAAGTTTTGACTCCCCCACCACCGATCAATCACATTCCATGACTAGTCGAATACTCGGGTGCCGTCCATACCAATCAACAGTCCAGGGGGAGTTTTGTTTGCAATTATCTTTTTGATTTGAGCATGAAACTGGGCACTCCAATTACCGGCCCCTTTCTCGTGAACGATAGTGAATAACACATATAGAGGATAACACGCCTAGCATGGAAGATACTGATCGCCCCTTGTCACCACATGAGCGGTTTGGGCATGCAAAATAGATTATTTCTTGAAGGTTTAGAGAGTGGCACATGCAAATTTACTTGGAACGGCAGGTAGATACCGCGTATAGGTAGGTATGGTGGACTCATATGGCACAACTTTGGGTTTGTGGAAATGGATGCACAAGCAGTATTCCCGCTTAGTACAAGTGAAGGCTAGCAAAAGACTGGGAAGCGACCAACTAGAGAGCGACAACAGTCATCAAAATGCATTGAGATTAACCAACATTGAGTGCAAGCATGAGTAGGACATAAATCACCATGAACATGAATATCATAGAGGCTATGTTGATTTTGTTTCAACTACATGCGTAAACATGAGCCAAGTCAAGCCACTTGAATCATTCAAAGGAGGATACCATCCTATCATACCACATCATAATCATCATTAAAATTATGTTGGCATCCAAGACAAACCATTATAAGCTCCTAGCTAATTAAGCATGGCATCAGAAACTATGATCTCTAAGTTGTCATTGCAAACATGTTTCTCTCACAACAAAGCTGAATTAGGAACGATGAGCTAGTCATATTTACAAAACAAAATAGATCGAGTTCATGCCAGCTTATCCAGGCTCAGTCACTTCATCATATATCGTCATTATTGCCTTTCACTTGCATGACCGAATGATGTGAACAATAATAAGAGAGTTCGTGCATTGGACTAAGCTGGAATCTGCAAGCAAACACAAAGGGGAAGACAAAGTAATATGGCTCTTTGACAGATAAACAGATATGCATGCGAGAGCCACTAAACATTGTAACCATGGTCTTCCACCTTGACCCAAAGAAAAAGAAAACTATTTACACGGGAAAGCTCCCAACAAGAAAAAGAAGAACGGAAAATCTTTTTGGGTTTTCTCAAACTAGACAAACACACGAGAAAAAGCGAGAAAAATAAATAAACTAGCATGGATGATACAGTGGCAAAGTGTGAACACCGACTAACAAAGTGAAAGCGTAAGCAAGAATATAAAGTCGGTGACAAACACGTACTCCCCCAAGCTTAGGCTTTTGGACTAAGTTGGTCTACTCCTAGGGCTGGTCCGGGCGATATCCAAAATCATAATGGGAGTTGTACGAAAACGCGGCGGCTACCGCCTGAATGGCTACCTCACGGAGGCGAGCAGCCTTTGCCTCCCTCTCATACTCCTTTGCGTCTCCTCTGGTTATATAATATATTTGTTTTACCTGAAAGTAAAAGAAGGCAGGAGCAGGAAGGGTAATATGGAAAACACGTTGTCGGTTAAATATTAACCGGTATAGGAGGGATTCATTATCCCTCTCAAGGAACTCATAGCGTGTCATAGCGGCGCGATCAAGGAAAGCTGTATGGAGCGGGGGATCTCCTTCGCGGATGGGTACTCCAAGAAAATTTGCTATGCGAGTGGCATAGATCCCACCAAAGAAATCCCCTTCATTAGCATTATTATTCAGCCTCCTTGCTATTATAGCTCCCATGTTGAAACTTCTATCACCTGTTACTGCGCTCTTAAGAATACTAAGGTCTGGTGCGCAGAGGTGACAATGCTCAATATTGCCGTTAATGCATCTACCTGCGAAGAGGGCAAAGTAATGCAAGGCAGGAAAATGAATGCTCCCCACGGTAGCCTGCGTAATATCTCTACTTTCTCCAACAGTTATACTAGAGAAAAAATCCGTAACCGAAGATTTAGGAGGATCATTGAGACTACCCCAATCAGGTATCTTGCAAATTCTATTGAAATCCTCTAAATCCATGGTATACGATTTGTCATAGAGATCAAACAGTACAGATGTGTCACGGCCAGCTGAAAATTTGAATCTACGAACAAAAGAGGCAGTGAGAGTAGTATACTGTTCACATTTATCGAAGATGAATTCTTCGAGCCCGACGTTGTGAACAAGTGTATCAAACTCGTCTTTGAGACCTTCATCAATGATGAATTCATCAGAAGGCCATTCACATGGTTGTACCTGTGTGTTCCTCGGTTGGTAAGGATCGGGCTCCCGAATCGCGATACGGGGACCCCTCTTGCTTGAGGAACCACCATGATAGTTTCTCCTGAACATCTTCCTTTTCTGAAATTTTCAGTGACTCAAAGGAAAAGTGAACAAGGCTCAACTAAACTCATAGCAACTACTCCTACAAGTGCCTAGAGGCCATATCACGCATCAAAACTACTTGGGACCAACTAAAATTAGCATGCAAAGCTCAAGAACAGGGTCACCAAGGCAGCAAAAATACGCAACGAATAAGGCACTAGAGCAAAAACTAATTGGAACAATGGAGGAGTCACATACCAAGGAACAATTCCCCCAAAACAGTTTGGTGAATGGGGCTTTGCACAAGGAGATCGAAAATCGTAGCAAGAAGAGCAAGAACACGGGTTTGAGATGTAGAATGAATTTTTCTGGAGGTAGGAGAAGGAGATGGGAGCTGGAATAAGTGGAGGGGGACACGTGGGCCCCACAAGCCTGGTAGGCGCGGCCGGGGGGTGCCCGCGCCTCCTGGGCTTGAGGCCCACTCGTGCATCCCCCTGACTAGCTCTCCGTCTCGGAATTTTTCAAAAATTCCAAAAAAATCATACTTGATTTCCAGGGCATTCGGAGAACTTTTATTTTCGGGACACTTTTCTACGGGACTCAAAAAGGAGAAAACAGGAGAAACTAAAGCTAAATCTATCATTTTTCTTCTAAGCAACCGAAGGTAAAGTTTGGAACAGAGGGCTATGACTCTCATATTCATCCATCATGGTCAACAAAAGAAATCCGTCAATGAGGTTGATCAAGTCTCCTTGACAAACTTTTTTCGAATCACGTAAAAACAGAGAATTTTCGAATAGTCACTAGGTTACCTCAATGGGGATGTGCATATCCCCAACAAGCAAATCATACTTCATCTTAACAATAGGTATAGGGAATTCAAAGCTCCCAATAAGAATCAATGAAGTTTTTTCAATAGCATTGATGCAATGTACTCGATATTGTTTCTTCGGAAAGTGCACCGTATGCTCATTACCATTGACATGGAAAGTGACATTGCCTTTGTTGCAATCAATAACAGCCCCTGCAGTGTTTAAAAAGGGTCTTCCAAGGATGACCGCCATGGCATAATCCTCGGGAATATCCAGAATAACAAAGTCTGTTAAGATAGTGACGTTAGCAATCACAACAGGCACATCCTCGCAAATGCCGATAGGGAAAGCAGTTGATTTGTCGGCCATTTGCAGAGAGATTTCAGTGGGTGTCAACTTATCCAGTTCAAGCCTACGATAAAGAGAGAGAGGCATAACACTAACACCGGCTCCAAGGTCGCATAAAGCAGTTCTAACGTAGTTTCCTTTAATGGAGCAAGGTATAGTGGGCACTCCGGGATCACCTAGTTTCTTAGGAGTTCCACCCTTGAAGGTGTAATTAGAGAGCATGGTGGAAATCTCAACCTCAGGTATCCTCCTCTTATTAGTTACAATATCCTTCATGTACTTGGCATAGGGAGACATTTTGAGCATATCTGTCAAACGCATTTGCAGAAAGACAGGTCTAATCATTTCAACAAATCGCTCAAAATGCTCATCATCCTTTTTCTTGGATGGGTTGGTAGGAAAGGGCATGGGTTTCTGAACCCATGGTTCCCTTTCTTTACCATGCTTCCTAGCAATGAAATCGTTCTTATCGTATCTTCTATTCTTAGGTTGTGGGTTATCAAGATCAATAGGTTCAATCTCCACATCCTTATCATTGCTAGGTTGAGCATCTTCATGAGCATCACTATTGATATTATCGTTAGGCTCATGTTCATCACCAGATTGCGTTTCAGCATCAGTTCCTTAGCTGTCCTCGTAGTTGAGGGCAAGACTTTAGTTTGTGGATCTTTCAGATTCCTCATAGTGATCAGCAGACGTAAATCCCAAGTGACTCAGTGAATAGTGCTAGGCCTCCCCGGCAACGGCGCCAGAAAATAGTCTTGATAACCCACAAGTATAGGGGATCGCAACAGTTTTTGAGGGTAGAGTATTCAACCCAAATTTGTTGATCGAAACAAGGGGAAGCAAAAGAATATTCTCGAGTATTAGCAGTTGAGTTGTCAATTCAACCACACCTGAAAGACTTAGTATCTGCAGCAAAGTGTCAGTAGAAAAGTAGTGTGATAGCAATGGTAGCAACGGGAACAGTAGCAGCAGTGACAGCAGTAGCAGTAACAGTAGCAGCAGTGACAGCAGTAGCGGCAAAGTAATGTAGCAAGGACCAGTAGGAAAAACTCGTAGGCATTGGATCAGTGATGGATAATTATGTCGGATGACATTCATCATGCAACAGTTCTAACATGGGGAGATATGTAACTAGCTCCAGTTCGTCAATGTAATGTAGGCATGCATTCTGTATATAGTCATACGTGCTTAGGGAAAAGAACTTGCATGACATCTATTGTCCATCCCTCCCGTGGCAGCGGGGTCCTAATGGAAACTATGGAATATTAAGGTTCTCCTTTTAATAGAGAACCGGAACAACGCATTAGCACATGGTGAATACATGAACTCCTCGTACTATGGTCATCTCCGGGAGTGGTTCCGGCTATTTTCACTCCGAGGTTGCCGGGTCATAACACATAGTAGGTGACTACAACTTGCAAGATAGGATCAAGAACACACATATATTAACGAGAACATAATAGGTTCAGATCTGAAATCATGGCACTCGGGCCCTAGTGACAAGCATTAAGCATGGCAAAGTAGTAGCAACATCAATCTCAGAACATAGTGGATACTAGGGATCAATCCCCATCAAAACTAACTCGATTACATGATAGATCTCATCCAACCCATCACCGTCCAGCAAGCCTACGATGAGATTACTCACGAACGGTGAAGAGCGTCACGGAATTGGCGATGAAGGAAGGTTGGTGATGACGATCGCGACGATCTCCCCTCTCCGGAGCCCAGAACGGACTCCAGATCTGCCCTCCAGAGGAAGAACAGGTGGTGGCAGCACCTCCGTATCGTAAAACGCGATGAACTGTCCTCCTTTTTTTCCGGACGAAAGGGACTAAATAGAGCTGGAGTTGGAGGCGGCGGAACTCCGAGGGCCCCACAAGCCTGCTAGGCGTGGCCAGGGGGCCCCCGAGCCTGGTGGGCTTGTGGGCTCCTCGCTCCACTCCTCGGGTTGATTCTTGCGCCAGTATTTTTATTTTATTCCACAAAAAATCCTCGTAAATTTCTAGGTCATTCCGAGAACTTTTATTTCTGCGCAAAAACAACACCATGGCAATTCTGCTGAAAAGAGCGTTAGTCCGGGTTAGTTCCATTCAAATCATGCAAATTAGAGCCCAAAACAAGGGCAAAAGAGTTTGGAAAAGTAGATACAACGGAGACGTATAACCTATCAAGCGGTAGTACCGCTTGTTACTACCACGCCAAAAACCCTATGTTCTTCTGGGCTAGGTCCGCTGGTTATCCATGAGAGGATATAGGGATGGTACTACCTCTTATGAACGGTAGTACCACTCCTGGTAGCGGTAGTACCGCTCCGACCGTACTACCGGCCATGCCATCCGTTCGGGTTGCTGCCTCTGTCACGGCGGTAGTACCACCCCTCTCTAGAATGGTACAACCTCTTATCATTGGTAGCACTGCTCCCTAGAGCCATAGTACCGCTCTGGTGCGGGCAGAGCAAGTGGGTAATGGTTGGATTCGTCCCCCCACTATAAATGAGGGTTCTTCTTCCCAGAGAACTTCACCTTTTCCAACCCTAAGCTCCATTGTTGCTCCAAGCTCCATTTTCACCCACTGTCTTCCTAGCCAACAAAACTTGTTGATACTCTAGGGTTTGCTTGAGAGGGCCTTGATATACACTTCCACCATGAGAAATTTGATTCCCCCCACCAATCCCTCACGGATCTTGTTACCCTTGGGTGTTTGAGTACCCTAGATGGTTGAGGTCACCTCGAAGCCATATTCCATTGTGGCAAAGCTTCATGGTCTCGTTGGGAGCCTCCAACTCAGTTTTGGAGATTTCCCCAACCTTGTTTGTAAAGGTTTGGTCGCCGTCTTCAAGGGCACCACTAGTGGAATCACGACATCTCGCATTATGTGAGGGCATGAGGAGAATACGGTGGCCTTAGTGGCATCTTGGGGAGCATTGTGCCTCCACATCGCTCCAACGGAGCCGTATTTCCCTTCAAAGGGAAGGAAGTTCGGAAACACATCCTCGTCTTCATAGGTTCCACTTGTGGTTACTTCTTACCTTTACTTGTATTTGTTAGTTACTTGTTATTCTTGTTCCTAGAATCAAATAGGTTGCTCACTTAGTTGCATTTCTAGACAACCTATTTGTTGCTAAACTCAATTTGTTTAAGAAAAGCTTAAAATTGTTAGTTGCCTATTCACCCCCCTCTAGTCAACCATATCAATCCTTTCACATAGTATTTGTGACAAATACACCATTCATCATATTTTTATACATGACATGCTAGATCTTTGCACATCCTGGCACACTTCAAGATGCATTCATACAGAGGCATATCGTCCTATCAGTTTTCATATTGAGTTGTAAGTAAATAAAAGTGTGATGATCATCATTATTAGAGCATTGTCCCACTGAGGAAATAAAAATGGGGGTAGCCAAATGAGACCACCATAATAAAAAATGAATGAGACAAAAAGAGAGAAGTGACTTTGCTACTATCCTTTACTACACTTGTGCCTCAAAGTGGCACCTTGTTATTCATGTAGAGAGTCTCATGCTGTATCATTCATATGCTAGTGGGAATCAATTTTTCATAAACTTGGCTTGTATAATCCGATGACAGGCTTCCTCAAATGCTCGAGGTCTTCATGAGCAAGCAAGTTGGATGCACACCCCACTTAGCTTCAATGGAGCTTTCATACACTTATAGCTCTAGTGCATCATTTGCATGGCAATCCCTACTCCTTGCATCGATATCTATCAATGGGCATCTTCATAGCCCGTCGGTACGCCTAGTCGATGTAAGACTATCTTCTCCACTTTTTACCCCTTTGAAACCTACCACCATATTCTATTCCACCTATATGCTATGTCCAATGGTTCACGCTCATGTATCGTGTGAAGAATAAAAACTTGATGCATATTGAAAAAGTATGATCCAATTGCGTGACTTGGACACCGTGGTGCTTGACATTTGTATTAATGTGGTTAATATGGATCCATGCCTTGCTAATATAATAACATGAATGTGGTAAAACAATCTTTGAGGATCGTATACTTTGAAAGAATAATGACTTTGCTGCTTATACCTATAAGTATTGCTATGTTAATGTTTGTTAACTCATCATTTCTAAATGAGCATACATGCATAAGGTTACATAATGGATAGCATGTCACATCAAAAAAATTATTTTATCATTTACCTACTCGAGGACGAGCAGGAATTAAGCTTGGGGATGCTTGATAAGTCTGCAACGTATCTATAATTTTTGATTGTTACATGCTGATATATTATCATTCGAGAATACTTTTTGGGTCTTTATTTACCAATTTATATTATTTTTTAACACTAACCTATTGACCCAGTTCCCAGTGTTAGTTGTTGTTTTCTGCATGTTTTTCACTTTTTAGGTTTACCATACCAAACGAAGTCCAATTGACCTGAAACATTTTGGAGATTTTTTCTGGACCATAAGAAGACCACCAAGCATCAGAAGAAGGTTGTGGTCTAGACAAGGGCCCCACAAGCCAACCCGGCGTGGTTGTAGATGCTCTTAGCGATGCCATGGATTTTCTATTGGGTGTGCCGGCGCCGGTCCTACTCGTCCACCATCCGTTGACCATTATTCCAAGTGTCGTGTAGTAGTGTCCATGTGATCGAGGCGGAGTTTATGGATTACCAACTTTCAAAGCTTAATGGTGTAGCGACATTTGTAGAAAGTGTGAGGTCCGCTTTCTCGCACTCCGTTTCAAAGTGGGCAAAGCCCATAATTTGCCCACCCATTTCTCATGCCGATTTGTGGTCCAAATTCTATCTTGGATGTCAAACCAAGCAAAGAGCCTGGCTTTAGGAGGATCCCAAATATACCAAACCATAGAGTCCATGGAGAAGGCACCAAACCAAAGAATTGTGTCTTGTAAGCGGAGGTCACGGAGTAAAGGCCATTGTTTGTGTGCTTTCAAACGATGGTGTCCTTCGTGAACTCTTCAAGTTGGACCTCGTGAAGGAGCATCCACAAAGTGAAGAATTGGCAAATGTGCTTGATAGATACGACGGTGGGAGGGCGAATCTTGCGTATCCATGCATTGTTGTTGACAGCCGCGTGCACCTTTCAAATTTTTTTCTCGAGGAGGCCTCAAAGATGAGTAGAGCAATCTCCTTTGGCTTGCACCCAAGACTGCACGTGCAGTCCCAAAAGGGGGTTCTATCACCATTCCCCACTATGATGGTTGTTGAGGCATAGAAAAAATGGATGTCCTTTTCATTGCATGGGTTGCCTAGGCCCACCCATAACATGTGTGGCTCCATGCACTCAAACCACGACCATCGCAAAAGTAGTGCATGCACAAACTTATCGGTGTTGAGGACCCCTAGTCCACCATATTCGAGAGGGCGGCAAACAACCTTCCAATTCACCTTGCATTTTGCACTCGTCGTCTTATCTGAGCCAAACCAAAGGAAATCCCTTTCAAGCATGTTGACATTTTGCAAGGTGTTTGGGGGAATGGCAATCAGAGTGATGAAATAGATCAGCTCGGAGGTGATGACGGATTTTCACTAACAATGTCAACATCCTACCACAATAACCACTAGATTGACTACACCTTGTTATGTGTTTTGAGGATTCAATACTATTTGACCCTTTTAGTACTGCATATAACATATATTATATACCCAGTGTAATTATTTAAAAAAAATAAAACAAAAGACTTGAAAAAGAATTCATAACAATGGCAAAACCCACGAACTTGAAAAGAGTTCAAAATTTTGGAAAAAAGTTCATCAAATTTGGAAACAAAATTTCATCGACTTTCAAAAGCAGTTCATCAATTTTGAAGAAAAACGTTCACAATTTTGAAAAAAAAAAACATTGATTTGAAAGAAAAAAATCAGCATTTAGATGCGTCCGCGGACACTAACCGGTCATTCCTCAAATAATTGATTCTACAACCGGACATCTCATATTAGGATCCTCAAATCCATGCAAAAGCATGCAAGATATCAAACCTACGTACTACATAGAATGTGTCTACTCCTCGTCGGAGATGTCGACGACTCTGTGCCCTCTGGTGGATAACCGTCTACCGCATCTCTTCCCCGTCCAGCGCCTTCGGCTGCTCCGTTGCGGCCTCCTCCACCTCCAGCTCGTCGAAGAGGGTGTTGGCCTCCGCCTCCCTGTGTTAGATGAGCTAGCGATTGGCCTTCACCTGGGCCTCATCCCATATGGAATCCAGGATGACCCGCTACTACGCCATCTCCTCCAATTGGGCGACGATGAACTTCGCCTCCACCTCCGGCATGCTCAAGGTGGGAGCCTCCTCCTCCGTATAAGCCTCCTCCATGGCCTCCGGCTATTTCTCCTTCTGCTCCACCTCATCCTCCTCCTCCGTCTCCGGTGAGTCCGAAGAAGGACCCGCAGCAATGCAGATAGCGCGGCGAGCCTGGATCTCCGCCTCGATTTGCAGGCCCAGCTCCGGAGTGAGCTGAAGGTAGGTGGTGATGAGCCGCCGGACCATCCCGACGAAGAGGGAAGTGTGAGAGGAGGCGGACGATCTCGGGTGTTAGAGGAGAGAGGGAGGAGGCGTATGAGCTAGGGTTGGGGCGTCGACCGACTTAAATAGCCGTCCCTGACCTTGGGTGGGTAGCCGGAGCGGCACCACGCGGCGTTCACACGGCGCCGACGATCAAGGCGCCCGTCGGACCACCGAGTTTCCCAGCGAGTCCTCGCTGCGTCAAGCTGTCAGGCCGGCGTGGCGGGCGTGCCAGGGCACGCTCGGGCTCCCCCATATCCGCCCTATATTTGGGGTGGAAATGGGGGGTGCCGGTCAGCCTAGACATTTGAGGCCGGTTTGAGAGGCCTGTCTGGGTCACATTTTCGTGACCGGGTAGTGACCGGATGGCGTGACCGAACATTTTAGGAGGATTTGAGGGGTCCGATTGTAGAATCTCTAACCATGCTTGTCGCATGGACCATTTGGAATGAGGGAAATGCACGGATGTTCTGCAAGAAAAGTGCTCCTATGCCAAAACATATTGCTCGTTGTCATCATTTGTGAGGCAAACCTTTTAGTCACCATCGGTGCAAAAGAAATAGGGACAATTATCATGCACGAGTAATTACCATGCCGTGCATGGGTATAAGAGTTACTCCCTGTGTCCGAAAATATTTGTCATCGTAATGGATGTATCTAGATGTATTATAGTTTTAGATACATCCATTTTATCCATTTGTGCGACAAGTAATTTCGGACGGAGGGAGTATTATGTAATCGATTATATTCTTTGCTTAATTAGTGAATGACCTCATTCGATGTGTTGAAGACAAGAGTAATTGTCGGGTGAACTCTCCACGCATGCATCTCTTCAATGACTGCATCGCAGACCTCGTCATGCGTGAGCTCGAACGGGTTGGTGCCAGATTCACTTGGAGCAACCGCTAGGCAGACCTAAAGATGTTTGTTTTGGACCAAGTATTTGTGGATCCGAAATGGGAGCTAAAATGTCCCTTTGCCTCCCTTCGGGCCATAAACCGCATTGGATTGGATCACGCTCCCCTTCTGCTCCCCTCGGAGAACGATAGACCCCCTCCTCCGCCGAGATTTAGGTTTGAGGCCTTTTGGCTTAAGCAGGCTGGATTTTATGATGCGGTGCATGCTCGATGGGTAGCAGCGCGTGTCTCCCCCCACCGCTCTGTCTCCACCATCGACTCCTGGCGGCTCTGTGGCTTGGCTGTCAATTTATGAAACTTCGGGCCTACTCTTTGGTCCTGGCTTCGGACGAGTGGATCATCTGCTACGACCTTGAGGACCATCTCGCAGTGATCTACTCCGATGAGGAGGCTTTCTGGCTCCAGTGTGGAACCCCAGCGCTGGGTTCTGCAGGGTAATGCCAACACCGCCTACTTCCAGGCCATTGCGAATGGCCGCCGTCGTCGCAACTCCATCCCTCTCCTTTGGGACGGAGAGACCCTGCTCCAGTGCCCTGTTGAGATTCGAGCGCACGTAGATGGATTTTTCAAAGCCCTATTCTTATCCTCCCCTTTGGGAGGGTTGTCCCTGGCACAGTCCTTCTGGGATATGCACCAGTGCGTATCCGACTCGGAGAAAGCAGTGATAACGTCTTCGCTCTCTGAGGACGAGGTATGGGTGGTCATCAAGGGTATGAACCCCGCTTCCGCTCCTGGACCAAATGGTCTCCCGGTCAAGTTCTTCCACAACTTCTGGGATGTGATCGAGCCAGAGGTGATGGCTCTGTTTGATGAATTCTACATGGGTTCCATTGACCTCTCTCGCCTCAACTTTGGGAACATTACTCTTATTCCCAAGGTGGCGAGGGCCTCCGACATCCGCCAATTCAGGCCAATCACGGTGATCAACGTGATCTTCCGTATCTTGGCTAAGGGGTACACCAATAGGGTGACCCAGCTAGCCGACCGTATTACCCATCCTAATCAATCGGCCTTCATCCAAGGCCGATTCATCCTCGATGGGGTCTTAGCCTTCCATGAGGTCCTGCATGAGGTGCGCCCTAGGCGACAGCGTGCGGTCTTCCTGAAGATCGACTTCCACAAGGTTTATGATACCGTCCATTGGGACTTCCTTTGGGAAGTGCTCCTCCAGAAGGGCTTTGATGACCGGTGGGTGACCCGTGTTTTGCAGATGGTTTCATTTGGCCGATTCGCGGTTAACATCAACAGGAAGGCTGGGTTGTACTTCCGCACTCAGTTTGGGGTTAGGCAAGGAGATCCCTTCTCCCACTTCTTGTTTAACATGGTGGTGGACGCCCTTGCCACCATCCTAGATAAGGCCAAGGCGGTCGGCCATATTCATGGTGTTGATACTCATCTCGTAGGAGGGGAGGGGTTTTCCTCCTGCAATATGCGGATGACTCAAGATTAACTTCGACAAAAGCAAACTAATGATCCTTGGCCATTCTCCCGACGAGGCCCGCCTCATCACCGATCGCCTTAACTGCCAACTTGGGTACTTCCCCTCTTCCTACCTGGAGGTACCCATTAGTGACTCACGCCTCTCTGCCGCTGACCTGCGGCCTATGCTGTCTAAGCTCCAACACTGAGTTGAACTGTGGCAAGGCCGATGGTTGTCCAAGGCGGCCATAACCGTGCTCATCAACACCTCCCTGTCTAGCCTTCTTATTTTCATGATGAGCTTCTACAGTCTCCATGAGACTTTGCATCATGAGATTGCCAAGTACCAGTCTAGATTTTACTGGGCTTGCGAGGGCGATAAGCAGAAATACCACATGGTCAGCTGGCCCGACATCTGCAAGCCCTGCAACCAGGGTGGTCTGGGGATCATGTTGTCCAAGCGTATGAACATCGCCTTGCTGACTAAATGGCTTTGGAGGATTGCCAATGGTGACGGTGGCCTTTGGCTTGACATCATTAGGAGCAAGTACCTTCGGGGCGAGCCGCTGGCATTCTGCCAATGCTCCGAAGGCTCGCAATTCTGGCAATTGATCATCGAGTTGCTCTTTGTCCTTCGCATTGGCTCTTCCATCTTGATTGGATCCGGGTCCGCTACGCAGTCTTGGTTTGATTGATGTGCTGGTGAATTGTTGTTCGCCATTCGATTTCCGGTTTTATTCTCCATCGCGGTGGAGCCTAGGACCTCGGTTGAGGTCGCCCTTATGGATCATGGGCGCCTTGCGTTCCTCCGCCCTTTCGGGCCGCCTGAGCTCGCGGCCTGGGATGAGATGCTGGAGTGCATCGCCCTTCGCTCGCCCGACGTCGACACTGCCACGGACCGCATGTCCTGGTGCGTGGAGCCCTTGGGCCACTTCTCCGTTCGGTCTCTGGATCGGTCCATCGCCCCTTAGTCTGCCCGAGAGGCCCTCATCGATGTGTGGAGCATTAGGTTACCACTAAAGATCAGAATCTTCATGTGGCAATGGATCTAGGGTCGGGTTCCCTCTCGGATAGAGGTGCTCAAACGCAATGGCCCTGGAGACGGGATCTGCCCCCTGTGTGACATGTTGGAGGACTCCAATCACATCTTCTTCACTTGCATCACTGCTCAATTCCTTTGGAGTTGCTTTCGCGAAACCGTCGACGGGCAATGATCAATACCAATGTACCTGACATGTTCACGGAGATTCAGTTTGTCCCCTTGTCGGCCCTCCACATTAGGTGGCTGACCATCGGGGTGCTCACGTGGACTCTCTGGATTGTTCGCAACAAGCTAGTCATCCATCATGTGCCCCTTCATCGTGCCACTGATGCAATTTTTAAAATGTGTGGTTTCCTGCAGCTCCGGCGGCCGCTTAACCGCTCCTCCGACCGAGACACCATCAATAATATCATCGCCAACCTTCGTCTGATGGCTCTCCGCTTGGCGCGCCCACTTCCGCCGCCACCTCCGGAGCCAGATTAGCCTCACATGGTTTTGACATCCTCCCGATGTTGGGTTTGGGTGTGGGTGTGTGTGTGTTTTTCTTACGACTGATTAAGTTGTGCCCTCAGCGGTATCCTTTGCTGGTGTCTTGTGCTACTTATGTGCGTGCATGTGCGTTTGTTGAACTTGTGACGTATGTTGTGATTTGACGGTTTTCTTTATTTATAAAGCGGGACAAAAGCCTTTTTCGGTAATTAGTGAATTAGACAAATCTTTGTCTTATCTCTACTATGAAAGGTGGATTTGTCGTCGTGATGGTTCCACATCCACTCCCACCCTCGATCGCACTTACTAAAAAAGAATCGATGCACGAAAAACTAGTCCATGTTCCCACCCTTTGTCTCTAAGAAAAAGAAACTGCCGCCACACAAACACATCCCACACCCACCTCTACCCAACCCCTTGCTCCCGATCTTGGCTTTGTCCTGCCAAAAATCATCGCCACCAGAGAGAGAAAGGAGCGCAACCGAGGAACCAAGGAGGAGGGCGTCGCTTCGCCACCCCCACCTTTGTCTCTACCGTGGCATACGCGGCGAGCCCCAAGCCGCGGGACACCGGGCGCGACCACCCCTGTCGTTGACTACGCGGGATAGGAAGAGCAGGGCCGCGGGCGCCAATGCAGGGGCCGGCGAGGGTGGCAAGGAGAACGCCTGCCCCGAACCCGCCCCCACCCCGAGGCGAGCTCCTATTTCGTTTCCGTGTAACCCGCTCGAGATGCGCTGAACGCTACGGTTTATTGCAGGTGGAGGTGGAGTACATGCCGGAGAAGCCCGACCTCGGCGCCGAAGACCCCCTCCTTCTCTTCGATCATGTATGGCCCAGCCACCGCTCGCCACCTCTCCCTCCGGTGCGATAGCCGGGGCCACACTTGTTGGGTAACGTAGCATAAATTCAAAATTTTCCTACGCCATATTCAGATCTTCCTATGCAGAGACCAGCAACGAGAGAGGGGTGAGTGCATCTTCATACCTTTGAAGATCGCTAAGCGGAAGTGTTGCAAGAACGCGGTTGATGGAGTCGTACTCGCGGCGATTCAGATCGCGGTGTGATTCCGATCTAGTGCTGAACCACGGCACCTCCGTGTTCAACACCCTACAGCCCGGTGACGTCTCCCGCACCTTGATCCAGCAAGGAGGAGGGAGAGGTTGGGGAAGATCTCCAGCAGCACGACGGCATGGTGTGGATGGAGAGACGAGGTCTCCCGGCAGGGCTTCACCAAGCACCGTGTGAGAGGAGGAAGGAGGGGAGCAGGGCTGCGCCGAGGGAGAGAGAAAACTGTGTGCAAAACAGCCCCAAAACCCTCTCTATATATAGGAGGAGGGGAGGGGGGTGTGCCACCCCTAGGGTTCCCACCCTAGGTGGTGCGGCAGCCCCCTAGATGGGAGGTGCGGCGGCTAGGGCAGGGAGAGGGGGTGGCGCACCCCTAGGTGGGCCTTGGCCCACCAGCGCCTAGGGTTTCCCCTCCCTCCCTCTTGGTTGCACATGGGCTGGGTGTGGGGGGCACACCAGCCCGCCTAGGGGCTGGTTCCCTCCCGCACTTGGCCCACGTAGCCCTTCGGGGCTTGTGGACCCTCCCGGTGGGCCTCCATAACCCTTCCGGTGGTCCCGGCACTTTGCCGGTGGTGCCCGAAACATTTCCGGCGTCCAAACTCATCCATCCTATATATCAATTGTTGGGTTATGTAGCATAAATTCAAAATTTTCCTACGCATATTCAGATCTTCCTATGGAGAGACCAGCAACGAGAGAGGGGTAAGAGCATCTTCATACCTTTGAAGATCGCTAAGCAGAGGCGTTGCTAGAACGCGGTTGATGGAGTCGTACTCGCGACGATTCAGATCACGGTGTGATTTCGATCTAGTGCCGAACTACGGCACCTCCGCGTTCAACACACGTGCAGCCCGGTGACGTCTCCCGCACCTTGATCTAGCAAGGAGGAGGGAGAGGTTGGGGAAGAACTCCAGCAGCACGATGGCGTGGTGTCGATGGAAAGACGAGGTCTCCCGGTAGGGCTTCGCCAAGCACCGGCAGAGAGGAGGAGGAAGAAGGGCAGGGCTGCGCCGAGGGAGAGGGAGAAGTCTGTCTCCCAAAGGCCAAACCCCCTCTCTATTTATAGGAGGAGGGGGAGGGGCTGCGCCACCCCTAGGGTTCCCTCCCTAGGGGCCGGCGGCCATCAGATGGGAAAAGGGGGGCGGCGGCTAGGGTGGGGAGGGGGTGGCGCACCACCTAGTGGGCCTTAGGCCCACCTGGCTTAGGGTTTGCCCCCCCTTTTCTCTCCCCCACGCATTGGGCTGAGTGGGGAGGCGCACCAGCCCACCTAGGGGCTGGTTCCCTTCCCCACTTGGCCCACCTTACCTCCCGGGGTCGTTGCCCCCCGTCCACCTCCGGTGGTCCCGGTACGTTACCGGTGATGCCCAAAACACTTCCGGTATCCGAAACCATCCGTCCTATATATCAATCTTTACCTCCGGACCATTCCGGAGCTCCTCGTGACGTCCGGGATCTCATACGGGACTCCAAACAACTTTCGGTAACCTCGTATAACAATTCCCTATAACCCTAGCGTCATCGAACTTTAAGTGCGTAGACCCTACGGGTTCGGGAGACAGGCAGACATGACCGAGACGCCTCTCTGGCCAATAACCATCAGCAGGGTCTAGATACCCATGGTGGCTCCCACTTGCTCCACGATGATCTCATCGGATGAACCACGATGTCAAGGATTCAATCAATCCCGTATACGATTCCCTTTGTCTGTCGGTATAGAACTTGCCCGAGATTCGATCGTCGGTATACCTATACCTTGTTCAATATCGTGACCGGTAAGTCTCTTTACTCGTTCCGTAGCACGTCATCGTGTGACTAACTCCTTAGTCACATTGAGCTCATGATGATGTTCTACCGAGTGGGCCCAGAGATACCTCTCCGTCACACGGAGTGACAAATCCCGATCTCGATTCGTACCAACCCAACAGACACTTTCAGAGGTACCCGTAGTGCACCTTTATAGTCACCCAGTTACGTTGTGACGTTTGATACACCCAAAGCACTCCTACGGTATCCGGGAGTTGCACAATCTCACGGTCGAAGGAAAAGACACTTGACATTAGAAAAGCTTTAGCATACGAACAATACGATCTAGTGCTATGCTTAGGATTGGGTCTTGTCCATCACATCATTCTCCCAATGATGTGATCCCGTTATCAATGACATCTAATGCCCATGATCAGGAAACCAAGATCATCTATTGACTAACGAGCTAGCCCACTAGAGGCTTGCTAGGGACACATTGTGATCTATTTATTCACACATGTATTATTGTTTCCTGTTAATACAATTATAGCATGAACAATAGACGATTATCATGAACAGGGAAATATGATAATAACCATCTTATTATTGCCTCTAGGTCATATTTCCAACATCAATCTTTACTTCCGGTCCATTCTGGAGCTCCTCGTGACGTCCAGGATCTCATCCGGGGCTCCGAACATCCTTTGGTAATCTCGTATAACGATTCCCTATAACCCTAGCATCATCGAACCTTAAGTGTGTAGACCCTACGGGTTCGGGAGGCATGTAGACATGACCGAGACACTCTCCAGCCAATAACCATCAGCGGGATCTGGATACCCATGGTGGCTCCCACATGTTCCACGATGATCTCATCGAATGAACCACGATGTCAAGGATTCAATCAATCCCGTATACAATTCCCTTTGTCTGTCGGTATAGAACTTGCCCGATATTCGATCGTCGGTATGCCTATACCTTGTTCAATCTCGTTACCGGTAAGTCTATTTACTCGTTCCATAGCACGTCATCGTGTGACTAACTCCTTAGTCACATTTAGCTCATGATGATGTTCTATCGAGTGGGCCCAGAGATACCTCTCCATCACACGGAGTGACAAATCCCGATCTCGATTCGTACCAACCCAACAGACACTTTCGGAGGTACCCGTAGTGCACCTTTATAGTCACCCAGTTACGTTGTGACGTTTGATACACCCAAAGCACTCCTACGGTATCCGGGAGTTGCACAATCTCACGGTCGAAGGAAAAGACACTTGACATTAGAAAAGCTTTAGCATACGAACAATACGATCTAGTGCTATGCTTAGGATTGGGTCTTGTCCATCACATCATTCTCCTAATGATGTGATCCCGTTATCAATGACATCTAATGCCCATGATCAGGAAACCATGATCATCTATTGACTAACGAGCTAGCCCACTAGAGGCTTGCTAGGGACACATTGTGATCTATTTATTCACACATGTATTACTGTTTGCTGTTAATACAATTATAGCATGAACAATAGACGATTATCATGAACAGGGAAATATGATAATAACCATCTTATTATTGCCTCTAGGGCATATTTCCAACAGTCTCCCACTTGCACTAGAGTCAATAATCTAGTTACATTGTGATGTATCGAACACCCATGGCATTATGGTGTTGATCATGTTTTGCTCGTGGAAGAGGTTTAGTCAACGGGTCTGCAATATTCAGATCCTTGTGTACTTTACAAATATCTATCACTCCACTCTGGACATGGTCCTGGATGGAGTTGTAGCGGCGTTTGATGTGCTTTGTCTTCCGGTGAAACCTGGGCTCCTTGGCTATGGCAATGGCCCCAGTGTTATCACAGAAGAGTGTCATTCGACCCGACGCACTTGGAACCACTCCAAGGTCGGTGATGAGCTCCTTCATCCAAATTCCTTCATGAGCTGCTTCTGAAGCAGCTATGTACTCCGCTTCACATGTAGATGCTGCCACGACTTCTTGCTTGCTGCTGCACCAGCTCACTGCCCCACCATTCAACACATATACATATCCGTTCTGTGACTTAGAGTCATCCGGATCTGTGTCGAAGCTAGCATCGACGTAACCCTTTACGACGAGCTCTTCGTCACCTCCATAAACGAGAAACATTTCCTTAGTCCTTTTCAGATACTTAAGGATATTCTTGACCGCTGTCGAGTGTTCCATACCTCGATCACTTTGGTACCTCTCTACCAAGCTTATGGCAAGGTTTATATCAGGTCTGGTACACAGCATGGCATACATTAGAGAGCCCACGGCTGATGCGTAGGGGACAGAACTCATCTTCTCTCTATCTGCTGCCGTGGTCGGCGACTGAGTCTTACTCAATCTCACACCTTGCAAAACTGGCAAGAACCCTTTCTTTGAGTTTTCCACATTGAACTTCTTCAATATCTTGTCAAGGTATGTACTTTGCGAAAGACCTATGAGGCGTCTTGATCTATCTCTATAGATCTTGATGCCTAATATGTATGCAGCTTCTCCAAGGTCCTTCATTGAAAAACTTTTGTTCAAATAGGCTTTTATGCTCTCCAACATCTCTATATTATTCCCCATCAATAATATGTCATCCACATACAGTATGAGGAAAGCTACACAGCTCCCACTCACTTTCTTGTACAGACAGGCTTCTCCGTAAACCTGTATGAACCCAAACGCTTTAATCACCTCATTAAAGCGAATGTTCCAACTCCGAGATGCTTGCACCAGCCCATAGATGGAGCGCTGGAGCTTGCACACTTTGTTAGCATCCTTAGGGTCGACAAAACCTTCTGGTTGCATCATATACAACTCTTCCTTAAGGTTCCCGTTAAGGAACGCTGTTTTGACGTCCATTTGCCAAATTTCATAATCATAAAAGGCGACAATTGCTAACATGATTCAGACTGATTTCAGCTTCGCTACGGGAGAGAAAGTCTCTTCGTAGTCAACTCCTTGATTTTTCCGAAAACCCTTTGTGATAAGTCGAGCTTTGTAAACGGTTACATTACCGTTTGCATCAGTCTTCTTCTTGAAGATCCATTTATTTTCTATGGCTCGCCGGTCATCGGGCAAGTCCACCAAAGTCCATACTTTGTTCTCATACATGGATCCTATCTCGGATTTCAAAGCCTCAAGCCATTTGTTGGAATCCAGGCCCGCCATCGCTTCTTCATAGTTCGAAGGTTCACCGTTGTCTAACAACATGATTTCCATCACAGGGTTGCCGTACCACTCTGGTGCAGAGCGTGCCCTTGTGGACCTTCGCGGTTCAGTAGTAACTTGATCCGAAGCTTCATGATCATCATCATTAACTTCCTCTTCAGTCGGTGTAGGCGCCACAGGAACAACTTCCCGCGCTGCGCTACTATCCTGTTCGAGAGGGGGTGTAATTACATCATCAAGTTCTACCTTCCTCCCACTTACTTCTTTCGAGAGAAACTCTTTCTCTAGAAAGGATCCGTTCTTGGCAACAAAGGTTTTACCTTCGGATCTAAGATAGAAGGTATACCCAATAGTTTCCTTAGGGTATCCTATGAATACGCATTTCTCCGCTTTGGGTTCGAGCTTTTCTGGTTGAAGTTTCTTCACATAAGCATCTCAGCCCCAAACTTTAAGAAACGACAACTTAGGTTTCTTGCCAAACCATAGTTCATACGGTGTCGTCTCAACGGATTTAGACGGTGCCCTATTTAAAGTGAATGCTGAAGTTTCTAATGCGTATCCCCAAAATGATAGCGGTAAGTCGGTAAGAGACATCATAGATCGTACCATATCTAATAAAGTGCGATTACGACATTCAGACACTCCGTTGCGTTGCGGTGTGCCAGGCGGCGTCAGTTGTGAAACGATTCCACACTTCCTTAGGTGTGTGCCAAACTCGTGACTCAAATATTCTCCTCCACGATCAGATCGTAGACACTTGATTTTTCTGTCACGTTGATTCTCGACCTCACTCTGAAATTCCTTGAACTTTTCAAATGTCTCAGATTTGTGCTTCATCAAGTAGATATACCCATACCTACTCAAATCATCAGTGAGAGTGAGAACATAACGATAGCCACCGCGAGCTTCAACGTTCATTGGACCACATACATCAGTATGTATTATTTCCAATAAGTCGGTTGCTCTCTCCATTATACCTGAGAATGGAGTCTTAGTCATCTTGCCCATGAGGCACGGTTCACATGTGTCAAATGATTCAAAATCAAGAGACTCTAATAGTCCATCAGTATGGAGCTTCTTCATGCGCTTAACGCCGATATGACCTAGGCGGCAGTGCCACAAGTATGTGGGACTATCATTATCAACTTTACATCTTTTGGTACTCACACTATGAATATGTGTAACATCACGATCGAGATTCATCAAGAATAAACCATTCACGAGCGGAGCATGACCATAAAACATATCACTCATATAAATAGAACAACCATTATTCTCTGACTTAAATGAGTAGTCGTCTCGCATTAAGCAAGACCCGAATACAATGTTCATGCTTAAAGTTGGTACTAAATAACAATTATTAAGGTTTAAAACTAATCCCGACGGTAGATGTAGAGGTAGCGTGCCGACGGCGATCACATCGACCTTTGAACCATTCCCGACGCGCATCGTCACCTCGTCCTTGGCCAGTCTCCGCTTATTCCGCAGTTCCTGCTTTGAGTTGAAAATGAGAGCAACAACACCGGTATCAAATACCCAGGAGCTACTACGAGCGCTGGTAAGGTACACATCAATAACATGTATATCACATATACCTTCGACGTTGCCGGCTTTCTTATCCGCTAAGTATTTGGGGCAGTTCCGCTTCGAGTGACCTTTTCCCTTGCAATAGAAGCACTCAGTCTCAGGCTTGGGTCCATTCTTTTTCTTCTTCCCGGCATCTGGCTTACCGGGCGCGACAACAGCTTTGTCGTCTTTCTTGAAGTTCTTCTTACCCTTGCCCTTCTTGAAACTAGTGGTCTTGTTGACCATCAACACTTGATGCTCTTTCTTGACTTCTACTTCTGCAGACTTGAGCATCGAGTACAACTCGGGAATGGTCTTCTCCATCCCTTGCATGTTGTAGTTAAGCACAAAGCCTTTGTAGCTTGGTGGGAGAGACTGGAGGATTCTGTCAATTATAGCATCATCCGGAAGTTCGACTCCAAGTGAAGTGAGACGATCGTGTAACCCAGACATTTTGAGTATGTGCTCACTGACAAAACTGTTCTCCTCCATCTTACAATTAAAGAACTTGTCGGAGACTTCATATCTCTCGACACGGGCATGAGCTTGAAAAACTAGCTTCAGCTCTTGGAACATCTCATATGCTCCGTGTTGCTCAAAACGCCTTTGGAGCCCCGTTTCTAAACTGTATAACATGCCACACCTAACCACAGAGTAGTCATCACTCCGCGTTTGCCAGACGTTCAGAATGTCCTGGGCTGCTGCGGGAGCGGGAGGGTCACCTAGTGGCGCATCAAGGACATAAGCCTTTTTAGCTGCTTCAAGGATGAGCTTCAAGTTGCGAACCCAGTCCGCATAGTTGCTACCATCATCTTTCATCTTGTTTTTCTCTAGGAATGCGTTGAAATTGAGGTTGACGTTGGCCATCTACAATATTTATAAAGACAACTTTTAGACTAAGTTCATGACAATTAAGTTCATTTAATCAAATTAAGTATGAACTCCCACTTAAATCGACATCCCTCTAGTCATCTAAGTGATACATGATCCATGTTGACTAACCCGTGTCCGATCATCACGTGAGACGGACTAGTCACCATGGTGAGCAACTCCATGCTGATCGTATTCAACCATACGACTCATGTTCGACCTTTCGGTCTCTTGTATTCGAGGTCATGTCTGTACATGCTAAGCTCGTCGAGTCAACCTAGGTGTTTCGCGTGTGTAAATCTGGCTTACACCCGTTGTATGCGAATGTTAGAATCTATCACACCCGATCATCACGTGGTGCTTCGAGACAACGAACCTTTGCAATGGTGCACACTTAGGGGAATACGTTCTTGAAATTTTAAGAGGGATCATCTTATTATGCTACCGTCATTCTAAGCAATAAGATGTAAAACATGATAAACATCACAATGCAATCATATAGTGACATGATATGGCCATTATCATCTTTGATCTTTCGATCTCCATCTTCAGGCATCGCATGATCATCATCGTCACCGGCGTGACACCATGATCTCCATCATCGTGTCTCCGTGAAGTCGTCACGCCAACTACTACTATCACTACTACTATAGCTAACCGTTAGCAATGAAGTAAAAGTAGTAAGCACATGGCATTGCATCTCATACAATAAATTAAGACAACTCCTATGGCTCCTGCCGGTTGTCATACTCATCGACATGCAAGTCGTGAAACCTATTACAATAACATGATCATCTCATACATCATACATGCAACATCACAACTTTGGCCATATCACATCACATGTCAAACCCTGCAAAAACAAGTTAGACGTCCTCTAATTGTTGTTGCAAGTTTTACGTGGCTGATTTGGGTTTCTAGCAAGAACGCCTTCTTACCTACGTGACAGCCACAACGATGATACGCCAAAGCTATTTACCCTTCATAAGGACCCTTTTCATCAAATCCAATCCGACTAGAGTAGGAGAGACAGACACCCGCTAGCCACCTTTATGCACGGTGTGCATGTCTGTCGGTGGAACCAGTCTCACGTAAGCATACGTGTAAAGTCGGTCCGGGCCGCTTCATCCCACAATACCGCCGGAAAAGAATAAGACTAGTAGCGGAAAGAAAATTGACAAATCATCGCCCACAACTTTTGTGTTCTACTCGTGCATAGAATCTACGCATAGAAAACCTGGCTCGGATGCCACTGTTGGGTTACGTACCATAAATTCAAAATTTTCCTACGCATATTCAGATCTTCCTATGGAGAGACCAGCAACGAGAGAGGGGTAAGAGCATCTTAATACCTTTGAAGATCGCTAAGCGGAAGCGTTGCTAGAACGCGGTTGATGGAGTCGTACTCGCGGCGATTCAGATCGCGGTGATTCCGATCTAGTGCCGAACTACGGCACCTCCGCGTTCAACACACGTGCAGCCCGGTGACGTCTCCTGCACCTTGATCCAGCAAGGAGGAGGGAGAGGTGTTGGAATTATGCTCTAGAGGCAATAATAAATGTATAGTTATTATTATAATTCCTGTATCAAGATAATAGTTTATTATCCATGCTATAATTGTATTGAATGAAGACTCATTTACATGTGTGGATACATGGACAAAACACCGTCCCTAGCATGCCTCTAGTTGGCTAGCCAGTTGATCGATGATAGTCAGTGTCTTCTGATTATGAACAAGGTGTTGTTGCTTGATAACTGGATCACGTCATTGGGAGAATCACGTGATGGATTAGACCCAAACTAATAGACGTAGCATGTTGATCGTGTCATTTTGTTGCTACTGTTTTCTGCGTGTCAAGTATTTATTCCTATGACCATGAGATCATATAACTCACTGACACCGGAGGAATGCTTTGTGTGTATCAAACGTTGCAACGTAACTGGGTGACTATAAAGATGCTCTACAGGTATCTCCGAAGGTGTTAGTTGAGTTAGTATGGATCAAGACTGGGATTTGTCACTCCGTGTGACGGAGAGGTATCTCGGGGCCCACTCGGTAATACAACATCACACACAAGCCTTGCAAGCAATGTAACTTAGTGTAAGTTACGGGATCTTGTATTACGGAACGAGTAAAGAGACTTGCCGGTAAACGAGATTGAAATAGGTATGCGGATACTGACGATCGAATCTCGGGCAAGTAACATACCGAAGGACAAAGGGAATGACATACGGGATTATACGAATCCTTGGCACTGAGGTTCAAACGATAAAGATCTTCGTAGAATATGTAGGATCCAATATGGGCATCCAGGTCCCGCTGTTGGATATTGACCGAGGAGTCTCTCGGGTCATGTCTACATAGTTCTCGAACCCGCAGGGTCTGCACACTTAAGGTTCGACGTTGTTTTATGCGTATTTGAGTTATATGGTTGGTTACCGAATGTTGTTCGGAGTCCCGGATGAGATCACGGACGTCACGAGGGTTTCCGGAATGGTCCGGAAACGAAGATTGATATATAGGATGACCTCATTTGATTACCGGAAGGTTTTCGGAGTTGCCGGGAGTGTACCGGGAATGACGAATGGGTTCCGGGAGTTCACCGGAGGGGGGCAACCCACTCCGGGGAAGCCCATAGGTATTTGTGGGGGTCACACCAGCCCTTAGTGGGCTGGTGGGACAGCCCACCAAATCCTATGCGCCAAGGAAGAAAAATCAAAGGAAGAAGGAAAAAAAGAGGAAGAAGTGGGAAGGGGGAAGGACTCCCTCCCACCAAACCAAGTAGGACTCGGTTTGGGGGGGGAGAGTCCTCCCCCTGGCTCGGCCGACCCCTTGGGGTTCCCTTGGACCCCAAGGCAAGGTCCCCCTCCCTCCTCCTATATATATGGGGCTTTTAGGGCAGATTTGAGACGACTTTCTCACGGCTGCCCGACCACATACCTCCATAGTTTTTCCTCTAGATCGCGTTTCTGCGGAGCTCGGGCGGAGCCCTGCTGAGACAAGATCATCACCAACCTCCGGAGCGCCGTCACGCTTCCGGAGAACTCTTCTACCTCTCCGTCTCTCTTGCTGGATCAAGAAGGCCGAGATCATCGTCGAGCTGTACGTGTGCTGAACGCGGAGGTGCCGTCCGTTCGGTACTAGATCGTGGGACTGATCGCGGGATTGTTCGCGGGGCGGATCGAGGGACGTGAGGATGTTCCACTACATCAACCGCGATCTCTAATCGCTTCTGCTGTACGATCTACAAGGGTACGTAGATCACTCATCCCCTCTCGTAGATGGATATCACCATGATAGGTCTTCGTGCGCGTAGGAAAATTTTTGTTTCCCATGCGACGTTCCCCAACAGTGGCATCATGAGCTAGGTTCATGCGTAGATGTCTTCTCGAGTAGAACACAAAAGGTTTTGTGGGCGGTGATGTGCGTTTTGCTGCCCTCCTTAGTCTTTTCTTGATTCCGCGGTATTGTTGGATTGAAGCGGCTTGGACCGACATTACTCGTACGCTTACGAGAGACTGGTTTCATCGTTACGAGTAACCCCCTTTGCTCAAAGATGACTGGCAAGTGACGGTTTCTCCAACTTTAGTTGAATCGGATTTGACCGAGGAGGTCCTTGGATGAGGTTAAATAGCAACTCATATATCTCCGTTGTGGTGTTTGCGTAAGTAAGATGCGATCCTACTAGATACCCTTGGTCACCACGTAAAACATGCAAGAACAAAATTAGAGGACGTCTAACTTGTTTTTGCAGGGTATGATTGTGATGTGATATGGCC
The DNA here is from genome assembly GCF_904849725.1 of Hordeum vulgare subsp. vulgare. Taxonomy (NCBI): domain Eukaryota; kingdom Viridiplantae; phylum Streptophyta; class Magnoliopsida; order Poales; family Poaceae; genus Hordeum; species Hordeum vulgare. The sequence continues at coordinate 372,860,945 of NC_058519.1, forward strand.
AATGATGTGATGTGATATATTGGATGTATGAGATGATCATGTTGTAATAGAAATATCGACTTGCACGTCGATGGTACGGCAACCGGCAGGAGCCATAGGGTTGTCTTTATACTAACATATGTGCTTGCAGATGCGTTTACTATTTTGCTAGGATGTAGCTTTAGTAGTGATAGCATAAGTAGCACGACAACCCCGATGGCGACACGTTGATGGAGATCATGATGATGGAGATCATGGTGTGGCGCCGGTGACAAGAAGATCGTGCCGGTGCTTTGGTGATGGAGATCAAGAAGCACGTGACGATGGCCATATCATGTCACTTATGAATTGCATGTGATGTTAATCCTTTTATGCACCTTATTTTGCTTAGAACGACGGTAGCATTATGAGGTGATCTCTCACTAAAATTTCAAGACGAAATTGTGTTCTCCCCGACTGTGCACCGTTGCTACAGTTCGTCGTTTCGAGACACCACGTGATGATCGGGTGTGATAGACTCAACGTTCACATACAACGGGTGCAAAACAGTTGCGCACGTGGAACACTCGGGTTAAGCTTGACGAGCCTAGCATGTGCAGACATGGCCTCGGAACACATGAGACCGAAAGGTCGATCATGAATCATATAGATGATATGATTAGCATAGGGATCTTACCACTAAAACTACTCCCGACTCACGTGATGATCGGACTTGGGATAGTGTAGGTGGATCATGAACCACTCAAATGACTAGAGAGATGTACTTTTTGAGTGGGAGTTTAGCATGTAATTTGATTAAGTTGAACTCTAATTATCTTGAACATAGTCTAAGTCCACTTTGAATATATTTGTGTTGTAGATCATGGCTCACGCAAGTGTCATCCTCAATTTTAATACGTTCCTAGAGAAAGCTAAATTGAAAGATGATGGAAGCAACTTTGTAGACTGGTCTCGTAATCTTAAGCTAATCTTACAAGCTGGAAAGAAGGATTATGTCCTTAATGCTGCGCTAGGAGATGAACCACCCGCTACGGCTGATCAGGATGTTAAGAACACTTGGTTAGCGCGTAAGGAGGACTACTCAATAGTTCAATGTGCAGTCTTGTATGGCTTAGAACTGGGACTTCAACGTCGCTTTGAGCGTCATGGAGCATTTGAGATGTTCCAGGAGTTGAAGTTTATCTTTCAGAAGAACGCCCGGATCGAGAGGTATGAGACCTCCGATAAATTCTATGCTTGCAAGATGGAGGAAAACTCGTCTGTCAGTGAACATGTGCTCAAAATGTCTGGGTACTCAAACCGTCTAGCTGAACTGGGGATTGAACTCCCGCAAGAAGCTATCACTGACAGAATCCTCCAATCACTGCCGCCAAGCTATAAAGGCTTTGTGTTGAACTACAACATGCAAGGGATGAACAAGTCTCCCGGCGAGTTGTTTGCGATGCTGAAAGTCGCAGAGTCTGAACTCCGTAAAGAACATCAAGTGTTGATGGTAAGCAAGACCACTAGTTTCAAGAGAAACGACAAAGGCAAGAAGGGCAATTCAAAGAAGAGCGGCAAGCCTGTTGCCAATCCGCCGAAGAAACCCAAGGCTGGACCTAAGCCTGAAACAGAGTGCTTCTATTGCAAGGGTATGGGTCACTGGAAGCGCAATTGCCCCAAGTATCTGGCAGATAAGAAGGCGGGCAAAGAAAAATCAGGTATATTTGATATACATGTTATTGATGTGTACTTAACCAGCTCTCGTAGTAGTGCCTGGGTATTCGATACCGGTTCTGTTGCTCACATTTGCAACTCGAAGCAGGAACTGCGGAATAGACGAAGGCTGGCGAAAGACGAAGTGACAATGCGCGTAGGAAACGGTTCCAAGGTTGATGCAATCGCCGTCGGCACAGTGTCACTTCAACTTCCATCGGGATTAGTGATGAACTTAAATCATTGTTATTTAGTGCCTGCGTTGAGCATGAACATTATATCTGGATCTTGTTTATTGCGAGACGGTTACTCTTTTAAGTCTGAGAATAATGGTTGTTCTATTTCTATGAGTAACATCTTTTATGGTCATGCACCGAATGTGAGAGGATTGTTCATATTGAATCTTGATAGAGATACGCATATACATAACATTGAGACCAAAAGAGTTAGAGTAAACAATGATAGCGCCATATTTTTGTGGCACTGCCGCTTGGGTCATATTGGTGTAAAGCGCATGAAGAAACTCCATGCTGATGGACTTTTGGAGTCACTTGACTTTGATTCACTTGACACGTGCGAACCATGCCTCATGGGCAAGATGACTAAGACTCCGTTCTCCGGAACAATGGAGCGTGCAAGTGACTTGTTGGAAATCATACATACCGATGTGTGTGGTCCAATGAGCGTGGAGGCACGCGGCGGATATCGTTATTTTCTCACCTTCACTGACGATCTAAGTAGATATGGTTATGTCTACTTGATGAAGCACAAGTCTGAAACATTTGAAAAGTTCAAGCAATTTCAGAGTGAAGTAGAAAATCATCGTAACAAGAAGATCAAGTTCCTACGGTCTGATCGTGGGGGTGAGTATCTGAGTTTCGAGTTTGGTACTCACTTAAGACAATGTGGAATTGTTTCGCAGTTAACACCGCCTGGAACACCACAGCGTAATGGTGTGTCCGAACGTCGTAATCGTACTTTATTAGAAATTGTGCGATCTATGATGTCTCTTACTGATTTGCCGTTGTCGTTTTGGGGTTATGCATTAAAAACAGCTGCATTCACTTTAAATAGGGCACCATCGAAATCCGTTGAGACGACACCATACGAACTGTGGTATGGCAAAAGGCCAAAGTTGTCGTTTCTTAAAGTTTGGGGATGTGATGCTTATGTCAAAAAGCTTCAGCCTGAAAAGCTGGAACCCAAAGCGGAAAAGTGCGTCTTCATAGGCTACCCAAAAGAGACAGTTGGGTACACCTTCTATCTCAAATCCGAGGGCAAAGTGTTTGTTGCTAAAAACGGAACTTTTCTCGAGAAGGAGTTTCTCTCGGGAGAATTGAGTGGGAGGAAGATAGAACTTGACAAGGTTGTCGAACCTCTCATCCCTCTGGATGGTGGCGCAGGGCAAGGGGAAACCCCTGTGATTGCGACGCCGGTTGAGGAGGAAGTTAATGATGATGATCATGAAACTCCAATTCAAGTTTCTGTTGAACCACGCAGGTCGACGAGATCACGCGCTGCTCCAGAGTGGTACGGTAATCCCGTCTTGACAATCATGTTGTTAGACAACAATGAACCTACAAATTATGAAGAAGCAATGGTGGGCCTAGATTCCAACAAATGGCTAGAAGCCATGAAATCCGAGATAGGATCCATGTATGAGAACAAAGTATGGACTTTGGAGATACTACCTGAGGGCCGCAAGGCTATTCAGAACAAATGGATCTTTAAGAAGAAGACGGACGCTGACGGTAATGTGACCGTTTATAAAGCTCGACTTGTGGCAAAGGGTTTTCCACAAGTTCCAGGAATTGACTACGATGAGACTTTCTCTCCCGTAGCGTTAAGTCCGTCAGAATCATGTTAGCAATAGCTGCATTTTTCGATTATGAAATTTGGCAGATGGATGTCAAAACGGCGTTCCTTAACGGTTTCCTTAAGGAAGAGTTGTATATGATGCAACCCGAAGGTTTTGTCGATCCTAAAAATGCTGACAAGGTGTGCAAGCTCCAGCGATCCATTTATGGACTGGTGCAAGCATCTCGGAGTTGGAACAAACGCTTTGATGAGGTGATCAAAGCATTTGGTTTTATACAAGTGGTTGGAGAATCTTGTATTTACAAGAAAGTGAGTGGGAGCTCTGTGGCGTTTCTAATATTGTATGTGGATGACATATTACTGATTGGAAACAACGTAGAGCTTTTGGAGAGCATAAAAGGTTACTTGAATAAAAGTTTCTCTATGAAGGACCTAGGAGAAGCTGCTTACATTCTAGGCATTAAGATCTATAGGGATAGATCAAAACGCCTGGTAGGACTTTCACAAAGCACATACCTTGATAAAGTTTTGAAGAGGTTCAAAATGGAACAGTCCAAGAAAGGGTTCTTGCCAGTGTTACAAGGTACGAGATTGAGTAAGACTCAGTGCCCAGCAATTGATGAAGATAGAGAGCATATGCGCTCCGTCCCCTATGCTTCAGCCATAGGCTCTATCATGTATGCGATGCTGTGCACTAGACCGGATGTTAGCCTGGCCATAAGTATGGCAGGCAGGTTCCAGAGTAATCCAGGAGTGGATCACTGGACAGCGGTCAAGAATATCCTAAAGTACCTGAAAAGGACTAAGGAGATGTTTCTCGTGTATGGAGGTGACGAAGAGCTCGCGTAAAAGGTTACGTCGATGCAAGCTTTGACACAGATCCGGACGACTCTAAGTCGCAAACCAGATACGTATATATTCTTAATGGGGGTGCAGTAAGCTGGTGCAGTTCCAAGCAAAGCGTCGTAGCAGATTCTACATGTGAAGCGGAATACATGGCTGCCTCGGAGGCGGCTAAGGAGGGTGTCTGAATGAAGCAGTTCATGACGGATCTTGGAGTGGTGCCAAGTGCACTGGATCCAATAACCTTGTTCTGTGACAACACTGGTGCCATTGCCTTAGCAAAGGAACCAAGGTTTCACAAGAAGACCAGACACATCAAACGACGCTTCAACCTCATCCGCGACTACGTCGAGGAGGAGGACGTAAATATATGCAAAGTGCACACGGATCTGAATGTAGCAGACCCGCTGACTAAGCCTCTTCCACGGCCAAAACATGATCGACACCAGAACTGTATGGGTGTTAGATTTATTACAATGTAATTCACATGGTGATGTGAGGGCTAGATTATTGACTCTAGTGCAAGTGGGAGACTGTTGGAATTATGCTCTAGAGGCAATAATAAATGTATAGTTATTATTATAATTCCTGTATCAAGATAATAGTTTATTATCCATGCTATAATTGTATTGAATGAAGACTCATTTACATGTGTGGATACATGGACAAAACACCGTCCCTAGCATGCCTCTAGTTGGCTAGCCAGTTGATCGATGATAGTCAGTGTCTTCTGATTATGAACAAGGTGTTGTTGCTTGATAACTGGATCACGTCATTGGGAGAATCACGTGATGGATTAGACCCAAACTAATAGACGTAGCATGTTGATCGTGTCATTTTGTTGCTACTGTTTTCTGCGTGTCAAGTATTTATTCCTATGACCATGAGATCATATAACTCACTGACACCGGAGGAATGCTTTGTGTGTATCAAACGTTGCAACGTAACTGGGTGACTATAAAGATGCTCTACAGGTATCTCCGAAGGTGTTAGTTGAGTTAGTATGGATCAAGACTGGGATTTGTCACTCCGTGTGACGGAGAGGTATCTCGGGGCCCACTCGGTAATACAACATCACACACAAGCCTTGCAAGCAATGTAACTTAGTGTAAGTTACGGGATCTTGTATTACGGAACGAGTAAAGAGACTTGCCGGTAAACGAGATTGAAATAGGTATGCGGATACTGACGATCGAATCTCGGGCAAGTAACATACCGAAGGACAAAGGGAATGACATACGGGATTATACGAATCCTTGGCACTGAGGTTCAAACGATAAAGATCTTCGTAGAATATGTAGGATCCAATATGGGCATCCAGGTCCCGCTGTTGGATATTGACCGAGGAGTCTCTCGGGTCATGTCTACATAGTTCTCGAACCCGCAGGGTCTGCACACTTAAGGTTCGACGTTGTTTTATGCGTATTTGAGTTATATGGTTGGTTACCGAATGTTGTTCGGAGTCCCGGATGAGATCACGGACGTCACGAGGGTTTCCGGAATGGTCCGGAAACGAAGATTGATATATAGGATGACCTCATTTGATTACCGGAAGGTTTTCGGAGTTGCCGGGAGTGTACCGGGAATGACGAATGGGTTCCGGGAGTTCACCGGAGGGGGGCAACCCACTCCGGGGAAGCCCATAGGTATTTGTGGGGGTCACACCAGCCCTTAGTGGGCTGGTGGGACAGCCCACCAAATCCTATGCGCCAAGGAAGAAAAATCAAAGGAAGAAGGAAAAAAAGAGGAAGAAGTGGGAAGGGGGAAGGACTCCCTCCCACCAAACCAAGTAGGACTCGGTTTGGGGGGGGAGAGTCCTCCCCCTGGCTCGGCCGACCCCTTGGGGTTCCCTTGGACCCCAAGGCAAGGTCCCCCTCCCTCCTCCTATATATATGGGGCTTTTAGGGCAGATTTGAGACGACTTTCTCACGGCTGCCCGACCACATACCTCCATAGTTTTTCCTCTAGATCGCGTTTCTGCGGAGCTCGGGCGGAGCCCTGCTGAGACAAGATCATCACCAACCTCCGGAGCGCCGTCACGCTTCCGGAGAACTCTTCTACCTCTCCGTCTCTCTTGCTGGATCAAGAAGGCCGAGATCATCGTCGAGCTGTACGTGTGCTGAACGCGGAGGTGCCGTCCGTTCGGTACTAGATCGTGGGACTGATCGCGGGATTGTTCGCGGGGCGGATAGAGGGACGTGAGGACGTTCCACTACATCAACCGCGATCTCTAATCGCTTCTGCTGTACGATCTACAAGGGTACGTAGATCACTCATCCCCTCTCGTAGATGGACATCACCATGATAGGTCTTCGTGCGCGTAGGAAAATTTTTGTTTCCCATGCGACGTTCCCCAACAAGAGGTTGGGGAAGAACTCCAGCAGCACGACGGCATGGTGTCGATGGAAAGACGAGGTCTCCCGGCAGGGCTTCGCCAAGCACCGGCAGAGAAGAGGAGGAAGAAGGGCAGGGCTGCGCCGAGGGAGAGGGAGAAGTCTGTCTCCCAAAGGCCAAAACCCCTATCTATTCATAGGAGGAAGGGGAGGGGCTGCGCCACCCCTAGGGTTCCCTCCCTAGGGGCCGGCGGCCACCAGATGGGAAAGGGGGGCGGCGGCTAGGGTGGGGAGGGGGTGGCGCACCACGTGGTGGGCCTTAGGCCCACCTGGCTTAGGGTTTGCCCCCCCCCCTTTTCTCTCCCCCACGCATTGGGCTGAGTGGGGAGGCGCACCAGCCCACCTAGGGGCTGGTTCCCTTCCCCACTTGGCCCACCTTACCTCCCGGGGTCGTTACCCCCCTTCGGTGGACCCCCGGGGCCACCTCCGGTGGTCTCGGTACGTTACCGGTGATGCCCGAAACACTTCCGGTATCTGAAATCATCCGTCCTATATATCAATCTTTACCTCCGGACCATTCCGGAGCTCCTCGTGACGTCCGGGATCTCATACCGGACTCCGAACAACTTTCGGTAACCTCGTATAACAATTCCCTATAACCCTAACGTCATTGAACCTTAAGTGTGTAGACCCTACGGGTTCGGGAGACAGGCAGACATGACCGAGACGCCTCTCTGGCCAATAACCATCAGCAGGGTCTGGATACCCATGGTGGCTCCCACTTGCTCCACGATGATCTCATCGGATGAACCATGATGTCAAGGATTCAATCAATCCCGTATACGATTCCCTTTGTCTGTCGGTATAGAACTTGCCCGAGATTCGATCATCGCTATACCTATACCTTGTTCAATCTCGTTACCGGTAAGTCTCTTTACTCATTCCGTAGCACGTCATTGTGTGACTAACTCCTTAGTCACATTGATCTCATGATGATGTTCTACCGAGTGGGCCCAGAGATACCTCTCGATCACACGGAGTGACAGATCCCGATCTCGATTCGTACCAACCCAACAGACACTTTCGGAGGTACCCGTCGTGCACCTTTATAGTCACCCAGTTACGTGTGACGTTTGATACACCCAAAGCACTCCTATGGTATCCGGGAGTTGCACAATCTCACGATCGAAGGAAAAGACACTTGACATTAGAAAAGCTTTAGCATACGAACAATACGATCTAGTGTTATGCTTAGGATTGGGTCTTGTCCATCACATCATTCTCCCAATGATGTGATCCCGTTATCAATGCCATCTAATGCCCATGATCAGGAAACCATGATCATCTATTGACTAACGAGCTAGCCCACTAGAGGCTTGCTAGGGACACATTGTGATCTATTTATTCACACATGTATTATTGTTTCCTGTTAATACAATTATAGCATGAACAATAAACGATTATCATGAACAGGGAAATATGATAATAACCATTTTTTATTGCCTCTAGGGCATATTTCCAACATCAATCTTTACCTCCGGACCATTCTGGAGCTCCTCGTGACGTCCGGGATCTCATCCGGGGCTCCGAACATCCTTTGGTAACCTCGTATAACAATTCCCTATAACCCTAGCGTCATCGAACCTTAAGTGTGTAGACCCTACGGGTTCGGGAGGCATGTAGACATGACCGAGACACTCTCCAGCCAATAACCATCAGCGGGATCTGGATACCCATGGTGGCTCCCACATGTTCCACGATGATCTCATCGGATGAACCACAATGTCAATGATTCAATCAATCCCGTATACAATTCCCTTTGTCTGTCGGTATATAACTTGCCCGAGATTCGATCGTCGGTATGCCTATACCTTCTTCAATATCGTTACCGGTAAGTCTCTTTACTCGTTCCATAGCACGTCATCCTGTGACTAACTCCTTAGTCACATTGATCTCATGATGATGTTCTACCGAGTGGGCCCAGAGATACCTCTCCGTCACACGGAGTGACAAATCCCGATCTCGATTCGTACCAACCCAACAGACACTTTCAGAGGTACCCGTAGTGCACCTTTATAGTCACCCAGTTACGTTGTAACGTTTGATACACCCAAAGCACTCCTACGGTATCCGGGAGTTGCACAATCTCACGGTCGAAGGAAAAGACACTTGACATTAGAAAAGCTTTAGCATACAAACAATACGATCTAGTGCTATGCTTAGGATTGGGTCTTGTCCATCACATCATTCTCCCAATGATGTGATCCCGTTATCAATGACTTCTAATGCCCATGATTAAGAAACCATGATCATCTATTGATCAACGAGCTAGCCAACTAGAGGCTTGCTAGGGACACATTGTGATCTATTTATTCACACATGTATTATTGTTTCCTGTTAATACAATTATAGCATGAATAATAGACGATTATCATGAACAAATAAATATGATAATAACCATTTTATTATTGCCTCTAGGGCATATTTCCAACAACGCCCCCGTGCGCGCCACACAATATAAGTCCGTCCTGGTGGAGGGGTTCGAGGAGGAGCTGTGTACCTGCTCCTCGAGGATCTACGGCGGTGGGCGAAGGACCACCCAGATCTCCCTGTGCTCGTGGAGGTGGTTATGGAACTCTGCCACACGCCCACACCCTGCTCGCCCGCTTCCCTTTCGGAGACTTCCTCCTATCCCATTGCCTCCCTCAAAATCCCTCAGCACCGACACGGTCTCATATCGGGACACCGTTCTCTGCAAATGTGAGCAGTTCTCCATGCACCCACGCAACGCTGCCGACCGCAGCCTTCAACGCCTCTAGTGGACTCTGCCAAACACCATGCCGCCGCATCCTCCCATGCAATACCTATAGGTCTTCGTCTGTCACGGGCAGGGCCCTTCATGCTTCCACTGCTCAACTTGTTGCACGGACGCATCGTCTCAGGTTAGCACCTGCGTTTTGACTAGCTTGAATAAGAGGTTGCAAGATCCTGGGGTTCTTCGTCTCGAATTGCAAAGCATGGTTCGGTAAGGATTCTGATGTGTATCATCTTCAATCTATTGGAGATAAGACTTTTACCCAAAGTTTTACTGTAAAACTGATGATTAACTCCAGCTAAAATTTTTAGAGGTCTTCTCCTGCCCTTGACGGGGTCTTCTCCTGCTATAAGGTGCCCAGGTGACGACGCTGCCCCACGGCTCTCATCGGCGCCTAGCAACACTGCCCCTGACGGCTTTCCCTCCCATGCCACATCTCTTCCCTCTTACGTAGGCTGATATGTTCAATGCATGGAGGCATCGATCTAGACCCCGTGAACACAATGGACTGGATCCACTCTCTTCCATGCCTCTCTCCTCTGTTAATCCCTCCTCTTATTCTTCTCTCTCCCCTGATTAGCTTTTCCTATCTGAATTGCAGCATGAAGGACGCTGGATTGAGTGCAGGCGGACGACTAGGATCAACAACGGCAGCAGAGTTATTACATTGTGATGGCGGTTTCTTGGCTGTAGTGAATAGAAAATTTGGTTGCCAAATCATGTACTGTTTGGTAGTCTTGTTCATCATTGTTGTACCATGGAGACTCCTTGCAGCTATTGTACTCGTCTTTTTTTATATTTCATTTACTTGTTTGCTTCATTTATTCTTGCTTTGAACACATGATTGTGTATTAGTTTGCAGGACTAAACATGTTCAATAAAAGCCTGCAGAATTTGTAGCCAGAATTAATAGCACACTGCAATGTTTGAGGAGCACTCAGTTAATAATATGTAAGGTGGTAGAAGGAATTTTACATGAACCTATAGGTGTGTCTGTCCATTCTAGAGGAATGTGTGCATGAAGTGACAACTTTCTTGATGGAACAAACCAAGTTTGATTTTACTTTTTCCCGCTTGATATTCTGCTTCATTTTCTTCTATGTTTTACTACAAGTACTATGCCTCTCATGTGCAGTATTTTAGCTGATCTAATGTATTTAACACTGCCTTATTTAGGTGGATATGATGTATTAAAAAGTCTTTAATAAATATGCTTAAATGGAGATGTCGCTGCTCAAATCCAAATGTGTTGAAGAATGCATGCATGTGTATTGCATGGTTTTCCATCGGAGCACCTTTGGAGGAAGAAGTCCACCTCAAGCCATCAGAGTGAAATTCTCATTGCCATAACCAGCTTTCACAGGGAAGCATAAGGTGATCTATGATCTTCACGTAGTATGTAGATTCTTGAAGAAATCTAATATATCTCTTATGTAGAATTTGTATGTAGATTTTGTGACAGTTTGTCACATTCAAAACTACAATACGTGACAAATGTTTTGGTTACCGTATTTTTTGCCAGATCATATCATGAGTTACTATTTGCATGTACTGTAGCTTCATGAAGAAAAGAAATAGGATAAATTTTCTAGCCTTATATTAATTTATTTTTACTGTAATGTCAAAGAATTAAAGCACTCAAGTTCTGGACCTTTCTAGTAGTTTTTTTGTCTAATATGTTACCTTTTACACAAGTGGGGCTTATGTGATAACTTGGCGTCTGCATCTTTGTTGTGTCTGAATTTAGTGGCAACAGATTGAGGAACTTAACGTGAATGGCAATATCGTGGACCAGTGGACAAGGTTGATGTCACGGAGTCAGCAGAAAGGCTTTTGGAAGTAGACGAGGCGATATTGTGTTATTTCTTCTCTTAATTAACTTTACATGATATGTGTAAAGTGCAGGCTATACCAAGGTTGATGATATCAAAATGATGTAACAAATTATCCATCTCTTGATTGGTCAGATTGCTCATACAGTACCTATTCATTGCTGATATGAAATTTGGAAAAGGCAATACGAATCTTCCTCCATTGAATGGTTGTATTATGCCCTCGGTATCAATGAGTTCCTTGTTTACAAAGTAAGCAATCACCCTAAATTTTTTCATTCCTTTGGTAGTTGTGGATGCACTACAGTAGTTGAGGGACAAAAACCAATCCATTAGCTCAGGCAAAAAAGGCAATCGACTAGAGCTGGCACAACATTCACATAGGTTTTTAATTTTTATATCATAGTGTTTTTGTAAATTGTCAATAAACTAATTTAAATTCAATACATGACATAATTTTGATTGCCACATGATTCACGTTGAAAGTTTTAATTCAAGCACTATTGTACTATTTGTAATAAAATATTAGGATTAGTAAAATCTCACGTAAATATATAGTTGATACCATTGTTCTTTCAAACCCCTTACCAAAATACACTTCTAGCTCCAAAGTGAGTAGTTGACTTAATAATTATATTGAAGTTACCAATGGTTAGCAAAAATTGATAGAAATGGTTTTTTTATGTGTTCACTACAAACTTGCATCAAATTTTGTTCTATAGTGCCTTTATGTGAGATTATGCTCTGAGTTTACAGGAAAATGAAAAGCTAGCATGTGAACTTTAGTATGGCCATGAAAAGGTATTCATTTACATTTGAAACATATAATTTTATTTTTTAAAAATTATGTGTGTATGAAGCAAAAAAAAAAGGGTGTTAATCCCAAGAGCACTATGAATTCTTTCAAAAGTACAAAAGCTACTGCAATAGAAACACAAAAATTACATTATGTATGTGTTGCAAGGAAAGTAATCCTTTTATTTCATTAGGATGGTATGCAAGTACATGATTCCGAACGGATAGATCACTAACAGACTTTTCTCCCATATTTTGGAGTTGGAGTCACAGATGTTGATCCAAGCACTCAATGTTGGTGATTTTTAGTTGGCGGATTATGGTGTACTGTACTGCCTCATAATCTAAGCTTCAAAACGTGTTACTGCATGAATATCGTAGTGACAACATGTGTACATTTTATTTTCCGCACACCAAGCTCCAATGCAACATGGAAACTAGATACCAATTGCTCTGAACTTTGCTCATATCAGAATCTTTTTTTTCTAAAATGGTGTCCTCTCTTATTCTCACATTACATTTTTGAATGCCTTGTAGAAGGACTTGACCCCCTTGAAAGGGGATATTTTTGTCATTGTTGGCGGCTGGGGCCTAGCTTTGTACTGTCAATTAATGTTACCGAGGTATCAACGAAATCTCACATGTCAACTCTTGAACCCCTTAATTCTATATAATGGAACTGTACATATATGTGTGTGGGGGGGATGAAGGTTTTGTTTCACAAGATTTCAGGAGTATATTGACATTGTTAAGAAAAGTAACAAAATCGAGGTGATGACAATGCTAGGGATTTTTGCAGCAATTATAAGTGGTACACAGACGCATCCTTTGGATTATTGCAATCACGAAATGTACTCTCTTCATTTGTGCTTCAATTTTGACTAATAGAATAAATAGGACATATTTCATTAACCTTTATATTGCCTCATATATATTTAGAAATTGGAATACAATGCCCTTCTCTTTACAACACATGCATACTTGAGGGAAGAACTTACACCATATAAAATGAAATTACAATGCAGTGAGTCTCCTTCCCTCCCTATGTTTTAGTTATTCCAGTTTAGTTTCACTAAACTCAAACTGCAGTCATAGATCATTATGGGTTTTGTCTGAACTTCGGTTTCTAACTGTTAATTTAGCTATTAGTTAAGAATGTGACATTATAACTGCAGGAATGATGGTATTGGCACTCATTTGCACGTTTACGGATTCACATAAGGGGTGATATTGATATGCTTTGTCAAAAGAACTCCTAGGTACCAAAGTTGGATTCCTTATGATAAACTGATACAATATGCAAATGTTGAGCCTCCTGTATTGTGAGATTTTGGAATGCAACGCCCTTCGCTTTACAACACGGGCATACTTGAGGGAAGAACTTACATCATATAAAATGAAATGACAATGCAGCGAGTCTCCTTCCCTCCCAGTACTTTAGTTATTCCAGTTTAGTTTCACTAAACTCAAACTGCAGTCATAGATCATTATGGGTTTTGTCTGAACTTTGGTTTCTAACTGTTACATATTTAGCTATTAGTTAAGAATGTGAGATTATAACCGCAGTAATGATCGTATTGGCACTCATTTGCACGTTTACGGATTCACATAGGGGTGATATTGATATGCTTTGTCAAAAGAACTCTTAGGTACCAAACTTGGACCCCGTATGATAAATTGATACATTATGCAAATGTTGAGCCTCCTGTATTGTGACATTTTCATAAAATTGCTATATCGTCGATTGATGAGTCGTCGCCTACGGTGTGTGGAGGCCCCAGGTTGAGGTCGCCGTGACATCTTGAGGGTGCACGAATGAAACGCAAATGAGTGATTCAATCTTCTCCTGCCAACCACATGGTATGTCAAAATCCATGCATATTATGACAAGCCCCCAAGCATCTATCATAAATCTAAAGGGCAGTCAAGGGGACCTGTTTTGAATGAGGTTATATGCAATATTTTTTTTGATTCACATGTTGAAAGACTTTTTGAATTATCTCATACTAGGGCATTGCATGTTCTATGTATTCAAACCGGGGATGGAAAGCACTTTGTCCATTTGACTGAACTCTAAAACCGCTTGTTTAAACCAGTGTAAGATGCACCGCAATGATGACATGGATAGTATATGGAGCAGTGCGTCACGGAGGTCACCCGGCAGGAAGTGCCTTATTTGCTTTTGAGCTGCTCGATAGTGACAGAACAAAGTAGTTGGGGACCCATGATGCCCATGATCCATGCCTCCATGGTGTTTTTCAAGCCGTCGCAAGCTGAGGGAGATATGTTGTAGATAAGTTTAAGTAGAAGTATGATATTCCCATGAAAGCTTCAACTTCTTATTCTTTATTTGTGTTTTTGGAAATGGCAATCACTTGATCTTTAAATTATGCAGCTACCTATACAAAAATATTAATTATGATCTAGCTTGTGAGGTTCTGATGCAACACAAAAAAGATTGTCATTTAAAGAAAGTAACTGTACTATTTTATTCAAATAGTTTTTATCCTGGTTGTAGGATTTGTCCCTGGTTCTCTTTTCATCATTTCTACATGTTTTGTTGTGTCTCAAAGTTGACCTTTTTACAAGTCATCTATTCTATATGTTGATGCTTTTATTTTTCAGATGTATTCTCAAGTGATACTCATATCTTTGCCTCTGTGCAATGAAAGGAATGAAAATATATATGATTGATTCTGAATTTGATATGACCTCTTGTAAACTTTTATTCCCTTTGTTGATCTGCTTCATCTGGTCGCTGGGACAAAAGTGACAATGGTGGCCAAAGCAACATCTTCCCCACCTTGGAGCTCCAAATCTGATGCCTCGGCATGAAAATATTCGGAGCATGAGGATTATATTTTGAATGGTATGCATTGGATGTGACATGAAGAGATGTCTCGCATTCACTATTGACCAGGAGGGTTGGTGGTGTGGTAGCTTAGGATGCTCTACAGACTAATGTAATTGCCCTAGTTTCTTATACATTTTTGTTTTGACTCACGGCACATTATAATTTGATTATAACATTGATTTCATGTATCATGTAAATTGTAGGATCAAATTATGAATCTTATTGTTTGCTTCATTTTCATCACTTTTTGTTGTTGTTTTCCTTGCAGGTTTTAAATGATTTAGTACAACGAAGATCTTAATTTATATTATTTTTTATATTTTTGTCGTGATACATCTTTTAGGTTGGGATATGACTGGGAAGGAGTGGGTACTTGGTTGTTGCGGAAAGGATATACAGAAAGAATGACACGAATATTTAGTGCGAGTAAATTGGATGTATGACATGTCTTTTATGGGAGTTATCATTAATGTCTAGCATATCCATGTTTTGTCCCCTGGCAACAACAACGAGCATTTAACTAGTTTTTTTCTAAAGCAGCTCTTCTCTGGATCATCAGTGGCAAAAATGGAAATAAACAGTGGCCGGGTTCCTGACGCGAGTTGACTGGACAGACAATCTTCTTCCTGGATGCCGCGTGCGTTGCATTCTTTTCCCTCCCTAAAACGCCGCACATCACAACGACACACCACCCAAAATGACCACCCGAAAAAAATAGTTGATTCTTTTGGGAGGAGGTCGTCGTCGTCGTCGTCGTCTCCGTCCACCTCCTCTCCGCCTCCGATGCCATTAACCCCACTTCCACGGCCAGCCTCTCGTCGCGAGCCCCCGTGATGCCGTCGTGGTGGAAGCGCTCCAAGTCCGCCTTCCACCTCTCCGCCACCACCGCCTCCTCCTCCTCCTCATCTGCCCCGGTCTCCCCCTCGCGTGCGTCCACCTCGCGCTCACAGCCGAGACGCGCGGGCTCCGACGACGCCGGGGACCTCCTCCTCGCGCGGCCACACCGCCAGCCGCGCCAGCTCACGCGGCAGCGGAAGCTGCGCCACGTCTACGACATCGACGCGCTGCTCGCCGACCTCGGCATCGACGTCGCCTCCTCCTCCCCGCCGCCGCACGCCAGGGGCCGCGCCTCCGCATCCGATGCCGTCGGGTTCGGTCCCCCGATCTCGAGGTCGTCCAACGCCGCGGAGGGGGTGGTAGCTCCGCCTCCGAGGTCCGCGTCGTCCCCTGTGTTGCACCCGCTGCCGTTGCCGTCACCGTCACCGAAGCCCCCCGCGGAGCTGGAGACGTCGGAGCCGGCGGGGGTCGCGGAAGGCGGGAACGAGAGGACGTCGTTGCAAATACCGAGGTAATGTTGATTCATAAATTAATAAAAATCGTTGCAACTTGCGATATCTTATTTTCCCTATCGTCGAAGACGCCGACTGCTCAGAATTGTGCGCCGTTGTGTGATTGAACGTGATCGCTGAGGAAACGATGGGAGAATTTGTGATCTTTTATCACGTAAACAATTTGAGACCTGTTAATGGGATTGACATGTGTAGGAAGCTACAAGGATTGCAATGAATTATACTTTTTTTTTTATTACGCCATCCAGCCATTGTAATATAGAGATGAATCTCTTCAGGATTTACATTGAGGTGAAAGATACCTGGGATTCCAACCATCTGGAGATAGAAGTAGCTAATAGTCGAAAGCTTGCTATGACTGTCTGGCCACTGCTTGTATTTAGGGAAATGCAGGGACATGGGTTCAGAAGTCACAATATTGTCTGAACTAGAATGTGTCTGGTTGGGAGATGGCATCATTGCATTTCTTATCAATAATTTAGCTCCGTTCTTACACTATGACATCTGACTAAAGAATAAAATGGTGGTAGAATTTGCTGCTGTTACTAGCAAATCAGTTGCATTGCCTTGTCTCCTTGGACTTAATAATCACTTAAATAAGGTTGCTCCGTTCTTAGTTCTTACACTATGCTCATATTGTATTTAAAGGGACAAGTTCTACTTTTCAAAGAGGCTGTGTATGTCACTGAATAACAGATGTATCTAAAGTTTCTAAACTTGCATTGCTCCTTGCATCATTTCCTGGTTCCTAATAATCATGTGGTTACAGGGTGACAGGTCAGACTGTGCAAAAGTTCCCTGAACATAATGATTTCGGCTCAAATGGTACAAGGCGGCCTGCCTCTAGTCACCACCGAAAAGCACTCCATGACAAGTTCCAGGATAAGAGTTCAGCTGAAACAGGGAACTTCCGTTTGAACATTCCCACTAAAAGTGCTCCAACAAGTGGATTTTCCAGTCCCGTAGGCAGCCCTCGAAGATTGAGCAATGCTGACGTCTCATCTACTGTGGCATCTTCTTATGCTCCTCAAGCATGGTCAGCTCCATCGATCCACACTATTGATTTTCTGGGAGCTTCATCTCCTCGGACTTCGCCTGAAAAACTTATAGGGGCTTCAGAGCCATCTCCTTACTCTAGTACATTCAGAAGTCCTATTCTTATGCCAAGGAATACCAGTGCCCCTCCATCGCCGCACCCAAAGTTATTTCCAGAAAACCAAATTTCACGTACTGAAGTCAATGGAAGTGTTAGTCTCCATCCATTACCACTTCCTCCTAGTGCTATAAGCCCAATGCAAACATCTTTCAGCAACCAGCCTGCTCCAAAAGTTGAAATGCCCTCGGTGGCTTGTCAGTGGCAAAAAGGAAAACTTCTAGGTAGTGGTACATTTGGCTGTGTATATGAAGCTACCAACAGGTATGGAAGTGCATTCACCATATCATTGTGACTATTACTTCGTTGAGTTCTGAATGTTGGTGTACTGCCATTTGCTTCTAGGAACACTGGAGCTCTTTGTGCTATGAAAGAGGTCAACATAATTCCAGACGATGCTAAATCTGTCGAGTCTTTGAAGCAACTAGAGCAGGTTATCAAATTTGACTTATTATCTGAAGAAAGTGCATGCTGTTTTTTGTTGCAGAAACAGGAAATTTGACTCTTTTCAATCAGTTCCATTCGTTCTTTTGGAGTATTTCATATGTTATCATTCCTGTTGAGTTTCTTATTCCGATAAACAAGTTCTAGCCGCTTCAGTTTATTGTGCTTCTTCCAACAATTACCTATGACAGTAGTATGCCATGTGCTCATTAAAATACTTATGATCTTCACCACAGATGAACCTAGTGTTACAGTATATGTGGATTGCACTAGTCATTTCCATCAGTTTGGGCTTTTGGTTGCGTTGGCTAGTGCATGAAGCTTAACATGGTATCAGAGCCTAAGGTCTTGAGTTCGGACTTTTCGTTTCGTTGGCTAGTGCATGAAGCTTAACAGGGTATCCAAGGTCTTGAGTTCAAGTCCTGGCTTTCGCAGTTTATCTAAAAAATTGATGCTGCTCCCCTTTGTTCACGTATAGGCCTCTTGAGCCATACCTCCGAGTCTCTCCACGTGTTGACTTTCCGCGTCACACGTGAGTGGGGCTGTTGAATTGTATATGTGGATTGCCTAGCCCTTTCCATCAGTTCGGACTTTTTGTTGCGTTGGCTACTGCATGAAGCTTAACACTTAGTATCTACTCCCTTTGTACCTAAATGACTAGTTCTCCCCAACTACAATTATTTAGGTACAGAGGGAGTAGAACACTGAAGTGTAGCAGCTTTCCGAGAATTGATCTTTATTCTTACAATTTAGTATTTGCCTTTTATCCTTGATATTGATTTATATGCAAGTTACAAGCTGTGTTTGCTGATCAACATTCTTGTATTTCAGGAAATAAAGTTCCTAAGTCAATTTAAACATGAAAACATAGTTCAGTATTATGGCAGTGACACTGTAAGTTCCACATTGTATCGTGAGCTAAGTATTTCCTTTTATTACCGTAACGACATCTTATTTCTTTGAGGACCTTGCAGATTGAAGATCGTTTCTACATTTACCTGGAATATGTACACCCGGGTTCGATTAATAAGTATGTCAAACAACATTATGGAGCAATAACAGAATCAGTTGTCCGTAACTTCACCCGACATATTCTTAGAGGCCTAGCTTTTTTGCATGGCCAAAAGATTATGCATAGGTGTGCGCTCATACATATACTTGTTTATACCTTTTTTATTGCTAGATCAGCTGTTATGTGAACTCATGATTTGCTTCTCACCGCTGCATGTGATTTTCTGTATCCTTATCCTTCTGCTCTTTTAGATTTTCATGCAGCAACCATCACGCACGACTTTCCGTTTTCTGTTTATGTTACTGTGTTCTGGCTGAGTTTAGTTACTAGTCTGTACTCGCTCTGTATCAAAATATAAGATGTTTTTTTATACTCCCTTTGTATCAAAAAACGTCATATATTTTGATACAGAGGGAGTAATATGTAATCTATTTTTGTAAATTCTTGTAAGGGACTCTTGGTTGTCTTGCTCTACACAGCTCATCACCAGCTCTATCTTTCTTGCCACTGCTCCATGTATTTGGATATATAGGACCGAAGATGGAGAAATTATCATCTCAAATCTTCGTTTTTGTATTCGCGAGCTTTATTCAGTGTTAGATGTCTGTAGATACAGCTGGAACCTGGTAGAAGGTGTTTAAGACGATCATCATCATCTATGATCACTATGTTCAGCCATGTGTTGGAGATAGACTTCAATGCTTTAGTTCGTTTTGCCATCTGAAATGTACCATGTGGTATAGAATGGCCGGTTGAACAGTTGTGTTTTTTTCTTTTCAAAAGGAGGATGACCCCAGGCCTCTGCATCTGGACGATGCATGCAGCCATTGGTTGAACGGTTCTGTGAATGTTCGTTCACTTTTGTACTTGCTCTAGATGTATTTACATTGGTGGAGGACTCAGATGATTATTTTCATTCTGCCAAGTCTTTATGACCAATTTCCTGATTATTTTTTGTTGATATGCACTCCTGCATTTAATATCACTTTATGGCATGTATGTAAAAAAGTGAATTTACTCTTGCAGGGATATCAAAGGAGCAAATCTGCTAGTTGATATCAACGGTGTAGTGAAATTGGCCGACTTTGGAATGGCCAAGCATGTGAGTATATCCTTGGATAGCAGTTTTTTCACATGGTATTGTGCTATGTCTATCCATTTTAACTTTTCAAAAGGCGCATTGGCAAAATATTAGTTGAATACCAACTGAGGAACCATCTAAATATTAATCCAAATTCGTCTATCTTTACAATACTTAAAAGTAGTTAAGTGCATATCTCTTCTTTGTGTGTGAAATAAGTGCATATCTCTCATCTTCTGTATGTTATTGATCACTAAAACAAATAGAATTGTGTTTTGTAGCATTTTGTATCACATTTTGTGTGGCACTATTGGTTAATTTATTTTTGGGAAACTGGCAGGCGCACTGCCTTTTCAACGGAACCAATAATTGCAGATGTATGAGCTTGTTTTTGAGTCGAACAAGTAAAACTAAAGATGCTATTAATTTAATTGTGTTTTTTGTTTGCACAATTATTGGTATGTTGTCATCTTTTGTTGTGCGAATTGTATCATTCACAATAACTTTGTTAAGAGAAGGACCACTCCACAAATTTTTGAAAGCTCACTCTGCTAAATAGTTGGAAACATTTCCTAAGTATCCTCTCATTATGCCTTGTTGACACTTCTCTGTTTTACCAGTTAAGTACTGCAGCCCCAAATCTTTCACTGAAGGGAACACCGTATTGGATGGCCCCAGAGGTATGCCTAGATAGTACTTGCACACAATGTTTTTCTGTAACCTTATA
Organism: Hordeum vulgare subsp. vulgare; assembly: GCF_904849725.1. NCBI lineage: Eukaryota > Viridiplantae > Streptophyta > Magnoliopsida > Poales > Poaceae > Hordeum > Hordeum vulgare. The sequence continues at coordinate 372,881,675 of NC_058519.1, forward strand.
CTGTCGTGGTTCGTCAAGCTCACTTTCCTGCTTGAAGACCTGCAATATGTAATGACGTTGCAAAGTAAAAGCACACTATCCAAAGCATATGACTATTACATCTTACATGGGCTACTAGAGCTCCAAACTCGGTTATGTAACAAAAGAAATGCGAACTATTCTTAAGTAGATGGGATTAGTTGCTATTTCTTTGCCTGAAATCAGTTAAAGCAACAACCTTAGCAGTAATTTGTGCTATATTTATCTCGCCACAAGATGGTTTCCCTAGCAAAAGGACACGGCCGATATGTGACCTGGAAGGCTAAAACAACCTCAATAGCACTGCATTTCGCTAGTTTTTTCTTTTTCTCTAGCACTGCATTTCTCTAGTGCAGAATGCAAGTTATTTGGTCCCTTATGGAAATTAAATTATCATGTTATGAACAATACTGATAAAGTATTTAGCAACTCTTATGCAGCAGATTCAAGTTAATTGGCATGCTTGAGGCTACACGAATTCAGCTGATTCTTACTGCATTTTGGTTTGTTTCTTCTTCTGCAGATGGTTCAGGCTACACTAGCTAAAGATGTAGGCTATGATCTTGCTGTTGATATCTGGAGTCTTGGTTGCACCATCATTGAGATGTTCGATGGAAAACCTCCTTGGAGTGACCTTGAAGGGGTAATAACTTGGAGCGTTTAGCTTTACAGTAAGCTTACTAACATGCATTTCATGACATTGCCTAGTATGCATAAAATCATTTTCTTTTGCCAAGGATAAAATTAATTAAAATGGAAGAACTTCACCCGAACGAAAATATTGGTTTGAAAGTATAGATTTTTCGCGTTAGTTTCACACACATGGTCATTATGTGTATAATAACCCTTCTTACATGTCTATGCGATATAGATGCAACCATGTGATTGCTCAATGATTTTGCGGAATTTTCATGCAAATAAACGCATGATATTCTCAAAGGTCTATGTTACACAAATTGTGAGTTTCAAAAGCTTGGAGCTTTACTTCTCATACTCTCATTTTGGGTCTGTAACAAGCAAAAATGGGGCTACAGGGCCTGTGTTTCTGTGGTAGTATAACATTCATTTTACAGGAGTAGCACCAGATGACGTAAATAGTTACAGAATTTAACATAAATGATGTTATTAGTTTATTGGAATCTGTAACTTGGTAATCTGGGTATGAACATCATAACTTTGTATTCTAAAACGTTATTCTAAGGAACGTTTTCTCTACTACAGCCTGCTGCAATGTTTAAGGTTTTGCATAAAGACCCACCAATTCCTGAGAATTTATCCCAAGAGGCAAAAGATTTTCTACAATGCTGTTTCAAGAGAAATCCAGCAGAGAGGCCGACTGCAAGCGAGTTGTTGGACCATCCATTTATCCGGAATTCAAGTCACTACAACAAACATGGTTCCATACATGCGTTTGCGGGGATTAAAGTCCATGTAAGCCTGTCTCCTGCATGGCATCCCCCCTCTGTAAAAGATCCCGAGATTGGCATACATAATACTCCCTCCGTCCGGAAATACTTGTCCGAGAGATGGATGTATCTAGGAGTATTTTAGTTCTAGATACATCCATTTATATTCATTTCTGAGACAAGTAATTCTGGACGGAGGGAGTATTTGTTTATGAGGCGTCCCGCCTTGGATGCTTAGGCAACGGTTAGGCGGCAAGGCGCCTGGCAGCGCCTTATAATTATGCCTGCTTTAGGTTCTTGGGCATCAGGGCGGTTGGTGCTTCCCTTAGGTCGCCTTACCGCCTTATAAACAACGATACACTGATATCACTGTTGTATGGCAGGATAATGGATACGGTTTCAGGGACAAAACAACCTCCAAGAGTGAACCATATGTGAAAGGAAGAAATACTATTGGGTGAGTAGCTTCCTGTTATTTATTGTTCTGTTAGTACCTAATAAACCGCTTCCAATATCATTTGCTAGAGATGCTAAGATAATTTAATTCTTTTCATTGCCAGTGAACCAAACAGTGCTAGGCCATTTGAATCATCAACCTTTCGACTGACGCCACTAACAATCCAGGGAGTAACACCTAATTTCGCCCCTCAACCGTTTGGTTTAGCCTCCAATCCTGGTTCCTTTGCTGTCTCAACGAACCCCATGCATTTTCCGATGGCGAACCCTCAGCCTAGTCCACTGCCAAGGCCCAATGGAAAGGAGGTTCTCTTCTAAGCATATAAGGTGCTGCATGCAATGGGTAATGCCACTGATATCTGGGATCTTGTTCAGGTGCACAGCTTCTTTGCACAATACCAATCAAGAACTAATTAAAGCATAACAGAGAAAGAAAGGAAATACAAGAGAGGGAAATGAAATCTCGCGCACCTAGAAACTTTATAAGGATCAGCTACAAGTTGTAATAGTGGAAGGAACACCGCATCCCTGCAGATCCCTTCCAGTACCAACAGCCATGTGATGGAGAACATCAATATTTCGCAGACGCCTTCTGAACTTCTAGTAATTGAGCAGTAGTTGCACTTGCACTTGCATCTATGATATCCCACAGTTTATCGGGTTGTTGCATATATAATAGAAAAGATTAGATGTTTGTCAGGCTGTCAAGACTAAAAAGTATGATGACAACTGAATGCTGCTGAATGGGTGGGGGCGGGGGGGTGATCGATGAGAGCATGGGTGCCTTTCTTTCGGGGAAATATTGTTGTCATTTATTCTGTAACGTAGAATTAGAATTAGCTGTAGGTAAAGCTGAAAGTCCTCCCCCCCTTCTCTCTAGTAGGAATCAGGTGTAGCTCTATGTTGCCATGCCACAATTTTTTTGTTCTACCATCGATTATTTATTGAGAGATTGTACCGAACAGGTTTTATTTTTTCCTGTTCAGAAGGTTTATTTGAGCTCCTCTGGCATTCCTTTTAATTCTATAGGATAATGCCGTGCATTGCAATGAGATATAAATATTCTACTCCCTCCGTCCCAAAATTCTTGTCTTAGGTTTGTCTAGGAATGAATATATACATTCATATATAAACAAACCTAAGACAGGAATTTGGGGACGGACAGTGGCGGAGCCAGGATTTCCGACATGGGTATGCGACGTAAAGAAATTTTTTTCTTCACAACAATATAAAACATATATGCATTCTTTCTCTTGCACTTCTTCACAAGTTTTATAGCGAGACAATGTAAACATCACCCAAAGTTGACTGGATACAACAATAGATTAATCAAAATAAATTAGGGAATGAAGACAATCCTCTCTTCTTAAGTTTTTTTTTGCGAAATTCTTTTCTTAAGTAATAACCAGAGAAATAAAGATTAAACACTTTGAGACAGGCAAAAAATAATCAGACGATGAGATAGTTGGGCACGTCGTTGCAGGCGCCCGCAAATTAACAAGCGCGCATGAGAATGATCGGCGGCGTCGTGGAGATGAGATGATGTGTTTGTTGCTTTAATAAATGTCTGATGCGAGCATGCAGCGCGGCGATGCACCTTGATGCGGCGCAACAGCAATTGAATTAGCGGAATCATGAATTGAAACCTTGAGGCGTGGTGGTTGGACTCCTCGGCTTCGTCAAATCAGCCACGTTAAAGGCTCCACAATGAAGCCAGTAGCATTAACCATCCCAATATAGGCCCAAGTGGCACTGAACGTTCTTTTTTACATTTCTCTTGTCTGTAACAGCTTACTGAATTTGTTTTGTAGAAAATGTTGGCCCTTGCATTAGCCTAGCTCCGTCCCTGGGGACGGAGAGAGTATTATGTTAGCTTGTGATTGACCTGCTCATATTAATGGGATTGCTTAAATAAACGTTTATCAAATCCTTCTCGTGATTTATCTTATATTTTGAGAAGAAGTTTGGTAAGTAAATTAAAGTGAAATTGGTTCAGAAGATAAGTAAATTATGAGGTGATTGATTATCATACGGGAAAGGTTAGACGAAGGGTGATGGGAAGAATAGTGAAACATGAGACCTTACATTATTTTTAAGTCCTGGAGCCTAGAGATACATTGGCCAAAAATAGCCTATGCGTGAGCATGGAATGTCTGGAGAATAAGATGAAGCAAATTTTGTTAACGTTCACGTATACTTAGTCATAGCACTTAGTCTTAGTCATCCTTGTAAGTAGGATCTGGACCGGCTCCACTCTCTCCATCTCTGCTATATATGTAACACCCTTGTACATGTTAATTCAGTGTGAAGGAATACAATCTCTTACTTTGATCTCCCTTCCGCGCCGGCCACTGGCTCCGGCCACACCTCCTCTTCCTCGACGACGGTCGTCGACACCACCGCGGCGTCCAGCCTTGCCGCCACCGCCGCCTCCTCCCCCTTTGTCTTCGGTACACCCTCTCCCCCATCCACGTTTGCCCCTCTTTTCTCCACCACCGCACCTATCTCCGTTGCCCCCTCTCCTCCACCCGTTGTTCCTCAACCACGCCACCCCATCTTCCATGACAACATCCAGAACCACATAAAATTCCAGCTCAACCCCGACGATCACAACTATCACAAGTGGAAGTCCTTCTTCCTCCCCGTTCTTCTCCGCTATGGCGTTTCCCAATTCATCGAACAACCCCTCCCCCCAACGTTGATGCCCACCTCCGTGAACTCGACGCCCACCTCGTTCTGTGGATCTACTCTACCCTGGCTGATCCCCTCATCGATCACGTCGTGGGTGCCACCACCACCTTCGATCTCTGGGGGCGCATCCGCGACTATTTCCTCGCCAATCGCGCCGCCAGGTACATGACTCTGAATCGGCTGTAACGCAATCTTAAACAAAGTGACCTTTCTGTCGCCGAATATACTCGCCGCATGAAGCTCCTCACCGCCGGCCTCGCCGACACCGACTACCCGGTCACTGAAGTGGATCTCACCACTCAGTTCCTCCACGGCATCGACAAACGGCTCGACTGTCACATCCCTAAACCTTAAGCTAGATAGCATTGTGCTCATGTCTTCTTTGCATTTGCATCTAAGAAGTTTCGACAAAAACAACAAAGTGGCAAAGGAAAAACTCAAAACCCTAGCCACCATTTCAATTAAAGGAAATTTCAAACTAGTTCAAAATCAATGAACCCAAAATGGCCTCAAGAAATGTTCAAACTTTCTGATAAATCATGAAAGCAAATGAGCATTGGAGAAAACTATTTTCTTGACACCTCAAGCATTTTAAATAAATGCAAAAGCCACTGGTTTCAAATCTAAAAATTTGAAAACAGAAGCTATAATTTTCCAAAAATGTTGAAAGTCTTGGAAATGAGTGGGGACATTGTAACAAATATTCAGGAGGTCAAAATTAGTTTTTACTTTTTGTTTTGGAGCTGAAATAAATAGCAAAACAGAAAAAACAGAAAAGGAGAAAATAGAGAAAGACTTACCTGACGCCCACGCCAGGCCCAGCCCATCTCGCCGCTCGTCCCCTTCCCCGCGCCAGTAGGCAGCAGGAGGTGGCCGCCGCCTCCTCCGGCGCGGCCACGCACCTGCGTGCCTGCCTGGCCGCCGGTTCGCGCTGGCGACGGCGGGGATAAGCTCCCCAGAGCCTCCCCTATCCATTCCTCGCCTCGGTTCTCCTCCTCCGCCCGGATCCCCTCCTTCTCCCTGCTGCCGCCATTAGAGCCGAGCTCGAGCTCGAGCTGGCCGTTGCCCTGGCCATAGGAACCCCTCCCCGAGCACGCCATTAGATCCGCCTCGTCGCCCTGGTCGTCTCTGCAGAAGCCGAAGTCCCCTCGAGCCCTGCAACGCCCGCAACGCCGTCGTCTTCTTCCTCCGGCCGCCGGACATCTCCCGTCGATTCGTCGCCCCCAGGCCTTCCCCGAGCCGTCTGAGCTCTTCTCTGCACTCCCTGTGAGCATGCGGTGGTTTCCCCTAAGCTTTCCCCGTCGATCCCCTTCTCTAGCCCTAGTTTCACCGGAGCCCGACGAGCACCGCCGCTACCGCTCGTCGCCGGTAGCCCTCCGATGTCCAGCTCGTCCTCCCGTGAGCACCAGAAGCTCCAGGACGACGCGTAGATGCCGTAGCAGCTAAGAACTAAGCGTGGATCCCCCTGATTCGAAGCCCCCGACGACGCCCGAGCTTCGGCCGCCGCTCCGGCTCGTCGCCGACGCCTCTTCCGGCGACCCTAGCCTCCCCAGTTGGTCATGCCAGATCGGCCGCTTCGCGAGCTTGCTTTAGCTGCCAACCGCGTGCGATTTGGTGCTGTGCAGCGCCGTCTAGGTCGCCTCCGGCGAACCCTCCGCCGCGGGTTTGGTCGCCGGCGACCACCCTCCGGTGGCCGTCGACGTGGCCGGCCATTAGGGCCTAATCGCCCTCCTCTGAGTCGCTGACAGAGGGCCCCACGCCTGGTCAAACCCCAATTAGGGGCTGGTCAGCGCGGGATTAGCCCAGAGAGGCTGACCAGTGGGGCCCCCCTGTCAGGTTTGACCTGCACAGGTCGGCTGACCTGCTGACGTCAGCCTGATGCAATAAATGGAATTTCCAGTATAAAAATAATTCAGGAAATTGCTAAAAATTGCAAAAATCATAGAAATTAATCTGTAACTCCAATGAAAATAATTTATATATGAAAAAGTATCAGAAAAATTCAAGGATTCTGATTATGCTATTTTCAACTATGTTTGAAAAAGTTACAGAACCCTAAATTGTGAAATAAGGAATAATTCAATTCTTTTAATCACTTTATAAATGGAATTTGCAAAAATATCCAAATTTCATTATAAATGCAATGATCACACACTGCCCTAGATGTAAATCAGTACCATAACATGACATTTCATGCATGTTAACATTAGGTTGATCTGAGCATCAGGTCGAATCAATTAAACCGGTATCCGGGAATACCCGTTTGAATTGCTATTCGAATGTGATTCAAATCAACTCTAAACTTAAAACATCTTGATTATAATAACTTATCACTTTGCATTCTCATGCCATGCTCATGCATCATTTTGATTGCATATGATTGTTATTGAATGTTGCCGTTCATTTCGGTAGGCTCCGCACCCCCGGATTCCACCGAATATCCGTCCGACGGATATCGTTCCTCCTCTGAGCAACAAGGCAAGCACCCTCTTTTGATCATCCCGATAACACCTATGTTCTTGCTCCTGCACCTATTTAATGCATTAGGATCAAATGCTACAACTGCTTTTGCCACGATAGTTGGACCCACTTCCTTTGCATGACTTAACCTTGTCACAGTAAATAGCCGAACCTTGCAACCTAGCATACCTGGTAGATGCTTGAGCTATGATGTGCCTTATCCTGCTATGCATGCTATGCTTAGAGTTGTGTATGGTCTGTCATCTGGGAGATGAACAGAAATGTGGAATGTGTTCGGTAAGCAAAGGTCGTGTGTTAAACTTGATTTGGTAAAGGTACCGGTGAAAGGCTGTGTAGGAGTACATGGCGGGTTGTTTCATTGGAACCGTCCTTAGGACTTGAGTTCCGTGTATGTAATCCAAGACTAGATACTACCACATGCTGGGCCCTGAAATATGACCCCGCTCGTCCTATTAATCGCGTAGTACTCGGTCCAGGAGTTGCAAGTAGTTTCTGGTGTTTATAGTAATGCTGGAGGCCGTGCATGGTGCTGACCTGAGAGGTGGACCGTGATGCGGTAGGCAGTGGCACGGTGTACCAAGTGGCACCCGGATGGTGGGCTTGGGAACCCTGCGCACATCGTTTGAGGCCGTGGCGGAAACCTCGGCCGGACTTCCGTACGGGTTACTCTCAGATAGGCGATAAACCTGGACTAGGTACTAGCGTGGTTAACGGTCGTGGCCGACTCCCTCGCTGGGCTTCCGCTTGAAGGTTGCCGAGGTGCATGACGTGCACATGGCGATAAGTGGCGGGAGCGTGTGTGACGAAGTACACCCCTGCAGGGTTATGATCTATTCGAATAGCCGCGTCCGCGGATATGGACTACTTGGAGACATATGTTGTTCATAGATAACCTCAATGGCTACTCATAAAATTGTCAAGATAAGCGTGAGTGTCGTGGACGGCATTTCCGTACGGAGACGGAATGATTCCACGATAGTGTATTGTTGTGGTGTTAGTGGACTCGTGTGCGAGAAATCAAGTTGTCAAAATTATTTAAAATTGCAAGTTGTCTAACCACGAGTCCAATGCTGGCTTTCCGCATGAAACCCCACAATACCTTTTGATACCTCGCATGAGTAGTTAGTTCTCCTAAAGTCTTGCTGAGTACCTTCGTACTCATGTTTGCTTAATAAATGTTGCAGAGGTTGCTAATGACCCTAATGGAGGGTTCTTCGTAGACATCGACGACGACGAGTAGCTGGTGTCCCAGCTACGATCTGGCCCTACGTCGGCTCTGTAGTATAGTCAGGCCACGTGCCTTCTAGTTGCTCTGTCTGTACCCAGACAGTTTATAACTCTTCCACTGGCTTGTATTGTGACTGCTATTATGGGTCGTGAGACCCTTAATGTGTAATATTATGTGTGTGGCTCTTCCGAGCCTCTTAAATAAAGCTTGTATGTTTATAGTTATGTTGTGATGCCATCGATGTATCTATACATATCGGTATGCCATGCGTATGTGTGTCGTACTTGATATGTATGGGGTTCGATTACCTAGTCGTGAACTTTAGTAGCACTCCTTACAAGGAAATGCCCCTTTGTGGTCCAACGAGCCTTGGTAGTTCGCTACTGCTCCGGACACATTGGTTGACCGGCATGTGTCCTTCTTAGCTGCTGTGTCTGTCCCCTTTGGGGAAATGTCACGCGATGTAATGGAGTCCTTGTAGCTTGCTACGACTCGTCTACATTCGCCCATGACCGACACCTGCTTTGTTGGGTCATGTATGCCTGTCCTTGTGCGGTACTGCCACTTTGGTTTATGACTAGACATGTCGATCCGGGTTCTTTGACATTGGATTGCTAGCGATACTATCGCATACGTGAGTCAAAAGACGCAAACGGTCCCGGCTAAGGTAAGGCTGCAGCCGTGGAGTTAACCGTGCGTGAGACCACAAAGGGATGCGATGGGTTACAGGCTAGATTCCTATGGCTTAGGATCGGGGTCCCGACAGCGTTGGTATCAGAGCCTGACTGACTGTAGGATTACTAAGCCAAACTGGTCGAAGTTGAGTCTAGAAATGCTTTAGTTATATATAAGGGAATTGTTTGTGGAAGGGAACGTAACACTCTTGTTCTCTTCTCAAGGTATTCTATTCTGGTCATCCTCGTCTTTTCTGCGGGAATTAAGGACTAGGTTACTCATCTTCTCCTAGGCTCGGATTTTTGATCGGTAGATTATAGGACTACGGGTTGAGAGATATTGGGTTTCTTTTATTCCTAGGAGGCAGGAAGTAAGTTTGATGATCAGAGAGTTGAACTTGATAGTTGAGTGGTGACGCTATTTCATTTTTGGGTTGTCTCAAAATTTGTTTTTGAGCATTTACAGCCGTTATGCTGCCCAATTTTTGCATTCAGAGCTCTAATGCTTCTGCATTACTCTCTATTTACAGATGCCTGGCCGTCCTTCTCGTCAGGTGGTACGTCTGACCAGGTGCATTGATGTACCAGGTCATACGGCCATGCTGGTCAGGATGATGTCGGTGTGCGGTTACCGCTGGTACCTCGAGTACACGGTAGAGGAACAGTACCGAGACTTCAACCAGAGCCAGTACATCTGCACTGTTAGGGTATTTCCAGACTACCCTAGAGCGGAGAAGCCAATCCATTGGTCCTACGGGTTGGGAGTCACTGTCGACATGGCAGTACAGGATGCTGCCTATTCAATGCTGACTATCATGAGAGCGAGACATGCACTGCTGCAGAATTCAGAGTTCTGCTATGTTCCGGCCTCTCAGTCTGGCGAAGAGGGATACATCAGTGGAGTCTATTTTGATTCTTCTATGGAGGACCCACTTCTGCAGTCCACCGTTGAGATGCTAGAGAACAGAGATAGGGATCCTCGTGCTCTCCGCATGGAGCTTTATGCTACCCGTGCCCGTCTGTGGACAGCTTTGACGCAGCTGGCACCGGTAGTCCAGACAGGGTATGGAGAGATGGAGATGCTGAACCCTGTTAGGACCCATCTTCCGGCCCACGTTGACTGGCCAGCTATAGGAGGAGTCACACCTCTTCGGGCCCCCCTCTTACCACCAGTCAGGGGACCAAGGCCACATCCGTGTCCTTATGGATCCCAGGGATCTCAGGCTAGAGTGTTTCCTGATCCGCAGGTTGAGCTTCCAGGTCATGGAGGTAATCTCTATGAGATGTTCTATGTGGATGCCTGAGCTGTGAGCGGAAGGATAGTATGGTAGTAGCCGTACGTTCACAGTCCTGTGTGACTTGTGGAGTATGGTAGTAATGTGAAACGAATTCCGGAGGCCTAGGTAAATAATGCATAGGAAGCTTGTAAGCCTCTGATGAGTAGTTCCACCATTTCAGTAGTTTGCTCTTCGAGTAAGTTTGTACTGAACTATGTAAGGGTGTGTATGAACCATGGTGTATATATAGCAGTTGCTTGTTACCATGTTGTTCGGATATTCATTTCCGCATTCCGTGTGTTCAGTACATTCTTAATCCATAGCTAGTAATGATTTGATATTGGTCTAAGCTATGAGTTTGTTTGTCAGGATGGTGTTCACCAGGTTGAACCGTGCCCCAGCTCATGAGCAGGGTGAGGGTAGTCAAGCGTCGCAGGAAGACCTGCCTCACCCACCCTCTCTGGTAGAAGTGATGCTTGAGGCAGAGAGAAACAAAAGGGAGACCAACCGACTGCTAGAGCGTATTGAGCAGAATACGGCTCGACAGCCTAGGAATGCTGCAGTATCCCTCAATGACTTTGTGAAGCTGAATCCTCCAAAGTTTCATCATTCCGTCGATCCCCTCGACGCTGATGACTGGCTATGCAGCATTTCACGCAAGATTCGCTCGGCAAATGTATCTGAAGCCGACAAGGTGACCTTCGCGACGTATTTCCTGGAGGGACCCGCTAATCTGTGGTGGGAGAATTTTGAAGCTATGCGTCCCGCTGAACCAGTGGCCACATGGGCAGACTTCAGTGCAGCTTTTCGTCTGCACCATATTCCAGAGGGCCTGATGGACAGAAAGAGAGAGGAGTTCTGTGCCTTCACTCAGGGCAAGTTGTCTGTGGATGCCTATAGCCGCGAGTTCGGTAACCTCGCCCGCTATGCAACAGAGGAGGTGTCTACTGACGCCAAGAAGCAAGCAAGATTCCGTAAGGGTCTGAGCCCTGAGCTCCGTCGAGATCTGCGCCTCCATGAGTGTGCAAGCTTTCAAGCCCTGGTCAACAAAGCGATCAGTGCGGAGACTGGTCATACTGACTTCGAAGCCACAAGGAAGCACTCCCGTGACTTTGGCTCGTCTTCTGGTTCCGCGTTTCCAAAACGCAGGCTGTGGGTTCCTAACAGTTCTCTGCCGCCAAGATACACTCCGAGGCCATCCTACGTGGCGCCTCAGACGAATCAGGCCAACCCTCCAGCAAAAGCTTATGGTGGTCCAGCTGGCAATGCTGCACCACGTGCCAACCAGGTGATATGCTACAAGTGTGGAGAACCAGGGCATTATTCCCGTGAGTGTCCTCAGAATGTGGGTGCCAAGCAACCCGGAAAGTCCGTCGGGCAGGCCAAGTCGGGCAAAGCGTTTTATGTGAAGCCAACTCCTGCACGTGGCCGTGTGAACTATGTGTCAGCAGAAGAAGCTGCAGAGGATCCCGACGTCATGCTGGGTACGCTTCTTGTTAATCATCACCCACGTCCGTTCTCTTTGACACTGGGTCTTCTCATTCCTTCATTTCAGAAAGTTATGCACAGTTACATAACATGTCATTTTGTGATATGCCAATCCCATTGGTTGTCCAAACCCCTGGTAGTAAGTGGCAAACCTCTAGGATAACCTATGGCAATGAAATTCTAGTAGACAGGCTAGTTTTTCTAGCCTCATTGATAGCATTGAAATCTTCGGATATTAATATCATCTTGGGCATGGACTGGATGTCAGCTCACTATGCCAAGATTGATACTCACTCTAGAAATGTCCAGCTTACCCATCCCTCGGGTGAGATAGTAAATGTCTCTACTCGAGTTGCCAAATGCCAACTCTATTCCCTAAATGCCAACCCTCTTCCGGAACTTGAAGACATTCCGGTAGTCCGTGACTTCCCGGATGTTTTTCCACAGGAACTGCCAGGAATTCCACCTGACAGAGATGTAGAGTTTGTGATAGATCTTGTTCCGGGAACTGTCCCAATAGCCAGAAGACCTTATAAGATGGCACCCCTGGAGCTAGCCGAACTTAAGAAGCAACTAGATGAGGCCTTGAGTAAAGGTTTCATTCGTCCTAGCTCTTCCCCTTGGGCTTGCCCCGTCCTCTTCGTCAAGAAGAAAGACGGAACGGATCGGATGGTTGTAGATTATCGACCAGTTAACCTGGTCACCATAAAGAACAAGTATCCGCTTCCCAGGATCAACGACCTGTACGATCAGCCCGCTGGATCCTCAGTCTTCTCCAAAATGGATTTGAGGTTGGGATACCATCAAACCAAGATTAAGAACGGGGACATTCCAAAAACGGCTTTTGTTACTCGTTATGGCCAATATGAGTACACTGTTATGTCCTTCGGTTTAACCAATGCCCCAGCCACCTTCTCTCGGCTGATGAATTCAATCTTTATGGAGTATTTGGATAAATTCGTCGTAGTATACCTCGATGATATTCTCATCTACTCAAAGGATGAACAAGAACATGCCGAGCATCTAAGGCTGGTATTGATGAAACTTCGAGAGCATCGCCTTTATGCCAAATTTTCAAAATGTGAATTCTGGTTACCAGAAGTGACCTATCTAGGCCACGTAATCTCTGGTAAGGGTATTGCTGTCAATCCCGAGAGAGTTCAAGCTGTCCTTGATTGGACTCAACCTGAATCGGTTAAGCAAGTTAGGAGTTTTCTTGGTCTAGCGAGCTATTGTCGCCGCTTCGTCGAGAATTTCTCCAAGGTTGCAAAGCCTCTAACTGAACTCCTCAAGAAGGATAAAAAGTTCGAGTGGACACCACAGTGTGAGCATAGTTTTCAGGAACTGAAAAGACGCCTGACTTCCGCACCTGTGTTGCTACCACCAGATTTCTCTAAGGACTTTGTAATCTATTGCGACGCCTCGCGACAAGGATTAGGTTGCATTCTCATGCAAGATTGTCATGTGATCGCATACGCATCTCGCCAGTTGCGTCCACATGAGGATAATTATCCCACACATGACCTTGAGCTTGTAGCTGTGGTCCATGCACTAAAAACCTGGCGACATTACCTTTTGGGTAATCGTTGCGAAATATTCACTGATCACCAAAGTCTGAAATATATCTTCACCCAGCCGGATTTGAATCTCAGGCAAAGACGGTGGGTTGAGTTGATGTCGGATTACGACTTAGGGATAACTTACACCCCGGGGAAGGCCAATGTTATGGCCGATGCACTAAGTCGTAAATCTTATTGTAACAATTTGATGCTACAACAAGGTCAACCACTTCTCCATGAGGACTTTCGGAAGTTGAATCTTCATATTGTTCCTCAAGGATTCCTTTCTACCCTGGTGGCGAAGCCTACTCTTAAGGATCAAATTATAGCTGGCCAAAAGCGTGACAAGGGTATATCACGGATCAAGGAGAATATTTTTAGCGGAAACGCTAAAGAATTTTCCATAAATGATCAAGGTGTGGTATTCTTCCAGAATCGTTTAGTGGTTCCTAAGAACCCACATCTAAGGCAGTTAATCCTTAAGGAGGCTCATGATTCCCCTCTCACCATTCATCCCGGTAGTACTAAGATGTATCAGGACCTACGCCAGAGGTTCTGGTGGACTAGGATGAAGAGAGAAATTGCTGAGTTCGTTGCTAACTGCGACGTCTGTCGTCGAGTTAAGGCAGAACATCAAAGGCCTGCTGGCACCCTTCAACCTTTAGCTATTCCTGAATGGAAATGGGATAAAGTTAGCATGGATTTCATTACCGGATTTCCCAAGACCAAGAAAGGAAATAATGCTATCTTTGTGGTCATTGACCGTCTTTCCAAAGTGGCTCATTTTCTTCCTGTTCGTGAGAGTATAACAGCTAGCCAGCTAGCAGAGTTATATATCTCTCGAATAGTGTCTCTTCATGGTGTTCCCCTGGAAATTAACTCGGACCGTGGAAGTATCTTTACTTCTCGCTTCTGGGAAAGCTTTTAGAATGCCATGGGGACTCACTTATCTTTTAGCACTGCTTTCCATCCCCAGTCAAGTGGTCAAGTAGAAAGAGTGAATCAAATCCTAGAAGATATGCTCCGAGCTTGTGTTATCTCGTTCGGTATGAATTGGGAGAAGTGTCTTCCATTCGCCGAATTCGCTTATAACAATAGTTATCAATCAAGCTTGGGCAAAGCCCCTTTTGAAGTTCTCTATGGACGAAGATGTCGAACACCTCTTAATTGGTCAGAAACCGGAGAGAGGCAACTCTTTGGCCCGGACATGATCCAGGATGCAGAAGAGCAGGTTCGCATTATTCGTGAAAAGTTGAAAACAGCCCAGTCTCGTCAAAAGAGCCAATATGATCGCCATCATAAGGCTATGACCTTTGAAGTTGACGAGAAGGCTTATCTTCGGGTTACACCTTTGAGGGGTACCCATCGTTTCGGTATCAAGGGCAAGTTGGCTCCTCGTTGCATTGGACCTTTTCGCATTCTTGCCAAACGAGGAGAAGTTGCCTACCAGTTGGAACTTCCTCCGCATCTTTCCAAAGTTCATGATGTTTTCCACGTCTCGCAACTCAGGCGTTGCTTTTCGGATCCTATCCGTGAAGTGGACCACGAAACGCTTGATCTCCAAGATAACCTTTCTTACCGAGAATACCCCGTGCGTATTCTTGATCAAGCTGAGCGTACCACTCGACGACGAAACCTCAAGTTTCTTAAAGTTTAATGGTCAAATCATTCTGAAAAGGAGGCAACTTGGGAAAGAGAGGATCGTCTCCGACTTGAATATCCTGCGTTATTCCCGACGACTTCTAAATCTCGGGACGAGATTCTTTTGAGTGGGGGTGAGTTGTCACATCCCTAAACCTTAAGCTAGATAGCATTGTGCTCATGTATTCTTTGCATTTGCATCTAAGAAGTTTCAACAAAAACAACAAAGTGGCAAAGGAAAAACTCAAAACCCTAGCCACCATTTCAATTAAAGGAAATTTCAAACTAGTTCAAAATCAATGAACCCAAAATGGCCTCAAGAAATGTTCAAACTTTCTGATAAATCATGAAAGCAAATGAGCATTGGAGAAAACTATTTTCTTGACACCTCAAGCATTTTAAATAAATGCAAAAGCCACTGGTTTCAAATCTAAAAATTTGAAAACAGAAGCTATAATTTTCCAAAAATGTTGAAAGTCTTGGAAATGAGTGGGGACATTGTAACAAATATTCAGGAGGTCAAAATTAGTTTTTACTTTTTGTTTTGGAGCTGAAATAAATAGCAAAGCAATAAATAGCAAAACAGAAAAAACAGAAAAGGAGAAAATAGAGAAAGACTTACCTGACGCCCACGCCAGGCCCAGCCCATCTCGCCGCTCGTCCCCTTCCCCGCCCCAGTAGGCAGCAGGAGGTGGCCGCCGCCTCCTCCGGCGCGGCCACGCACCTGCGTGCCTGCCTGGCCGCCGGTTCGCGCTGGCGACGGCGGGGATAAGCTCCCCAGAGCCTCCCCTATCCATTCCTCGCCTCGGTTCTCCTCCTCCGCCCGGATCCCCTCCTTCTCCCTGCTGCCGCCATTAGAGCCGAGCTCGAGCTCGAGCTGGCCGTTGCCCTGGCCATAGGAACCCCTCCCCGAGCACGCCATTAGATCCGCCTCGTCGCCCTGGTCGTCTCTGCAGAAGCCGAAGTCCCCTCGAGCCCTGCAACGCCCGCAACGCCGTCGTCTTCTTCCTCTGGCCGCCGGACATCTCCCGTCGATTCGTCGCCCCCAGGCCTTCCCCGAGCCGTCTGAGCTCTTCTCTGCACTCCCTGTGAGCATGCGGTGGTTTCCCCTAAGCTTTCCCCGTCGATCCCCTTCTCTAGCCCTAGTTTCACCGAAGCCCGACGAGCACCGCCGCTACCGCTCGTCGCCGGTAGCCCTCCGATGTCCAGCTCGTCCTCCCGTGAGCACCAGAAGCTCCAGGACGACGCGTAGATGCCGTAGCAGCTAAGAACTAAGCGTGGATCCCCCTGATTCGAAGCCCCCGACGACGCCCGAGCTTCGGCCGCCGCTCCGGCTTGTCGCCGACGCCTCTTCCGGCGACCCTAGCCTCCCCAGTTGGTCATGCCAGATCGGCCGCTTCGCGAGCTTGCTTTAGCTGCCAACCGCGTGCGATTTGGTGCTGTGCAGCGCCGTCTAGGTCGCCTCCGGCGAACCCTCCGCCGTGGGTTTGGTCGCCGGCGACCACCCTCCGGTGGCCGTCGACGTGGCCGGCCATTAGGGCCTAATCGCCCTCCTCTGAGTCGCTGACAAAGGGCCCCACGCCTGGTCAAACCCCAATTAGGGGCTGGTCAGCGCGGGATTAGCCCAGAGAGGCTGACCAGTGGGGCCCCCCTGTCAGGTTTGACCTGCACAGGTCGGCTGACCTGCTGACGTCAGCCTGATGCAATAAATGGAATTTCCAGTATAAAAATAATTCAGGAAATTGCTAAAAATTGCAAAAATCATAGAAATTAATCTGTAACTCCAATGAAAATAATTTATATATGAAAAAGTATCAGAAAAATTCAAGGATTCTGATTATGCTATTTTCAACTATGTTTGAAAAAGTTACAGAATCCTAAATTGTGAAATAAGGAATAATTCAATTCTTTTAATCACTTTATAAATGGAATTTGCAAAAATATCCAAATTTCATTATAAATGCAATGATCACACACTGCCCTAGATGTAAATCAGTACCATAACATGACATTTCATGCATGTTAACATTAGGTTGATCTGAGCATCAGGTCGAATCAATTAAACCGGTATCCGGGAATACCCGTTTGAATTGCTATTCGAATGTGATTCAAATCAACTCTAAACTTAAAACATCTTGATTATAATAACTTATCACTTTGCATTCTCATGCCATGCTCATGCATCATTTTGATTGCATATGATTGTTATTGAATGTTGCCGTTCATTTCGGTAGGCTCCGCACCCCCGGATTCCACCGAATATCCGTCCGACGGATATCGTTCCTCCTCTGAGCAACAAGGCAAGCACCCTCTTTTGATCATCCCGATAACACCTATGTTCTTGCTCCTGCACCTATTTAATGCATTAGGATCAAATGCTACAACTGCTTTTGCCACGATAATTGGACCCACTTCCTTTGCATGACTTAACCTTGTCACAGTAAATAGCCGAACCTTGCAACCTAGCATACCTGGTAGATGCTTGAGCTATGATGTGCCTTATCCTGCTATGCATGCTATGCTTAGAGTTGTGTATGGTCTGTCATCTGGGAGATGAACAGAAATGTGGAATGTGTTCGGTAAGCAAAGGTCGTGTGTTAAACTTGATTTGGTAAAGGTACCGGTGAAAGGCTGTGTAGGAGTACATGGCGGGTTGTTTCATTGGAACCGTCCTTAGGACTTGAGTTCCGTGTATGTAATCCAAGACTAGATACTACCACATGCTGGGCCCTGAAATATGACCCCGCTCGTCCTATTAATCGCGTAGTACTCGGTCCAGGAGTTGCAAGTAGTTTCTGGTGTTTATAGTAATGCTGGAGGCCGTGCATGGTGCTGACCTGAGAGGTGGACCGTGATGCGGTAGGCAGTGGCACGGTGTACCAAGTGGCACCCGGATGGTGGGCTTGGGAACCCTGCGCACATCGTTTGAGGCCGTGGCGGAAACCTCGGCCGGACTTCCGTACGGGTTACTCTCAGATAGGCGATAAACCTGGACTAGGTACTAGCGTGGTTAACGGTCGTGGCCGACTCCCTCGCTGGGCTTCCGCTTGAAGGTTGCCGAGGTGCATGACGTGCACATGGCGATAAGTGGCGGGAGCGTGTGTGACGAAGTACACCCCTGCAGGGTTATGATCTATTCGAATAGCCGCGTCCGCGGATATGGACTACTTGGAGACATATGTTGTTCATAGATAACCTCAATGGCTACTCATAAAATTGTCAAGATAAGCGTGAGTGTCGTGGACGGCATTTCCGTACGGAGACGGAATGATTCCACGATAGTGTATTGTTGTGGTGTTAGTGGACTCGTGTGCGAGAAATCAAGTTGTCAAAATTATTTAAAATTGCAAGTTGTCTAGCCACGAGTCAAATGCTGGCTTTCCGCATGAAACCCCACAATACCTTTTGATACCTCGCATGAGTAGTTAGTTCTCCTAAAGTCTTGCTGAGTACCTTCGTACTCATGTTTGCTTAATAAATGTTGCAGAGGTTGCTAATGACCCTAATGGAGGGTTCTTCGTAGACATCGACGACGACGAGTAGCTGGTGTCCCAGCTACGATCTGGCCCTACGTCGGCTCTGTAGTATAGTCAGGCCACGTGCCTTCTAGTTGATCGGGTGTGATAGACTCAACGTTCACATACAACGGGTGCAAAACAGTTGCACAGGCGGAACACTCGGGTTAAGCTTGACGAGCCTAGCATGTGCAGACATGGCCTCGGAACACATGAGACCGAAAGGTCGAGCATGAATCATATAGTTGATATGATTAGCATAGAGATGCTTACCACTGAAACTATTCTCGACTCACGTGATGATCGGACTTGAGATAGTGGATTTGGATCATGTACCACTCAAATGACTAGAGAGATGTACTTTTTGAGTGGGAGTTCTTAAGTAATATGATTAATTGAACTAATTGTCATGAACATAGTCTAATGGTCTTAGCGAATTACAATGTAGCTTGCGCTATAGATCTACTGTTTTTATATGTTCCTAGAGAAAATTTAGTTGAAAGTTGATAGTAGCAAACTTTGCAGACTGAGTCTGTAAAACCGAGGATTGTCCTCGTTGCTGCGCAGAAGGCTTATGTCCTTAATGCACCACTCGGTGTGCTACACCTCGAGCGTCGTCTATAGATGTTGTGAACATCCGACATACACGTTTCTGATGACTACACGATAGTTCAGTGCAAAATACTTAATGGCTTAGAAGCAAGGCGCCGAAGACGTTTTGAAACGTCACGGAACATAAGTGATGTTCTAAAGAGATGAAATTGTGATTTCATGCTTGTGCCCTTGTTAAGAGGTACGAGACCTCCAACAAGATTCTTTGTCCACAAAGTAAAGGAGAAAAGCTCAATCATTGAGCGTGTGCTCAGATTGTCTGAGTACGACAATCGCTTGAATCAAGTGGGAGTTAATCTTCTAGATGAGATAGTGATGGTTCTCCAAAGTCACTGCCACCAAGCTGTGAGAGCTTTGTGATGAACTATAACATATCAAGGATAGATACAATGATTCTTGAGCGATTCGCGATGTTTGACACTGCGAAAGTAGAAATCAAGAAGGAGCATCAATAGTTGATGGTTAGTAAAACCACTAAGTTTCAAGAAAGGCAAGGGCTAGAAGGGATACTTCGTGAAACGGAAAAACAGTTGCTGCAGTAATGAAGAGACCCAAGATTAAACCCAAACCCGAGACTAAGTGCTTCTGTGATGAGGGGAACAGTCACTGAGGCGGAGCAACTCTAGATACTTGGTAGATAAGAAGGCTGGCAAAAGTCGAAAGAAGTATATTTGATATACATGATGTTGATGTGTACTTTACTAGTACTCCTAGTAGCACGAGGGTATTGGATACCGGTTCGGTTGCTAAGTGATTAGTAACACGAAATGAAAGCTACGGCATAAACGGAGACTAGCTAAAGGCAAGGTGACGATACGTGTTGGAAGTGTTTCCAAGGTTGATATGATCAAACGTCGCCCGCTCCCTCTATCATCGGGATTGGTGGTGAAACCCAAATAATTGTTATTTGGTGTTTGCGTTGAGCATGAACATGATTGGATCGTGTTTGTTGCAATACGATTATTCATTTAAAAGAATAATAGTTATTCTATTTTCTTGAATAATTACCCTCAATGGTTTATTGAATCTCGATCGTAGTGTTACACATGTTCATGATATTGGTGCCAAAAGATATGAGGTAATGATGATAGTACCACTTACTTGTGGCACTGCCGCTTGAGTCATGTTGGTATAAATTGCATGAAGAGGCTCCATGCTGATGGATCTTTATACTCACTTGATTTTGAATCACTAGTGACATGCAAATCATACCACATGAGAAAGGCCTTGTTTTCATTGAGATGAAAACAAGATAAGTAACTTGTTGGAAGTGATACATTTTGATGTATGCAGTCCAATGGGTGCTGAGGCACACAGTGGATATCATTATGTTCTTACTTCAATGACGATTTGAGTAGATACAAGAGTATTTACTTAATGAATCACAAGTCTGAAATATTGAAAAGTTCAATTCTGTTTCGGAGTGAAGTTTGTCGTAACAAGAGGATAAACTATCTACGATATGATCATAGAAATGAATATCTGAGTTACAAGTTTTGGTACGTAGTTAAGACAATGTGGAAATTGTTTCGCAGTTCATGCCACCTGGAATATCATAGTGTGATGATGTGTCTGAACGTCATAGCCACACACTATTTGGTATGGTGCATGCTATGATGTCTCTTATCGAATTACCACTATCGTTTATGGGTTATGCATTAGAGACAACCGCATTCACTTTAAATAGGGCACCACGTATTTCCGTTGAGATGACACAGTATAGACTGAGGTTTAGAGAAATCTAAACTGTTGTTTCTTGAAAGTTTGGGGCTTCGACACTTATGTAAAAAAGTTTTAGTCTGATAAGCTCGAACCCAAAGCGGATAAATGCATCTTCATAGGATATCCAAAACAGTTGGGTACATCTCCTATCTCAGATCCGAAAGCAAAGTGTTTGTTTCTAAAAACGGATCCTTTCTCGAGGAAAGGTTTCTCTCGAAAGAATTGAGTGGGAGGGTGGTAGAACTTGATGAGGTTATTGAACCATCACTTCAACCAGTGTGTAGCAGGGCGCAGGAAGTTGTTCCTGTGGCGCCTACACCAATTTAAGTGAAAGCTGATGATGGTGATCATCGAGCATCGAATCAAGTTACTGCAAGCCTTGTAGGTTAACAAGGTCGCGTACTACTGCAGAGTGGTACAGTAACCCTGTCTTGGAGGTCATGTTGTTGAGCAACAGCGAACCTACGAGTTATGGAGAAAGCAATGGTGGGCCCGGATTCTGAGAAGGCTGGAAGCCATGAAATCCAAGAGAGGATCCATGTATGAAAACAAAGTGTAGACCTTGGAAGAACTACTTGATGGTCATAGGACTATTGAGTACAGATGGATCTTTAAAAGGAAGACAGACGATGATGGTGATAAGTCACTATTAAGAAAAGCTCGACTTGTCGCAAAGATGTTTCCGACAAGATCAAACAGTTGATTATGATGAGACTTTCTCACTCGTGGCGATGCTAAAAGTCTGTTAGAATTATGTTAGTAGTTGCTGCATTATTTATGAAATATTGCACATAGGATGTCAAACATTGTTTCCTCGACGGTTTCCTTGAGCAAACATTGTATGTGATACAACCAGGAGGTTTTGTCGATCCTAAAGATACTAGCAAGTATGCAAGCTCCAGCGATCCTTCAATGGACTGGTGCAAGCATCTCGGAGTTGGAATATACACTTTGATGAGATGATCAAAGATTTTGGGTTTGTACAAGGTTTATGAGAAACTTGTATTTCCAAAGAAGTGAGTGGGAGCACTATAGAATTTCTGATAAGTATATGTGGTTGACATATTGTGGATTAGAAGTAATGTAGAATTTCTGTAAAGCATACAAGGTTGTTTGAAAGGGGTTTTCAAAGGAATACCTGGATTGCGCTACTTGAACATTGAGCATCAAAGATCTATGGAGATAGATCGAAAGCGCTTAATAGAAGTTTCAACAAGATGCATGCCTTGACAAGTTTTTGAAGGAGTTCAAAGTAGACCAGCAAAGAAGGAGTTCTTGGTTGCATTGTGAGGTGTGAATTTGAGTAAGACTCAAAACCCGACCCTGGAAAAATAAAGAGAATAGACGAAGGTCGTCTTCTATGCCTTGGCCGTAGAATCTGAAGTATGCCATGCTGGGTACCGCACCTGATGTGTGCCTTGACTCAAAGTCTGTTGAGAGGTACACAGAGTGATCCATGATTGAATCACTAGCAGTGGTCAAAAATTATCCTTAGTAACTGATGGACTAAGGAATTTTTCTCGATTATGGAGGTGGTTAAAAAGTTCGTTGTAAAGGGTTACGTCGATGCAAGCTTTGACACTAATCTGAATAACTATGAGTAGTGAAACGGATTCGTATAGTAGAGTAGATATTTGGAGTATTTCCGAATAGCACATAGTAGCAACAACTATAAGATGACATAAAGATTTGTAAAGAACACACGGATCTGAAAGTTTCAGAACCATTGACTAAAACCTCTCTCACGAGCAAGACGTGATCAGACCCCATAACTATATGGGTGTTGGATTCGTCGGAATCACATGGTGATGTGAACTAGATTATTGACTCTAGTGCAAGTGGGAGACTATTGGAAATATGCCCTAGAGGCAATAATAAATTAGTTATTATTATAATTCTTTGTTCATGATAATCGTTTATTATCCATGCTATAATTGTATTGATTGGAAACACAGTGCATGTGTGGATACATAGACAAAACACTGTCCCTAGTAAGCCTCTAGTTGACTAGCTCGTTGATCAAAGATGGTCAAGGTTTCCTGACCATAGGCAAGTGTTGTCACTTGATAACGGGATCACATCATTAGGAGAATCATGTGATGGACTAGACCCAAACTAATAGACGTAGCATGTTGATCGTGTCATTTTGTTGCTACTGTTTTCTGCGTGTCAAGTATTTGTTCCTATGACAATGAGATCATATAACTCACTAACACCGGAGGAATGCTTTGTGTGTATCAAACGTCGCAACGTAACTGGGTGACTATAAAGATGCTCTACAGGTATCTCCGAAGGTGTTCGTTGAGTTAGTATGGATCGAGACTGGGATTTGTCACTCCGTATGACGGAAAGGTATCTCGGGCCCCACTCGGTAATACAACATCACACACAAGCCTTGCAAGCAATGTGACTTAGTGTAAGTTGCGGGATCTTGTATTACGGAACGAGTAAGGAGACTTGCCGGTAAACGAGATTGAAATAGGTATGCGGATACTGACGATCGAATCTCGGGCAAGTAACATACCGAAGGACAAAGGGAATGACATACGGGATTATATGAATCCTTGGCACTGAGGTTCAAACGATAAGATCTTCGTAGAATATGTAGGATCCAATATGGGCATCCAGGTCCCGCTATTGGATATTGACCGAGGAGTCACTCGGGTCATGTCTACATAGTTCTCGAACCCGCAGGGTCTGCACACTTAAGGTTCGATGTTGTTTTATGCGTATTTGAGTTATATGGTTGGTTACCGAATGTTGTTCGGAGTCCCGGATGAGATCACGAACGTCACGAGGGTTTCCGGAGTGGTCCAGAAACGAAGATTGATATATAGGATGACTTCATTTGGTTACCGGAAGGTTTTCGGGCATTACCGGTAATGTACCGGGAATGACGAATGGGTTTTGGATCTTCACCGGGAGGGGGGACCACCCACCCGGGAGGGCCCAAGGACCTTGGGGTGGCGCACCAAGTAGGTGGGGTCAGCCCAAGGCTGTCTTGCGCAAGAGAAAAAGAAAAACCAAAAGAAGAGAAAAAGGGAAAGGTGGGAAAGAAGAGAAGGACTCCACCTTCCAATCCTAGTTGGACTAGGATTGGAGGAGGACTCCTCCTCCCCTTGGTGGCGCAGCCCTTGGGGCTCCTTGAGCCTCAAGGCAAGCCTCCCCTCCCCTCCTCGTATATATATGGAGCTATTAGGGCTGATTTGAGACAACTTTTGCCACGGCAGCCCGACCACATACCTCCACGGTTTTACCTCTAGATCGCGTTTCTGCGGAGCTCGGGCGGAGCCCTGCTGAGATTAGATCACCACCAACCTCCGGAGCACCGTCACGCTGCCGGAGAACTCATCTACCTCTCTGTATCTCTTGCTGGATCAAGAAGGCCGAGATCATCGTCGAGCTGTACGTGTGCTGAACGCGGAGGTGCCGTCCGTTCGACACTAGATCGTGGGACGGATCGCGAGACGGTTCGTGGGACGGATCGCGGGGCGGATCGAGGGACGTGAGGACGTTCCACTACATCAACCGCGTTCACTAACGCTTCTGCTGTGCAATCTACAAGGGTACGCAGATCGGAAATCCCCTCTCGTAGATGGACATCACCATGATAGGTCTTCGTGCGCGTAGGAATTTTTTTGTTTCCCATGCGACGTTCCCCAACAATTCCACCGATTCCGCTCATTCCTTCTATCCCTGGGTTTCACCGCGTCCAAAAGCGACACCTCCCTCTTCATTCTGCGCCGCGGCTCCTCCATCGCCTATCTACTGGTCTATGTCGATGATAAAATCCTCACATCCAGCTCCCCTCATACCCTTCACCACATCATACACTCCCTCAAACAAGAATTCTCCATGACGGATCTCGGGGAACTCCACCACTTCCTCGGCATCAACGTCACTCCCAACTCCTTCGGCTAGTTCTTGTGCCAACAACATTATGCCCTTGAGATCCTAGATCGCGCCGACATGCTAAATTGTAAACCAGTTCCAACACCAGTCGACACATCCTTTAAACTTTTTGCTAATGCTGGTGGCCCTCTGTCAAACCCCACACACTACAGAAGTCTTGCTGGCGCTCTGCAATATCTCACCCTCACACGCCCAGACATATCATACGCTGTCCAGCAAGTTTGCCTATTCATGCATCAACCTCGCGACACCCACATGCAACTTGTCAAGAGAATTCTTCGCTACATCAAGGGTACATCTCACTTCAACATCCAACTCTATAAAGCCTCATCGCCACATCTCCTCGCTTACACCGATGCAGATTGGGCTGGGTGTCCAGACACACGCCGCTCCATGTCTGGATTTTGCGTCTTCCTTGGACAGAACCTCGTCTCTTTGTCGTTGAAACGACAAGTCACGGTGAGTCGCTCGAGTGCAGAGGCCGAATACAGGGAATCGCCAATTGCGTCGTCGAAACATGCTGGATCCACCAACTCCTACACGAACTCCTGCGCCCCCCTACTCGAGCAACCATTGTCTACTGCGACAACGTCAGCGCATCCTACCTTGCCAGCAATCCAGTGCAGCATCAACGGACAAAACACATTGAGATTGATCTCCATTTTGTTCGTGACAAGGTGGCTCTCGGCGACACTCGCGTTCTTCATGTTCCTTCAAGCTCGCAATTTGTTGATCTGTTCACTAAAGGCCTACCAACACCGGTGTTCACCGAGTTTTGTTCCAGCCTGAACGTCCACCCCTATGTCGTCCCAGCTGAGGGGGGTGTTAACGTTCACATATACTTAGTCATAACACTTAGTCTTAGCCGTCCTTGTAAGTAGGATCTGGACCGGCTCCACTCTCTCCATCTCTGCTATATATGTAACACCCTTGTACATGTTGATTCAGTGTGAAGGAATACAATCTCTTACTAATTTTATAAACATTGGAACAGAATTGCAGGGCTATCCATAAAATCACCATGCTCCATAGTTCTAAAAGCCTCACAATCAATTGACTTTGGTCATTCGATTTTGACCAGGTCATCTCCTGGGTCTTGTGAAGGAATGGGGGCTTAGTGAGCTACTTTCAAAAGTGCCAAGTGAAATGCGTCATTACTCCGTTAACTCAAACTGATGTACATATTAGGCCAACAACTTGAAAAGTCATTACTCCGTTAACTCAAACTGGATGTACATATTAGGCCAACAACTTGAAAAGTGATCAATCTAATCGGTAAAATCGTTTATTATATGATACTAGCAAAATGGCCCATGCGATGCAACGAGAAAAAAACATAATCTTTAATTATGATGACCACATTATGTTCACACATCATTGCTTGATTTTAAAATTTTGTGCACAAATGCAAGAAAATGTTTCTTCTTTTAAATTTTTCACAAGTTGAAGCAACCTTTACATTTTCAAAAAAAAATCATGGTTGTCAAAGATCTTGGTAACTCAAAGAATTATTCTTAATTTTAAGATTTTTTTTAGAAAACATACAATAATAATCCGATCCATCCAACAGTTAATTCTTCAAAAATCACACGGGTATATTTTCACAAAGACTTAGAAGCATTAATGTTTAACTACATACATTAGATCTTTCATGAACAATTTTACAAATATGAGAACAATTTTAAAATCGAAAACATTTTTTACAATTTACAAACATTTACTAAAAATCGTGAATATTTTTTATATTTCAAACGGGTTTAAATATTTTCTTTTCAATTGGCGACCAATTCTACAAAAGATGAACATAATTTTTTATGTTGGAGGATTTTACTTTAAATTCACAAACATTTTTGGAACGCGTGAAGTTTTTCTGAATAAACAAACATTTTTATAAGTCAGTAATATATTTATTAAATTCACGGACATTGTTTTGGATTTGCAAAAAAAATATAAAAATCCGGCGCCTTTTTTGAAAATTTACAAACATTTACTAAAAATTGTGAATATTTTTTATATTTCAAACGGGTTTAAATATTTTCTTTTGAATTGGCAACCAATTCTAGAAAAGACGAACATAATATTTTATGTTGCAGTATTTTACTTTAAATTCACAAACATTTTTGAAACGCATGAAGTTTTTCTGAATAAACAAACATTTTTATAAGTCAGTAATATATTTATTAAATTCATGGACATTGTTTTGGAATTTGCAAAAAATAAATAAAAATCCAGCGCCTTTTTTGAATCCACAAACATTTTATGTTTTCGTCAACATTTTAATTCAAAATTCCTATTTTTTAATATGCAAATGCTTTTGTAATTCTAAATTATTTAAATTAGAAGTAAACAAAAATGGAACGGAAAAATTTAAATAAAAAAAGAAACTATCAAAACAGGCATTAGTTATTTTTAAAATTTTAGGACAGTTTTTAAATGCATTAACATATTTTGAATTAGAAAACATTTTGTTAAATGCTTTTAATAATTTTTAATACATGGAGTTTGATTTGAAATCATAGACTTTTCCTATTTTACAAACATTTTTTCAAACTTTCAAACATTTTATTGTATATGGGAGCATTTTTTACAAAAACTCCAAGCAGTTTTTGAAGTCACAAACATTTAATTTTTTAAATATGTTGATTTAAATTTTAAGTTTATTAAAAGTTTAAAGGTTATTTGAAGTTCTAGACTTTTCTTATTTTACAAACATTTTTTCAAACTTGCAAACATTTTATTGTATATGCAAGCATTTTTTACAAAAACTCCGAGCAGTTTTTAAAGTCACAAACATTTTATTTTTTAAAATATGTTCATTTAAAATTTTAAGTTTATTAAAATTTAAAAGTTATTTGAAGTTCTCAATTATTGAAAATAGAAAAATAAAATGGAACTTTAGATAAATAATTAAACATAACTAAAAAAACTGGCGCCTGTGCATGGGCCGGCCCATACGGTGTGCTGGATATTCTCCGAGGGTGTAGAGCGTAATATAGGAGGTTTTTACATGGGCCAGCCCAGTCCGAGATTTTTCGCTTTGTGAAACGTTTTCTATTACTTACCGGTGGCATGGTGGGTAATTTATGCAAACTTTAAGGGCAATATCCATGACGTACCACAGAAGCAATAGGTGCTTTATTAATAGGTAAAGATAGGGTCAAAACCGATTTCAGAGGGAGAAAACCCGGCCATGCCACAACCGTGTATCTTGGACCGCTAGCACTTAACTAATGTGTAGAGAGTGTTTTTTGCAAACTGGACATCACCACCTAGCCAATGGTGTATCGAAGAAGAAAAAATCACGTTGCATGGGACCTGAACCTGCACCATTGGCGTAAGCAATTGGCTTACCAATCCTGTAAAATAAGTGGCTTACTAATCAATTACTAGACTTTTTGCAGTTCAATCAATTTGAACTTCAAAAAAGCCTTATATTTTGGTAGAAAGAAAGTAGAACAATATAAGTTGTTTGTTGTATATTGATGCAGCCCCCCCCCTCAAAAAAAAGTTGTTTGTGTATGAGACAACCGATAGTTTATATTAGTCCCTTCTTCCGGATTTATTGGACCGGACAACAAATTGCTAGGGTACTAATTGTGTCCCTAGGTTTTTTTTGCCTATATTCATCATACCATAACATCACAAAGGACGAGACCCCCTACCCTAGTCGACGCCTTAAACGCAGGCTAGGAGAACTGGCACCCACTCGCCCGCATTCTGGGACGACCCAATATTATGGCTCCATTCTTGCTCATCTCACGGTCACCTTAGTTCGGTTAATCATGGTTGACTAGTCAACCATTGATTCTTGAAAAAAAATCCAGATACCGTAAAAAAGTTGGTGAATTAAAAAAGAATCCTCGAATTGAAAAAATCATAAAATAATGAGAAAAAGATTACGAATTTTGAAAATGTTTTTGATTTTGGAAAAACAAATCATGAATTTGAAAAACTTTGCAGGTTTTGAACAAAGATCATAGATGATATCACAGATAGTGAAAAAAAGGTCACAAATTTCAAAAAGGTTTGCCGATTTTGGAAAAAAAATCTGTATATTTTGAAAAAAGTTCAAGGATTGGAAACACATTCATGCATTCGTAAAAAAATTACAAAATTTTAAAATAGTTTGTGAATTTAAGAAAATATTCACCTATTTTTAAAAAGTTCTATTTTTTTGAAATAAATGAAATGAAAGACAAAAAGAAAAAGTTGAAGAAAACAGGCAAACAAAACCAAAAAAGAAGACCAAACAGGGAAACAATTATGCTTTTTGTGTGTGTTATATTTGAAGATGAAAAAAGAAGTAAACATGCATAACAGGAAAGTCTTTTTTTGAAGCTCAAAGATTTTATTAAAGTTATCCCAGTTCGTTACCGCGGTATTATTTAGAGAGTCCGTTGGTTACCACAATTTGTACTAAGCTGAAGAATGTGGGGTTCGAATCTTGTTGGGCTCAATTGTTTTAAAGGTTTACCGAAAAGAAAAGAAAAATGTGTAAATGGGCCGTACCAGGGCGTGATGGGATCTCCTATCAGACGCATTTTGCGGCATATAGCGGCCTGACGGACACACATATGGCTACCTGGGCCGGGCCAACAGCAGGAGCGCGCTACGCAAAATTCCAAATATTAATGCTCTTGCTATTTCTCAATAAATAAATGCTTTAGTTGGTAGTGGAACACAAGACCTTATGCTCTCAGACACAATGGCATAGAAATGTACCAAGCAAGCATTCGTGACTAATGAGTAGCATGGTACTTAAAGAAGTAGGGACAAACATCGATTTGAAAGATTTTTGAAATTTCAAACGTCTTTTTTCTGAAAAAACTGAATACATTTTGAAACGCGAACATTTTTTAACATTGTGAGTTTTTTTTTTGAAAACATGAACTATCTTGAAAAACTGGAACACATATTGAAATTTTACAAAATGAGAACAAATTTTGAAATAATGAACAAAAGTTGAAACTCTGAAATTTCAAGAAAACGTGAACAATATCTGGGAAACATGTTTTTTTACACTTTGACCTTTTTCAAAAATGGAAACAGATTTCAAAATTCTGAATACTTTCAAAAATACAAACAATTTTGGTCAGCATGAATAAATTATGGAATTTAGAACATTTTTTGAACATGCGAACAAATTTGAAAAAAGGAGAACATAAAAATTATGAAGATTCTTTGATAACACGATATTTTGTGGAACTCTGAACATTTTAAAAACATGATTTTTTTGGAAATCACAAACAACATTTGGAAAACATGAACAAAAATTTGGAACTTCAAACTTTTTGGAATGCATGAACAAAATTCAAAATTCTGAACTTTTTGAAGAACATGGGCAATTTTTGAAAACATCAACAAAATTTGGAATTTCAATTTTGGTGTGTAAAATACGAACAATTTTTTAATATAATAATTTTTTAAATGCAATATTTGTTAAAAGGAAAACAAGGAAATACGAACTTAAAAATAAACAAAAAATGGAAATAGAGAAATGAAACAGAAAAATGAAAAAAAAACACATTGGAAAACCACTAAACGGGTATAAAAACCAAAAGCCGGTTCAGGGAAACCTTTTGAAAGGTTTCCAAAACTAGCTGCCTTGGGAAGCGAACCAGACCAATTCTCGCGCTCTTGGGGATCGCTTGTGCGAATGCTCGACAATTTGATGTTGTAAACGTGAAATAGGATTTTTCGGGCAGGATGGGTGTGTGTGCCGGTTGGTGAAATAGCCCAGTATTGAGGACTTAATGCTCAGAGTAGGATTGACAACAAAGAGCTATTGGGGAACGTCGTATGTGAAACATTTTTTTTCTACACACACGTAATACCTATCCAAGGTGATGATCATCTACGAGAGAAGAGAGTGAATATACATACCCTTGTAGATCGCTAATCGGAAACGTATATAACGCGGTTGATGTAGTGGAACATCTTGGAAATCCAAATCACAGCCCGTCCCACGATCTCATCATGATCCGTCCCGCGATCCCGTCACGATCCATCCCGATATAGTGCCGAACGAACGACACCTCCGCGTTCAGCACACGTATAGCTCGACGACGATCCCCGCCTTCTTGATCCAACAAGAGGGGCGGAGAGGTAGATGAGTTCTCCAGAACGGCGGCGTGGTGGTGGTGGTGGTGAACTAATCGAGCAGGGCTTCGCCTAAGCACCGCCGAACTAGACTAGAGGCGAAACAGATCTAGGGAAAAGTAGAGGGAGCACGTGGAAATTAGGGTTAGCTCTCCCCTCTAAATCTGCTAGTATATATAGGAGAGAGGGAGGGGAGGAGGCGGCCAAAAAAACCTCAAAGGGTTCGGCCAAAGTGGAGGAGGTGGAAGAGTCCACCTCCAATCCTACTCCTAGTAGGATTCCTCCCTTCCTCACTTTGGTTTCTTTCCTTCCCACCTCCAATCCGCCTTGGGATTTAGTGGAGGCTTTGGCCAGCCCACTAAGGTCTGGTCCACGTCCTCCCATAGCCCATGAGACCCTTTGGGGTGGGTGGGCCCACCTGGTGGACCCGCGGAACCCATTCGTCACTCCCGGTACACTACGGGATATGTCCGAAACTTTTTCGGAGTTCAAAAACCACTTTCCTATATATCAATATTTACCTCGGACCATTCTGGAGCTCCTCGTGATGCCGGGATCTCATCCGGGACTTCGAACAACTTTCGGTTACCAAACACACATAACTCAATAATACTAAAACGTCACCAAACCTTAAGTGTGGAGACCCTGCGGGTTCGAGAACTATCCAGACATGACCTGAGACACTCCCCGGACAATAACCAATAGCGGGACCTGGATGTCCATATTGGATCATACATACTCTACGAAGATCTCTATCGGTTGAACCTCTATGTCAAGGTTTCAGTTAATCCTGTATGTTGTTCCCTTTGTCCTTCGGTACGTTACTTGCCCGAGATTCGATCGTCGGTATCTCCATACCTAGTTCAATCTTGTTACCGGCAAGTCTCTTTACTCGTTCCGTAATACAAGATCCCGTAACTAACTCCTTAGTCACATTGCTTGCAAGGCTTGTTCTGATGTTGTATTACCGAGTGGGTCCCGAGATACCTCTCCGTCACACGGAGTGACAAATTCAAGTCTTGATCCATGCCAACCCAACAAACACCTATGGAGATACTTTTAGAGCACCTTTATAGTCACCCATTTATGTTGCGATGTATGAGAACACACAAGGTATTCCTATGGTGCCCGGGAGTTGCATGATCTCATGGTCATATGAACAGATACATTGACATGCAGAAAACAGTAGCAATAAACTAACACGAACATATGCTATGTTCATAGTTTGCGTCTTGTCCATCACATCATTCTCCTAATGATGTGATCCCGTTATCAAGTGACAACACTTGCCTATGGCCAGGAAACCTTGACCATCTTTGATCAACGAGCTAGTCAACTAGAGGCTCACTAGGGCAGTGTGTTGTCTATGTATCCACACATGTATTTGAGTTTCCAATCAATACAATTCTAGCATGGATAATAAACGATTATCATGAACAAGGAAATATAATAATAACCAATTTATTATTGCCTCTAGGGCATATTTCATACAATCTCCCACTTGCACTAGAGTCAATAACCTAGTTCACATCACTGTGTGATTTGTAATGAATCTAACATCCATACAGTTATGGGGTTCGATCATGTCTTGCTTTTGAGCGAGGGTTTTAGTCAATGGGTATGAACCTTTCACATCCGTGTGTGCTTTACAAATCTCTATGTCATCCTATAGATGCCACTACAATGCGCCATTTGGAACTATTCCAAATGACTGCTCCACTATACGAATCCGGTTTACTACTTAGAGTCATCCAGATTAGTGTCAAAGCTTGCATCGATGTATCTCTTTACGACGAACTCTTCAATCACCTCCATAATCGAGAAAATTCCTTAGTCCACTAGTTACTAAGGATAACTTTTGACCTATGTCCAGTAATTCATTCTTGGGTCACTTCTGTACCCCTTGATAGATTCATGGCAAGGCACACATGAGGTGCGTTACACAAGATAGCATACTTTAGAGCCTACGACTAAGGCATAGGGGACGACCTTCGTCCTTTCTAATTCTTCTGCTGTGGTGAGGCTTTTGGGTCTTACTCAAAATCAGTCCTTACAACAAAGCCAAGAACTCCTTCTTCGCTAATCTATTTTGAACTCCTTCAAAAACTTGTCAAGGCATGCATTTCGTCGAAAGTTCAATTAAGCGTTTTGATCTATCTCCATAGATCTTGATGCTCAATGTTCAAGTAGCTCAATCCAGGTTTCCTTTGAGAAACTCCTTTCGAACAACCCTTTATGCTTTCCAGAAATTCCACATTATTTCCGATCAACAATATGTTAACCACATATACTTATCAGAAATTCTATAGTGCTCCCACTCACGTCCTTGGAAATACAAGTTTGTCATAAACTTTGTATAAAACCAAAAACTTTGATCATCTCATCAAAGCGTATATTCCAACTCCGAGATGCTTGCTTGAGTCCATATAAGGATCGCTGGCGTTTGCATACTTGTTAGCATCCTTAGGATCGACAAAACCTTCTGGTTGTATCACATACAACCTTTCCTCAAGGAAACCGTCGAGGAAACAATGTTTTGACATCCAATCTACAAGATTTCATAAATAATGCAGCAACTGCTAACATAATTCCAACAAACTTTTAGCATCGCTACGAGTGAGAAACTCTCATCATAGTCAACTATTTGAACTTGTAGGAAACATCTTTGCGACAAGTCGAGCTTTCTTAATGGTGACTTTTCACCATCATCGTCTGTCTTCCTTTTAAAGATCCATCTGTACCAAACAGCCTTAAGACCATTAAGTAGTTCTTCCAAAGTCTACACTTTGTTTTCATACATGGATGCTACCTCGGATTTCATGGCGTCCAACCATTCGTCGAAATCCAGGCCCACCATCGTTTCTCCATAGCTCGTAAGTTCATTGTTGTCCAACAACATGACCTTCAAGACACGGTTACCGTACCACTCTCGAGCAGTACTGTAACGACTAAGATGCGGTCCTTTCCGGTTTAGGGGAACGAGGCCCCAAAGAAGAAAGGAGCGCATCTAAGTGTTTCGCAAGCACGGTGACATAGCACATACATAATAATAGAATGACAATCAGGGATTCAACTGTCATCTCATACATAAATCAGAGTTTATATCACGCATACAAACAAGGTAGTTCCGCTACGGACTACAAAACATGAGAAATGGCTATGCTACCCTGCATGCTCGCCCACGATCACGACCACGCCTCAGTCTTTTGGATAGTTCATGTACACGCGGTCGTTCTCCTCATCGTATTGCCACGCCAGCTGCGTGCCGTCGGGATCACCTGTGTTGGGGGTACCTGTACCTGTTGGTGTGTTGAAGGAATCTGTGAGCCACGGGGACTCAACAATCTATGACCTCGGTGCCAGAACTAGTCAAGTTATTAGGTAAGGAAGGTTTAGTGTTTAGGTTGCAGCATCCTAAGCTTATATGGTGGCTAACTTACGTAGAACATGTATTGAAGGTGGTTTATACTAGCGATCAATGATTAACTGATCAGTACGTGATCCTGAACACCTACTTACGACAATCATAACCCCACCGTGTTCCCGATCGAAGAGAGGTCTTTGAAGGGGACAGTCACGGTTAAGCACACAGCTAGCAATTTTATTAGATTAGATTCAAGTTATCTATAACCGGATGTTAACAAATATTCCAAGTTGCCGCATAACCACAGGCACGGCTTTCCGAAAGATTAAACCCTTCAGGGGTGCTCCAACTAGTCCATCACAAACGGTCACGGGCCGCAAAGTAATCCTCTATCACGAATCTCGTGATCTCGTCAGATTCCTTAGAGGAAAACCTCAACTCTGGGGAGAACCAAAGCTTCACCGGGATTCCTATACGCAAGATATATCGCTAAGGTAAGACAAGACTAGCACGACCTCCCGTCGTGTCGACGACCCCGATAAGAGCCGTGTATCTCAGTCTCAGGACACGACAGATGAGCGACACGTAGAGTGGCCTGATAGAAATCTCTCAAGTTGCCCTGAGATGGCCCCGCACAGTGCTCTAGGTTGGACCAACACTCATGAGAAGCACTGGTCCGGGTTGTTGATTAAATTCCTCGGGAGGCCATTCCCTATGCAGATTATTATTAAGTGATTAGCAAATTAACACCAAAGTTGGGTCCTGCCGGACAAGTCTTAACACTACGCGATTTATCAAGGGGTCCCCATAACAACCCCGAACGTGTTAGGAGCGATCAGTTATGGAATCAAACACCGGTAGCCGGTAACTATGGCGGCAATAACGGAACAAAACACCCGGCGAAAGGCTAGGCCTTCCGTTATTTACCAAGTATATAGGTGCATTAATTAAATAACATATTTAACATAATGATATCAAACTCATGTTATCACATGAGACAGTTGCACGTGCAACTAGCAACGCTAACATTAGTAGCTGAGAAAAGCCTACTTAGCCATTCAAGATTTGCTAGGAAGGGATAAGTGTTTGGGTTTCATGGCAATATCAGGAGGCAATTATTTCAGTGGTAGGCAGCGAGCATATGATGGAGTAAGCATGAATCTAGCATAACAAGTCTAGAGATGGAATCAAGGTCATATCATCTTGCGTGTGATGTCCTCAGCTTGTAACTGCTCTTGTTCGTCCTGCACGTACTCTCCCGGATCCACGTACTCGTTCTCCGATCCCAAAGCTACCCAACATAAAAATATCATCCAATGAACAACAACACCTCAAGATGCTACAAGCACATGATGCATGAGATGAAAATGAACATGCATCTCTATCCTAGCTACTAGCACAAGCATGAGAAGAAAATACAAGTTCTTGGACAGAACTGCACTATAAGATATCTTGACATGCATGAGGATGACATGAATAGATGCATCATGCGAAAATGATGCAAAAACATATAAACAACGTTACAAACGGAGCTACGGATCATCCGGAAACAACGAAACAAGAAATGGAGTCCTACGTATAAAATCCATCACAACACACTCCAATGGCATACTTCTCGTATTCCCAGGTTGCCAAAACACAAAAAAAACAAGTATGGATGGGGTGGTGCAAAGAATATCACCACACCATCAACTATGAACTCACAAGTATCAAAACATCAAAACTATACAATCTGCCATAAACAGCATCATAGTAGTTTGAGAGCTACATGCAAAGCACCTACAGCCACCCAAATATGCCAAATAGGATATGTGGCAGAAGCTATTCAAAATCTCTACAAGCATGAGCAACAAGATAATTCAAAGGAGTTTCTCACAGAAAGTTACACAGCTGCTAACTTGGATAAAAATATCAGTTTTCAGGGACTTCGTGAAAATTCCAGATTCTCACTAGCTGTTTATGCTCTGAAGCATTTTGAAAGCACCCAATACAATATCTACAGGACTCCAAATGGAATGAAAATTGACATAGAGCTAGACAAATACAAAAGCTGCAACTTTCTAGTTGATAGCCAGGCTGATTCCCAACACATGGACTTCTACAAGCACAACAAGAGGAGAAGAAAATATAACCAGATTCTCAGACTCAGTGAAAATCACAGATTTTCACTAAACTGGAATTTCAGCCACATGCCTACTTTGACTAGGCACAACTTGCACATATGAACTCCTATGCATAAAACAAAACCAACATGCTATAGAGGGGGTCACCCTCTAATGCCACAACAAGGAACCAACCTCTTGGGCTCATCACATCACATGGAACCAAGCTCCAAACATTGATCAAAACAACAATATGACATTCCCAGAAAGTATTCCAAAGTGGAATCTGAACCCACTATTGGATTCCTAGGATGATTCTGCCCCAAAAATATATATAATACATAGGCACTTGCATAGAACAATTGGGCACAAACTTGAAAATAAAATCTACATGGAATCACATAGAGATGAATAGTGCATCATCACATGTGCTACTCACTAAAACTCCACCTACATAAGCACTTGCTCACTCTCACAAGTCTAATGGTGACATGAGGGTTTAGACCTCATGTATGTGTGCCATAGCACATCACCATTCACACACACATCCTCAAGCAACACCACTCACATACAAACACCAAGCACAACTACTCCATCACCTACACATGCTAGTTAGATCACAAACACTAGCTTACTCTCACAAGCACATATAACATGAACCTACACACTCCTTGGGTGCTTGCACCACACAAACACACATGCATAGGAGGAGCACCGCATATAGCACATAACATAAGTACAACAAGAATCACAAAGTGTGTGGGGGAAAAACCCACACACACACGCCCACAACTCTTGCACCCACTAGTGCTCAAGCTCATCAAATCACCTAGGGGTGCCACACCACATCACCATGGTGACTAGCAACTACACAAACAACCTAGTGCTTACACACACATACATGGCATCAAGCTCACAAAACATATATGCACTCCACCTACATATGCATTTCTACCATGGCAGCAAGTATTCTAGAGACCACATGATGTTTTGAGGCAAGCAAAAATACCAGATATGCTAACCTAGCATACCACAACAATATGCAAGCAAGCAATGCAAAAACAGAAAAGATATGCAACAAAAAATAAAAGGATGGGGAGAGGGATCGAACCCTAGACCCCTACATATGCATTTCTACCATGGCAGCAAGTATTCTAGAGACCACATGATGTTTTGAGGCAAGCAAAAATACCAGATATGCTAACCTAGCATACCACAACAATATGCAAGCAAGCAATGCAAAAACAGAAAAGATATGCAACAAAAAATAAAAGGATGGGGAGAGGGATCGAACCCTAGACCCCCTGCTAACACACACAACAGCAACACCACTCTACTACTGCCTCTCTGCTCGAGAGCAACAAGGAGGTAAGCAAGTTATAGTGCCACTGAAGCCACTGCTTGCTACTGTGCCGAAACTAGAATTAAAAAGGGGTGGTGCAAGGCTGGGACTCGAATCCACGCCCTCGATCCAACACCACCATGACCCTACCACTACGCTACGCTTAGGAACTTGACAGAACAGAGGGCAAAAACAAGGTAAACTACAAGAGTTTCCCTGCTCTGCTCTGAACACAGAAACGGCGACAACAGAGACGATCGCTGGAGCGCCTCACTACTGCTACTATTGTGCCAGAGAAGGGGGGGGGGGTACCTACGCTGCCACTACTGCTACTACTACATGCACAAGCCCGTGCGCACCACCACACAAAGAACAACCACACACACATCACCTGAAAATCGTGCTCATCTCTCAACAGAGAGGCACGCCACGAGCTCCTACTCTGCAGCTATCGAGGGGGAAGGGAGGAGAGCTAGGCTCACCAAGAAAAGGAGGGAGAGGGCTGATCGATCGGGGAAGAAGCCTCACGAAGATGAACGGAGACGATCTGAAGAAGATGTAGATGTACTGTCACCGAACCGAAGCAGCAGGTGGGCCGCCGGGAACACGCCGTTGACGTGGAGTTGCCCGTCAGTGTGATCGCTCCCCGACCTCAACGACGGCGGGAATGGAGCGCGGGCATCCTCCCCGAGCCCCCGGACAAGCTGGCCAGCGCGGGAGACGACAGACGCGCGGAGGACGACGGCGATGCCCTTGTGTTCTCTCTGTGCTACCGATCTACAAAGCTCTTACCTGGGGAGGAAGGAGAGATGGTGGGAGGTGGCGGCGCTAGGAGGGGAAAACAAGGAACCCTAGGCCAAGGGGCACGCACACCGAGGATTATATGAGGGCGTCGACGTCCGTGTGCCCTCACAGCGTGCTCGCTCTCTCACTGCTGTGTGACGGAAAGCAACACACTGGGGGGACGGCGTCAGGAGAAGGAAGAAGGGACACACAAGGTGGACTCGCTGGAGAAACCGAGAGAGATGGGCCTCACTGA
Organism: Hordeum vulgare subsp. vulgare; assembly: GCF_904849725.1. NCBI lineage: Eukaryota > Viridiplantae > Streptophyta > Magnoliopsida > Poales > Poaceae > Hordeum > Hordeum vulgare. The sequence goes on from NC_058519.1 coordinate 372,920,301, forward strand.
GGGGAAAGGTGGCCCATCTGGCGCGTGGTAAAAGAGGAAACCCCTGGGGTTTCTTATTTAAAACAAACAAAGAAGAAAAATAAAACAAAGAGAAATCTTTTGGATTTAAAAATAAAATAAAATACCCCTGGTCATAAGGAAATTATGACCCATTTAATAAAAATAGAAAAGGGATTTTTGGGGCAAGTAAGTATTTACAAAACAGTATTTAATCCACTGTTTTGTGAATTTTTGCACCTCACAAACAAAGTTTCAAAACATCAACTTCACAACTTCGCATCCACCACAAAAATATACTAAATTATGGACATTTTTAAAACAGGGAAGGAACAAGTAAAACTTGACCTTGAGATAAAAGAGAGGAAGAAGTTTTATAAAACCTATTGCAAACCACATAGCTACCTACTACAAGCAACACCCACTTCATACATATCATCAACACATCACATCACATGTCATCACACCATCACATAAGATCACAAGGCAACAAACACAATAGGCATGGATGAATGATATATGCATGCATGCAAAGGGAGACATGACAAGGTGACATATGAAATAACACATGCATTCAGCTCTCATATCAATGACAAGATGGACCCACATAGAGAAGGTTCCAAATATGGTAAGCTACACTCTCGGGGCATTACAAACTCTCCCACACTATAAAAAAGATCTCGCCCCGAGATCTAAGACTGAAAGAACTCCGGAAATTCAGAACGGAGGTGATCCTCGCGTTCCCAAGTAGCTTCTTTATCGGAATGGTGTGACCATTGCACTTTGAGAAATTTGACAGTCTTGTTGCGGGTCTTGCGCTCAGTCGCCTTGAGAACCGCAACTGGATGCTCACGATAGGATAGGTCGGGTTGAAGGTCGATGTCTTGAAGATGAACAGTGAGCTCGGGAGTCTTGAAGCATCTCTGGAGCTGAGAGACATGAAACACGTCATGCACATTTGCAAAGTTTGACAGGAGCTCGAGCTGGTACGCAAGGTCGCCTCTCTTGCCAACAACTCTGAAAGGACCAACGAAACGAGGCGCAAGCTTGCCTTTGATGCCAAAGCGCTGTGTACCCTTCATAGGGGACACCTTGAGATAGACGAAGTCATCAAGATCATAAGACATGTCACGATGCTTGCTATCATAATAGCTCTTCTGACGGGACTGAGCTGCTCTGAGATTATCTCGAATGACCCGACACATCTCTTCAGCTTCTTCTATCAAGTCATTCCCAAGAATCTGACGCTCGCCGGTCTCGGACCAGTTGAGCGGGGTACGACACTTCCTGCCATAGAGAATCTCAAACGGAGCTTTGCCTGAACTAGCTTGATAACTGTTGTTATACGAGAACTCAGCAAAAGGCAGGCAATCTTCCCACTTCATGCCAAAAGAGATAACACAGGCTCTCAGCATATCCTCAAGAACTTGATTGATTCGCTCCACTTGACCACTAGTCTGAGGATGAAAAGTTGTGCTGAAGCGTATCTTCGTGCCCATCGCAGACTGAAAAGAATCCCAGAACTTGGAAGTGAAGATACTTCCGCGATCCGAAGAAATCATCATAGGCACGCCGTGCAAAGACACTATCCTGGAAGTGTACAACTCTGCAAGCTGAGCTACGGATATAGATTCCTTGACGGGAAGAAAATAGCCACTTTACTCAACTTGTCGATGACGACGAAGATGACATCATTACCCTTCTTGGACTTCGGAAACCCGGTGACGAAATCCATCTCAATATGGTCGAATTTCCACTCGGGAATGGGCAAAGGATGCAAAAGACCCGCTGGACGTTGATGCTATGCTTTCACCCTTCGACATACATCACATTCATTTACGAACTGAGCAATCTCACGCTTCATGTGAGTCCACCAGAAGGTCTATTTCAAGTCCTGATACATCTTGGAGCTTCCTAGATGTATTCATATCAAGGAGTTATGAGCTTCTTCCATGATTACCTTTCTGAGATCACCTTTCAGAACGACAAGACGATCCTCAAAGAACAACGTGTCTCTGGCATCAACACTGAAGCACTTATATTTGGGAAGACCCTTTGCCACACCAATCTTGACTTTCTTCACCATTGCATAAAGAAGTTGTGCTGCTCGGACCTGATCTTCCAAGGTAGGAGAGATCTGAAGATTTGCAAGAAATCCTTGAGGTACTAACTGAAAATTGAGCTTTCTGAAAGACTCACAAAGGTCAGGCTGGAGAGACTTCAGAATGAGACTATTGTAGTAAGCCTTCCTTCTCAAAGCATCTGCCACGACATTAGCTTTGCCTGGCGTGTACTCAACACTCGGATTAAAATCTTGGAGCATTTTCACCCAACGAGTTTGCCGAAGATTCAGGTTAGGCTGAGTGAAGATGTACTTGAGACTCTTGTGATCGGTGAACACTTCAACCTTACGTTCCAACAAGAGGTGTCTCCAAGTCATCAGCGTGTGTACCACAACTGCTAGCTCAAGATCATGCACAGGATAATTCTTCTCCGCTGGCTTCAACTGCCTGGAGGTATAAGCAACCACTTTCTTCTCTTGCATCAGAACTGCACCAAGACCTTGAAGAAAGGTGTCGTAAAACACTTGGTAAGTCTTGGAATCATCCAGAGGAACCAAGATTGGAGTAGATGTGAGCTTCTCATTGAGTGTGTAGAAGGCCAACTAACACTCTGGAGACCAAGCATATTTCACACCTTTCTGAAGAAGATTTGGGAAAGGCTTAGCAATCTTGGAGAAGTTCTCAACGAACCTTCTACAATAGCTTGCAAGCCCGAGAAAGCTCCGAAGCTGCTTCACATTCTGCGGAGGCTCCCATTCAACAATGGCCCGCACCTTCGACGGATCAACTTTGATGCCCTCGGCAGAGATGATGTGCCCAAGATAGATGACTTCTTTCAACCAGAACTCACACTTGGAAAACTTGGCATACAATTTGTACTCCCTCAGCTTATCAAGCACCAATCTGAGATGTTCTTCATGTTCTTCCTCAGTCTTTGAAAAGACCAGAATATCGTCGAGATACAGCAAGACGAACTCATTCTTGAACGGGGAGAATATGTAGTTCATCAATCGACAAAATGTCGGAGGAGCATTTGCTAGACCAAAAGACATGACCGTATACTCATACGAGCCAAAACTAGTCCTGAAAGCAGTCTTCGGAATATCGTCTTAGCGAATGCGAATTTGATGATAGCCCATTCTGAGATCGAGCTTGGAGAAGATCTTAGCCCCTTTCAACTATTCGAACAACTCATTTATGTTCGGAAGTGGATACTTGTTCCTGATTGTATTCTTGTTCAATGGACGGTAATCGACACACAACCGGTCCGTGCCATCCTTCTTCTTGACAAACATAACTCCACAGCCCCACGGAGACGAGCTCGGTCTGATCAGACCTAAACACTCCTGCTCATCGAGTTGCCTCTTAAGTTCCTTCAACTCTTCTGGACCCAATTTGTACGGCCGTTTGCACACAGGCTCAGTACCTGGTTCAAGCTCAATGACAAATTCAACTTCTCGGTGCGGAGGCATTCCTGGCAGCTCTTCTGGAAACACATCTTCATATTCGCAGACCACTGGGACTTGCAAAATAGGATTAATCTCACCCTTTTCATTCAAAGAGAACAGACGGATTGTATCATCGCGCGCCGCGAATATAATCACGTCCTCCTAAGAGTGAGTAAGCTTCACAATAAATCGATGTCTTGTTCATGGCTAACCAGTCCATACCAAGGATCAAATCAATGTCGGATTTGCCCAAGACAATAGGAGACGCCAGAAAAGAATAACTCCCTATCTTGACAGAAACATCACGAACCACTTTGTTGGCGCTCATAAGAGTACCGGGTGACACCACACGTAATGCCTTCTTCAAATACCCAGAATCAAAATCATGCTCGATAAAGAACATTCTAGACATGAACGAATGAGAAGCACCAGAATCAAACAACACTTTAGCAGGAATATCATTAACGAGGAGGTTACCCATGATCACATCTGACGAAATTTCTGCCTCAGCTGCATTCACCATGTTGACTCGAGCAGACCCGGGGTTGAACTTAACGATAGCATTGCTTGGAGGTTTGCCTGGAGGAGGAGGCGGAAGACGGAGCTGAGAAGTGCACTTGTTAGCATAGTGACCCTTCTGCCCACACTTGTGACAAGTAACATCTGCTGGCTGACGGTACTGTGTCTGAGGAGGCCCTTGCTTCTGCTGCTGGAATCTCTGCTGGAAAGCTGGGTTGGGTGGGTGGGAAGAACCACGACCACCGGAATGCTTGAACTGCTACGTGTGCCGAGGAGGAGGAGGAGACACCCAAAACTTTTGTTGCTTCAGAACCACCTGAGTAGAAGACGAGCTGGAATCTCTGAAGTGCTTCTTAGAATTCTCCACCCTGAGCAAAGCGGCCTCAACCCTGAGAGCTAAGTTGTAGAACTTATCGAACTCCTCAGGGTCGTGCAAAGCGAGAGCTAACTGCAAATCTTCTTTCAAGCCACCTGTGAACTGATAAATCTTGCTCTTCTGATCAGGGATATCTTGCAAGGCGTATCAGGCTAGCTCGTGGAACTCGATGTTGTACTTGTACACGGAGTTACCACCTTGCTTCAGGCGCCTAAACTTCTCACACATTTCCTCACGAAGCTGGACGAAATGTAGTGGGATCTGAAGTCATGGCAGAACTCATCCCAAGTGATCACTCTAGCACCTCTGGAATCCTTCAACTGTTGCCACCAGATAGAAGCTTGCCCCTTCAGCTGGAATGTTGCAAACTTGAAGAAATACTCAGGACGAACATTGCTGCATTCAAAGTGCTTGTTCATGTGGCGGATCCAATCCTCAGCATGAAACGGCTGGTCACAGGAAGTGAAAGTCTTCGGCTGATTTGACAGGAACTGACTCAGATTAGCAAATTGATTGCCACCATGCTGGAAATTGCCTTGCTGCTGATTAGCCCTCTCTTGCAACAACTGTATCAGCATCTGAGTGTTTGCATTTGTAGCAGCCATCACCGCTTGCCAAGCCTCTGCAGGAGGAGGCGGCGGAGGAGGATTCTCCGGAGGAGGAGGTGGTGGCGGCACATCCTCACGACCTGGATTCTGACGAGTTGGTGGAGCCATCCTGCAGACGGACAACACATTAGCCCACATAATAAATTGACTGTATAGCTAAATCAAAATGGCAGGGATATCTAAACAGGAATATAAGCAATTGCACTCGAACAAAATAGTAAGAGTGCTTCCTCCAAGTGACGGTCGACAAAATTCTGATTAAGACCACTTGCAAACAAGTATGAGCTAGAACTGCTCGGAACAAACGTATGATCGAGATTTCATCCGATATCTTCGTGGATAAGATCGCACGGGCTCGAATTTACAGTAGCCATCCTGTGCAAGGTAGTGCACACGACTTACGAAGTATCCCCGAGTCATAGCGAGCTACAAGGACTCTTTAAGACACAACGAGAACCGCTGTAAGACGACCGTGAACAAACGTACCCACTGGATATCAAATCCCAACCTCACACCATGCATCTGTAGGAAGATTGTCCTATAAGTTACTACTTGATATCCCACCTATGAATTCCCGAAATATCTGGTCATGCAATCTGGTACACGGATACAAGGAGTAATATTCACACAACTCCTATACTAAACCGTCCACTGTATCACATCCGTCAACACATAACCAGAATCTCAGACCTTCATCTATAACGGACCCTTGTGATCACAACGTTACAAAGTATGGCAGTACTCCCGAACAATCTACACCAGTACTGGGGACATCGGGGTTATCTCGCCACCACTAGTATTGAAGCAATTACGAACATCCTTCCTTCTTAGATACTCAGAAATCTGAATGATGGCGATGTGCGCAAGAATCCCCTGGAGCTCAACTCCCCAGAAGAAATCAAGGCACATAGGAGGCACCAAGACAAAACTCCGTCACATCGATATCATATAGATTTCAAAAATACCCGCGTGATCCTAAAATTTTTTTGAGCGAGAAGAGGAGTAGAATTAAGATTTCCTAAGTCGGGCGCCTCACCAGAGGATGGAAGAGGAGAAAAAAGAATCCTACTCTCCGATATAATAAGACTCAAAACATTTTACTAGACTCGACTCGGCCAAGTACGATCACACGAAGGCTCCTCTGGTCGTAAGGCTCTGATTACCAACTTGTAACGACTAAGATGCGGTCCTTTCCGGTTTAGGGGAACGAGGCCCCAAAGAGGAAAGGAGCGCATCTAAGCGTTTTGCAAGCACGGTAACATAGCACATACATAATAATAGAATGACAATCAGGGATTCAACTATCATCTCATACCTAAATCAGAGTTTATATCATGCATACAAACAAGGTAGTTCCGCTACGGACTACAAAACATGAGAAATGGCTATGCTACCCTACATGCTCGCCCACGATCACGATCACGACCACGCCTCAGTCTTCTGGATAGTTCACGTACAGGCGGTCGTTCTCCTCATCGTATTGCCACGCGAGCTGCATGCCGTCGGGATCACTTGTGTTGGGGTACCTGTACCTGTTGGTGTGTTGAAGGAATCTGTGAGCCACGGGGACTCAACAATCTATGACCTCGGTGCCAGAACTAGTCAAGTTATTAGGTAAGGAAGGTTTAGTGTTTAGGTTGCATCATCCTAAGCTTATATGGTGGCTAACTTATGTAGAACATGTATTGAAGGTGGTTTATACTAGCGATCAATGATTAACTCATCAGTACGTGATCCTGAACACCTACTTACGACAATCATAACCCCACCGTGTTCCCGATTGAAGAGAGGTCTTCGAAGGGAACAGTCACGGTTAAGCACACAGTTAGCAATTTTATTACATTAGATTCAAGTTATCTATAACCGGATGTTAACAAATATTCCTAGTTGCCGCATAACCGCGGGCACGGCTTTCCGAAAGATTAAACCCTGCAGGGGTGCTCCAACTAGTCCATCACAAATGGTCACGGGCCGCAAAGTAATCCTCTATCACAAATCTCGTGATCTCGTCGGATTCCTTAGAGGAAAACCTCAACTCTGGGGAGAACCAAAGCTTCACCGGGATTCATATACGCAAGATATATCGCTAAGGTAAGACAAGACTAGCAGGACCTCCCGTCGTGTCGACGACCCCGATAAGAGCCGCGTATCTCAATCTCAGGACACGACGGATGAGCAACGCGTACAGTGGCCTGATAGAAATCTCTCAAGTTGCCCTGAGTTGGCCCCGCACAGTGCTCTAGTTTGGACCAACACTCATGAGGAGCACTGGCTCGGGTTGTTGATTAAATTCCTCGGGGAGGCCATTCCCTATGCAGATTATTATTAAGTGATTAGAAAATTAACACCAATGTTGGGTCCTGTCGGACAAGTCTTAACACTACGCGATTTATCAAGGGGGTCCCCATAACAACCCCGAACATGTTAGGAGCAATCAGTTATGGAATCAAACAACGGTAGCCGGTAACTATGGCGGTAATAACGGAACAAAACACCCGGAGAAATGCTAGGCCTTCCGTCATTTACCAAGTATATAGGTGCATTAATTAAATAACAGATTTAACATAATGATATCAAACTCATGTTATCACATGAGACAGTTGCACCTGCAACTAGCAACGCTAACATTAGTAGCTGAGCAAAGCCTACTTAGCCATTCAAGATTTGCTAGGAAGGGATAAGTGTTTGGGTTTCATGGAAATATGAGGAGGCAATTATTTCAGTGGTAGGCAACGAGCATATGACGAATGAAACGTGAATATAGCATAACAAGTCTAGAGATGGAATCAAGGTCATATCATCTTGCCTGTGATGTCCTCAGCTTGGAACTGCTCTTGTTCGTCCTGCACGTACTCTCCCGGATCCACGTACTCGTTCTCCGATCCCAAAGCTACCCAACATAAAAATATCATCCAATGAACAATAGCACCTCAAGATGCAACAAGCACATGATGCATGAGATGAAAATGAACATGCATCTCTATCCTAGCTACTAGCACAAGCATGAGAAGAAAATACAAGTTCCTAGACAGAACTGCACTCTAAGCTATCTTGACATGCATGAGGATGACATGAACAGATGCATCATGCGAAAATGATGCAAAAACATATAAATAACGTTACAAACGGAGCTATGGATCATCCGGAAACAACGAAACAAGAAATGGAGTCCTACATATCAAATCCAACACATCACACTCCAATGGCATACTTCTGGTATTCCCAGGTTGCCAAAACACAAAACAAACAAGTATGGATGGGGTGGTGCAAATAATATCACCACACCATCAACTATGCACTCACAAGCACCAAAACATCAAAACTATACAATCTGCCATAAACAACATCATAGCAGTTTGAGAGCTACATGCAAAGCACCTACATCCACCCAAATAGGCCAAATAGGATATGTGGCAGAAGCTATTCAAAATCTCTACAAGCATGAGCAACAAGATAATTCAAAGGAGTTTCTCACAGCAAGTTACACAACTACTAACTTGGACAAAAATATCAGTTTTCACGGACTTAGTGAAAATTCCAGATTTTCACTAGCTATTTATGCTCTGAAGCATTTTGACAACACCCAAAACAATATCTACATGACTCCAAATGGAATGAAAATTGACAAATAGCAAGACAAATACAAAATCTACAACTTTCCACTTGATAGCCAGGGCTGATTCCCAACACATGGACTTCTACAAGCACAACAAGAGGAGAAGAAAATATAAGCAGATTCTCAGACACTGAAAATCATAGATTTTCACTAAACTGGAATTTCAGCCACATGCCTACTTTGACTAGGCACAACTTGCACATATGAACTCCTATGCATAAAACAAAACCAACATGCTATAGAGGGGGTCACCCTCTAATGCCGCAATAAGGAACCAACCTCTTGGGCTCATCACATCACATGGAACCAAGCTCCAAACATTGATCAAAATAGCAATATGACATTCCCAGAAAGTATTCCAAAGTGCAATCTGAACCCACCATTGGATCCCTGGGATGATTCTACCCCAAAAACATATATAATACATAGGCACTTGCATAGAACAATTCGGCACAGACTTGAAACGAAAATCTACATGGAATCACATAGAGATGAATAGTGCATCATCACATGTGCTACTCACTAAAACTCCACCTACACAAGCACTTGCTCACTCTCACAAGTCCAATGGTGACATGAGGGTTTGGACCTCATGTATGTGTGCCATATCACATCACCATTCACACACATCCTCAAGCAACACCACTCACATACAAACACCAAGCACAACTACTCCATCACCTACACATGCTAGTTAGATCACAAACACTAGCTTACTCTCACAAGAACATATAACATGAACCTACACACTCCTTGGGTTCTTGCACCACACAAGCACACATGCATAGCAGGAGCACCACATATAACACATAACATAAGTACAACAAGAATCACAAAGTGTGTGGGGAAAAACCCACACACACACACCCACAACTCTTGCACCCACTAGTGCTCAAGCTCATCAAATCACCTAGGAGTGTCACACCACATCACCATGGTGACTAGCAACTACACAAACAACCTAGTGCCTACACACACATACATGACATCAAGCTCACAAAACATATATGCACTCCACCTACATATGCATTTCTACCATGGCAGCAAGTATTCTAGAGACCACATGCTGTTTTGAGGCAAGCAAAAATACCAGATATGCTAACCTAGCATACCACAACAATATGCAAGCAAGCAATGCAAAAACAGAAAAGATATGCAACAAAAAATAAAACGATGGGGAGAGGGATCGAACCCTAGACGCCCTGCTAACACACACAACAGCAACACCACTCTACTACTGCCTCTCTGCTCGACCTTATGTACGTGTGCCATATCACATCACCATTCACACACACATCCTCAAGCAACACCACTCACATACACACACCAAGCACAACTACTCCATCACCTACACATGCTAGTTAGATCACAAACACTAGCTTACTCTCACAAGCACATATAACATGAACCTACACACTCCTTGGGTTCTTGCACCACACAAGCACACATGCATAGCAGGAGCACCACATATAACACATAGCATAAGTACAACAAGAATCACAAAGTGTGTGGGGAAAAACCCACACACACACACCCACAACTCTTGCACCCACTAGTGCTCAAGCTCATCAAATCACCTAGGGGTGTCACACCACATCACCATGGTGACTAGCAACTACACAAACAACCTAGTGCCTACACACACACACACATGACATCAAGCTCACAAAACATATATGCACTCCACCTACATATGCATTTCTACCATGGCAGCAAGTATTCTAGAGACCACATGCTGTTTTGAGGCAAGCAAAAATACCAGATATGCTAACCTAGCATACCACAACAACATGCAAGCAAGCAATGCAAAAACAGAAAAGATATGCAACAAAAAATAAAACGATGGGGAGAGGGATCGAACCCTAGACGCCCTGCTAACACAAACAACAGCAACACCACTCTACTACTGCCTCTCTGCTCGACAGCAACAAGGAGGTAAGAAAATTATAGTGCCACTGAAGCCACTGCTTGCTACTGTGCTGAAACTAGAATTAAAAAAGGGTGGTGCAAGGCTGGGACTCGAACCCACGCCCTCGATCCAACACCACCACGACCCTACCACTACGCTACGCTTAGGAACTTTACAGAACAGAGGGCAGAAACAAGGTAAACTACAAGAGTCGCCCTGCTCTGCTCTGAACACAGAGACGGCGATGACAGAGACGATAGCCGGAGCGCCTCGCTACTACTACTACTGCGCCAGAGAGGGAGGGGGGGTACCTACGCTGCCATTACTGCTACTACTACATGCACAAGCCCATGCGCACCACCCCACAAAGAACAACCACACACACATCACCTGAACTTCGTGCTCATCTCTGAACAGAGAGGCATCCCACGAGCTCCTACTCTGCAGCTATCGAGGGGGAAGGGAGGAGAGCTAGGCTCACCGAGAAAAGGAGGGAGAGGGCCGATACGATCGGGGAAGAAGCCGCGCGAAGATGAACGGAGATGATTTGAAGAAGATGTAGATGTACTGTCGCCAAACCGAAGCAGGAGCTGGGCCGCCGGGAACACGCCGTTGACGTGGAGCTGCCCATCAGTGTGGTCGCTCCCCGACCTCAAGGGCGGCGGGAATGGAGTGCGAGCATCCTCCCCGAGCCCCCGGACATGCTGGCCGGCGCCAGAGACGACGGACGCGCGGAGGACGACGGCAACGCCCTTCTATTCTTTGTGTGCTACCGATCTAGAGAGATCTTACCTGGGGAGGAAGAAGAGATGGTGGGAGGTGGCGGCGCTAGGAGGGGAAAACGATGAACCCTAGGCCTAGGGGCACGCACGCCGAGGATTATATGAGGGCCTCGACGTCCGTGAGCCCTCACGGCGTGCTCGCTCTCTCACTGCTGTCTGACGAAAAGCAACGCACTCGGGGACGGCGTCAGGAGAAGGAAGAAGGGACGCACAAGGTGGGCTCGCTGGAGAAACCAAGAGAGATGGGCCTCACCGAGGGGAAAGGTGGCCCATCTGGCGCTTGGTAAAAGAGAAAAACCCTGGGGTTTCTTATTTAAAACAAACAGAGAAGAAAAATAAAACAAAGACAATTCTGTTGGAGTTAAAAAATAAAACAAAATACCCCTGGTCATAAGGGAATTATGACCCATTTAATAAAAATAGAAAAGGGATTTTGGGGCAAGTAAATATTTACAAAACAGTATTTAGTCCACTGTTTTGTGAATTTTTGCACCTCACAAACAAAGTTTCAAAACAGCAACTTCACAACTTCACATCCACCACAAAAATATACTAAATCATGGACATTTTTAAAACAAGGAAGGAACAAGTGAAACTTGACCTTGAGATAAAAGAGAGGAAGAAGTTTTATAAAACCTATTGCAAACCACATAGCTACCTACTACAAGCAACACCCACTTCATACATATCATCAACACATCACACCACATGTCATCACACCATCACATAAGATCACAAGGCAACAAACACAATAGGCATGGATGAATTATAGATGCATTAATGCAAAGGGATACATGGCAAGGTGACACATGAAATAACACATGCATTGAGCTCTCATATCAATGACAAGATGGACCCACATAGAGAAGGTTTCAAATATGGTAAGCTACACTCTTGGGGCATTACTAGTACGTGACCTTGTCAACCTACGAGGTTTGTAGTAACTTGATCCGAAGCTTCATGATCACTATCAGTAGCTTCCACTTCAACTCGTATAGGCACCACAGGAACAACTTCCTACTCCCTGCTACACTCTGGTTGAAGTGACGGTTCAATAACCTCATCAAGTTTCCACCATCCTCCCACTCAATTCTTTTGAGAGAAACTTTTTCTCGAGAAAGGACCCATTTCTGAAAACAAACACTTTGCTTTTGGATCTGAGATAGGAGGTATTCCCAACTGTTTTGGGTGTCCTATGAAGATGCATTTATCCGCTTTGGGTTCGAGCTTATCAGGCTAAAACTTTTTCACATAAGCACCGCAGCCCCAAACTTTTAAGAAATGACAACTTAGGTTTCTCCAAACCATAGTTCATATGGTGTCATCTCAACGGAATTACGTGGATCCCTATTTAAAGTGAATGCAGTTGTCTCTAATGCCTAACCCAAAAACGATAGTGGTATTTTGATAAGAGACATCATACTATGCACCATGTCCAATAGGGCATGTCTATGACGTTTGGACACACCATCACACTATGGTGTTCCAGGTGGCATGAGTTGTGAAACAATTTCCACATTGTCTTAAATGTGTACCAAACTCGCAACTCAGATATTCATCTCTACGATCATATCACATTTTATCCTCTTGTCACGACGATTTTCAACTTCACTCTGAAATTACTTGAACCTTTCAATAATTCAGACGTGTGTTTCATCAAGTAAATATACTAATATCTACTCAAATCATCTGTGAAGTAAGAACATAACAATATCCACTACGTGCCTCAGCGGTCATTGGACTGCACACATCAAAATGTATTACTTCCAACAAGTTACTTTCTTGTTCCATCTCACCGGAAAACGAGGCCTTCAGTCATCTTGCCCATGTGGTATGATTTGCATGTCTCAAGTGATTCAAACTCAAGTGAGTCCAAACGATCCATCTGCATGGAGTTTCTTCATGCATTTATACCAATAGGCATGGTTTGCATGTCTCAAACATTTCAAAAATGAGTGAGTAAAAAGATCCATCACCATGGAGCTTCTTTATGCATTTTATACCAATATGACTCAAGCGGCAGTGCCACAAGTAAGTGGTACTATCATTACTACTTTGTATCTTTTGGCATCAATATTATGAACATGTGTATCACTACAATTGAGATTCAATAAACCATTCATTTTATTTGCAAGACCATTGAAGGTATTATTCAAATAAACAAAGTAACCATTATTCTCTTTAAATGAATAACCGTATTGCGATCAACACAATCTAATCATGTCTATGCTCAACGCAAACACCAAATAACAATTATTTAGGTTTAACACTAATCCCAATGGTAGAGGCAGTGTGCGATGTTGATCATATCAACCCTGGAATTACTTCCAACACACATCGTCACCTCACCCTTGCTAGTATCTGTTTAATCCGTAGCTATAATTTCGAGTTACTAACACTTTGCAACTGAACCGGTATCTAATACTCTGGTGCTACTAGGAGTACTAGTAAGGTACACATCAATATCACATATATCCAATATAATTTTGTCGACTTTCCCAGCCTTCTCATCTACCAAGTATCTAGGGTAGTTCCGCCTCAGTGACCGTTCCCCTCATAACAGAAGCACTTAGTCTCGGGTTTGGGTTCAACCTTGTGTTTCTTCGCTAGAGCAGCAACTGGTTTGCCGTTTCATGAAGTATCCTTTCTTGCCCTTGCCCTTATTGAAACTAGTGGTTTTAGTAACCATCAACAATTGATGCTCCTACTTGATTTCTACTTTCGTGGTGTCAAACATCGCGAATAGCTCAAGGATCATCATATCTATCCTTGATATGTTATAGTTCATAACGAAGCTCTAGTCGCTTGGTGGTAGTGACTTTGGAGAACCATCACTATCTCATCTCGAAGATCAACTCCCACTCGATTCAAGCGATTGAGCACTCAGACAATCTGAGCACATGCTCAATGATTGAGCTTTTCTCCCTTACTTTGTAGACAAAGAATCTTGTCGGAGGTCTCATACCTCTCAACAAGGGCACGAGCATGAACTCTTGATTTCATCTCTTGGAACATCTCATATGTTCTGAGACGTTCAAAACATCTTCGGCGCCTCAATTCTAAGCTGTTAAGCATTACACACTGAACTATCACGTAGTCATCGAAAACATGCATGTCAGATGTTTGCAACATCCACAGACGACGATCGAGGTTCAGCACACCGAGCGGTGCATTAAGGACATAGGCCTTCTGCGTAGCAATGAGGACAATCCTTAGTTTACAAACCTAGTCTGCATAATTGCTACTATCATATTTCAACTAAATTTTCTCTAGGAACATATAAAAAACAGTAGAGCTACTACGCAAGCTACAACATAATTTGCAAAGACCTTTTGACTATGTTCATGATAATGAGTTCAATTAATCATATTACTTAAGAACTCCCACTCAAATTGACATCCCTCTAGTCATTCGAGTGTCGCATGATCCAAATTCACTAAGTCAACTCCGATCATCACTTGAGTTGAGTTTAGCTTCAACGGTGAACATCTCCATGTTGATCATATCAACTATATGATTCATGCTCGATCTTTCGGTCTCTTGTGTTCCGAGGCCATGTCTGTACATGCTAGGATCGTCAAGTTTAACCCGAGTGTTCCGTGTGTGCAACTGTTTTGCATCAGTTGTATGTGAACGTTGAGTCTATCACATCCGATCATCATGTGGTGTCTCGAAACGATGAACTGTCGCAATGGTGCACAGTCGGGGAGAACACAATTTTATCATGAAACTTTAGTGAGGGATCACCTTATAATGCTACCGTCGACCTAAGCAAAACAAGGTGCATAAAAGGATTAACATCACATGCAAGTCATAAGTGACATGATATGGCCATGAACTTGTGCTTCTTGATCTCCATCACCAAAGCACCAACATGATCTCCATCATCACCGGCGCCGCACCATGATCTCCATCATCGTGCTGCCATCGAGGTTGTCGCGCTATCTATGTTGTTACTACTAAAGCTACTGCCTAGCGATATAGCAAGAGAATTTGCAAGCACAGAATAAATTTAAAGACAACCCTATGGCTCGTGCCGGTTGTCGTAGCATCGACGTGCAAGTCGATATTTAACTATTACAACATGAACATCTCATACATCCAATATATCATATCCTGTCATTGGCCATATCACATCACAAGCATACCCTGCAAAAACAAGTTAGACGTCCTCTAATTTGTTGTTGCATGTTTTACGTGGCTGCTATGGGTCTCTAGTATGATCCCATCTTACTTATGTAAAGCCACAACAGTGATATGCAAATTGCTATTTAACCTTCTCCAAGGACCGCCTCGGTCAAATCCGATTCAACTAAAGTTGAAGAAACAGACACCCGCCAGTCATCTTTATGCAATAAGTTGCATGTTAGTCGATGAATCCGGTCTCTCATAAGCGTACAAGTAATGTTGGTCCGGTCGCTTCAATCCAACAATACCGCCGAATCAAGAAAAGACTAAGGAGGGCAGCAAATTGAACATCAACGCCCAAAAACTCTTTTGTGTTCTACTCGAGATATCATCTATGCTTGAACCTAGCTCATGATGCCACTGTTGGGGAACGTCGCATGGGAAACAAAAATTTTCCTACGCACACGCAATACCTATCCATGGGTATGATCATCTACGAGAGGGGAGAGTGAATCTACATATCCTTGTAGATCGCTAAGCGAAAGCGTATATAACGCGATTGATGTAGTGGAACTTCTTCGAAATCCAAATCGCAGCCCGTCCCGCGATCTCATCATGATCCGTTCTGTGATCCCGTCACGATCCATCCCGATATAGTGCCGAACGGACAACACCTCGGCGTTCAGGACACGTACAACTCAATGACGATCCTCACCTTCTTGATCCAGCAAGAGGGGCAAAGAGGTAGATGAGTACTCCAGCACGGCGTGGTGGTGATGGTGGTAGTGAACTAATTCAGCAGGGCTTCACCTAAGCACCGCCGAACTAGACTAGAGGAGAAACAGATCTATATAGAAGTAGAGGGAGCACGTGGCAATTAGGGTTATCTCTCCCCTCTAAATCCTCTAGTATATATAGGAGGGAGGGAGGGGAGGAGGCAGCCAAAAAACCCTCAAAGGGTTCGACCGAAGTGGAGGAGGTGGAAGAGTCCATCTCCAATCCTACTCCTAGTAGGATTCCTCCCTTTCCCACTTGGGTTTCTTTCCTTCCCACCTCCAATCCGACTTGGGATTTAGTGGAGGCTTTGGTCAGCCCACTAAGCGATGGTCCACGTCCTCCCACAGCCCATGTGACCCTTTGGGGTGGGTGGTCCCACCTGGTGGACCCCCTGGAACCCATTCGTCACTCCCGGTACACTACCGGAAATGTCCGAAACTTTTCTGCAGTTCAAAAAGCACTTCCCTATATATCAATATTTACCTCTGGACCATTCTGGAGCTCCTCGTGATGTCCGGGATCTCATCCGAGACTCTGAACAACTTTCGGTTACCAAACACACATAACTCAATAATACCGAAATGTCACCGAACCTTAAGTGTGCAGACTCTGCGGGTTCAAGAACTATGCAGACATGACCTGAGACACTCCCGATCAATAAATAATAGCGGGACCTGGATGTCCATATTGTCTCCGACATACTCTACGAAGATCTCTATCGATTGAACCTCTATGTCAAGGATTCAGTTAATCCCGTATGCTGTTCCCTTTGTCCTTCGGTATGTTACTTGCCCGACATTCGATCGTCGGTATCTCCATACCTAGTTCAATCTCGTTACCGGCAAGTCTCTTTACTCGTTCCGTAATACAAGATCCCGTAACTAACTCCTCAGTCACATTGCTTGCAAGTCTTGTTGTGATGTTATATTATTGAGTGGGCCCCGCGATACCTCTCCGTCACACGGAGTGACAAATTCGAGTCTTGATCCATGCCAACCCAATAGACACCTTTGAAGATACCTATAGAGCACCTTTATAGTCACCGAGTTACGTTGCGATGTTTTATAACACACAAGGTATTCCTCCGATGCCCGGGAGTTGCATGATCTCATGGTCATAGGAACAGATACATTGACATGCAGAAAACAGTAGCAATAAACTAACACAATCATATGCTATGTTCATAGTTTGGGGCTTGTCCATCACATCATTCTCCTAATGATGTGATCCCGTTATCAAGTGACAACACTTGCCTATGGTCAGAAAACCTTAACCATCTTTGATCAACGAGCTAGTCAACTAGAGGCTCACTAGGGACAGTGTGTTGTCTCTGTATCCACACATGTATTTGAGTTTCCAATCAATACAATTCTAGCATGGATAATAAACGATTATCATGAATAAGGAAATATAATAATAATCAATTTATTATTGCCTCTAGGGCATATTTTCAACAAAAACATCAACGGGATAAGTTGACAAAATAGCATTTTTGGTAAAAGGAAAATTGAGAAGATTATCACTAATCATTTATATCAAGAAGCGATACAACGCGCGCACACACATGGAATCACCAAGAAAGGGCAAGGAAAAATACACGTACATGATCTATACAATTAAACGTGAGAATGGTTATTAAAAAACCGGGTGTAACGGTTCGGTTCTTACTTTGGGTTTGATTGGTTCAGGTTTTATTGGACTGAGATTTTTTTAATTTGGTTTTGGTTTGGGCATGTGAAGAAATCAGTTTGGGTATAGTTGGTTATGGGTTTAAATGGTTTGATTATTAGCGGTTATAAACTATGGGTCCAAACCAGTTTCTAGGCATTGGTTATATGCAATAATCAACTACGACCGAGAACGAGTATCTATGTATTATGGGAAAACAGCAGATGAAAATCGGAAGTGTTTTCTTGTGCTTTCGGTAAGCAATTTGGTTTTAATACACTTGTTAGTGAGCTTATCAGCCATGGGCATGTTCTTTTTGCCTCTTACTGTGTGTTGACTGTATCTTAAGGATTACTTTGTTTCTAAACTGTTGTAGATGCACTTATGCCTTTTCTATCTTATTTGTTTTCTTAACATGTCAATTTGTGCAATCATATGTACATTAAAGCAAACCCATGGTTATGTACTGGGTTTAAACCTATGGTTATGTTTTGGGTTTAAATTGGTTTGGGTGGAAAAAATAGTGGGTTTGGATTTGGTTGGGCTAAAAATGACACTAAATGGGTATGGTTCAAGTATGGTTTTGAGAGATAAATGAATGGGTATGGTTCAAGTATGGTTCAAGTATGAAACCATTCTCATGTTTATATACAATCACCACTCTTGCCTCAATCTATTGTTGGAGATGAAGGAGCACCATTGTCCGAATGGCGGCTGCTACGAATCAACCGACTGATTTCCTGGCGAAATCAGCCGGGTCGCTAGCCGTTCGATGCATCCCCCAGAGCCGTGGGATCTGGTCAATGCTGGCAACGGCTGCACGTCCTCGCCGGCAGCATAGCGACACTGCACCGACAATGCCGCACTATAGCGACTGCCCTGCTGCAGCGCACCTCAAGGGCGTCGATGAAGCTCCAATGCAGGACCACCCGCTGTAGTGCAGCTTCAGGCTCACCGGTGAAGCTTCATTGTAGCGCCAGTGGAGCTTCATTGCAATTCCGGGCGATGCCTCACAGCTCTGGGCATCGTCGGTAAACCTCCATCACGGCCGCTGGTGATGTATGACTACAACACCGAGCTTCACGTCGCCACGCCAGTGCTGAATCGCAGCACCTGGAGCCACCGCCGACCGCTTCACTGCAACATCATCGTGTGCATGCGGCTGCGACGACAACAGGGTGCTTCAGGCGCCGTCGGTTAAGCCCCATTACAGCGGTCGGTGAAGCTTCATCGCAACGCCATAGATGCTGCGATTGATTGACGTCAAACCTCTCTCGATTTTGCAGCAGCGGCGGAACGGTGGCCGGCGTTAAACCTCTCTATTACTTTTGCAACAGCGGGGGGATACTGGTCGCAGCCGAGAGCGTCTCTCCATGACCGGCACGACAAAAAGAAAAACGCGTGAAGGAAAAAAGGACAAGGTTGAGATTGCCGGACGGTGGGTAGGCCTTACACGGGCATCGTGTCGAGCAAAGGAGTCGGTTTATGAGACGAGAGATCAGACCGTGGATTTTAAACATTTACCTGCCGGAATGGGCTTTGTGAGTCTGGTCTTGAGAACACGGTGCGTGGTGAAACCGAATGCTTGGGTGACGCTGTTGTCTAGTTGTAGCTTCCTTGCACTGGTCGGATTCGAGTCGGGGCACCGAATACGAGAGTGAGACGGACTGTATGATCCCAAACACCATCGTCCATGGGCTAGGTAGTATAAAAGGGCACCGATAGCACATGCCCTGTAATCAAAGAACCAATTTCGGCTTGGCTGCTCGACGAAATCTCCACCAGCCAGAGGCCATCTTCGGCGAGAGTACGTACGTACGTGCGCGCGAGACCTGATCTGATCGTAAATCGATCGACCTCTTGCTCGACGGCAAGGAGGAACATGGAGGCGAGGCAGCAGGCAGGCGGCGCGGCCCTGTGCGCCAACGGCTGTGGGTTTTACGGCGGCGTCTCGACCAGCGACCTCTGCTCCAGATGCTACAAGAAGCAGCAGCTGCTCGACGTCGCGGCCTTCGATGACGCCGTCATGTCCGGCCTCGGCTCGCTGACCATCACGTTGAGGAAGGCTGGAGGCGAGCCCAAGGAGGAGACGGCGTCGACGACGACGAAGAAGAAGCGATGCAGCGCGTGCCAGAGGAAGGTGGGGCTGCTGGGGTTCGCGTGCCGGTGCGGGGCCACCTACTGCGGCGCGCACCGCCATGCCGACGCGCACGACTGCTTCTTCGACTACAAGGCAACCGGCCGCGAGCAGATCGCGCGCCAGAACCCGCTCGTCGTTGCGCCCAAGATGGCAAGGATCTGAGCGCTTCTACCCTCGACGACATTGTACCGCACGCTGTCTGTGCTCACTACTGCGGGAGACGCTCTATTAGTAGATGAGCTGTGAAATTAGTAGTAGTACAACCAAAGTATATGTGCTTGAATGCATCTCCCCTTTGTGATGAAGAGGCTGTGTGTAACAACTACTGTATGTAGTGAAACGATGCGCCATTTTTTTTTCCATCAAGTTAAATTCATACAAATTCCCATTACGCTCTTCGCACGCTCGTATGCATCATGCTTTCGGATGATACTGATAAATTGCCCACTTTGGCTGGTCAATACCACATCCAGATCCAATCTAGTTACCACCGCACAACGTCATATACGTGACTATAAAAATTACCATTAAATAAGTACAAGATTTGGGTCACCTTAACAATAGAGTTTTCAAGAATTCAACATATATTCAATCCTTGTCGGGAAACGTCGTCAGCACGCCACCTCACGACGCATTTAATGCGCCTGACCGAGTCTGTTAGAGTTAGGTGTTTCCCACTATAGCTCCTCTCAGTAGTTTTGGCAGCTATAGTCGAGACTGTTTTAGCCGTTCTGGTAACCCCTTGGACTATAAAAGGAGGTCCATGGCTACCTTTAGAAAGGTCGACTCTCTGTTCATTCTATACGTGTATCTGCTGCCCTCGAGCATCCTTGCCGGGAGAGCGCACTTGTACTGTGAGTGAATATATAATGCACCAGAACACAGGACGTAGGGTTTTACGCTTCCAAGCGGTCCGAACCTGTCTAAACGACCGTGCATGCAACTGTTGGTGATGCTCTTTGTGAACCTATAGTCCTCGTAGAACCGTAAAAAGGGGCCTTGCCGGCCCCATAGATGGTCGAATCACCCCGACATCTTTGGCACGCGAGGTAGGGGAGATTTGGTGCCCGAATATTCTCCAGCACTAAGTGTCTTCCCCAACATCTTCATCGACACCCATGGCACCCAAGAAGGCCAAGGGAGCATCAGCAGTCGTCCTGTTTTCGTGCAAGCTACCCACGCCGACCGCTACGGGCGATGGAGGCGGGGATGAACATCACACACTCTGCATCGGAGAGCGCAACCACACCACTGTGCGGAGCTTCGTGAGACGCGACCCGGACCCAGCCATCGTGACGTCCCACAATGCACCAGTGAGGTCCGAAGGTGACACTACATCGGTGGCGACAGCGAACACCATGTTTAACGCCACGACGCATGTGGCAGCGCTTCTGCCGCATGCTTCACAAGACAACCACAATCAGCATCCCACGGGAGGCGATCCCGGCTGGTGTGTAGACAAGAACCCTGCACACATGGACAACCTCGTCAACAGTACCCTGGTGAGAGTGGACAGCGGGTGATGGCGCGGGGAGGCGCTCCTTCTGGCATCGCCAGGAGTAGGAGCGCCACCTATGCCTTGCATCGTGAAAGCACATATGCTTCCTTGGTGGTTTTGATAATTCATGACAACATACATTGTCTCTTGGACTAACACTTTTACCTAGTACATTTCAGGTATAGTCCATAGAGAGCATTGGCCAAAGGATTGTGAGGAGAAGC
The DNA here is from genome assembly GCF_904849725.1 of Hordeum vulgare subsp. vulgare. Lineage (NCBI taxonomy): Eukaryota > Viridiplantae > Streptophyta > Magnoliopsida > Poales > Poaceae > Hordeum > Hordeum vulgare. The sequence continues at coordinate 372,942,054 of NC_058519.1, forward strand.
CCCTTGATGCAACGAAAGGAATAGGATTGGCTCAAGCTTCAAGCAAGAGGACTCTACATTTTACATTTGTAAGAAATCACTTTTTGAGTCCATAGGAAATCCAATACTATTAAAAGGGGGTGAGGTATTATGATGAATTGGTTGCTCAAGTGCTTAGAGATAGCCACCAAACATATTCAGTCATTCTCCCACAAATATCTCTCACCCAAGCCAAAACAACAAAATCAATGCCACCAACTTTTCCCACTCGGCCCTACCAATTTTTCCACTGACAGATCCTTTGCCAAACCATAATCTCTCGGCATCACCAAGTTTCATATTGGTGCCACCGAAAAGCATGTGACCAACTTTTTGTTGAGCGGATTTCAAGAATCAGAATTTTCGAGTTTGAAATCGGTCTCACCGAGATTTGGAAACTCCCTAGGTCATTGATACGTCCATTTTGCATCATGTTTTACTACTGTTATTTATAGTGTTTTTATTCTTTTAGCCACTTGGAGGAGTAACTATAATGCCCTTTCTCTCATAATATGCAAGGTTTATATCAAGTGGGAGAATACCGACAGATGGAATTCTGGACCTGAAAAAGCTATGTGAGAGATACCATTTATGCACACCTCCAATTGAGCTGAAAATTTATGGGGATTTATTCTATAATATATACAAAATACTGGAACGAAGAAGTGCTGGACGGGGGGCACCAGGTGGCCACTAGATACTAGGGCGCGCCAGGGCCCCCTAGCGTGACCCAATGTCTAGTGGGCCACCAAGCCCCCCTTTCGCGCCCATCTTCTCGTATATATTCTCCTCCGACCTAAAAAATTAAGGAGATGACTTTCGGGATGAAGCTCCGCTGTCTCGAGGCAGAACCTGGGTAGGAGCACTTTTTCCCTCCGGCGGAGCGATTCCGTCGGAGGAACTTCCCTCATGGAGGGGGAAATCATGACCATCGTCATCATTAAGAACCTTCTCATCTTGGGGGGGGGGGGGGGGTCCAATCTTCATAAATATCTTCACCAGCACCATCTCCTATCGAAACCGTAGTTCATATCTTGTACTCAATCTTGTACCTGAACCTCGGATTGGTACCTCGAGTGTGTCTAGTAGTGTTAATTACATCTTGTAGGGGATGCTGTATGGTTTAATTGGTGGAAGATTATATGTTCAGATCGATTATGCTATTCAATACCTCTCTGATCATGAAAATGTTTATCACTTGCGAGTAGTTACTTTTGTTCTTGAGGCCATGGGATAAATCATGTTGCAAGTACTCATGTGAAGTTGATATTTGTTTGATATTTTGATGAAATGAATGTTGTGATTCCCTTAGTGGTGTTATGTGAACGTCGAGTACATAAAACTTCACCATATTTTGGGCCTAAGGGAATGCATTGTGGAGTAGTAATTATAGGGTGGGTTGCGAGAGTGACAGAAACTTAAACCCCAATCTGTGCACTACTTCATAAGGGGCTCATTTGGATCCCCATGTTTAATGATATTGTTAGAATTTATTATTAATACTTTTCTCGTAGTTGTGGATGCTTGCGGGAGGGTTAATCATAAGTGGGAGATTTGTTCAAGTAAGAACAACACCCAAGCACCGGTCCACCCACATATGAAATTATCAAAATACCAAACGCGAATTACCCAACATGACGAAAGTGACTAGATGAAATTCCCGTGTGCCCTCGAGAACGCTTTGCCTATTATAAGAAAATGTTGTAGCCTGTACTTTGGCACAAAAGGATTGTGCTACCTTTCTGGACCTATTGTTACTATTGCTACTTGTCACTTGTTACAATTATCTTGCTATCAAAAACTTGTCACTGCTATTTGAGTGCTTGCAGAAATTACCTTGTTGAAAACCGCTTATCATTTCCTTGTGCTCCTCGTTGGGTTTGACACTCTTACTTATTGAAAGGACTACGATTAACCCCCTATACATGTGGGTCATCAAGACTCTTTTCTGGTTCCGTTTCCGGGGAGTGAATCGCCTTTGGTAAGCGGAATTTGGTAAGGGAAAATTTATATTACGTGCTAAAATTTACTGTTACTTGTCACTATGGAAAGTAATCCTTTGAGGGGCTTGTTCGGGGTATCTTCACCTCGACCGGAAACACCAAGAGTTGTCCCTCAACCTGCTGCACCTACTGAAAATATTTATTCTGAAATTCCTTCGGGTATGATAGAGAAACTACTAGCTGATCCTTATGCAGGAGATGGAACAAAACATCCCGAATTGCACCTAATCTATGTGGATGAAGTTTGTGGTTTATTTAAGCTTGCAGGCTTTTCCGGAGATGAAGTCAATAAGAAGGTTTTCCCTTTACCTTTAGGGGGAAAGGCATTGACATGGTATAGAATATGTGATGATACAAGATCTAGGAACAGGAATTGATTGCAATTGGAGTTTCACCAATTTTTTTTATCCTATGCATCTTTTTCATTGTGATCGAAATTTTATCTATAATTTTTGGCCTCGTGAAGGATAAAGTATCTCTCTAGCTTGGGGGAGGCTGAATTCAATGTTATACTCATGCCCGAATCATGATCTCTCGAGTGAAATTATTGGTCAGAATTTTTATGCTCGACTTTCTCGTAATGATCAAACCATGCTTGATAATTCTTTCTCTGGTTCTTTTATGAAGAAGACTATTGAATTCAGGTGGGATCTTTTGGAAAGAATTAAACACAACTCTAAATATTGGGAGCTCCACAAAGCTAAAGAGTCAGGTATAAAACCCAAATTTGATTGTGTTAAATATTTTATGAATACAGATGCTTTCAATGATTTTAGCACTAAGTATGGACTTGACTCTCAGATAGTAGCCTCATTTTGTGAAACCCTTGCTGCTCATGTTGATATCCCTAGAGAGAAATGGTTTAAATATCATCCACCTATTAATTTTTTTGAAGAACCAACTAAAGTTGAAGCTGAAACTATTATTTACAATGTTGACTCAGTTGTGCCTATTGCTTACATTGAGAAACCACCTTTCCCTGTTAGGATAAAGGAACATGCTAAAGCTTCAACACTGGTTAACAAAAGTTATGTTAGAACAACTAAATTGTCTGAGCAAATTAAGGTAGAACCTAGTACTGCTATGGTTGAAGATCTCTTGGTAGACAATATTGATGGGCATGTTATTTATTTCTGTAATGAAGCTGCTAGAATTGCAAAACCCGATACTAAAGACAATAACATACCCATTGTTGGCATGCCTATCGTTTCAGTTAAAATAGGAGATTATTGCTATCATGGCTTATGTGATATTGGTGCTAGTGTTAGTGCTATCCCTTTTACCTTATATCAAGAAATTATGCATGAGATAGCACCTGCTGAGATGGAAGACATATATGTTACTATTAAACTTGCTAATAGAGACACCATCACACCACTTGGGATTGTTAGAGATGTTGAAGTCTTGTGTGGGAAAGCAAAATACCCTACTAATTTTATTGTACTTGGCTCACCACAAGATAATTTTTGTCCCATAATATTTGGTAGACCCTTCTTGAACACTGTCAATGCTCAAATTGATTGCAATAAGTAAATTATCAGTGTTAATTTTGGTGGCACATCTCATGAGTTTCCTTTCTCCAAGTTTAGTAAGAAACCCCATGATAAAGAACTACCTAGTAAAGATGAAGTAATTGGTCTTGCTTCTATTGCCATTCCTCCCACGGATCCACTAGAACAATATTTGCTAGACCATGAAAATGATATGCATATGCATGGAAGGAATGAAATAGACAATATGTTCTTTGAGCAAAAACCTATCCTTAAACACAACTTGCATGTTGAAACTCTAGGAGGTGCTCCTCCACCCAAGGGTGATCCTATGTTTGAATTAAATCAATTACCTGACACTTTGAAATATGCTTATCTTGATGAAAAGAAGATATATCCTATTATTATCAGTGCTAACCTTACACAACATGAGGGGGAAAATTACTAATTTTTTTAAGGAAGCACCGAGCTGCTATTGGTTATACTCTTGATGATGTTAAGGGTGTTAGTCCCACTGTGTGTCAGCACAAGATTAATATGGAACCAAATGCTAAACTAGTTGTTGATCACCAACGAAGACTGAATCCCAAAATGAAAGAAGTGGTGAGAAATGAAATATTAAAGCTTCTAGAAGGAGGTATAATTTATCGCATAGCTAATAGTAGATGGGTAAGTCCCGTTCATTGTGTCCCTAAGAAAGGTTGTATCACTGTTGTTCATAATGATAAAAATGAACTCATTCCACAAAGAATTGTGAGTGGCTATAGAACGGTAATTTAAAAAGTTAAACAAAGCTACTAGAAAAGATCATTATACTTTACCGTTCATAGACCAAATGCTAGAAAGATTATCGACGCACACACATTTTTTGCTCTCTAGACGTTTCTCTCGAATACGTGTGTCACAACCTGATCAAGAGAAAAACACCTTTACTTGTCCTTTTGGAACCTATGCTTATAGATGCATGCCTTTTGGATTATGCAATGCACCTACTACCTTTCAAAGATGTATGACTTCTATATTCTCTGATTTTTGTGAAAAGATTGTTGAGGTCTTCATGGATGCTTTTTCCGTTTACGGAACTTCTTTTGATGATTCCCTAAGCAACCTTGATCGAGTTTTGCGGAGATGTGAGCAAACTAACCTTGTCTTGAATTGGGAGAAGTGCCACTTTATGGTGCATGAAGGTATTGTCTTGGGCCATAAAATTTCGGAACGGGGTATTGATGTGGATAAGGCTAAAGTTGATGCAATTGAGAAGATGCCATGTCCTAAAGATATCAAAGGTATCCGTAGTTTCCTTGGCCAGGTTGGTTTTTGTAGGAGGTTTATTAAAGACTTCTCTAAAATCTCTTGTCCTCTTACCAATTTATTACAAAAGGATGTTCCTTTTGTTTTGATAATGATTGTGTAGAAGCCTTCGAAACACTTAAGAAAACCTTAACTTCTGCACCTATTGTTCAACCTCCTGATTGGAACTTACCTTTTGAAATTATGTGTGATGCTAGTGATTATGCTGTTGGTGCTGTTCTAGGACAAAGAGTTGATAAGAAATTAAGTGTCATTCATTATGCTAGTAAAACTCTAGACAATGTTGAGAGAAATATGCTACCACTCAAAAAGAATTCTTAGCATTTGTTTTTACTTGTGACAAATTTGGATCTTACATTGTTGATTCTAAAGTAATTGTGCACACTGATCATGTTGCTATTAAATATCTTATGGAAAAGAAAGATGCTAAGACTAGATTTATTAGGTGGGTTCTCTTGCTACAAGAATTTGATTTGCATATCCTTGATAGGAAAGGAGCTGAGAACCTCGTAGCTGATAACTTGTCTAGGTTAGAAAATGTTCTTGATGACCCACCACCTAGTAATGATTGCTTTCCTGATGAACAACTAGCTGTGGTCAATGTTTCCCATAATAGACAATGGTTTGTTGATTACGCTAATTACATTGTTGCTAAATACATACCACCTAGTTTCACCTATCAACAAAAGAAAAAAAATCTTCGTTAATTTAAGACATCACTTTTTGGATGACCCACATCTTTATAAGAGAGGGACTCGATGGTATTATTAGATGTTGTATACCTGAGCATGGACAAGAACAAATCCTTGAGAAGTGTCACTACGAGGCTTATGGAGGACACCATGCGGGAGATAGAACTACACACAAGGTATTAAAGTCTCGATTTTATTGGGCTACTCTTTTCAAACATGCTCATAAGTCTTTCCTCTCTTGTGATGAATGTCAAAGAATTGGTAACATTAGTAGACATCGGGAAATGCCTATGAATTGTTCACTTGTTATTGAACCATTTGATGTTTGGGGATTTGATTATATGGAACCTTTTCCTTCCTCCAATGGGTATACACATATTTTGCTTGCTGTTGATTATGCAACTAAATGGGTAGAAGCTATTCGAACGAATAGTGTTGATCATAACACCTCTATTAAGATGCTTAAGGAAGTTATTTTCACATGTTTTGGAGTCCCTAGATACTTAATGACTAATGGTGGTTCACATTTTATTCATGGTGCTTTTCGTAAGATGCTTGCTAGATTTGATGTTAACCATAGAATTGCATCTCCCTATCATCCTTAGTCTAGTGGTCAATTAGAATTAACCAATAGAGAGATAAAATTAATATTGCAAAAGACTGGCAATAGGTCCCGAGAGAATTGGTCTAAGAAATTATATGATGCATTGTGGGCTTATAGAACAACTCATAAACATCCTATGGGTATGTCTCCTTATAAAATGATTTATGGGAAAGCATGTCATTTGCCTCTAGAGTTAGAACATAAATCTTATTGTGCAATTAAAGAACTCAACTATGATTTCAAACTTGCTAGTGAAAATATTTTATTTGATATTATCTCATTAGATGAATGGATAACCCAAGCTTATGAAAATGCCAAACTATTCCAAGAAAAAGTTAAAAGATGGCATGACAAAAGAATCCAAAAGCGAGAATCCAAAGTTGGTGAATATGTTCTATTGTACAATTCTCGTCTTAAATTCTTTGCAGGAAAACTTCTATCCAAATGGGAAGGACCATATATTATCGAAGAAGCTTATCGGTCTAGAGCTATTAAGATCAATAATCACGAAGGTACTAACCCAAAGATGGTCAATGTGCAAAGAATGAAGCACTACATCTCAAGTACACGAGTTAATGTTGAAACAGATATTATCCAAACCATGACACCGGAGGAGCACATTAGGGAGACCTTCGAGAACCCTTAAAATGAAGAGCTATGTGATATGGTAAGTAAACGTGCTCAGAAAAATATGCAAAAATATTTTTTGGCAGTTTTGGAATTTTAGAAAATTTAGGAAACCGAGAAACACACGGGAAGGCAATTGAGGTGTCCACTAGATACTAGGGCGCGCCAGGCCCCCTTGGCGCGACCTGATCTCTAGTGGGCCCCTCGGGTACGTTCTCGATTCCATTTTATTGAGGATCACGTATTCGTTTATATAAAAATTCTCTATATATATCTCCCGATGATTTGCCCCCAGTACCACAGAGAAACCCATTGTTCTTCTTTCGAGCTATTTTTGCTGGCAGATCTGAAACTATGTCGTCTCAAGACTCAAAGGGAGAGAGCTACATTGCTGATTTTGTCGCAAACCCTAAGGTGTATGGAGAGTTGGATCATTATGGCTGGACTACGGAGGAGGAAGACGAGGATATGAAAGAAGCAATGGAGGATAACTCTGATGAAGAGGAAGATCCATTGCCTCAACCTGGAGATATGCACATGGAATTCAAGAAGTCAAGCCTATCCAACAAGTAAAAACATAAGGTACAATTTATCCCTTCCCATTTGAGAGCAAAGCGACATTATGTGAAAAGATATTAAATATGTAGCTAGAGAATGAGAGTCCGAGGGAGGATAATTTTAGCCTCACACAGAAGTTGGAGAAGAAAAACACACCACCACCTCTATCTTCACTACCAAAGAAGGAGTCTTGAGTTCTCGGGTATGGGCACTCCCCTTGGCTTGTGCCAAACTTGGGGGAGGCGCCTCAGTATCGTATCACCACCACCTTGTTTTTCTTTATCCATCCTTGTTTGATCTTTAGCTATTGCGAAATCCAGTCAAATAAAAGTTTAGTTCAATATTTTTCTTTTGAGTGCTAGTTTCGTGATCTATCTATCTATCTATCTATTTAATCGAATGAGAGTTATATAGTAAATTTTAGTTTGAGTTTTTCTTCTCTACTTTGTTGCTGCAATCAAAATAAAGAAAATAACGAGAAAGATCATATGCTAATCTTATAGTAAGTAGTGACATCACATAAGGAAACGTATAAGTGGTAAAATTTGTTGAAGATTGACAAAAATAGCATTGGTCGGTGATGCAACACTTGAAAGAATTAATAATGAAGAGAAGATTTACATGCAAATACACTATCCTTGACATCTTTTATGATTGCGAGCCCCCATTAATTATAATTGTTGACATTGGGCAAGGAAGACAACTTAATGATTTATGCTTGTTCACATTCACATAGAAGTTATATTGTTATAGATCGTCTAACATGCGGTGCTTTCCCAACACCCTTGCTAGCCAAAACTCCGCACTAAGTAGAGATACTACTTGCGCATCCAAAACCTTAAACCGAAACATATGTTTCAAGAGTCCACCATACCTACCTATGGATTGAGTAAGATCCTTCAAGTAAGTTGTCATCCATGCACAAAGCAATATAAATTTCTTCTAAATATGTTTGATCATTTAGAGTAAGGGAAATTAAGCGTTATACAAACTTGTGATGGCGATAATAAAAGCGACGGACTGCATAATAAAAGTTGCCATCACAAGGGGCAATATAACGTGGCGTTCCTTTGCACTAAGAGATTTAGCATACAACCAAAAAGCACATGACAACCTCTGCTTCCCTCTGTGAAGGGCCTATCTTTTACCTTTATGTATTTACTTTTGTGCAAGAGTCAAAGTATTTTCCTCTACTTCCTTTATCTTCTCTTTGGCAAGAATCATGTGGTGGGGAAAGATCTAAACATATATATATCTAGCTGAATGTGGTGGCATGAATTATTATTTGACATCACCCTTGAGGTGAATACGTTGGGAGGCAACACTATAAGCCCCTATCTTGCTTTGTGTTCGGTTGAAACCTTTTGCTCATATGTATGCGGTGAGCATTTGCAATCATAGAAGATTAAATGATGGTTGAGTGTGTAGACTTGCTTAAAAGCTCCAGCATGTGACCCTTCTTGAAAATATGATGAATTGTGTTGCAAGGTTGACTAAGAACATAGTTTGTTAGTTTTCAATAGAGTTTATGCTTTATATTTCAATGATTGTGATGAATTGCTACTTGCTTATAAGAAGCCCTTATGATAAAAGTTATATGATGAAAATGCTGTGAGGAGGTTGATACGTCTCCGTCGTATCTACTTTTCGGAACTCTTTTGCCGTTGTTTTGGACTCTAATTTGCATGATTTGAATGGAACTAACCCGGACGGACGTTGTTTTCAGCAGAATTGCCATGGTGTTGTTTTTGTGCAGAAATAAAAGTTCTCGGAACGTCCTGAAAATTTACGGAGATTTTTTCTGGAATAAAAGAAAAATACGTGAGGGGGCGTGTGCTACTGCGACAACAGACCTTCCCAGGCAACGGCGCCAGGAACCCTGCTGCTACGGGCTACGCCTATAGGGACTTCCTTGGAAAATATGCAAAGGATGTCCCCACGGCCTTGGAGCCTTGCGTTGGTGTTCCCTTGAAGAGGAAAGGGTGATGTAGCACAACGACGGTAAGTATTTACCTCAGTTTGAGAACCAAGGTATCGATCAGTGGGAGGATCGCGTCAAGTCAAAAGTACGTGCACAAACACAAAGAGGTTGCACCCAACACTATGAAGGGGTTGTCAATCCCTTATAGATTGTTTGCAAAGTGAGAACTGAAAGAAAAAAGTAAACAAAGCAAAGTAAAAGTGAAAGTGCAGACGATAGTTGTGAATAGACCCGGGGGCCGTAGTGTTCACTAGTGGCTTCTCTCATGAAAGCAACTAGACGGTGGGTGAACGAATTACTGTCGAGCAATTGATAGAACCGCGCAAAGTCCTGACGTTATCTATGGCAATGATTATATCTATAGGCATCACGTCCAAAACAAGTAGACCGGTACTTTCTGCATCTACTACTATTACTCCACACGTCGGCCGCTATCCAGCATGCATCTAGTGTATTGAGTTCAAAAGAACAGAGTAACGCCTTAAGCAAGATGACATGATGTAGATGGACAATCTCAAATTTATGATGAAAGCCCATCTTGTTACCCTTGATGGCAACAACACGATGCGTGCCTTGCTGCCCCTTCTGTAACTGGGAAAGGTCACCGCACGATATGAACCCAAAACCAAGCACTTCTCCCATTGCAAGAATCATAGATCTAGTTGGCCAAACAAAACCCAATACTCGGAGAGACTTACAAGGATATCAAATCATGCATACAAGAAATCAACAAAGACTCAAATATAATTCATAGATAATCTGATCACAAATCCACAATTCATCGGATCTTGACAAACACACCGCCAAAGAGGATTACATTGGATAGATCTCCATGAAGATCATGGAGAACTTTGTATTGAAGATCCAAGAGAGAGAAGAAGCCATCTAGCTACTAACTACGAACCCGTAGGTCTGAAGTGGACTACTCACGAGTCATTGGAGAGGCGATGATGTTGATGTAGAAGCCCTCCAACTCCAAAGTCCCCTCCGGTATGGCACCGGGAAGGGTCTCCAGATGAGATCTCGTGGAAACGGAAGCTTGCGGCTTTGAAAAAGTGTTTTCGTGGATGCCCTGATTTTTATGAGATTTTAGGGAATTTATAGGCCAAAGAGCTAGGGCAGGGGAGCGCCAGGGAGGCCACAAGCCTGGTTGCCGCGGGCCCCCCTAGCCGCGGCAACAGGGCTTGTGGGCTCCCTGTGGGCCCCCTGCCTTGGCCCTCAAGTCCCCCGATCTTCTTCTGTTCTGGAAAAAAATATTTCAGGGATTTTATTCCGTTTGGACTCCGTTGCAAAATGAGATCTGAAAAGAGTCAAAAACACAGAAAAAACAGGAACTGGCACTTGGCACTGAATTAATAAGTTAGTCCCAAAAAAGATATAAAAGGTATATAAAACATCCAAAGTTGACAAGATAACAACATGAAACCATAAAAAATTATAGATACGTTTGAGACGTATCAAGCATCCCCAAGCTTAACTCCTGCTCGTCCTCGAGTAGGGAAGTGATAAAGAATGAATTTTTGATGCTTTCATGCTACCTAGCATAGATGTCCTTTGTAACTCCTCTTATGTGACGTGAATGTTCAGATCCATTAGATTCAAAACAATAGTTTGCTATTGACGTGGAGACAATAATACTTCAAGCAAACTAGCAAGGTAATCATGAACTTTCAAAATAACTAGGCCAAAAGAAAGTTATCCCTTCAAAATCATATAGTCTGGCTATGCTCTATCATCCTTGCACAACGAATTTAAATCATGCACAACCTCGTTATTGGCCAAGTAATTGTTTTCACACCTTTACTTTCTCAAACTTTTTCAACTCTCACGCAATAGATGAGCGTGAGCCATGGTTTTAGCATTACAAGTGGAATGGAGTGTGGTGGAGGTTGCAAGGCAAACAAGGAGAAGATGGTCACATTGACTAGGCATATCAATGAGCTATGGAGATGCTCATCAACAGATATCAACGTGAATGAGTAGGGATTGCCATACAAATGATGCACTAGAGCTAAGAGTATGTGAAAGCTCTTAAAGAAAACTAGTGGGTGTGCAACCAACTTGCTTGCTCACGAAGACCTAAGGCAATTTTGAGGAAGCCTATCATTGGAATATACAAGCCAAGTTATATAATGAAAATTTCCCACTAGCTATATGGTGGTGACAAAATGAGAGACTCTCAATCATGAAGATCATGGTGCTTAATATGCACAAGTGTGGAAAGGTAGTAGCATTGTCCCTTCTCTCTTTTTCTCTCATTTTTTTGGTGGGCTCTTTGGCCTCTTTTTTTTGGTGGGCTTCTTTGGCCTCTTTTATTTCCTCACATGGGACAATGCTCGATCAATGATGATCATCACACTTACAACTCAAAACTTAGAGCAATGATGACTCTATATGGAATGCCTTCGGTAGTGTACCGTGACAATGATCTAGCATGGCATAGACATTAATGGAAACATCATGCTAGCTATCTTACGATCATGCAATGGCAATGTAGAAGTGGTGGCACATGTCATGGTGGTAGTTGCATGGCAATATATCTCGGAATAGCTTTGAAAAAACCATAGTAGGTAGGTATGGTGGCTGTTTTGAGGGACGCTATATGGTGGGTTTTGTGCACCGGCGAAAGTTACACGGCACTAAAGAAGATAGTGATGGTGGAAGGTGAAAGTGCATCTAAACCATGGACTCAACATTAGTCATGAAGAACTCATATACTTGTTGCAGAAGTTTTAGTAGTAACCGAAACAAAGCATTCAACGCATACTCCTAGGGGAAGGATTGGTAGGTATAAACCACCGCGCGATCCTGACCGCCACACAAAGGATGACAATCAATAGACTAATCATGCTCAGACTTCATCACATAGCGGTTCACCATACGTGCATGCTACGGGAATCACTAACTTCAACACAAGTATTTCTAGATCCACAACACCATACTAGTATAACTTCAATATTACCACAACCACAACTCAAAACTAATTGAGATGAATCAAACTTCTCCAACTACTCAATGCACATGAAGGTGGAAGTTTTCATATCCCTTTGGATAACTACCCCTTTTGAGACTACTATCATAGCATAGATCAACTACCAATCCACGCACCGCTGTGCTTTAAAATATGGAAGTGAAGCACACAGAACAAAATCAACTAGCTCAAAAGATATAAGTGAAGCACATGTGAGCTGAATTGTCTAACCAAAGGATATAAGTGAAGCTCGAAAAAATCTCGGTGAGTGCATGTCTCTCTATCTAGGTCTGCAGCAAGGAAGATTGTGACACAACAAAAATAAAAGACTCCTACGATACAAGACGCTCCAAGCAAAACACATAACATGTGGTGAATTAAAATATAGCCCCAAGTAATGTTACCGATGGATTGAAGACGAAAGAGGGGATGCCTTCCCGGGGCATCCCCAAGCTTAGGCTTTTACTGTTGGGGAACGTCGCATGGGAAACAAAAATTTTCCTACGCGCACGAAGACCTATCATGGTGATGTCCATCTACGAGAGGGGATGAGTGATCTACGTACCCTTGTAGATCGTACAGCAGAAGCGTTAGAGAACGCGGTTGATGTAGTGGAACGTCCTCACGTCCCTCGATCCGCCCCGCGAACAATCCCGCGATCAGTCCCACGATCTAGTACCGAACGGACGGCACCTCCGCGTTCAGCACACGTACTGCTCGACGATGATCTCGGCCTTCTTGATCCAGCAAGAGAGACGGAGAGGTAGAAGAGTTCTCCGGCAGCGTGACGGCGCTCCGGAGGTTGGTGATGATCTTGTCTCAGCAGGGCTCCGCCCGAGCTCCGCAGAAACGCGATCTAGAGGAAAAACTATGGAGGTATGTGGTCGGGAAGCCGTGAGAAAGTCGTCTCAAATCAGCCCTAATTGCTCCATATATATAGGAGGAGGGAGGGGGGGCCTTGCCTTAGGGTCCAAGGACCCCCAAGGAGTCGGCCGAGCCAAAGGGGGGAGGACTCCCCCCCCAAACCGAGTTGGACTTGGTTTGGTGGGAGGAGTCCCCCTCCCTTCCCACCTCCTTCCCTTTTTTTTCTTTCCTCTTGATTTTTCTTCTCTTGGCGCATTGGGCACTTGTGGGCTGTCCCACCAGCCCACTAAGGGCTGGTGTGACTCCCCCAATGCCTATGGGCTTCTCCGGGGTGGGTTGCCCCCCCGTTGAACTCCCGGAACCCATTCGTCATTTCCGGTAACTCCGAAAACCTTCCGGTAATCAAATGAGGTCATCCTATATATCAATCTTCGTTTCCGGACCATTCCGGAAACCCTCGTGACGTCCGTGATCTCATCTGGGACTCCGAACAACATTCGGTAACCAACCATATAACTCAAATACGCATAAAACAACGTCGAACCTTAAGTGTGCAGACCCTGTGGGTTCGAGAACTATGTAGACATGACCCGAGAGACTCCTCGGTCAATATCCAATAGCGGGACCTGGATGCCCATATTGGATCCTACATATTCTACGAAGATCTTATCGTTTGAACCTCAGTGCCAAGGATTCGTATAATCCCGTACGTCATTCCCTTTGTCCTTCGGTATGTTACTTGCCCGAGATTCGATCGTCAATATCCGCATACCTATTTCAATCTCGTTTACCGGCAAGTCTCTTTACTCGTTCCGTAATACAAGATCCCGCAACTTACACTAAGTTACATTGCTTGCAAGGCTTGTGTGTGATGTTGTATTACCGAGTGGGCCCTGAGATACGTCTCCGTCATACGGAGTGACAAATCCCAGTCTTGATCCATACTAACTCAACTAACACCTTCGGAGATACCTGTAGAGCATCTTTATAGTCACCCAGTTACGTTGCGACGTTTGATACACACAAAGCATTCCTCCGGTGTCAGTGAGTTATATGATCTCATGGTCATAGGAATAAATACTTGACACGCAGAAAACAGTAGCAACAAAATGACACGATCAGCATGCTACGTCTATTAGTTTGGGTCTAGTCCATCACGTGATTCTCCCAATGACGTGATCCAGTCATCAAGCAACAACACCTTGTTCATAATCAGAAGACACTGACTATCATTGATCAACTGGCTAGCCAACTAGAGGCATGCTAGGGACGGTGTTTTGTCTATGTATCCACACATGTAAATGAGTCTTCATTCAATACAATTATAGCATGGATAATAAACTATTATCTTGATACAGGAATTATAATAATAACCATACATTTATTATTGCCTCTAGGGCATAATTCCAACAGTCTCCCACTTGCACTAGAGTCAATAATCTAGCCCTCACATCACCATGTGAATTACATTGTAATAAATCTAACACCCATACAGTTCTGGTGTCGATCATGTTTTGGCCGTGGAAGAGGTTTAGTCAGCGGGTCCGCTACATTCAGATCCGTGTGCACTTTGTATATATTTACGTCCTCTTCCTCGACGTAGTCGCGGATGAGGTTGAAGCGTCGTTTGATGTGTCTGGTCTTCTTGTGAAACCGTGGTTCCTTTGCTAAGGCAATGGCACCAGTGTTGTCACAGAACAAGGTTATCGGATCCAGTGCACTTGGCACCACTCCAAGATCCGTCATGAACTGCTTCATCCAGACGCCCTCCTTAGCCGCCTCCGAGGCAGCCATGTACTCTGCTTCACATGTAGAATCTGCTACGACGCTTTGCTTGGAACTGCACCAGCTTACTGCACCCCCATTAAGAATAAATACGTATCCGGTTTGCGACTTAGAGTCGTCCGGATCTGTGTCAAAGCTTGCATCGACGTAACCTTTTACGGCGAGCTCTTCGTCACCTCCATAAACGAGAAACATCTCCTTAGTCCTTTTTAGGTACTTCAGGATATTCTTGACCGCTGTCCAGTTATCCACTCCTGGATTACTCTGGAACCTACCTGCCATACTTATGGCCAGGCTAACATCCGGTCTAGTGCACAACATTGCATACATGATAGAACCTATGGCTGAAGCATAGGGGACGGAGCGCATATGCTCTCTATCTTCATCAGTTGCTGGGCACTGAGTCTTACTCAATCTCGTACCTTGTAAAACTGGCAAGAACCCTTTCTTGGACTATTCCATTTTGAACCTCTTCAAAACTTTATCAAGGTATGTGCTTTGTGAAAGTCCTATCAGGCGTTTTGATCTATCCCTATAGATCTTAATGCCTAGAATGTAAGAAGCTTCTCCTAGGTCCTTCATAGAGAAACTTTTTTTCAAGTAACCTTTTATGCTCTCCAAAAGCTCTATGTTGTTTCCAATCAGCAATATGTCATCAACATATAATATTAGAAACGCCACAGAGCTCCCACTCACTTTCTTGTAAATACAAGATTCTCCAACCACTTGTATAAACCCAAATGCTTTGATCACCTCATCAAAACGTTTGTTCCAACTCCGAGATGCTTGCACCAGTCCATAAATGGATCGCTGGAGCTTGCACACCTTGTCAGCATTTTTAGGATCGACAAAACCTTCGGGTTGCATCATATACAACTCTTCCTTAAGGAAACCGTTAAGAAACGCCGTTTTGACATCCATCTGCCAGATTTCATAATCGAAAAATGCAGCTATTGCTAACATGATTCTGACGGACTTAAGCATCGCTACGGGTGAGAAAGTCTCATCGTAGTCAACTCCTGGAACTTGTAAAAAACCCTTTGCCACAAGTCGAGCTTTATAAACGGTCACATTACCGTCAGCGTCCGTCTTCTTCTTAAAGATCCATTTGTTCTGAATAGCCTTGCGGCCCTCAGGTAGTATCTCCAAAGTCCACACTTTGTTCTCATACATGGATCCTATCTCGGATTTCATGGCTTCTAGCCATTTGTTGGAATCTGGGCCCACCATCGCTTCCTCATAATTTGCAGGTTCATTGTTGTCTAACAACATGATCGATAAGACGGGATTACCGTACCACTCTGGAGCAGCGCGTGATCTCGTCGACCTGCGTGGTTCAACAGAAACTTGAACTGGAGTTTCATGATCATCATCATTAACTTCCTCCTCAACCGGCGTCGCAACGACAGAGGTTTCCCCTTGCCCTGCGCCACCATCCAGAGGGATGAGAGGTTCGACAACCTCGTCAAGTTCTATCTTCCTCCCACTCAATTCTCTCGAGAGAAACTCCTTCTCGAGAAAAGCTCCGTTTTTAGCAACAAACACTTTGCCCTCGGATTTGAGATAGAAGGTGTACCCAACTGTCTCTTTTGGGTAACCTATGAAGACGCACTTTTCCGCTTTGGGTTCCAGCTTTTCAGGCTGAAGCTTTTTGACATAAGCATCACATCCCCAAACTTTAAGAAACAACAACTTTGGCCTTTTGCCATACCACAGTTCGTATGGTGTCGTCTCAACGGATTTTGATGGTGCCCTATTTAAAGTGAATGCAGCTGTTTCTAATGCATAACCCCAAAACGATAACGGCAAATCAGGAAGAGACATCATAGATCGCACCATCTCTAACAAAGTACGATTACGACGTTCGGACACACCATTACGCTGTGGTGTTCGAGGCGGTGTTAACTGCGAAATAATTCCACATTGTCTTAAGTGAGCACCAAACTCAAAACTCAGATATTCACCCCCACGATCAGACCGTAGGAACTTGATCTTCTTGTTACGATGATTTTCCACTTCACTCTGAAATTGCTTGAACCTTTCAAACGTTTCAGACTTGTGCTTCATCAAGTAGACATAACCATATCTACTTAAATCGTTAGTGAAGGTGAGGAAATAACGATATCCACCGCGTGCCTCTACGCTCATTGGTCCACACACATCGGTATGTATGATTTCCAACAAGTCACTTGCACGCTCCATTGTTCCGGAGAACGGAGTTTTAGTCATCTTGCCCATGAGGCATGGTTCGCACGTGTCATGTGAATCAAAGTCAAGTGACTCCAAAAGTCCATCAGCATGGAGTTTCTTCATGCGCTTTACACCAATATGACCTAAACGGCAGTGCCACAAAAATATGGCGCTATCATTGTTTACTCTAACCCTGTTGGTCTCAATGTTATGTATATGCGTATCGCTATCAAGATTCAATATGAACAATCCTCTCACATTCGGTGCATGACCATAAAAGATGTTACTCATAGAAATGGAACAACCATTATTCTCAGACTTAAAAGAGTAACCGTCTCGCAATAAACAAGATCCAGATATAATGTTCATGCTCAACGCAGGCACTAAATAACAATGATTTAAGTTCATCACTAATCCCGATGGTAGCTGAAGTGACACTGTGCCGACGGCGATTGCATCAACCTTGGAACCGTTTCCTACGCGCATCGTCACTTCGTCTTTCGCTAGCCTTCGTCTATTCCGCAGTTCCTGCTTCGAGTTGCAAATATGAGCAACAGTACCGGTATCAAATACCCAGGCACTACTACGAGAGCCGGTTAAGTACACATCAATAACATGTATATCAAATATACCTGATTTTTCTTTGCCCGCCTTCTTATCTGCCAGATACTTGGGGCAATTGCGCTTCCAGTGACCCATACCCTTGCAATAGAAGCACTCTGTTTCAGGCTTAGGTCCAGCCTTGGGTTTCTTCGGCGGATTGGCAACAGACTTGCCGCTCTTCTTCGAATTGCCCTTCTTGCCTTTGCCGTTTCTCTTGAAACTAGTGGTCTTGCTCACCATCAACACTTGATGTTCTTTACGGAGTTCAGACTCTGCGACTTTCAGCATCGCAAACAACTCGCCGGGAGACTTGTTCATCCCTTGCATGTTGTAGTTCAACACAAAGCCTTTATAGCTTGGCGGCAGTGATTGAAGGATTCTGTCAGTGATAGCTTCTTGCGGGAGTTCAATCCCCAGTTCAGCTAGACGGTTTGAGTACCCAGACATTTTGAGCACATGTTCACTGACAGACGAGTTTTCCTCCATCTTGCAAGCATAGAATTTATCGGAGGTCTCATACCTCTCGATCCGGGCGTTCTTCTGAAAGATAAACTCCAACTCCTGGAACATCTCAAATGCTCCATGACGCTCAAAGCGACGTTGAAGTCCCGGTTCTAAGCCATACAAGACTGCACATTGAACTATTGAGTAGTCCTCCTTACGTGCTAACCAAGCGTTCTTAACATCCTGATCAGACGTAGCGGGTGGTTCATCTCCTAGCGCAGCATTAAGGACATAATCCTTCTTCCCAGCTTGTAAGATTAGCTTAAGATTACGAGCCCAGTCTACAAAGTTGCTTCCATCATCTTTCAACTTAGCTTTCTCTAGGAACGTATTAAAATTCAGGATGACTGTTGCGTGAGCCATGATCTACAACACAAATATATTCAAAGTGGACTTAGACTATGTTCAAGATAATTAGAGTTCAACTTAATCAAATTATATGCTAAACTCCCACTCAAAAAGTACATCTCTCTAGTCATTTGAGTGGTTCATGATCCACTTACACTATCCCAAGTCCGATCATCACGTGAGTCGAGAGTAGTTTCAGTGGTAAGCATCCCTATGCTAATCATATCAACTATATGATTCATGATCGACCTTTCGGTCTCATGTGTTCCGAGGCCATGTCTGCACATGCTAGGCTCGTCAAGCTTAACCCGAGTGTTCCGCGTGCGCAACTGTTTTGCACCCGTTGTATGTGAACGTTGAGTCTATCACACCCGATCATCACGTGGTGTCTCGAAACGATGAACTGTAGCAACGGTGCACAGTCGGGGAGAACACAATTTCGTCTTGAAATTTTAGTGAGAGATCACCTCATAATGCTACCGTCGTTCTAAGCAAAATAAGGTGCATAAAAGGATTAACATCACATGCAATTCATAAGTGACATGATATGGCCATCATCACGTGCTTCTTGATCTCCATCACCAAAGCACCGGCACGATCTTCTTGTCACCGGTGCCACACCATGATCATCCATCAACGTGTTGCCATCGGGGTTGTCGTGCTACTTATGCTATTACTACTAAAACTACATCCTAGCAAAATAGTAAACGCATCTGCAAGCACAAACGTTAGTATAAAGACAACCCTATGGCTCCTGCCGGTTGCCGTACCATCGACATGCAAGTCGATATTTCTATTACAACATGATCATCTCATACATCCAATATATCACATCACATCGTTGGCCATATCACATCACAATCATACCCTGCAAAAACAAGTTAGACGTCCTCTAATTTTGTTGTTGCATGTTTTACGTGGTGACCAAGGGTATCTAGTAGGATCGCATCTTACTTACGCAAACACCACAACGGAGATATATGAGTTGCTATTTAACCTCATCCAAGGACCTCCTCGGTCAAATCCGATTCAACTAAAGTTGGAGAAACCGTCACTTGCCAGTCATCTTTGAGCAAAGGGGGTTACTCGTAACGATGAAACCAGTCTCTCGTAAGCGTACGAGTAATGTCGGTCCAAGCCGCTTCAATCCGACAATACCGCGGAATCAAGAAAAGACTAAGGAGGGCAGCAAAGCGCACATCACCGCCCACAAAACCTTTTGTGTTCTACTCGAGAAGACATCTACGCATGAACCTAGCTCATGATGCCACTGATGGGGAACGTCGCATGGGAAACAAAAATTTTCCTACGCGCACGAAGACCTATCATGGTGATGTCCATCTACGAGAGGGGATGAGTGATCTACGTACCCTTGTAGATCGTACAGCAGAAGCGTTAGAGAACGCGGTTGATGTAGTGGAACGTCCTCACGTCCCTCGATCCGCCCCCGCGAACAATCCCGCGATCAGTCCCACGATCTAGTACCAAACGGACGGCACCTCCGCGTTCAGCACACGTACATCTCGACGATGATCTCGGCCTTCTTGATCCAACAAGAGAGACGGAGAGGTAGAAGAGTTCTCCGGCAGCGTGACGGCGCTCCGGAGGTTGGTGATGACCTTGTCTCAGCAGGGCTCCGCCCGAGCTCCGCAGAAACGCGATCTAGAGGAAAAACTATGGAGGTATGTGGTCGGGCTGCCGTGGAAAAGTCGTCTCAAATCAGCCCTAATTGCTCCATATATATAGGAGGAGGGAGGGGGGCCTTGCCTTGGGGGTCCAAGGACCCCCAAGGAGTCGGCCGAGCCAAAGGGGGGAGGACTCCCCCCCCCCAAACCGAGTTGGACTTGGTTTGGTGGGAGGAGTCCCCCTCCCTTCCCACCTCCTTCCCTTTTTTTTTCTTTCCTGGGCTGGTGTGACTCCCCCAATGCCTATGGGCTTCTCCGGGGTGGGTTGCTCCCCCCGGTGAACTCCCGGAACCCATTCGTCATTCCCGGCACATTCCCGGTAACTCCGAAAACCTTCCGGTAATCAAATGAGGTCATCCTATATATCAATCTTCGTTTCCGGATCATTCCGGAAACCCTCGTGATGTCCGTGATCTCATCCGGGACTCCGAACAACATTCGGTAACCAACCATATAACTCAAATACGCATAAAACAACGTCGAACCTTAAGTGTGCAGACCCTGCGGGTTCGAGAACTATGTAGACATGACCCGAGAGACTCCTCGGTCAATATCCAATAGCGGGACCTGGATGCCCATATTGGATCCTACATATTCTACGAAGATCTTATCGTTTGAACCTCAGTGCCAAGGATTCGTATAATCCCGTACGTCATTCCCTTTGTCGTTCGGAATGTTACTTGCCCGAGATTCGATCGTCAGTATCCGCATACCTATTTCAATCTCGTTTACCGGCAAGTCTCTTTACTCGTTCCGTAATACAAGATCCCGCAACTTACACTAAGTTACATTGCTTGCGAGGCTTGTGTGTGATGTTGTATTACCGAGTGGGCCCTGAGATACCTCTCCGTCATACGGAGTGACAAATCCCAGTCTTGATCCATACTAACTCAACTAACACCTTCGGAGATACCTGTAGAGCATCTTTATAGTCACCCAGTTACGTTGCGACGTTTGATACACACAAAGCATTCCTCCGGTGTCAGTGAGTTATATGATCTCATGGTCATAGGAATAAATACTTGACACGCAGAAAACAGTAGCAACAAAATGACACGATCAGCATGCTACGTCTATTAGTTTGGGTCTAGTCCATCACGTGATTCTCCCAATGACGTGATCCAGTCATCAAGCAACAACACCTTGTTCATAATCAGAAGACACTGACTATCGTTGATCAACTGGCTAGCCAACTAGAGGCATGCTAGGGACGGTGTTTTGTCTATGTATCCACACATGTAAATGAGTCTTCATTCAATACAATTATAGCATGGATAATAAACTATTATCTTGATATAGGAATTATAATAATAACCATACATTTATTATTGCCTCTAGGGCATAATTCCAACATTTAGGTCATCCTTGAAACAACTTGGTGTGCCTTGGGCATCCCCCAAGCTTGAGCTCTTGCCACTCTTTATCTTTTTGTCCATAAGAACTTCACCCAAAACTTGAAAACTTCACAACACGAAACTAAAACAGAAACTCGTGATAACATTAGTATAAGAAAGCAAACCACCACTTCCTTAGGTACTGTAGCAAACTTAAATTCTACTTATATTCATGTTGGGTTACTGTATTTTCAATCTTCCATGGCTAGTACCCCCCGATAATATCCATAGTTTCATCAAAATAAGCAACCAACTCAACAAAAACTGAATCTGTTAACAGTAGACCAGTCTGTAGAAATCTGTATCCTACGTATACTTCTAGTACTTCAAAAATTCTGAAAAATTACGGAAGTCTGAAGAATTTGCGTAGAAATTAGCAGCAAAAATAATAAACTCAAAAGCTCTTATGGAAAAAAAAGAAAAGTCTTTTCGTGAGCAGATAGTTTCTGTCTTTTCCAGCATGACCGAACGATCATCCCCAAGACTAATCATAACGGTTTTGCTTGGCACAAACGCAAAAAGAAACACAAAAACACAATCATAACAGAATTATGAAAGTGTGGAAAACACAAAACATAAAGAAAAAGGATAGATTCGTTGGGTTGCCTCCCAACAAGCGCTATTGCTTAACGCCCTTAGCTAGGCAAAAGGTGATGGAATCACGTATAGTCATCTTTGGTGCACAAACCATAAGTAGTGTGATCATTTATCATCTTAAGATCTTCATATTTATTGGATGACTCACCACTAGCTTTAGGAATAAAAACAGACTTGACTGTCTTTTTGAGAGTGAGATTTGGAGTATTTTGCACAGCGGCAAAAGCGGAACCGAAGTTGGTTATGACATCTTCGAGTTTGCCAATTCTAGAGGAATCATTAACTATAGGTTCCTTCTCCCTTAAATTTTTCAAAACCATTCCCACTTTGGATCTGTACTGAGTAATTTGATTGTGGATCTTTCTATCCAAACCCTCAATAAGTTCAATTGTGGCAATTTTGTTTTCAATAGCGTCAAGCCTTTGCATCACGTGTTCCAAGGTCAAGGAAATTCCATTAACCATGAGCGGGGGTGAGCCTACCAAATTCATGATAGCTCCATAGGAGTCAACATTATGACTCCCCAAAAAATTCCCGCCTACGATGGTATCAAGAATATACCTATTCCAAGGAGATATTCCAACATAAAAACTGCGAAGAAGAACGATAGTGGATTGCTTACAAGTAGATCTACTTTGAGCATTGCAAATCCTGTACCAAGCGTCCTTTAAATTTTCTTCCTCAATCTGCTTGAAATTGAGAACTTCGTTCTCACGGGTATCGTTTGGAGTGGTGGGTCTAGCCATTGATTGACTATCCCACACACAAACGAGCAGGAAGTAAGCGAGTGAAACGGGCAAATGAGAAAGGCAAAAAGGCAAAAGAAAACGACAAGGGAGAAAGGCAAATGAAAACGGGAAATGTGAAGTGGGGGAGAGGAAAACGAGAGGCAACTGGCAAAAAAGGTAAATGCAAGAGATGAGTTTGTGACACCTACTTGGATAGATCTTGACTTGATCTCTCCTCCCCGGCAACGGCGCCAGAAATCGGCGTGTTGACGGGAGATTATTCTTGTCTTGATACTCCTCGGCAAGCGATCCTCCCCGGGAACGGCGCCAGAAATCCTTCTGCTACTGCGACAATAGACCTTCCCTGGCAACGACGCCAGGAACACTGCTGCTACGGGCTACACCTATAGGGACTTCCTTGGCAAATATGCAAAGGATTTCCCCGCGGCCTTGGAGCCTTGCATTGGTGTTCCCTTGAAGAGGAAAGGGTGATGTAGCACAACGGCGGTAAGTATTTCCCTCAGTTTGAGAACCAAGGTATGGGTCCAGTGGGAGGATCGCGTCAAGTCACAGGTACCTGCACAAACACAAAGAGCTTGCACCCAACTCTATGAAGGGGTTGTCAATCCCTTATAGATTGTTTGCAAAGTGAGAACTGAAAGCAAAAAGTAAACAAAGCAAAGTAAAAGTGAAAGTGGAGACTATAGTTCTGCATAGACTCGGGGTCGTAGTGTTCACTAGTGGCTTCTCTCATGAAAGCAAGTAGACGGTGGGTGAACGAATTACTGTCGAGCAATTGATAGAACCGCGCAAAGTCGTGACATTATCTATGGCAATGATTATATCTATAGGCATCACGACCAAAACAAGTAGACCGATACTTTCTGCATCTACTACTATTACTCCCCATGTCGACCGCTATCCAGCATGCATCTAGCGTATTGAGTTCAAAAGAACAGAGTAACGCCTTAAGCAAGATGACATGATGTAGATGGACAATCTAAAATTTATGATGAAAGCCCATCTTGTTACCCTTGATGGCAACAACACGATGCATGCCTTGCTGCCCCTTATGTCACTCGGAAAGGTCACCGCACGGTATGAACCCAAAACCAAGCACTTCTCCCATTGCAAGAATCATAGATCTAGTTGGCCAAACAAAACCCAAGACTCGGAGAGACTTACAAGGATATCAAATCATCCATATAAGAAATCAACAAAGACTCAAATATAATTCATAGATAATCTGATCACAAATCCACAATTCATCGGATCTCGACAAACACACCGCCAAAGAGGATTACATCGGAGAGATCTCCATGAAGATCATGGAGAAGTTTGTATTGAAGATCCAAGAGAGAGAAGAAGCCATCTAGCTACTAACTACGGACCCGTAGGTCTGAAGTGGACTACTCACGAGTCATTGGAGAGGCGATGATGTTGATGTAGAAGCCCTCCAACTCTAAAGTCCCCTCCGGCAGGGCACCGGGAAGGGTCTCCAGATGAGATCTCGCGGAAATGGAAGCTTGCGGCGGCGGAAAAGTGTTTTCGTGGATGCCCTGATTTTTTCTATGATTTTAGGGAATTTATAGGCCAAATAGATAGGGTAGGGGAGCGCCATGGAGGCCACAAGCCTGGTTGCCACGCCCCCTGGCCGCGGCAACAGGGCTTGTGGGCTCCCTGTGGGCCCCCTGCCTTGGCCCTCAAGTTCCCCGATCTTCTTCTGTTCTAGAAAAAAATATTTCAGGGATTTTATTCCATTTGGACTCCGTTCCATAATCAGATCTGAAAAGAGTCAAAAACACAGAAAAAACAGGAACTGACACTTGGCACTGAATTAATAAGTTAGTCCCAAAAAAGATATAAAAGGTATATAAAACATCCAAAGTTGACAAGATAACAACATGAAACAATCAATAATTATAGATACGTTTGAGACGTATCAGCGTGCCAGTGGGCCACAAGCCCACTGGCCGCGGCCACCCCCTATGGCCGCGCCGTGAGGGCTTGTGGGGCCCACGTGGCACCACCGCTCGTAATCTCAGCTCTATATCTTCCGTTTTGCCTAGAAAAAATCAGAGAGAAGGCTTCATCGCGTTTTGCGATACGGAGGCGCCGCCACATCATGTTCATTATCTCGAGGGCAGATCTGGAGTCCGTTTCGGGATCCGGAGAGGGGAAATCGTCGCCATCGTCAGCATCAACCTTTCTCCATCGACAATTCCAAGATGCTCTTCATCGTTCGTGAGTAATCTCATCGTAGGCTTGCTGGACGGTGATGAGTTGGATGAGATCTATCATGTAATCAAGTTAGTTCTTGACGGGGATTGATCCCTAGTATCCACTATGTTCTAGATTGATGTTGCTACTACTTGGCTATGCTTAATGCTTGTCACTAGGGCCCGAGTGCCATGATTTCAGATCTGAACCTATTATGTTGTCGCCAATATATGTGTGTTTTAGATCCTATCTTGCAAGTTGTAGTCACCTACTATGTGTTATGACCCGGCAACCCCGGAGTGACAATAGCCGGAACCACTCCCGGAGATGACCATGGTATGAGGAGTTCATGTATTCACCGCGTGTTAATGCGTTGGTCCGATTCTTTATTAAAAGGAGAACCTTAATATCCTGTAGTTTCCATTAGGACCCCGCTGCCACGGGAGGGATGGACAATAGATGTCATGCAAGTTCTTTTCCCTAAGCACGTATGACTACATATGGAATACATGCCTACATTAGATTGACAAACGGAAATGATACGTCTCAAACATATCTATAATTTTTGATGGTTCCATGATATTATCTTGTCAACTTTGGATGTTTTATATGCAGGAATATGCTATTTTATATCTTTTTTGGACTAACCTATTAACTCAGTGCCAAGTGCCATTTTCTGTTTTTTTCGTGCTTTTGGCCCATTTTCACACGGAGTCCAAATGGAATGAAACTTTACGATGATTTTTTTGGACCAAAAGAGACCCCCGAAGCTTTGGAAGAAGGCCAGAAGAGCCACGAGGGAGTCACAAGCCCTGACGCCGCCACCACCCCCTAGGTGGCGCAGGGCAGGCTTGTGACCTCCTCGTGGGCCCAACCGACGTAATTCCACCGCCATAAATTCCTATAAATTCAGAAACCCCCAGAAAGAAACCTAGATCGGGATTTCTGCCGCCACAAGCCTCTGTAGCCACCAAAAACCAATCTGGAGCCCGTTCCAGCACCCTGCCTGAGGGGGAATCCATCTCCGGTGGCCATCTTCATCATCTCGGCGATCTCCATGACGAGGAGGGAGTAGTTCTCCCTCGGGGCTGAGGGTATGTACGAGCAGCTATGTGTTTGATCTCTCTCTCTCGTGTTCTTGAGATGTCTTGATCTCGATGTACCATGGGCTTTGCTACTATAGTTGGATCTTATGATGTTCTTCCCCCTCTCCTTCTTGTAATGAATTGAGTTTCCCCTTTGGAGTTATCTTATCGGATTGAGTCTTTGAGAACACTTGATGTATATCTTGCACGCGTCTATCTGCTGTGATCAACTTGTGGATTTGTGACAATTGGGAACCTGTGTATATGGGTTGGCACACGTGGATTCATGTGAGTACTTGATGTATGTTTTGGTGATCAACTTGCGGGTTCGTGACATTGGGAACCTATGCATAGGGGTTGGCACACGTTTTGACTCTCTGGTAGAAACTTTGGGGCACTCTTTGAAGTTCTATGTGTTGGTTGAATAGATGATTCTGAGATTATCTGATGCATATCGTATAATCATGCCCACAGATACTTGAGGTGACAATGGAGTATCTAGGTGACATTAGGGTCTTGGTTGATATGTATCTTAAGGTGTTATTCTAGTACGAACTCTATGATGGATCGAACGGAAAGAATAGCTTCGTGTTAATTTACTACGGACTCTTGAATAGATCGATTAGAAAGAATAACTTTGTGGTGGTTTCGTATCCGACAATAATCTCTTTGTTTGTTCCCCGCTATTAGTGACTTTGGAGTGACTCTTTGTTGCATGTTGAGGGCTAGTTATATGATCCAATTATGTTATCATTGTTGAGAGAACTTCACTAGTGAAAGTATGAACCCTAGGCCTTGTTTCCACGCATTGTAATACCGTTCGTGCCCACTTTTACCATTTGTTACCTTGCTGTTTTTGTAATTTCAGATTACAAAAACCTATATCTACCATCCATATTGCACTTGTATCACCATCTCTTCGCCGAACTAGTGCACCTATACAACTTACCATTGTATTAGGTGTGTTGGGGACACAAGAGACTCTTTGTTATTTGGTTGCAGGGTTGCTTGAGAGAGACCATCTTCATCCTATGCCTCCCACGGATTGATAAACCTTAGGTCACCCACTTGAGGGAAAATTGCTACTGTCCTACAAACCTCTGCACTTGGAGGCCGAACAACGTCTATAAGGAGAAGGTTGCGTAGTAGACATCAGGGAGCTAGTCACATATCTCTCCGTGCTATAGCTGTTACATGATGAATCACATCCGTCACACTCATCCATCACCGATCCACTGCCTACGAGTCTTTTACTACTGGTCCTCGCTACGTTACTTTGCCTAGGCTTGTCCCTTGCTACAAGAGGGATTGGGCCACTTTGCTGCTACTGTTGCTACAGCTGTTACTTGTTACTCTGCTGGTGCTACTACTGTTCCTTGCTCTGCTGTTACTTGTTGCAAGACTTTGTTGGCGCCAACATCCCGTTAACAAGGCTTTTTCTGGCGCCGTTGCCGGGAATTGTCAAAGCTTTTTCTGGTGCCGTTGCTATCATACTACCTTGCTACTGATACTTTGCTTGCAGACACTAATGTTTCAGGTGTGGTTGAATTGACAACTCAGCTGCTAATACTTGAGAATATTCTTTAGCTTCCCCTTGTGAGTGAATCAACAAATTTGGGTTGAAAACTCTACCCTCGAAAACTGCCGCGATCCCATACGTTTGTGGGACATGATGCTATGCTTGATACTATGCCTGATGATGCTATGCTTGATACTATGCCTGCTGATGCTATGCTTGATACTATGCCTGATGATGCTATGCTTGATACTGCTTTGCCACTTGGTGC
The DNA here is from genome assembly GCF_904849725.1 of Hordeum vulgare subsp. vulgare. Classification (NCBI taxonomy): domain Eukaryota; kingdom Viridiplantae; phylum Streptophyta; class Magnoliopsida; order Poales; family Poaceae; genus Hordeum; species Hordeum vulgare. The sequence goes on from NC_058519.1 coordinate 372,970,099, forward strand.
CCTTGATGCACAACTTGCTAGAATTCCTGCTAGATGTGATGATACTTCTGAGACTGCTGATACTATTGAAGTAGAACCTGCTACTATGCCTGAATTGCCTATTATGCCTGATACGTGCTATGTTATGGAGGGAGAGATAGCTGAGGATTTTCTTGCGTGTAAGGATAGCTATGATGTTGAGAAACTACTGCGCAAGTGGAAAGAAAAATCTCTGAACGCTAGGATGAAATACGACCCGATGTTTGCCACTTCACCTATCTTTGTGACCGATAAGGATTATGAATTCTCTGTCGACCCTCAGTTAATCACTCTGGTCGAATCTGATCCCTTTCATGGTTACAAGTCTGAAATGGTTGTAGCTCATCTTACCAAACTGCACGATATAACCACCCTATTCACTAGTGAGGAAAAGATCCGCCACTACTATATGCTCAAGTTGTTTCCTTTCTCGCTAAAGGATGATGCTAAGACCTGGTTCACTTCTCTTGCTCCTGGATGTGTGCCTAGCCCCTAGGATATGGTATACTACTTATGTGAAAAATATTTCCGTGCCCATAAGAAGTAAGCTGCCTTGCAGGAAATATACAACTTTGCTCAAGCTGAAGAAGAGAGTCTCCCACAAGCTTGGGGGAGGCTTATCCAGCTACTGAATGCTTTGCCTGATCACCCTCTTGAGAAGAACGAAATACTTGATATCTGCTATAATGGACTTACTAATGCTTCCAAAGACCACTTAGATAGTTGTGCCGGTAGTGTTTTTAGGGAACGAACCGTAGAACAAGCTGAGATTCTACTGAATAACATCTTGTGCAATGAGAATGCTTGTACTATTCCCGAACCACCTCCTAAGCCAACTCCAAAGAAAAGAGGTATTCTATTCCTCAGTCCTGAAGATATGCAAGAAGCCAAGAAATCTATGCGAGAGAAAGGCATTAAATCTGAAGATGTCAAAAATCTACCACCTACCGAAGAGATCCATGGTCTCGATAACCCCATACCGGTAGTAGAAGTAAATTCTCTACGTAGGTTTGATGAGAGTGATATTCCTTTTGATAAACCTTCTAGCTTATGCATGGATGAATTTGATAACTTTGTTGCCAAACAACAGAGTTTCAATGATTATATTAGCAGACAATTGGGAAAGAATGCTCGTATTCTTAGTCAGTTAAGTGCTTGTGTGGACAGAAATGTCAATGATCTCAAACTTCTGAGTAAACATTCTTCTATGGTTACTACTCAGGTAGAACAAGTACTTAAAGCTCAAAATGACTTGCTCAATGAGTTGAATGACAATTCCGTCAGAGTCGTCACTAGAGGCGGTAGAATGACCGAGGAACCTCTGTATCCTGAGGGTCATCCGAAGAGAATTGAACAAGATTATCAAGGAGTTAGCACTGATGCACCTAGTCATCCTAGAAAGAAGAAGAAAGATGATAGGAACCTGCACGCTAGCAACCTTGTTGCTGCTACACCTGAGAGTCTTAACGATGTCTCTGTCTCTGATGCTGAAACACAATCTGGTGATGAACATGAACCTAATGATAATATCAATAGTGATGTTCATGATGATGCTCAAACTAGCAATGAAAAGGATGTGGATATTTGAACCTAGTGTTGATATTGATAACCCACAACCTAAGAATAGAAGATACGGTAAGAATGACTTCACTGCTAGGAAGCACGGTAAAGAAAGGGAACCATGGGTTCAGAAACCTATGCCCTTTCCTCCCAAACCATCCAAGAAAAAGGATGATGAGGATTTTGAGCGCTTCGTTTAAATGATCAGACCTGTCTTTCTGCAGATGCGTTTGACTGATATGCTCAAGATGTCTCTGTATGCTAAGTACATGAAAGATATTGTGACTAATAAGAGGAGGATACCTGAGATTGAGATTTCCACCATGCTCGCTAATTATACTTTCAAGGGTGTAACTCCGAAGAAACTAGGTGATCCCGGTGTGCCCACTATACCTTGCTCCATTAAAGGCAACTACGTTAGAACTGCGTTGTGTGACCTTGGAGCCGGTGTTAGTGTTATGCCTCTCTCTCTTTATCGTAGACTTGAACTGGATAAGTTGACACCCATTGAAATCTCTGTGCAAATGGCTGAGAAATCAACTGCTTTCCCTATTGGCATTTGCGAGGATGTGCCTGTTGTGGTTGCTAACACCACTATCTTAACAAACTTTGTTATCTTGAATATTCCCAAGGACGATGCCATGGCTGTCATCCTCGACAGACCCTTTTTAAACACTGCAGGGGCTGTTATAGATTGCAACAAAGGCCATGTCACTTTCCAAGTCAACGGTAATGAGCATACGGTGCACTTTCCGAAGAAACAATATCGAGTACATTGCATCAATGCTATCGAAAAGACTTCATCGATTCTTATTGGGAGCTTTGAATGCCCTATTCCTCGTGTCAAGATGAAGTATGACTTGCTGGTTGGGAAGATACACATCCCCATTGAGGTGACCTAGTGACTATTCGAAAATTCTCCGTTCTCTTTTGCGATTCGAGAAAGTTTTGTCGAGGGGATTTGATCAACCCCATCGACGGATTTCTTTCGATGACCATGAGATGGATGAATCGAGGAGTCACAAACCTGTGTTCCAAGCTTTCACTTTAGGTTGCTTAGAAGAAAAATGATAGGTTTAGTTTAGTTTTCCCTGTTTTCTGTTTTAGCGTCCGGTAGAAAAGTACCCCGAAAATCAAAGTTCTCCGAACGCTGTGAAAATCAAGTATGATTTTTTCTGGAATATTTGAAAAATTCTGGGACAAAGATTCTGTCTGGCCCCCACACCAGTGGGCCACAAGCCCTAGGGGCGGGGCACCCCCTGGCCGCGCCACCCAGGCTTGTGGGGCCCACAGGCACCCCCTCCACTCATTCTTGCTCCCATCCAGTTCTCCTACCTCCAGAAAAAATCATTTCACAGCTCAAACCCGTGTTCTTGCTCCTCTTGCTAGGATTTTCGATCTCTTTGCTCAAATCACCGTTCTCCGAACTGTTTTGGGGAAATTACTCCTTGGTAAGTGACTCCTCCATTGGTCCAATTAGTTTTTGCTCTAGTGCCTTATACTACGCGTATTTTTGCTGCCTTGGTGACCATGTTCTTGAGCTTTGCATGCTGATTCTAGCTGGTCCCAAGTAGTTTTGATGCGTAATATGGTCTCTAGGAACTTGTTGGAGTAGTTGCTACAAGTTTCGTTGAGCCTTATTCACTTTTCCTTAGAATCACTAAAATTTTTAGAAATTTTCAGATAGAAAGGGAAAAGATGAGGAGGTTCTTAAGAGGCTCGTCAAGCCGTGACCCCAAGGATGATGGGAGTGAGAAGAAGCCCAAATATTTGGTCCCTCGAGTCGCAGAAGTTCGAGCGTGCGAGTGGCCAAGCGACGTGTTCTTACGCGCCGCTGGAATATATGGGGACTTTTATCACTTGGTGGAGAACGCAGGCCTTACCGCCTTCGTTGAAGATAAGTTTCCGCAATACCTCCTCCTCACTAATATCTTCGTACAAAGCTTTAACTTCTATCCGAGGAAGAATCCTCCTACGGTTGAGTTCAAACTTTATGATATCCCCCAGCGCATGTCACTCCAGGATTTTTGCAATGTTTGCAAATTACCTTACATTGGGGATATTCATGAACCTCGTCCACGGGACTTGGAAGATTTCAACGGTACAATTGCCGTAGGAGAGGAGAGAGGAGTGTCTTGCGCTAGAGCTGCTAGCATTCATTTTCCCGTGCTTCGGTACTTCTCACTATTTGTGGGAAAATGTTTGATTGGCCGTGGGAAGGCTGGGTCACTTAGTTCCCCAGATCTTGCGGTCTTGCGCGAAGCCCTTTATAACGATAAAACTTATAGCTTGGGTGCTATAGTAGCTCAACGGTTGAACCTGAACCGTTCTAAGGGTGTTGTCTATGGAGGTATCTACGCTACTCGTCTTGCTAGACACTTTGAGATACCTATTAGACTAGAGGAAGAAGAAGAGATTATTCTTCCCGAGAGATATCTAGATTACGTTAGCATGGTTCGCCATGACTTTCTTGATAGAGATATAAATGGAAGGATGATTTATAACCTGGTATTTAGTCAGGGTACTCGTGAGACTATTACTTTGGCTGCTCCTTCTTTGTTCAATCTTCATGCATGCAGGTACACTATTATGCCCTCGGACATCTACGCATATTGGGGCTTGGCCCAACCATAGGTGCCCGTGCCCGAGCCGCCAGTGGAGTACCAGACGCCAGTTTATCAGTGGGAGCCAGAGGAGCTCACACAGCAGTGGAATCCTCAGTCCACTTCGGAGTACCCAGGAGCTGGTTATTTCCCTCCTTGGGAGTAGACCAAGTTAGGACAAAAGCCTAAGCTTGGGGGAGTACGTGCTTTCAACGAGTTTACATTCTTGCTTATGCTTCCACTTTGTTAGCCGGTGTTCACACATTGCCACTGTATCATCCATGCTAGTTTATTTTCTTTTTCTCGTTTTCTTTTCGTGTGTCTATCTAGTTTGAGAAAAACCAAAAAGATTTTATTTTTCTTGTTTTGCTTGTTGGGAGCTTTCCCGTGTAGATAGTTTTCATTTTCTTTGGGTCAAGGTAGAAGATATTGGTTACAATGTTTAGTGGCTCTTGGATGCATACCTGTTTAGCTTTCAAAGAGCCATATTACTTTGTCTTCTCCTTTGTGTTTGTCTGCAGATTCCAGCTTTAGTCCAATGCACGAGCACGCTTATTATTGTTCACATCGTTCGGTCGTGCAAGTGAAAGGCAATAATGATGATATATGATGAAGTGACCGAGCCTGGAAAAGCTGGTATGAACTCGATCTATTTTGTTTTTGTAAATATGACTAGCTCATCATGCCTGATTCAGCTTTGTTGTGAGAGAAACATGTTTGCAATGACAACTTAGAGATCATAGTTGCTTATGCCATGCTTACTTAGCTAGGAGCTTATAATGGTCTGTCTTGGTTGCCCACATGAATGTTGAGATGACTATGATGTAGTATGATAGGATGGTATCCTCCTTTGAATGTTTCAAGTGGCTTGACTTGGCGCATGTTCATGCATGTAGTTGAAACAAAATCAACATAGCTCTATGATGTTCATGTTCATGGTGATTTATGTCCTACTCATGCTTGCACTCAATGTTAGTTACTCTCAATGCATTTTGATGACTGTTGTCGTTCTCTAGTTGGTCGCTTCCCAGTCTTTTGCTAGCCTTCACTTGTACTAAGCGGGAATACTGCTTGTGCATACACCTCCATAAACCCAAAGTTGTGCCATATGAGTCTACCATACCTACCTATGTGCGGTATCTACCTGCTGTTCCAAGTAAATTTGCATGTGCCACTCTCTAAATCTTCAAGAAATAATCTGTTTTGCATGCCCGAACCGCTCATGTGGTGACAGGGGGCTATTGGTATCTTCCATGCTAGGCGTGTTATCCTCGATATGTGTTTATTCACTATCATTCACGAGAAAGGGGCCGGTAATTGGAATTCCCAGTTCCATGCTCAAATCGAAAAGATAATTGCAAACAAAACTCCCCCAGGATTGACGTTGGTATGGACGGTACCCGAGGATTCGGGTAGCCGTGGAGTGTGACTGATTGGTGGTGGGGGAGTCAAAACTTTACTTTTCTGTTTGGGAACCGCCTATAGCATGTGTAGCGTGGAAGATGTTGAGAACTCTTAGTCATTGCATTGACAATGAAAGCATGCCACCCAAAATTATTATCTCTGTTTTGCAAGCTTGAGCTCTGGCACCTCTGCAAATCAATGCTTCCCTCTGCGAAGGGCCTGTCTATTTATGTTCCTGTTGAGTCATCCTCCTCTTACAAAAGCACGAATTAGAGAGCACCTCTGTCATTTTTATGCTTTTCTTTTAACTGTGTTGAGTATGAATATGACTGGATCTTCATTGCCATGAATTACAATGTTTAGTCAACCCTTGGTATTTTAAGGTGCTCTGCATTTATGTTTTGCGGTCTCAGAAAGAGCTAGCGAGATACCATCTATTCGTACTGCTTCATGTTGTTTTGATTGAAGTGTTGACATTTGAGGCTTATTATTATTTGCTCGTAGTTGATTATGCCATTGATATCAGTTTACCGTGAGACCTAGATGTCATTTGTTTATGTGGTTTGCTTGTGATGTTGTTGAAATTCTGGTTATGAGTTAGACATATTTGCAACAACAAGATCAAACGGAGTTCGTGAAAGTTTTTCTTTTGTCTCTCTCAGTTTGTCAACTGAGTTGCTTGAGGACAAGCAAGGCTTTAAGCTTGGGGGAGTTGATACTTCTCCGTCGTATCTACTTTTCCGAACTCTTTTGCCCTTGTTTTGGACTCTAATTTGCATGATTTGAATGGAACTAACCCGGACAGACGCTGTTTTCAGCAGAATTGCCATGGTGTTGTTTTTGTGCGGAAATAAAAGTTCTCGGAACGTCCTGAAAATTTACGGAGATTTTTTCTGGAATAAAAGAAAAATGCCTGCGCAAAGATCCACGTGAGGGGCGTGGCAGTGGGCCACAAGCCTACAGGCCGCGACCACCCCCTATGGTCGCGTCGTGAGGGCTTGTGGGGCCCACGTGGCACCACCGCCCCAATCTTAGCTCTATATATTCCGTTTCGCCTGGAAAAAAAAATAAGAGAGAAGGCTTCATCGCGTTTTGCGATACGGAGGCGCCGCCATATCCTGTTCTTCATTTGGAGGGCAGATCTGGAGTCTGTTTCGGGCTCCGGAGAGGGGAAACCGTCGCCATCATCATCATCAACCTTTCTCCATCGACAATTCCATGATGCTCTTCATCGTTCGTGAGTAATCTCATCATAGGCTTGCTAGACGGTGATGAGTTGGATGAGAGCTATCATGTAATCGAGTTAGTTCTTGACGGGGATTGATCCCTAGTATCCACTATGTTCTAGATTGATGTTGCTACTACTTGGCTATGCTTAATGCTTGTCACTAGGGCCCGAGTGCCATGATTTCAGATCTGAACCTATTATGTTGTCGCCAATATATGTGTGTTTTAGATCCCATCTTGCGAGTTGTAGTCACCTACTATGTGTTATGACCCGGCAACCCCGGAGTGACAATACCCGGAACCACTCCCGGAGATGACCATAGTATGAGGAGTTCATGTATTCTCCGCATGTTAATGCGTTGGTCCGGTTCTTTATTAAAAGGAGAACCTTAATATCCCATAGTTTCCATTAGGACCCCGCTGCCACGGGAGGGATGGACAATAGATGTCATGCAAGTTCTTTTCCCTAAGCACGTATGACTACATACAGAATACATGCCTACATTAGATTGATGAACGGGAGCTAGTCATTTATCTCTCCGTGTTATAGCTGTTACATGATGAATCACATCCGTCACACTCATCCATCACCGATCCACTGCTTACGAGTCTTTTACTACTGGTCCTCGCTACGTTACTTTGCCTAGGCTTGTCCCTTGCTACAAGAGGGATTGGGCCACTTTGCTGCTGCTGTCACGTTGCTTCTACTATTGCTACTGCTGTTACTTGTTACTCTGCTGCTGCTACTACTGTTCCATGCTCTGCTGTTACTTGTTGCAAGACTTTGTTGGCGCCAACATCCCGTCAACAAGGCTTTTTCTGGCGCTGTTGCCGGGAATTGTCAAAGCTTTTTCTGGTGTCGTTGCTATCATACTACCTTGCTACTGATACTTTGCTTGCAGACACTAATCTTTCAGGTGTGGTTGAATTGACAACTCAGCTGCTAATACTTGAGAATATTCTTTAGCTTCCCCTTGTGAGCGAATCAATAAATTTGTGTTGAATACTCTACCCTCGAAAACTGCTGCGATCCCATACGCTTGTGGGACATCAGAGGTACTTTATAAAGTTTTATTTGTTGTTATAATAATGAGCATGATGCTGCCATGTCCATATTTTGTTTTTATCGACACCTCTCTCTCAAAGCATGTGGTCATGATTTTCGCTATCGGCTTTTGCTTGAAGACAAGCGAGGTCTAAGCTTGGGGGAGTTGATACGTCCATTTTGCATCATGTTTTATTAGTCTTATTTATAGTGTTTTATGCTTTTAGCGACTTGGAGGAGTAGTTCTAATGCCTTGTCTCTCGTAATATGCAAGGCTTATATCAAGTGGGATAATACCGGCAGATGGAATTCTGGATCTGAAAAAGCTATGTGAGAGATACCTATTCTGCACACCTCCAACTAAGCTGAAAATTTACGGGGATTTATTTTAGAATATATAAAAAATACCAGAACGAAGAAGTGCCGGAGGGGGGGGGGGGTCACCATGCGTCCACTAGACACGAGGGTGCGCCAGGTTCCCCAGGCGCGGCCTAATGTCTAGTGGGCTACCTAGCCCACCTATGGCGCCCATCTTCTGGTATATATTCTCCTCCGACCAAAAAAGTTAAGGACACGACTTTCAGGATGAAGCGCTGCCATCTAGAGGCGGAACCTGGGCAGGAGCACTTTTGCCCTCAGGTGGAGCGATTCCACCGGAGGAACTTCCCTCATGGAGGAGGAAACCATGGCCATCGTCATCACCAACAACCCTCTCATCTCGGGGAGGCCAATCTTCATCAACATCTTCACCAACACCATCTCCTATCAAAACCCTAGTTCATCTCTTGTACTCAATCTTGTACAAGCACCGGGTGTGTCTAGTAGTGTTAATTACATCTTGTAGTTGATGCTTTATGGTTTACTTGGTTGAAGATTATATGCTCACATCCATTATGCTATTCAATACCTCCCTGATTATGAACATGTTTATCACTTGTGAGTAGTTACTTTTGTTCTTGAGGCCATGTGATAAATCATGTTGCAAGTAGTAATGTAAAGTTGATATTCGTTTGATATTTTGATGATATCAATGTTGTGATTCCCTTAGTGGTGTTATGTGAACGTTGACTACATAATACTTCACCATATTTTGGGCATAAGGGAATGCATTATGGAGTAGTAATTAGAGGGTGGGTTGCGAGAGTGATAGAAATTTAAACCCCAGTCTATGCACTACTTCGTAATTGGCTGATTTGGATCGCCATGTTTAATGCTATGGTTAGATTTATTCTTAATACTTTTCTCGTAGTTGCGGATGCTTGCGGGAGTGTTAATGATAAGTCGGAGGTTTGTTCAAGTAAAAACAACACCCAAGCACCAATCCGCCCACATATCAAATTATCAAAATACCGAACACAAATTAACCCAACATGACGAAAGTGACTAGATGAAATTACCGTGTGACCTCAAGAATGCTTTGCCTAATATAAGAAATTGTTTTAGCTTGCCTGACCTACTGTTACTATTTCTACTGGTCACTTGTTACAATTATCTTGCTATCAAACAACTTGTTACCGCTATTTCAGTGCTTGCAGAAATTACCTTGCTGAAAACCGCTTGTCATTTCCTTCTACTCCTCGTTGGGTTCGACACCCTTACTTATCGAAAGGACTATGATTGACCCCCTATAATTTTGGGTCATTAGTCATCGTATCGGTACCACTGAGATTTATATATTGGTCCCATCGATAATTTGAAAGTTGCCACATTTAGTGCAAGTCGGTACCACCGAGATTCATTTCGGTGTCACTGAGTTGACCAATTTATTTTCTAATGGTTGGATTTTGGGGGATGCCTGCATATACCCCACCACCTCCTCTCATTCACAGAGGAAGCACTCAGAACACACACCCACTTGCGAGATCCATTTTTCTGAGAGAGAGCCACCCACTAATGTGTTGAGATCAAGAGATTCCAATCCAACCATTTGAAACTTGATCTCTAGCCTCCCTAAGTTGCTTTCGACAAAATCAATCTCTCCTACCCATGCCAATATGTGAGTGAGTGATTGAGTGTTGAGGAAACTATATTTTGAAGCACAAGAGCAAGGAGTTCATCGTTCTACCTCATATATTACCTTTGGAGGGTGGTGCCTCCTAGATTGGTTAGGTGTCGCTTGGGAGCCTCCTACTTCGTGTTGTGGAGTTGAACCAAGAAGTTTGTACAGACAAGGAGATCGTCTACTTCGTGATGATCTACTGTGAGTGGGGCTATTCCTGTGTGGACGAAAGCCAAGGTGGAATAGACAAGGCCGCTTCTTCGTGGATCCCTTGTGGGTGGAGCCTTTCGGGGACTCTCACAGCCGTTACCCTTCCTGGGTTGAAGTCTCCACCAAAGTGGACGCACAATAGCACCACCTATCGGAACCACGCCAAAAATCACTGTATCATCTTTGCGTTTGATCTTCCTAAACTTTACTCCTTACTTACATGTGCAATGTCTTTACTTTCCATCATCCAACAAGAAGAAGTTGTCACGAGTTCAAGCAAGAGTGGACAAGGATCATCCGCTGAATCAAATCTTCGATGACATACAAACCGGGAGAATCACTTTCTCTAAATCTTGTTTAGCTAACTTTTGTGAGCATTATTCATTTATCTCTAGCATTGGCCATATGAAGGTAGAAGAAGCACTTCAAGATCCGAATTGGATGAATGACATGCATGAAGAGCTACACAACTTTGAGAGGAATGAAGTGTGGACACTTTTTGAAAAACCCAAGGAAGAGCACAACATCATCGGTACAAAATGGGTGCTTCGAAACAAGCAAGATGAATATGGTCAAGTTATACGCAACAAGGCGCGTCTCATAGCCCAAGGATACACACAAGTCGAAGGTATAGACTATGGTGAGACCTATGCCCCCGTTGCTAGACTTGAAGCCATACACATTCTTGTCGCTTATGTCAATCACTATGATATTACTCTTTACCAAATGGATATCAAAAGTGCTTTTCTAAACGGTGAAATTGAGGAGGAATTTTATGTCAAACAACCTCCCGGCTTTGTGAACCCTAAGAAACCTTATCATGTTTACAAACTTCGTAGAGCTTTATATGGTCTTAAAAAACCATAGATCTTGGTACAAATGCCTAAAGAAGTTCCTCATTGAAAAGGGTTTTGAGATTGGTTAAATTGACACAAACTTATTCACTAAAAGAGTTAATGGTGAACTATTTGTGTGCCAAATATATGTGGATGTCATTATATTTGGTTCGACTAACCTAAATTTTAGTGGGAAATTTGGAAGGTTGATGTGAGAGAAATATGAGATATCTATGATGTGTGAGCTGAAATTCTTTCGTTGATTGGAAATCAAACAATCGAGAGAAGGTACATTTATCTCTCAAACCAAGTACACCAAGGAATTAATCAAGAAGTTCAACATGCAATAATGCAAAGGTATGAGAACCCCCATGCCTACTAGAGGACATGTTGACCTCACTAAGGAGGACAAACCGATTGATCAAAAGGTTTATAGATTAATGATCGGTTCATTGTTATATCTATGTGCCTCTCGTCCTTATATCATGTTGAGTGTTTGCATGTGTGCCCGATATCAAGTGGCACCTAAAGAGTGTCATCTAAAGGATGTGAAAATAATTATGAGATACTTGATACATACACCAAACTTTGGCATATGGTATCCCAAGGGATGTTCTTTTAATCTTGATGGCTATTCTGACTCAGACTATGTCGGATACAAGGTTGATTGAAAATCCACCTCAGGTACATGTCAATTTTTATGGATGACACAAAACTCGGTATCTTTATCTACTGCCGAAGCGGAATACAATGCCGCCGGATCATGCTGTGCGCAATTACTATGGATGACACAAACACTGAAGGATTATGGCATCCATGTGAGACATGTTCCATTATTGTGTGACAATGAAAGGGCTATTAAAATTGCCTACAATCTAGTGCAACATTCTCAAACTAAACATATTCAAGTGAGACATTATTTCATTCATGATCATGTTGGTAAAGGAGATATAGATTTCAAGCATGTTCATACCGACAAACAAATATTTAGCAAACCACTTGATAAGAAAGTATTTTGTCACTTGAGGAGTGAGTTGAACATCATTGATGCTTCAAACTTGAGCTAGACTCACTCGGATGCATGCAAGGGCATGAGCTTGATTGTCAATTCATTGATACCATTGATTTGATACTATCGTATATCTTGGAAAACTATTCTCTCTTGTATTGCATCTAACCATTGTGTAGGTACATGGAAAGACTACACTCCATAAGATTGTTATCAACTCACATCAAAAGCAATCTTGACATTGCCAAGTATCAACAACCCCTTCTTCGTAGATGAAGGAAGAAGAAAACAAAATCATATCCTTGATGATAAATTCACTCTTGTCATATGGATATATTATGTTCTTCCTTGCATGGCTAACCAATGTAGGTGAAAAGTGAACCAAAACGACAAGGATAGCTCCCAACTCAATATGATCATCATAAACTTTGAGCATCCACAACAAGTTCAACTACATACCACTCATGAACATCATTCAAAGGTATGTACTCATATCCTTGATAAAGATTTGCACCAATCCACGAGGTAAAGCAACTCAAGTGATATGAATACATTAAAAAGCTTAAACGAAAAAAATGTCACCCCATTTTACACTTAACGATGAGTATGACCTATGATCAAGCATTCTTGCTTGATTCCTCAAATCAGTATACTCTAATATAGGTGACGTAGTCACCACCCAACATCTAGATGGAGATTTTCGTATGGTTCACATTTTTGTTGCATGCTTTCTTGGAAACATTCAACTCTCATCTATATGTATGTGTATATTTCAAAAAAATATTTTTTCTGTTATTCTTTTCAAATCTTTGGATATTTACTTTTTCAAAGTCTGTAGATATTTTCTCTATATTTGAGTTAAGAAGTTGTTTTTCATTGCAACTCGGTCTTACCAATCTGGGAAACTCGGTTTAACCGGTTTCTACCACATGCCTACTATAATTCTTGGTTCTACCAAACCATATTTCCTCGGTGACTCCGAATATTATCATTTCCTATTATTATCTGATATTTCTAGATTTTTGCCTAAGGGGGAGAAAGATTTTCAATGATCCCAAGCTTTATTACCTCCTGAGCTCTTATAGATCATTTCCATTTATGCCAAAGGGGTACATAAGCATGGATTCCCATAATTCTCAAGGGGGAGAAATCTTCAGTGATCCCACAATATTACAGGGAGAAACATCTAGGATCCCTAACATAGGGGGAGATAGTTCAAGGAACCCTTAATAATTCTTAAGGGGGAGAACAGGCAAATTCAAGGAACCCTTATCAAAGAGAGAAGACTCCAGAATCCCTTACTCTCAATGAGCCCTTTCCATGTGACAATTTTGGAAATTAATGCCAAAGGGGGAAACTATTATATCAATTCTTCCAATAAGCTTCACTCTTCATTCAAAGGGGGAGATATATTCTCAGGGGGAGAGATATAGAACATAAATAACTTTTTTATTGCTATATATGGATTGAACTTATCTCACCCTACCTACTCCCAATATTTACATGGCTATGATTCAAAGGGAGAGAAAATTTTACTTATTCATCCTTAAGAGAGAAATTTCCAAACATTCTTGGAGACATATCTATCATCAAATCATATTTGTCACATGTTCTCCATATCCTGGTACTTTTGAAGCTCTTTACATCTTTACAATAGAGTACTCTTGTGTTATCTAATATTTGTTTTCCCAAGTGTACTCCTACTGCTATGACGCTCAAGAACCTCAAGGTAAGTATATGCATCGTATCCTTGTACAGGATGACCTCTTGGTCCTTGCACATATTGTTTGCAAGAGTGAGCCTTGAACATGGAAGTTCTTCATTCACATATGTTTGATGCATATAGCCAAGATTTATATGACTTGTCTTGTCCTTCTACCATGTGTGCCCATGCAGTACAAACCAACTATCCTTTAAAAAGGGATTGCACACATTTAGGGGGAGCTTGTACTGGTCATATATCTTTCAAAGTTGTCATATTCTAATGCCTATCTTTATTTGAAGCTTTGATTGTATGTGTCATCAATTACCAGAACGGGGGAGATTGAAAGCAAATATGCTCCCTTGGTGGTTTTGATAATTCATGACAACATACATTGTCTCTTGGACTAGCACTTTTACCTAGTACATTTTAGGTATAGTCCACATAGAGCATTGTCCAAAGGATTATGAGGAGAAGCCCCATGATGCAAGGAAAGGAATAGGATTGGCTCAAGCTTCAAGCAAGAGAACTCTACATTTTAAACTTTTGAGAATTCACTTTTTGAGTCCATAGGAAAGCCAATACTATTAAAAGGGGGTGAGGTATTATGATGAATTGGTTGCTCAAGTGCTTAGAGATAGCCACCAAAAATATTCAGCCATTCTCCCACAAATATCTATGTTCCAAGATAAAAGAGCAAAATCGGTGCCATCAACTTTACCCACTCGGCCCTACCAATTTTTCCAGTGCACACCCTTTGCCAAATCCTAATCTCTTGGTACCACCGAAAATCATGTGACCAACTTTCTATTGAGTAGATTCCAAGAATCGAAATTTCTGAGTTTGAAATCGGTATCACGGATATTTGGAAACTTCCCTAGGTCATCATATCAGTACCACCGAGATTTATATATCGGTCTCACCGAGAATTCAAAACTTGCCACATTTAGTGCAACTCGCTACCACAAAGATTCATTTCGGTGTCACCGAGTTGGGTAGTAATGGTGTAATAGTTGGATTTTGGGGGATGCCTATATATACCCTCCACCTCCTCTCATTCACAGAGGAAGCACTCAGAACATACACCCACTTGCCAGATCCATTTTTCTGAGAGAGAGTCACCTAATCATGTGTTGAGATCAAGAGATTCCAATCCAACCATTTGAAACTTGATCTCTAGCCTCCCCAAGTTGCTTTCCAGAAAATCAATCTCTCCTACCCATGCCAAATCTGTGAGAGAGTGATTGAGTGTTGAGGAGACTATCTTTTGAATCACAAGAGCAAGGAGTTCATCAGTCTACCGCATATATTACCTTTTGGAGGGTGGTTCCTCCTATATTAGTTAGGTGTTGCTTGGGAACCTCCTACTTTGTGTTGTGGAGTTGAACCAAGAAGTTTGTACAAGCAAGGTGATCGCCTACTTCGTGAAGATCTACTCTGAGTGAGGCTAGTCCACTGTGGACGTAAGCCATGGTGGAATAGACAAGGCCACTTCTTCATGGACCCCTTCTGAGTGGAGTCCTCCATGCACTCTTGTAGCCATTACCCTCTGTGGGTTGAAGTCTCCACTAACGTGGACGTACGATAGCACCACCTATTGGACCCACAGCAAAAATCGATGTGTCATCTTTGCGTTTGATCTTCCTAAACTCCACTCTTAACTTACATGCGCAATGTCTTTACTTTCCGGTTCCATATTTGTTGTCTAGCATGTGTAGGGTGCACTAGACTTGTTAGAACTGCTAAAATCTTCCAACCATTAAAATTGGGAAGAGGCTACGATTTTAATTTCTGTAAGTAGTCTATTCACCCCCTCTAGACACCGCTTCTATCGATCCAACACATCGCTCCATGATGAACACCAGGGGGAAGCTGTCGGTGTTCTGGGAATGGGGGTACCCAGACCTGCCTGCCTATGGCCCAGGGGTGGCCCACTTCATCAAGCAAACCAACGGGATGTGCACCACTCAAGGCAAGGACCTCGTGAGGGACCAAACCTCACGAGGAGGAACGACATCAAGACCCGTAGGGGGCCTCCTCAAGACCCCTCCGGAGCGGCAGATATTCCAAGGTGAGGCCCGACCTCAGGAGTCAAGGGTGACACAAGGGAAGGACAGGAGAGCAGAAGACAACATGGAAGAACAATTTCCCCTTTGGTGCAAAGGGGGGAAGGACGAACGTGGGTTCTCAAGGCATCTTCTAGAGGTTTCCATTCTGGTGCAACAAGACCTTGGCCGCCCGCCGGAAGGACGGACGTCATCCTTGAGCTAGCCCCTACAGCGCTGGTAGTTACTTTGCACGCGAAGACCACTTTTGGACAGGGGAAGCATGTTCCCCTGTCCCCCTTTGAAATTGGTCGTTGTGGGATCCCTTCCCGCCGAATCGATAAGGGAAGAGGACCGGGGCCACCACTATAAATAGAGGGTACTTTAATTCGTAGAGAGGATCAGACCCCGAACCATTGATTCACCCATCTTCACACCACTAAGGCCGCCTAGACTCAGGAGGCCTAAGAACATTGTACTAGTTCATCCACCAACCTCCACGAGAGGCAATCCAACAAAGCAGGAGTAGGATTTTACGCTTCACAGCGGCCCAAACCTGGGTAAACTGTTGTCTTCTATGTTTCCCTCACCTTCGAGTAAGTTCTTCGTCGTTCCCATCGAGTAGCGTGCTAGGTGAGGTTTGTCCATGAGAGATCTTCGTACACGCCCTTGAGTTTGAATCTTTAGGGTTTTGCGGAGCCCGAAATCCGACATTTGGCACGCGAGGTAGGGGCGTGTTAAGGTCTTCTCCGAGCTTCATCTTCCCTAGGCTTGTTGCTCCGATGGCCGACACCCAACCAGTTTCTTCGAGCCTCGTCAACCTGGCCTCCAACCGCCACATCACCGCGGCCGGAAGCACGCATACCGGCGTTGTGGTACCAGGCGGCTCGTACCAGGTCATCAACATCGTCTCCATCGTTGCAACCACCCACGCCACCCAGGCGCACGGCGGCTGGGCGGCGTCCCCGGCACCCACGATGCGCCACATCAACTTGGGGGACCTTGGCACGCACGACGCGTTGCAGATGGCGAGTGAGATGCTCCTCCAATGACCGACCCAAGGGGGCTTCGACGCCTGGGCAGACCATATCATGGAGCTGGTCGCCATCGCCCAGAAGACCATCCAACCCCGGTCTACTTTAGGGCCGCATGCGTCGGGCTCCCGGGGCTCGCACCTCATACCGGTCCTCGGGATGCAAGCAATGGGGTCCCTCCTACGCTGGGCTGGGCCGAGAGAGACGCGCCCCATGCAGCCCTCCTCCTCCTCCAGGTTCCACGGGCCGGCCCCGAGGCGCATCACGTGGACAACCACCAGGGGTGCAAAGAGAACAGCGGGACAATCGATATACACACCGGTGCGCATCACCAAGACCAGGTCGGCCCCCGACAGTCCGAAGCGGCCAGACAGGAGCGCTCCCTCCGGCACAGCCAGCAGAAGGCGGAGGTGTCGGCGCGGGCAAACTACGACAACAGAGACACGCCGGGGCACCAAGGGGGGAGTCAGCACCGAGCGACGCCGGGACCAACCAACGGGAACAACAGGAACAAGCGACTTTGCATGGAGGCTTATCGCAGGAAGATCTTCAAGCAGCACGGTCCGGGGGATCCCCCTCCACCGCCGAGAGGGACCGTCACCATCGCGCTACTGAACGACTTCGGAGGACGATCGAGCGCCTACATGGAGTTGTACGTACTGGAGTATGCGGCATCACCTGACCCTCCTGACGAGGAAGAACCTCAACTTTCCCCTCGGGCGCCTATTTTCCCAGGAGTGAGGAATGCTTTGGGGGCCCTCCTTGAGCCGGGCTCAGGAGGTGCGGGCATGGAGGCGCCCCCGGGCCGCGAACTACGAAGGGCCGAACCACATGCCTCAGGAGGACGAGTCAGATGCAGCGACGAGACACAAGTGGCACGGGCCACCCGCAACAACCAAGATGCAGCGGTGGGCGTCGAGGGCCAGGCCTCGCGAGGTGCTCCTCAGGCACAAAGAAGCCATTCGAGGTAATTTTTTTGGGTTTACTGCATTAGGAAGAATCTGCTGATCTCAGGAACTTCAAATATTCAGGGCATGTCTCTGCCCATCATATCATTTACACAAGCTTCCATAACTTCTGATGCCTCCATTCAGCGACCTGACATCTTGCCTTGCTTGCATCTTTGAGCAATCTACCCCCCCCCCCCCCCCCGCTCGGGGGCTCCGGTCGGTGCACGACACCCCATCACGGGACCAGGGGAGGCCACGTGGCTCCCCAGGGCCACAATCAACAGGCCACGGGGGCGCTTGAGCGTCAAAAGGGGGCTCCTGAGCATTGCGCCTCAGGGGCCTTACCGGTCATGAGGCCACCTGCCACCCTTGATATCATCCACGGGCATTCGATCGTTATGAGGGGTGGCAGGACTTGACCCCGTAGCTACATCCATTCACTCGATCCCACTCAACGGCGGTTGGGAAATTTGCGGGACTGGATCTTAGCGATGCAGAGCCGCTCGAACGTTAAAGGGGGCTTCTGAGCGTCGCGCCTCAGGAGCCTTACCGGTCACAAAGCCACTTGGCCTCCGGGTCAGGGCCTTGCCCCGTGAGGCGCCTCACGGTGGCAGGGAAATGTGCGGGACAGGATTCTGCCGACGCAGAGCAATAGAAAAGCCCTCAACCGGTGTGAGGAGAACGAGCGCGTAGGACCTGCATCAACCCACGACAACTCTGCATTGTCCTTCAATCCTTCCGGAACCTACTTCATCCCATGACACTCTCACGTAATAACGAGCCGAGGATGTATACGCCCAGGCCCCCCGAGGACGCAGAAGGGGTCCACCCCACACCTAGTGGTAGTGCTCCGTGTTGGGGAGAAGACGGCGATAATCAACACAGTCCACCAATGACTTCCGGAATCAGGCGCCTAATGCCTCGGGGGTAGGGACACTCGCGAGGACAAAGCATCCTCGCGACCTCCCATATACACCCCCACCGTAACACTCTCATGTAATAACGAGCCGAGGCTGTATACGCCCCGGGCCCACCGAGGACGTGGAAGGCGTCCATCCCACGCCTAGTGGAAGCCCTATCTCAGCACTGGGGATGGGGGCACCCAATCGATTCCACTAATGACTATGCCCCCAACTAGCAAAGGAACCAACTCAGTCCACCAATGACTGTGCCAGCTTAGGTGCCAGACGCGGTGTTTTGCTTGCTTCTTCTTGGGTCTTGAAATGTCTTTCTCTAAATTAAATTTGCCGATCTCAAAAGTTGCTTTTTAATTCTGAGTACCCGACGTTTGAAAAACAAAAAGGGGGGCAAAACTTTCTCTTGCGCTTTCTTGTTTCGCCAGCTTTAAAGCCTTCTTTTTCGGATGACATTTTTTGGAGATGAACGCTCCACACTGCCCCTAGGAGTCAAGGAGCACGAAAGAAAGGACTTACCGCCCTAGGGGCAAACACTTTTCAGTAGTCAACCCCCGCTCGAGGGTCCGAAACGAAACTTGATACCACCACAAAGAGTCTCGGGAGGCCTCAGGGCCCCCTGGGGCGATGACCAAAGGAATGGAGTGCGGAATCGCTCGAGCGCCAAAAGGGGGGCTCCTGAGCACCGCCTCAGGAGCCTTACCAGTCATAATGCCACTCGCCGCTGCTGGCGCCGTCCCGGAGCTCTGGTCGGCGTGAGGAGTAGCGGGGCCCTGCCCTGTGAAGTGCGAACCTAACGGCGGTGGGGAAATGTGCGGGGCCGGGGCCTGTCGATGTAGAGCGGCTTGAGTGTCAAGGGGGGATCCTCTGCATCATGCCTCACGGGACTTACTGGTCGCAAGGCCACTCGGCAAACCAGGTGTCGACCACGTCGGCACTTGGGGCGCCGGGGCTTTACCCCGTGAGGAACAACCTTGGTAACGGGTTGCGCCTTACGGAGGCTGGGAAATGTGCGGGACGGGGACCTGCAGACATAGAGTGCCGAAAGGGTCTTCACCCCGTCCCACCTGCAAAACAGGAGCTACTTAGGAGGAGATACGCAAGAGACCGGCGCAAACCCACAAGCTAAGTACCCCGCGGGCCCACACCGTGACCATCTAGTTTCACGTCAGACTAATGATGAATTAAAAACATGCGTACTAACGAAAGGATGCAGAGCCTAAGGATTCAGCTGCGGCGAGGAAGGAGGCCATCGACCAAGCGTGCAGCAGCACAGGCGGAACCTCGGGAGGACGGGGCCTCCTGAGGGCCCTGGCCACCATTACCCCCGAGTGATGGCGGGGGCAGCGATGAGCCCTATGCAAGGAAGCTGAGCCGCAACGACTACCAGCAAGCGAGCAATCGACACACGAGCAAAAGGAAAATAGAGAACAACGTAGGTAATGAACAATAGTTTAAAGCCCAACAGGGCAGAGTTCTTGGCCTGACTTTACAGGTGAAGGAAACAGAAGCTGTGGACGCCTAGGGGGAGAGGCAGTCGATGCCGCCCTTGGTGCCTGTGCGCTCGGCGTCGGAGCCCTCCTCGCCGGAGACAGGCGCCAGGACGTACCCCTCCACCAGGGCGTCCACGTGCTAGCGCACCTCGTCCCACAGAAGGCGTTGGGGCTCAGTGCGCACCGGCTCGACGACGTGCTGGAGATCAAGCTCCGGGACAAGACGGCGCAGGTTGGAGAAAACAAGTGTCAAGGCAAGGCCCAAAAGCTCACGCTCATTGGATGCACTCTCCTCCTACGCCCGGGAGACGCTGGCCTCCAGCTCCTCCACCACCTCCTTGAAGAAGGCGAGGTAGCCCTTGTCACTCCTCACGTCTGGCAGCGCTGGGGCCTCCCCCGCAAACTGGTGCGTCGTGTCAGCCGCCGGTCGGCGATGCCCACAAACTGCTTGGCATGCTGGGACGCCATCATCCGGGCGAACGACGCCTCGTCCTTGGCGGCCAAGACGCTGTTGGTCGGCTCCTGGACCTTCTTCTACAGCGACGTCAGCTCGGCCTTGGCCTCCGCTTCGCCCTCGCGGGCGGCCTCGAGGGCGGCCTTGATAAGTCTCCATCGTATCTACTTTTCCGAACTCTTTTGCCCTTGTTTTGGACTCTAATTTGCATGATTTGAATGGAACTAACCCAGACATTAAGAAAGCGGAGAAGAGGGAAACCAAACTCCAGTAAAAGTATGTTGCGAAGAACGAATACTTCTCAGTGCCATGCTTGGAGTCATCTGGAATCACCACCAGTGTCGGGTGTGCTTTGGTTGCCCTCCCGTACATCAGGGCGTACCTCGAGACGAGGTTGCTCGCCGTGAGCATGGAGGGGAAGAAGACGTCACACTTCCTCTGCATCACCGCGAGCGCCTCCTTCACCTCAGCAGTGACTGCCTTCTTGGCCTCCTTCACCTCAACATTAGTCGCCTTCTTGGTCTTCTTCCCCGGACCAACAACGGGAGAAGAAGATGCACGGTTGGTCGCCATGGCGATCTTGGAGGCGGGTGACGACGGAGATGAGAAAAGAGACCCCGGGGCTCTACGTTGCGAAGGAGAAGGGGTGATGAGGTAGAGAGGATGTGACTAGGATGAGAAGCACTCTTGTGGAAACTGTAGGATCAAAGCTATGTCTAGAGGGGGGGGGGTGATTAGACTACTTGACAAGATAATTTTTTTCCTTTTCCAAATTTTACTGAGAGGCAGCTATGGCAGTTATAGGAAGTCAAGTACACCCTACACATGCAGTTCTTAGAGTGTAGCAGTAAAAAGTAAAACATGCAAGTGTAAAGTAAAAGAGTAAGGTAGGGAGATCAAACGCATGAGGTTGACACGATGATTTTGGTACGGTTCCGATATGTGGCACTATCATATGTCCATGTTAGTGGAGACTTCAACCCATGGAGGGTAACGACTGCGAGAGTCCACGCAGGGCTCCACCCACGAAGGGTCCATAAAGAACCGGCCTTGTCTATTCCACCACGGCTTCCGTCCACGAAGGACTCACCTTACTCATGGTAGGTCTTCATGAAGTAGGTGATCTCCTTGCCCTTAAAAACATCTTGGTTCAACTCCACAACATGAAGTAGGAGGCTCCCAAGCAACACCTAACCAATCTAGGAGGCACCACCCGCCAAAAGTTAATAGTTGTGGTAGATCAATGAAATCCTTGCTCTTGTGCTTCTAAAGATAGTCTCCCCAACACAAAATCACTCTCTCACAGAATATGCATGGGTAGGAGAGGTTCATTTGGTGGAAAGCAGTTTTGGGAGGCTAGAGATCAAGATTCAAATGAATTGAGTGGAATATCTTGGTCTCAACACATGAGTAGGTGGTTCTCTCTCAGAAATTGGATCTGAATATAAAGTGTGTGTTCTGAGTGCTTCTCCACGAGTGAGAGGTGGGTGAAGGGGTATATATATGCAGCAACCAAAATCCAACCGTTACACACAGTGGCAAATTTGGTGGTACCGATTAGCACAAAGGTGTGAACTTTTGGAATCTCGGTGAGACCGATATATGAAACTCGGTGACTCCAAAAAGGTAGCTTACAGTCATATAGCCAAACTCGATGGCTCCGATACTCAAACTCAGAAATTCCGATTTTGTGTACCGAGGCACCGGAAACTTGGTCACCTAGACTCGGTAGCAACGATATGGATTCGGTTGCACCGATTTGGTGGAAGTGGCTAGGGTTACCGTCTGAGGTCAAACTCAGTGGGTCCGAAATA
Source organism: Hordeum vulgare subsp. vulgare (assembly GCF_904849725.1). Lineage (NCBI taxonomy): Eukaryota > Viridiplantae > Streptophyta > Magnoliopsida > Poales > Poaceae > Hordeum > Hordeum vulgare. The sequence continues at coordinate 372,992,416 of NC_058519.1, forward strand.
CGAAAGTTGCTAACACCGAATTTATGGATGTGGAATTTGACAGTGTGGTTATGTGAAAAAATGATGGAGTATATTGGTGGCTAACTTTGAGCACTTGAGCAATCAGTATATTGGCTTTCCTATGGACATAAAAAGTGGTTTCTCACAAATATAAAATAAAGAGTATTCTAGCTTGAAGCTTGAGCCAATATCATTCCTTTCTTGCATCAAGGGGAATCTCCACATAAACCTTTAGCCAAAGCATCTTTTGAACTTTTCTGAAATATACTTGAAAAACATATTAGTCCAATGATGCATATGTTGTGATCAATTATCGAAACCACGCAGGGATCAATTGCGCTTGAAATCTCCCCTTTTTGGTAATTGATGACAACAAATAGATCAAAGCTTCGAAAAAATATATAATCAATGACTAGCAACGACGCTTTGAGAAGTATGTGAAAAGCAAGAGCTCCCCCTAAATTTGTGCATTATTTAAAAATTGCGTTTGAATGCCAATGCACAATTAATTAGGATCATGGGTCACTCTTCCATGTCACATACAACTTGGTGGTGCACAAATAAGATAAGAATGAATAGTAAGCACATGGAACCAACAAGATAAGTGAGTGATCATCACATAGATAGCTTAAAAGATAGTAAAGTAGCATCACCAAGGATAAAGCATATGATCACACACAAGATAAGGTCATCCAAATGATCAAAGTTTTATAAAGCAAATGAGAGCAAATAAAGTCAAAAGCTCTCTCTCTCTCCCTCGAAGTCTATGATCTATACATTTCTCCCCCTTTGGCAACAAGTTAACAAAAAGTTCAAAAAGTACAAAGCTACTCGTCTCTCTGGGAAGCTGATGATGGAGTCGACACAAGAGCGTCCACGAAGTCTTCTGCAGAATGTCTTGGAGCTGGAGGAGTGGATACCAGAGGTGCTTGAGTTGATGCTGGAGGTGGAGCTGAAGGTGCAGATGCTTGAGCTCATGAAGTCTGTCGTGCCTTCGGAGCAGGTGCAGCAGTAGATCTAGGCTTGGTGCTGAACTGAGTGGTAGTGCGAGGAGGTGACTCTTCATCATCATCATAACTGTCATCATCATCATCTGAGCGAGGAATTTGCACTGAGTCAACGTCATGTTGAAGCTGTTTGACTATAGTGTTCAATTCTGTGACCTTCACATCCACGTCATGAAATTTTGTCTCCCCAACTCTCTCAAGGCTCTTCTGGTTTTGCAGAATCTTCTGAATGTTCTTCTCCATGCCTTGGACAGAGCTAACTAGAAATGCCATTTGCTCAGCTTATGTCCTGAGCTGTGGAACTGGTGGTGGCCTGTTTCTAGCAGCCTGAGCTTGTGTTGCCTCTGCTGCCAGTCTGGCTGCAATAGAACTAGGATCATTGTCATCCATCACCACTTCATTTTCTTCAAACTTTGGTTGAATAGGTAGATGGGGACGATCAAGTAGACATACATGCTTTCCTAGCTTGGCATTGCTAAGCATCTGAATGTATGGGGCATATCCACACGATATCTTTTGATCAACAGCAGTCCTTCGGATAGTTTCTACTATCAAATCCATCTCTCGGAATCTAGTGTGAGTGTCCAGGTGGTGCAACAAGTTGATGGAGTGTCCTGTGATCATCTTATCATCACCTGATTTAGGCATCAAGGTGTATCTCAGAATAGTGTTAGTTGTGGGTATTCCTGCTTGTAAGAAGTAAGCTGAGCCCAACTTGTGACTAGCCAAATAATCTCGAGGAATTGGCTTGTACATATTGGCCATGGAGTTGTGACTCTTCTTTGCTTCTGAATACACGTCAACATCACTGTCTTTTTGCTTAGGGGCACCAATGATAGTGGCCCACTCATCAATTGTAGACTCGTATGTGTGACCACCAGTCATCCAGACCAAAGAACCATCTCCCGAGAAATGAACATTTGCGTAGAATTGCATGATCAACTCAGCATTCCATGGGGTCATCTCCTTTCCAACGAAATCTTCAATGTCCATAGACTTGAAGTTGTCTTGAACATGAGGAAAGTAGTCTTCATTGGCTTTGATATAAGCCCAGTCAACAAATCTCATATCACCGACAGCTGGGGATTTATCAAGCAAGACATTCTCGTAGAAATCTTGTTGTTCCTTGGTATCACGACAGGAATCAGAGACTTTGTCGTCAGCCATGGTAGACGGCAAAGGGGAGCACCCCGGATGGCAAAGGGCTTTCCCGTCCGTCTGGAGACATCAAACTGGACGACAAAGAATAATCCGATAAAGGGGTTCTTTGCCGTCTGCATTGGGCCTGTAGATGGCAAAGAAACTTTGTCGGGGGGGGGGGGGGACGACAAAGACCATGGACGGCAGATCCGCGGGACAGAGCCGTCAAGTGTTAACGACAACCTTTGCCGTCTGCTGGGCCCACCGCCCCTTTGCCGTCTGCCCTCGGCCCCCTTTGTCGTCTACCCTGGGCCCCCTTTGCCGTCTTCCATCCCCGTGGGCGGACAACAAAGGTGTCATCCAGTCTACTACAACCCATGCCTGTAGAGCCTTTGTCGTGTGCTCCAGCACCTTTGCCGTCTTCTACAACCCCTTTGTCGTCGGTGGGCGGGCGACAAAGGCTCCAAAATGCCCATGATATTTTATTATATCCAACAATTTTCATAGGAATCAGGGATATATAAATATATATAAATATATATATTTGATAGAAATAATGTTCTTGCCATACTGATAACAATATTAAAATAAGTTTCATTCATACATACTTACATATTATGCAAGTTTCATACGTTCCAAACCATATATTACACCATTTTCATCCATACATACAAAGTTTCATATATCCATATATTACAACAGTTTCATCCATACATATTATCCAAAAAAATACAAGTAACCCAAGCACTCCATCAATCCAAGCTTCCATGAAGTGAATGTAATCTGCAAAATGGGAAATAAGAAAGTTAGAAGAAGAAGAGTAGATGAAGACGTGAATTATAGGTCATTTCGGAGCTAATTTTGCAGACGACATCATTTAGGAGGAAACTAAGCTACGTATATGTCATTTTGGAGCTACTTAGGTAAAAATAGGTCATTTAGGAGCTAACTATGCTTATTAAACCATTTTGGAGCTAACTAAGCTAATTATAGGCCATTTAATAGCTAAGTTAGGTAAAATAGGTAATTTTGTAGCTACATAAGAGAACTTAGCTAAGTATAGGTCATTTTTGATTAAATAGGCCATTTCGGAGCTAATTTAGCTTACTACATCATCTAGGAGGAAATTAAGCTAAGTATATGTCATTTTGGAGCTACTTAGGTAAATTTAGGAGCTAACTAAGCTAGTTATAGGCCATTTAATAGCTAATTTAGGTAAAATAGGTCATTTTCTAGTTACCTAAACATATTATGTCATTTAGGAGAGAACTTAGCTAAGTATATGTCATTTCTTATTAAATAGGCCATTTCGGAGCTAATTAAGCTTACTACGTCATCTAGGAGGAAACTAAGCTAAGTATATGTCATTTTGGAGCTACTTAGGTAAAAATAGGTCATTTAGGAGCTAACTATGCGTATTATGCCATTTTGGAGCTAACTATAGGCCATTTAATTGCTAAGTTAGGTAAAAATAGGTCATCTTGGAGCTACATAAGCATATTATGTCATTTAGGAGAGAACTTAGCTAAGTATATGTCATTTTTTATTAAATAGGCCATTGCGGAGCTAATTTAGCTTAATACGTCATCTAAGAGGAAACTAAGATATGTATATGTCATTTTGGAGCTACTTAGGTAAAAATAGGTCATTTAGGAGCTAACTATGCTTATTAAGGCATTTTGGAGCTAACTAAGCTAACTATAGGCCATTTAATAGCCAAGTTAGGTAAAATAGGTCATCTTGGAGCTACATAAGTATATTATGTCATTTAGGGGAGAACTTAGCTAAGTATAGGTTAGTTTTTATTAAATAGGCCATTTCGGAGCTAATTTAGCTTACTTCGTCATCTAGGAGGAAACTAAGCTAAGTATATGTCATTTTGGAGCTACTTAGGTAAAAATAGGTCATTTAGGGGCTAACTATGCTTATTAATCCATTTTGGACCTAACTAAGCTAATTATGTCGTTTAGGAGGAAACTAAGCTCAATATAGGCCATTCTAGAGATAACTTGGGTAAAATATGTCATTTTGGAGCTAAGGTAAGGTAAGTAAACATCATTATGCGGCCGTTAAGGAAAACACTATAAAAAACATACCATTCTCGTCATTACGGCGGTGAAGCACGGTGCTCTGGCTTGTTTCACCTGGAGAAGGCTCCGCTGTAGAAGGGTCGTGCGATGCGTTTCGGGAGATATTCTGCACCAAACATTGTTTGTAATGTTTCGTTAGCATGATGACACTCAAAAGATCACTGCATTGAAATGAAACTCACCGTCCCCGCCGTGTTAATGACTGGCACCGCCGGAGGGACGTGGCTGGTCTTCTCGCACATAGACTATACATTTTTTTTGACAAGTCAAACTTTTTAGTTATTAATGAAACGAACATTAAAATGCAAGATTTGACAAATATGAAGAAGAAACTTACCACGAACAGCTCATACATGGCCCTGTTAGATGCATCATTCCGTGCCCTCTCCGCCTCCACCAACGCAGCCGTCCTCTCCGCTGGCCTTTCAAGATTCGCAGCATACCCATCGGGGAACGACAACCACATTTTGACCCACAATAGCATTTCCCTCATAGTTGGCCTTTCAAGATTGAACCATGCCTTTGGCTTCGCTATGCTTTGCTTTCCTTTCCGTTGTCGCAAGTTTTGTAATGGTCTATCACATAGAGCCTCCTGGTCGATTCTAGCCTTAGGATTATCCTTTGACTTCCCCTCTATGCCGAACAATGTACCAAAAATGGCCTCCGCAATATTCTTTATAGTGTGCATCATGTCGATGTTGTTTGGGCAAATGAGGTGTTTGAAGTAAGGCAGATCCCATAAGCATGACTTGTGAGTCCAGGCGTGTTTCGTATTATACCCTTTGAAATACCCTGGATGCAAAGGATCAGGCTCGAGAGCGTTTAACTGATCAAGGGTCTGTTGGCCTGTCAACGCAGTTGGTGCAGTGTTTTTGACAACTTTACCTTTGATGAAATTCTTCTTGTCTTTTCTGAACTTATGGTGAGGATCGAGGAACTGTCTATGCAAGTCGAAGCAAGAAAACTTGCGACCCACCTACTGCCAATGGAACTGAAGAGCTGCCTTGCATGTGGTGCACGAGAACCTTCCATGCACACACCAACGAACGGATAACACATACGTCGGATAGTCATGCGTCGAGTACATGTGCCACACATGCATTTTGTAGTTTTCTTGGTAGCGGCATCGTATGTCTTGATCCCATTATCCCAGGCTTCTTGCAATTCATCCTTAAGTGGCTGCATGTACACATTCATATTCTTCCCCGGATAGTTAGGCCCTATAATTATCAACGTCAGGAAAATGTTCTTTCTTTTCATAATCTCTCCGGGGGGGGGGGGGGAGATTGAGTGAAATGACAAGTACATGCCAACAACTGTATTGTGCTGCCGTCATACCATACACATTGAACCCATCCGTGCTGATGGCAACTCAAGGTTGCCTTGGATCTGCCGATTTATCCTTATGTAATGCATCGAAGTTCTTCCACGCAAAAGCATCTGAAGTGTGTACCAACATCTTGTTCCCATCCGCATCTAGTTCGGTTCTTTTGCCCAATTTATGCCATGTCATCTGTCTGGCCATCTCTTCGACCATCAAAAGATGTTGAAGTCTTGGTACGATTGACAGATACTGAAGAACATTAATGGGGATTTTGGTCTGAATCTTCTCACCCATACCGTTGTCTACCACACTATACCTGTAAGAATTTCAAATGGGGCAATAGTTCAAGATCGCATACTCAAGCCTAAATAAGGCACATCCACTCTCACACGCATGTATCTTCTCATAGGGCATCTTAAGTAGGCGGAGGATTTTCTCTGACTGGTACAGGTTTGCAGGAAATACACGGCCTTTGGGTAGAAAGCGTCCAAATATCGTCATCATCGCGTCGTAGCATTCTCTGCCTAGGTTGAATTGAGCCTTCAGAGCCATTACTTGCGCGATGGCATCCAGCTGACAAAGCTCAGTGTGCTCGTGGAGAGGACGTTTTGAAGACTCCAACATTTCATACAAGGCCTTTACAGATTCCTCCATCTCATCATCTGAATCCCGAGCATCATCAACGTCTTGCACCATGTCTTCGATCCCGGTACCATGCTTGTCGATGCGACGCGAATCACCTCAGCTCTGGCACATTGGTTAGACTCACCATGAATAGTCCATACTGTATAATTAGGCATAAAACCCCACTTCTGCACGTGTTTACCCATTTCATACTCTGTCTGCTTTTTCCAGTTGTCGCAGTTGGGACAGGGGCACCATTTTTTTGCTCGCCATTTGCAAATGCGGCTCTCAAAAACCCCGTGGTTTTTGTTAACCATTCATTGGTCATGTCTTTCTGACTAGGGTGACTGATGACCCACAAGTGTAGGGGATCTATCGTAGCCTTTTCGATAAGTAAGAGTGTCGAACCCAATGGGGAGCAGAAGGTATTGCCAAGTGATCTTGAGCAAGGAATAACTGCAAGTACTCAGAGGTAACTTTTTTCGGGTTTTCTAGTATAAGCAACAAGGAAATAAATGCAAGTAAAGTAAATCGTGTTGAGGTGCAGCAAGTGGCTCAATCCTTTTAAACACAAACGATAAGTCGAGGGACTAAACTAATAAAGACTAAGGCATTTCTGAGGACACACGGGAAAGATAGTAAAGTGCTTTCGCCATACTCTATCTAGTACTATGTTTTGTATTGATAAGTGTTATGTGGGTGGATCTTAACTAGTGCACCGTCTAGGCTAAGACACGTACACTCTTATCATTAATCCCTCTTGCAAGCATCCGCAAATACAAGAGAGAAATTAAGGCAAACCCTAACCATAGCAATAAGCTATGGGATCCAATACTCCCTCATGCAGAAGTATGCAAACTGGGGTTCAAGTCTGTGTCACTCCGGCAACCCACCATAAGCATTCTTTATACACGATTGTGATGCTGTTTCGGCACCGGAAAGTTGTAAACTGTGTAAAGTAAGCCAAAACACTGTAAGTACATCATCATAAAGTGAAATATATCAATGAATAGGGACAAATTATGATACAAAATAGTGATGCATTTTGGACGTATGAACTCCCCCTAGCTTAGATCTCGCTTGCCCCCAAGCGAACTGAGCTTGGTAAACCTGTCCACAAGTTTAGAGAGTGAAGTGTCGATAAAAAAGAATACAGACAAGAAGCATCATAATTTCTCTAGTAAACTCAACCATCCTCAGTAGCAATATCAACTCATACACTACAGGAATCTGAGAATTTGCCGTCTGCCATGGCTGACGGCAAAGGGGGGAACCACGGACGGAAAAGGCTTTGCCGTCCGTCAGCAGACGACAAAATAGACGGCAAAAAATATCCGGTGAAGAGGTTCTTTGCCGTCTGCTTTTGTAAGGCGGACGGCAAAGAATCTTTGCCATGAGGGGGCAGATGGCAAACTAAATGGGACGACAGATCCACAGACGGACCCGTTAAGTGTTAACGACAGGTCTCCCCTCTTTGCCGTCTACCCCCCCCCTTTGCCATGAGGGGGGCTGACGGCAAAGGGGGACCCAGCCCCTCTCTCTCCCCCCTTTGCCGTCTGCCCTTCTCCCTTTGCCATGAGGGGGCTGACAGCAAAGGGGGGACCCATCGCCTCTCTCTCTCTCCCCTCTTTGCCGTCTGCCCTCCCCCCATTGCCATGAGGGGGCTGACGGCAAAGGGGGGACCCAGCCCCTCTCTCTCCCCTCTTTGTCGTCTGCCCTCCCCCTTTTGCCATGAGGGGGCTGACGGCAAAGGGGGGACCCAGTCCCTCTCTCTCCCCTCTTTGCCGTCTGTCGTGAGTCCTTTGTCGTCTGCCCCCTCATGGCAAAGGCTGAAAACAACCCATTTTTATTTTATTTCCTATTATATCCAGCAATTTTCACAATAATCAGGATATATATATATATTTGACAAATATAAATTTGTTTCCGTACTCATAACCATATTAAAATAACTTTCATCCATAGTACATACATATTATGCAAGTTGCGTCCGTACCAAACCATATATTACACCAGTTTCATCCATGCATACAAAGTTTCATATATATCCATATACTACAATAGTTTCAATACAAGCTTCCGTGAAGCCATGGTACAAGAAATCATATTTAAGCGTTCCATCAATATAATCCAAGCTTCCCGTGAAGTGAATGTAATCTGCAAAATGACAAATAAGAAAGTTAGAAGAACAATACTAGATGAAGAAGTATATATCGGTTATTTCAGAGAGAACTTAGCTAAGTATAGGCCATTTAATAGCTAAGTTAGGTGGAATAGGTCATCTTGGAGCTACATAGCCTTATTATGTCATTTAGGAGAGAACTTAGCTAAGTATAGGTCATTTTAGAGCTAACTTGGATAAAATATGTCATTTTGTAGGCAACTATGATTATTAATCCATTTTGACCTTATTATGTCATTTTGGAGCTAAATTAGTCATTTGAATGAGCTATCCAAGGTTGTTATGATGTTTTTACCTAACTATGCTAATTATGTCATTTTGGAGGATAATTAGCTAAGTATGTCTTTGTTGGGGAAAATAACCTATGTAGAAGAAGAAAGATAAGAAGCAAGAAGAGAAGAAGCAAGAAGAGAAGAAGAAGGAGAAGAAAGAGAAGAATAAGAAGGAGGAGGAGGAGGAGCAAGAGCAGGAGAAGGAAGAGGAGAAGAAGAAGAAAAGAAGAAGGACAAGAATAAGGAGAAGGAGAAGGAGGAAGAAGAAGGAGAAGAAGGAGAAGGAGGAGCCTTCTCCTTCTTCGAGGAGCCTTCTCCTTCTTCTCCCTCCTTCTCCTTCTCCTTCTTCTTCTCTTCTTCTTCTCTTCTTCTTCTTCCTTCTTTTCAATTTTCCTCTTTCTTCTCCTCTTGTCCCCTTCTTCGGGCTAAAATAGCTAATTATGCCTTTTTTGGAGCTAATTATGTCATTTTGAGGATAATTAGCTAAGTATAGGTCAAGTTTTATTAAATAGACCATTTTGGACCTAACTAAGCTAATTATGTCATTTAGGTGGAAGCCTAGCTAACTATAGGTCCTTTCGGAGCTAACTTGGGTAAAATATGTCATTCCAGAGCAAACTATGCTGATTAAGCCATTTTGGATCTAGCTAAGCTAATTATAGGCCATTTAATACTTAAGTTAGGGGTAATAAGTCATCTTGGAGCTAAGTTAGCCTTATTATGTCATTTAGGAGAGAACTTAGCTAACTATAGGTCTTTTTTATTAAATAGGTCATTTTGGAGCTAACTAAGCTAATTATGTCATTTAGGTGGAAGCCAAGCTAACTATATGTCGTTTTGGAGCTAACTTGGGTTCAACATGTCATTTTGGAGCTAACTATGCTTATTAAGCCATATTGGAGCTAAATTGGCTAATTATATCATTTAGGTGGAAGCCAAGATAAGTATATAATATTCATGAGCTAACCAACGTTCTTATGTCATTTTGAGCTTATTATTTCATTTTTGAGCTCAATTGGTCATTTTAATGAGCTAACCAAGGTTCTTATGATGTTTTCACCTAACTAAGCTAATTATGTCATTTTTTAGGATAATTAGCCAATTTAGTCTTTGTTGGATGAGTCTAAGCTACGTAGAATAAGAGAAAGAGAAGAATCAAGAAGAGAAGAAGAAGGAGAAGTAAAAGAATAAGGAGGAGGAGGAGGAGAAGGAGGAGGAAAAGGAGAAGGAAGAGGAGAAGAAGAAGAAAAGAAGAAGGACAAGAAGAAGGAGAAGGAGGAGAAGACGGAGAACGAGCTTCTCTCCTCCTTCTCCTTCTTCTTCCTCCTTCTCTTTCTCCTTCTTCTTCTCTTCTCCTTCTCTTCTTCTTCGTCCTCCTTCTTTTCATTTTCCCTCTTTCTTCTCCTCTTGTCCCCTTTTTTGGGCTAAATTAGCTAATTATGCTTTTTTGGAGCTAATTATGTCATTTTGGAGGATAATTAGCTAAGTATATGTCATTTTATTAAATAGACCATTTTGGAGCTAACTAAGCTAATTATGTCATTTAGGTGGAAGCCTAGCTAACTATAGGTCACTTCGGAGCTAACTTGGGTAAAATAGGTCATTCCGGAGCAAACTATGCTTATTAAGCCATTTTGGATCTAGCTAAGCTAATTATAGGCCATTTAATACCTAAGTTAGAAGGAATAGGTCATCTTGGAGCTACGTAAGCCTTATTATGTCATTTAGGAGAGAACTTAGCTAACTATAGGTCATTTTTTATTAAATAGGTCATTTTGGAGCTAACTAAGCTAATTATGTCATTTAGGTGGAAGCCAAGCTAACCATATGTCGTTTTGGAGCTAACTTGGGTTAAATATGTCATTTTGGAGCTAACTATGCTTATTAAGCCATATTGGACCATTATGCGGTTGTTCAGCAAAACACTAGAAATAACATACCATTATCGTCATCACGGCGCTGAAGCAGGGTGGCTCTGGCTTGTTTCACCTGGAGAAGGCTGCCCTGGAGAAGGCTCCACTGTAGAAGGGTCGTGCGATGCATTTCGGGAGATATTCTGCACCAAACATCGTTTGCAATGTGTCATTAGCATGAGGACACTCTTAAGATCAGTATATTGAAATGAAACTCATCGTCCCCGCCATGTTAATGACTGGCATCGCCGGAGGGACTTGGCCGGTCTTCTCGCATATAGACAGTACATTTGGTTTCGACAAGTCAAACTTTTTAGTTATTAATGAAATGGACAAAATGCAAGATTTGAAATAATATGAAGAAGAAACTTACCACGAAGAGCTCGTATATGGCCCTGTTAGGCGCATCATTTCGTGCACTCTCCGCCTACACCAATGCAGTCGTCCTCTCCTCCAGCTCCCTCATCTCCTTATCCTTCTCCGCCAAAACCGCCTGCATTGCCTCTCTCTCTTTCAGAATAGCAGCCTGCAACACAACTCATTGTTAGCATTGTAATCATATTGGTTCCAACGCACAACATAATGCGGACAGATAGTTGAGTCCATTAAACTAACCTCGATGGCGAGCTCGACTGGCCGTGGACGAGGTGTTATCTCAGGACAGGAGCTCGTTTGGCGTGCCTTTACCTGCCGGAGAGTGCTAGGACAACGTATTAGGTCGTCTCCAATGGCGATCAAGCCATGGGGCCTCCCGTTGCCAGCTATCATCTCCAGCTCTGGATCAATAGGCCCCTCGCTCGGGTTAAAGTCCTCCCCTTTCCTCGCCTTCCCGTGATCTCTGTACTTCACGAGCTTGTGGTGGGAGGAGCTGTTGGTGAAGTTTTCTGGATGCTCAAGGTCAGACTCACAGAATGCCTTGACCTTCTTGTATGAGGCAGTATGGGCCATCGCATGCAGGTCGTACATCTGTGGCACCTCCGTCTTATTGTGACGCGCCTAAAAGAGAGAGAGAGAGGAAAATTGTATTAGTAAAGGGATCAAGATAGCATTAAGAATGAATTGCATGAGGCATGAAGCAAACCACATACCCAGTTCTCGCCAAATTTGATTAAGTTGGCGCTCCCTTGATGGTGTGGCACACCAACCATTTTGCCACGCCTCTCCTTGGTGTTGTTGTGGCTGGCCTCCCACGTTTCGGAGCACCACTGATCCACCAAGGCCTCCTAACAATCCATATTATCCACACACCATCTCGGGGGCACCTAAGTTAATAAAGAGAAATTTGAGCGCGCAAGAACCAAATCAAGGAAACTAACTACAAAGCCTTAATAATATGTAATTACCTTCATGTAATGCTCCTTCTCCATCTTAGAATCACGACACTTCGCCTTGTCCTTCCTAATACGCTGCGAGGCATAGTAGTCTCGAACAGCCTGCACCCGAGCCTCGTGCCGAAAGTTTTGAAGTAAGCGGCGACATTCAGTTTCGATAACCTTTGTCGCGTCGTCCTCGTATCCCTCCTCACACCTGTAGTAGGTCCGCAAACGAGACAACATCGATTCGTACAATAACTAGCTATGGTTGATTTATAATTGTGTGAAGGAGAAATTACCCAGAACTGTCGGATCACCATGTCGGCCTTCGTGTGGCATAAAACACCGTCGATCTCCACCTCCGGCGGGGTCGGGGCACCCAAGTAGTGCTCCTAGGTCATTCCTACCTCTCGCTCCCGACCGGGCAACGTAACAAACCCTGGGAAGTTTTGACGGCAAAGCACACCAAAGACGTTGTTGGGCTTGCGGACACCCTTGGCAACAAGCCAACCCCTGCAGTATGACAAATTAAAGCCAAAACATTAGATATTTGAGAAAACGCGAAGGCAAAAGGTTAAATAAGAGTAAATTAACTTAATTGTCCCCATTTGGCTTAATCGACCACCTTTGCTCGCGGGTCGCCGACACGAGCGGGAGCCCCGAACTACCACGCTGGTAGACGGTAGCCCCTCACCCAGCTCCTCGTCGCCATCAGCATGACCACTTGGCTCAGCCCAGGTATCCCACTGGGTCTCTGGGGACGTACCCTCATCCCTGCTTTGCTCCGGAGTCTCTTGGAACGAAGCCTCTGGGACACGAGTCTTGTGGGTCGAAGGCTCGTCGACCTGAGGCTCGTGAACCGGAGACTGTGTAGCCTCCACCTCAGACGAATCCACCCTAGAAGTCCTGTGCTCAGGTGAATCAGCTTGGGGTGGCGGCAAGGAAGGTGTGGCAGCCACCGCCCTACCTCTCCCACGGCCACGTGTACCTTTACTACAACATAAATACCAACATGAGTAATAAAATGTATATAAATACCAACATGCATACAACATGAGTACAACATAAATACCAACATGAGTAATACCTTTAGTACCTCTCGGCTTCGCGGGGGGTCGATCTCCTCTCACGGGGGGCGCTCCATGTAGAGTAGAGAGCAGGAATGGAAGTGCCCATCCCACCACCCGCCGATGAAGAAGGAGCCGCGAAGTGCTTTCGACCCTTTCCCCCCATCTTTCAACACCTGTCATGACAAAGAGTAAATGAAATCAGTACAACATAAATAGCAACATTTGAAGACTACGACGGTCGGTGGGTTTTCACCATAGAATAGAAGTTCATAAATTGCTTCAACTCTTCCATAATACTTGGTGCCTCCTTCGCCGATAGCAGAGACAGGACAATTTGTAGTCTTTTTGGTCGGGCATAGATAACTCTTTGCCAAAGGTACGAAAGTGATACCCGTTGATGTTATATTTGTTAAATGAACGGACCTTATAGTCAAAACCATTAGCGACTTCTCTCAACTCGGCGTCCATAGACTCTGCATCAGCCTACAAGTTTAATACGAAAGAATGGATGCATTAGCCGCAAATTAGACCAAGAAATCAAATGGGACATTAATGGTAATTAATTACCCTTTGTTTGAACCAAGAGATGAAACTGGGATAGTCGCCTCCATGCTTTGCGAGAAGCTCATACTCTTCGACGGAATCCTTTTCGATGACCGCTCCATCCGAGAATTCGGCGACGTATCGACTATATCAAATATCCAGGAATAAGAGTAGTTCAAAGGAATTAGAAGTTTTGGAACAATAATTTACCGAGAACTTACTCGATATACGGCCGCACTTCTGTTAGGATGGTGAAGATATACAATGAAATGGTCCACCATTCTTCGACATCCAATGATTTCCTTTTCGAAGCACCAGATGGTGCGAGCTTACCTTTGAATAGGCTAAGGTTCGATCGAACTTTTTTGGATCGCCATCATTGTACCGAGGCTTCGGGTTATGCAAATGATGATTTTTGGCTTCGTAGTGTGCTGTCACGAAGTTTGCCGCCTCCTCAGTAATGAATGCCTCGACCATCGATGCTTCAATTCTAGGTTTATTTTTACACTTAGCTCGAAGCGTCTTCTGCATCCTCTCATTTGAGTAGCACCATCGATTTTGAACGGCCCCCCCATTCTTGCCTCGGTCGGGAGATGCAAAATCAAATGCTAAATTGGATTAAAGAAGCCCGGTGGAAAGATCTTTTATAATTTGCAGATCAACTCCGCCGCCAGCTCTTCGATTTCATCTTGCACGCCAGGCGATAGTTCTTTCGCACAAAGAGAACGGAAGAAATAGCTCAGCTCTGCCAGTACTAGCCATTCATCCTCAGGGATATAGCCACGCAACATCACCAGCATTACCCGCTCAATCCATATGTGCCAATCATGACTCTTGAGACCAAATATTTTCAATTTCTCTAGACTCGCCCCCTCTTTAGATTCGCAGCATACCCATCGGGGAACATCAATCGCATTTTCACCCACAATAGCATTTCCCTCATAGCTGGCCTTTCAAGATTGAACCATGCCTTTGGCTTCGCTATGCTTTGCTTTCCTTTCCGTTGTCGCAAGTCCTGCAACGGTCTATCAAATAGAGCCTCAAGGTCGATTCTAACCTTAGGATTATCTTTTGACTTCCCCTCTATGACGAACAATGTACCAAAAATGGCCTCCGCAATATTATTTTCAGTGTGCATCACGTCGATGTTATGTGGGCAAAGGAGGTCTTTGAAGTAAGGTAGATCGCATATGCACGACTTGTGAGTCCAGGTGTGTTCCGTATTATACCCTTTGAAGTATCCTGGACGCAAAGGATCAGGCTCGAGAGCGTTTAACTGATCAAGGGTCTGTTGGCCTGTCAACGCAGCTGATGCTGTGTTTTTGACAACTCTACCTTTGATGAAATTCTTCTTGTCTTTTCTGAACTTATGGCCAGGATCCAAAAATTGTCTATGCATGTCGAAGCAAGAAAACTTGCGACCAGCCTGCAGCCAACGGAACTGAAGAGCTGTTGTGCATGTGGTGCACGGAAACCTTTCATGCGCACACCAGCGAGCGATAGCGCAAACACCGAATAATCATGTGTCGAGTACATGTACCACTCATGCATTTTGAAATTTGTTTTGGTAGCCGCGTCGTAGGTCTTGATCCCATTAGCCCAGGCTTCTTGCAACTCATCCTTAAGCGACTGCATGTACACATTCATATTCTTCCCCGGATAGTTGGGCCCTGGAATTATCAACGTCAGGAAAATGTTCTTTCTTTTCATAATCTCCCCGGGGGGCAAATTGAGTGGAATGACAAATACAGGCCAACAACTACATTGTGCTGCCGTCATACCATACACATTGAACCCATCCGTGCTGATGGCAACTCTAGGATGCCTTGGATCTTCCGATTTATCCTTATGTAATGCATCGAAGTGCCTCCACGCAAAACCATCTGAAGTGTGTACCAGCATCTTGTTCCCATCCGCATCTAGTTCGGTTCTTTTGCCCAATTTGTGCCATGTCATTTGTTTGGCCGTCTCTTCGACCATGAAAAGACGTTGAAGTCTTGGTACGATTGGTAGATACCGAAGAACACTAATGGGGATTTTGGTCTGATTCTTCTCACCCATACCGTTGTCTACCACAATATACCTGGAAGAATTGCAAATGGGGCAATAGTTCAAGGCCGCATACTCAAGCCTAAATAAGGCACATCCATTCTCACAGGCAGGTATCTTCTCATAGGGCATCTTAAGTACACAGAGGATTTTCTCTGACTGGTACATGTTTGCAGGCAGTATATGGCCTTTGGGTAGAAAGCATCCAAATATCGTCATCATCGCGTCGTAGCATTCTCTATCTAGGTTGAATTGAGCCTTCAGAGCCATTACTTACGCAATGGCATCCAGCTGACTAAGCTCAGTGTGCTCGTGGAGAGGATGTTTTGAAGACTCCAACATTTCATAGAAGGCCTTTGCAGATTCCTCCATCTCATCGTCCGAATCCTGAGCATCATCAAAGTCTTGCACCATGTCTTCGATCCCGGTACCATGCTCGTCGGTGCGACGACGAATCACCTGAGCTCTGGCACGTTGGTCAGACTCACCATGAAAAGTCCACACCATATAATTAGGCGTAAAACCCCACTTTTGCAGGTGTTTACCCATTTCAAACTCTGTCTGCTTTTTCCAGTTGTCGCAGTTGGGACAGGGGCACCATGTTTTTTGCTGGCCATTTGCAAATGCGGCTCTCACAAACCCCCTGGTTTTTGTTAACCATTCATTGGTCAAGTCTTTCTCACTAGGGTGACCAGTGTACATCCAAGCACAATCACTCATGTTGCCTAGCTACCTATGGGCGCATAAGAAATAAATATATAATTCATCATCTATATTCATCCGCTAATCAAGTTTGTCAGTTTTATTACATCCATGCAACCTACACGCTAATAGGTAAAGATAGGTCCTAATCCCACCCGAGTATGTGTAGATTGGGTTCGTTTTCCCATGCTCTGCTCCAGATATGATGCAGAATTTCGGCAGCACCTCCCCGCTGTTCTCCTGATACACGTCTCAGCAATAAGCAGAGAGGATGTGTATCCGGAGAACAATAGGGAGGCACTGACGAAATTCCGCATCGGATCCGGAGCACATCATATGGGAAAACGAACCCAATCTACACATACTCAGGCTGTCCATGGATAACATTGGACAATTCGAAAGGATGGCGGTTATAAATATGCAAAGACATGCATATTTTTAGATGTTGCCTTTTCGAACGGGAGACGCATACTGGTCATGCATACTCATGATTGAAGAAACCTATATCTAGCAAGTTTCATCGGCACGAAGACCGGTACAGAGCAAATTAAGGGGTAGGAGGAGAAGACATTTGTGCTCACCAACAAACGCAGGGGCGTAGATCTTCCAACGCACATGGAGGTCGTCGAACAACTGCACATTGAAATTCACACGATCAACACAAAAATGATGTTTTTATAATTAACATAATTGGAAAATGTGTGACCTAAGTCATAATTTACAAGGTCGGTGGTGTCGGGTGTCGGTGGCGTCGGGGGTCCGGGGTTAGTTGCGTCGGTGGTCGGGGGTCTATGTCATCGGGGGTCGAGGGTCACTGGCGTCGAGGGTTGGGGCCTTTTCGGTCAACAAGAGGCCGAACAGGTGTCGGGGGTCTGGGGTCGAGGGTCAGTGGCGTCGGGCGTCGGGGGTCGAGGGTCGGGGGTCGATAGTCGGGGGTCAATGGTAGGGGGTCGAGGGTCGATGGTCGGGGGTCAATGGTCAGTGGCGTCGGGGGTCGAGGGCCAGGGGTCGATGGTCAGTGGTGTCGTGGGTCGAGGGTCGAGGGTCAGTGGCGTCGGGCGTCAGGGGTCGGGGGTCGAGGGTCAGCGCCGGGGTGCCGGGGTTCCTTTTTCCTCTTCTTTCTTCTTCTCCTCTCTCTTCTTTTTCTTCTTCTTCTTGTTCTTCTTCTTCTTCCTATTAGTATTATTATTATTATTTTTATTATTATTATTCTTTTTTCTCCTCCTCCTCCTCTTCTTCTTTTTCTTCTTTCTTTTCTCTTTCTCCTCCTCTCCTCTTTCTTCTTCTTCTTCTTCTTCTTCTTCTTCTTCTTCTTCTTCTTTTTTCTTCTAGTTTTTTTCTTCTATTATTTTATTCTAAGTTTTTTCTTCTCTATCTATTTTTTCTATCTACTTTATTCTACCTAATAAACTAACTATGTAATTTAACAGAAAAAAATTAAAAAAACTAACTATCTAATTAAAAAAACAGAAAATATGTACATACCGGCGGCGCAGGGGGCGGGGGCGGCACATGGAGCGGCGCAGGGGGCAGCGCAGGGGGCGGGGGCGGTGCAGGGGGCGGTGGCGGCGCAGGGCGTGGGGGCAGGGGGCGGTGCAGGGGGGTGGAGGGTTGGCCGGTCGCTGGTGGTTGTGGAGAGAGGCGGGGCGGCGCCGGGGGCGGGTGAGGTGAGGGGAGAGAGAGACAGTGGGTGAGGGGAGAGAGAGACAGTGAGCGAGGGGAGGGGGTGACGGCTGTTATAGGGTCGCCCCCTTTGCCTTCCACCCCTGGACGGCAAAGGGCCCCATGGCGGACGACAAAGGCCCCCGGATGGCAAAGATTCCCTTCCGTCGGACACGGCAGGCATGGGACCCTCCCGTCCTCTTTGTCGTGTGCCCTAGGTCTCCTTGCCATCCACCGGTAGACGGCAAAGGGCCGACACATGGAAAATAGTTTGTTTGCCATCAGTCAGCCCTTTGCCGTTTGCTTGATGTCAACTGACGGCAAAGAGGTTCTTTGCCATCAGCCAGCAGACGACAAAGAACTGGCTGACGGCAAAGAACTGGATTCCAGTAGTGATAAGGCCAGTATGAAAGAGTAATATCAATTACAATCAAAAGTAGAGCTAAGAAAACTTATAAAACCATGGAAAACATGTCCTTTGTCAAAGAACAACTAATAACTTTTAACTTTTGCTCTTCCTCTTATATTTTGATGAGATAAATCGAAGCTTTTTGAAAGAACACGTTATTAGTCAAGAAGTGAAAATGCTAACACAAAGGAAGATGTTTGTTTTAGCTAGGCTTAAAGAACAACTCACTTATCTTAATGATAATGTCAACAAAGGTGTGATATGCAAATTCTCAATGAAACAATATAAATGCATGCATCTCTGTAAACATAAGGTGTCTGTTCTTTTTAGGATACAATAAAGCAGGTTTTACTGACTCAACATAAAAGTAAAATATTTGCCCTTCCGAGAGGGAAGTAGGGAAAACTCATGTGCTAGAGCTTTTCAGAGAACAACAAGATTGTAAAACAAGCTTTTGAGAGGTGCATGATTTGTCAACGATTTCTAGTAGATAGCCCAATACTTCTCATGCTAGACAAGTTTTCAGGAATGACTCCCAAAGTGGGGACGATCACATCCCCTTAGTCTCCTTTGTTTATCACTACCAAAGTTTTCTGATTTCTCATCAACAAAGCATGAAGGAGGTTTTGTTTGTTGTTATTATACTTTACGAGCTGGGCACGCTCATGCGAGTCCCTCCTCGTATTAGGGGTTCGCAGATTAGACATGCAAACCCAAGATAAAAGTTGTCCAGTATGAGAAGATCATGAATTATCTACTACTTTAGGGAGTAATATTTGAAGGTTTAAAGATAGCACATGAGTAATATACTTTAGGAGTGGCGGTGAAATACCACGTAGGTAAGATATGGTGGAATCGTGGGAAGGTTGAGGTTTCAGGGTATGGATGGACAAGCAGTATTCTTGCTTAGTGCAAGGGTTGGCTAGCAAAGGCTTTTAAGAGCAGACAAATAATGTTGGCTTGAATACAAAACAATATAAAGTTTAACATAAAGAATTGACATAAAACATCAAGTTGTCTTCCTTGTCAGCATAACACTTCAAGCATAAGAACATAAAGGTTTTGGCTATGTCGCTACAAGAAAAACTCATGCTTGTTGTTATGACCAATGCTATGTTTGCCAAGATTAAATAAACTTTTCAATGCCATACCTGATGTGTAAGATCAATACTCCCATAAGAATCAACATATGAGATTGATTGCATGAAGAGAATACCAAGTGCAGCAAAGAAACCAATATACTTCTCATTAATATTCCATCATAGACACTGCACGCTCACAGATACAAACTCTCCACAAAGGAGTGATAGAACTCAATGCAAACACCTATTTCATAAGATAACTTCCCTAGACATGATACGATACTAAACTTGACCACGAAACGCCCAAGCTTGGAACAAGCTAAGGGAATGCCATTACCCATGAAGATTTCACTTTTCATCCTACTTGTTGTTCTTCAATTCCGCTATTATGCGCCGAAGGGTTTTGTTTTCAGCTTCCAATATGGCCACCTGTACTTTAAGCACACGGAAGTCTTCACAGAATTGGTTAGTGATCCTATAAGCTTTGGATATAGTAGATGACACAGGTGGAGCTCCTGGCGGAGGGGCAATTTCTGAAAGGTTCAGAGAAAGATCATGTTGAGGGTTAACAAACCCCACGAGGATGGGGTTGTTGGAGCTGGATCCTCGTGATGAAGGATCTCCTTCTTGCTGGGCCGTGATCATCTTGACTTCCTCTCTCATGAAGCACCCCATCTCCGCTTGTCTTGCAGCCATCTCTTCATTGGTAGCCCATCCGGAGACCTTCCCTTGGTTGATATCCTGCTAGACACGGTAGAAAGGACGACCTGTGTAGTCTTCCGCGCTTGAGTCGCAAGAAGAAATCTCGAACAATAGCTTCTTAGCCTGGCAGGAAAAGATCGAAAGAGAAAATGAAAGGAATCGCAAGATACAAAGCCGGGACGATCCGGGAAAATATACAAGAAACCTTTCTGCACCAAAAGGAAGGTAACAAGCCAAAGTGGAGTTGGAAATGGACTCCAGGTTGTCCAGGCGGCCTCCTGGCACAGCCAGGGCCTAGACTGCGCCTACAGGTCGCCCAGGTGACATGGAGATCCTCTCTGGCTCCACTTCGGCTCGGAATTTTCCTAATTTTGCAAAAACGCATAAAACGGAACTTTTATTGATGTTCGCGAAGTTTCCTTACCGTATTTCATACCTTTTCTTATTTTGCTTCTTCCGGTGTCTGATACAGTGTTGCAATATGTTCTTTGTGAGTGGCTACCTGTATCACATCCACTTCTACATTGATGCGGTCTCCAACCATGTAATACTTGAGTCTTTGCCCATTTACAACATGTGGTTTTGTGCCTTCGAAATTATTAATCTTGATTACACCGGAGCGGTAGACTTCTTTGATATGGTAGGATCCTTCCCACTTGGAAAGTAATTTACGACAAAACTTTGTCACCAACGTTAAATTCACGTGTCAAAATTCTCTTGTCATGCCACTTCTTTACCTTTTCTTCGAACATTTTTGCGCTCTCATAAGCTTCACTTCTCCACTCATCTAGAGAAGTCAAGTTCATGAGACACTTTTCACCAGCAAGCTTTGGATCAACATTAAGCTATCTAACAGCCCAGAAAGCTTTGTGTTCTAACTCTAGAGGTAGATGGCATGCCTTGCCATAAACCATCTTATACGGAGACATCCCCATGGGATTTTTGTAAGCAGTTCTATATGCCCACAAGGCAGTCCTAGCTTATTGGACCAGTCCTTTCTAGAACTGTTCACTATCTTTTGCAAGATCAACTTGATCTCTCTATTTGTGAGCTCAACTTGCCCACTTGTTTGAGGGTGGTAAGGTGAAGCAATTCTATGATTGACATCATATTTGGCTAGAGCTTTTCTAAAAGCACCGTGTGTAACATGTGATCCTCCGTCAGTCAGGAGGTACCTAGGTACACCAAACCTGGGAAGATCACATCCTTGAGAATTTTCAAAGATGTCTTATGATCAACACGTTCAGTGGGGATTGCTTCAACCCACTTGGTCACATAATCTACATCTACTAAGATGTGAGTGTATTTGTGTGAAGGAGGTAAAGGACACATAAAATCAAAACCCCACTAATCAAAAGGCTCAATGATTAGAGAATAATTCATAGGCATCTCATTCCTCCTACTAATATTACCAACTCTCTGGCACTTATCACAGGATAAACCGTAATTTCTAGCATCTTTAACGAGAGTAGGCCAATAAAAACCTCATTGGAGAACCTTGTGTGCGGTCCTCTCACCGGCATGATGTCCTCTATAAGGACTGCTATGACATTGTCTCAAGATATCCTTCTACTCATGCTCTGGTATGCATCTCCTCACAATCCCATCCGCACCTTATCTAAAAAGATGCGGGTCATCCCAAAAGTAATACCTCAAGTCGTGGAAGAACTTCTTCCGCTGCTAGAATGTTAAACCTGGAGGCAAAAACTTTGCAACAATAAAGTTAGCATAATGTGCATACCATGGATATGAATTAGATTTCACGTGCAAAACAGCTAACTGTTCATCAGGAAAACTATCGTTGACTGGAGTAGGATCATGTGGTATGTCCTCCATCCTAGAAAGGTTGTCTGCTACAGGGTTGTCTGCTCCTTTCGTATCAACAATCTGCAAATCAAATTCTTGAAGAAGAAGGACCCATCTGATGAGCCTTGGTTTGGCATCCTTATTTTCCATAAGATAATTAATAGCAACATGATCAGTATGAATAATAACTTCAGAATCAACAATGCAAGGTCTAAACTTATCACAAGCAAACACTACCTCTAAAAATTCTTTCTCTGTAGTAGCATAGTTATTTTGAGCAGTGTCAAGGGTCTTGCTAGCATAATTGATTACATTCAATTTCTTAACAACCCTTTGTCCTAACACAGCTCCAACAACAAAATCACTAGCATCACACATGATTTCAAAAGGCAAATTCCAATCAGGTGGTTGGACTATAGGGGTAGCTATCAAGGCTTTCTTAAGAACTTCGAAGGCTTCCTTACAATCTTCATCAAACACAAAAGGAATATCCTTCTGGAAAAGATTAGTATGGGGGTTCGAAGTTTTAGAAAAGTATTTAATAAATCTCCTATAGAAACCAGCATGATCGAGGAAACTACGAATACCTCTGATGTCTTTTGGATAAGGCATTCTCTCGATTGCTTCAACCTTTGCCCTGTCCACCTCGATTCCTCTTTCAGAAATCTTGTGACCAAGAACAACTCCCTCATTGACCATGAAGTGGCACTTCTCCTAGTTGAGTACCAAGTTCGTCTCCTCACATCTCTGCAAAACTTTATTAAGGTTGTGGAGACAATGGTCAAAAGAGGTTCCATAGACGGAGAAATCGTCCATGAAGACCTCCACAATTTCCTCACAAAAACCATGAAAGATAGCGTACATACACCTTTGAAAAGTAGCAGGAGCATTGCATAAACCAAAAGGCATACGTCTATAGGCATAAGTACCAAAGGGACAAGTAAAAGTGGTCTTCTCTTCATCGGCAGTATTAACATGAATTTGAGAGAAGCCAGAGTACCAATCAAGATAGCAAAAGTGAGTGTTTTTGGATAACCTTTCAAGCATTTGGTCGATGAACGACAGCAGTAGTGGTCCTTCCTGGTTGCCTTCTTCAGCTTCCTGTAATCAATACACATTCTATATCCAATAATAATTCTTTGAGGTATTAGTTCATTCTTATCATTAGGAACCACAGTCGTACCTCCTTTCTTGGGAACACAATGTACTGGACTTACCCACTTACTATCAGCTATAGGGTAGATAATACCTGCGGCTAGAAGCTTGAGGATTTTGGTCCTCACAACATCCTTCGTCTTCGCGTTTAACCGTCGTTGACGATCAACAATCAGTTTAGCATCAGGCTCAAGATTGATAGTATGCTCACAAATAGATGGACTAATCCCCTTAAGATCATCAAGGGTATAGCCAATAGTGCCTCGGTGTTTACGAAGGACTTCCAATAATTGCTCTTCTTCATATCCTGAAAGGTTCGAATTGATAATAACAGTTTATACTTTCTTTTCATCTAAATAAGCATACTTGAGCATACTAGGAAGAGGTTTGAGATAAAACACCGTCTCTTCTTTTGGTTTCGATAAAATTCCTAAAGGCTCAACCGGAAGGTTGTGCTTCAGGATAGCAGGTTGTCTCAAGAATATATCATCTAGGTCATTCCTTTCCTGCATATGCATATCATTCTCGTGGTTTTCCATAAATTGCTGCAAAGGATCATTAGGAGGAATAGACATAGAAGCAATCTCTTCAATAATTTTATCATTACTAGGTAGATCAGTTCCACGAGTTTGCTTCGAGAATTTAGAAAAGTCAAATTCATATGGCTCACCATTAAATTCAACAGATACTTTTCCTTTACTGCAATCTATACTAGCTCCACAATTCATATGGTTCACCCCTCAAGAACTCTCTAGTTCTTCCTCTTGAGAATTCTCATCAACTTCATGGGGATCCTTGGAGTTGTGGTATCACTAGTTGAGGTAGATCTAGAAGTGTCTTTGGGAATCAATTTGACCTTGAGTTGGGGTTCTTCTTCATAAAGGTCAATGTCATCTTGAAGCTTTCCCTTGCCCTTGTGGTCTTGTGGTGGAAGGTCATCTTGTGAGCTTGTTCCCTTGGGAGGAGTAGCATCATAGTTCTCTTCTTGAGGAAGAAACTTAGGAATGGATATGGACCTTCTTCCCTATCATCTCTGTTGACGTTGAAGTAGCCAACACCTTCTTCTTCCGATGTCCTCCTTGCTTGCGCACAATTTCCTCAAATTGTTTACTTCCGACAAGACTCGTGAAGACACCTCTCTTTATTATCCCTTTCAATAAATTGTTTTCTTGCTCAAGTGTAACTTTGCTAAGAGATTCATTAGTGGAATCAAGAGAGCTACTAGCAACAATATTAGGTTTAGCTTTACATTGTTGTTACTAGATGAGGAAACTTTCTTGCCTTTGTTACTAGTGTTCTTAGGTTTAACTCGTGGAACAAAAGTAGACAAGAGTAATCGTTTGGCTAGATAAGAAGAACTATTCTTTCGAAGATCATCATTGATTGCGTTTAGGAACTCATGCTCTTGCTCCAAATTGGTCTTCTCGAAGCATAGCTTCTCATGGGTTCTTGCAAGCTCTCTATGATCTTCTAGAGTAGTTTCATGAGCTAACTTTAGAGTTTTTAATTCTTGAGTTAGTCGTTCAATTTTTTTCTTATCATCATCACTCGATTTCTCTTGACTAGCATGATAATTAGCAAGTTCATTTTCATTGTAACCACTAGTTTTATTAAAGATCAAGTCATCTTCTCCTAACAACTCATCCTCATCACTATTGAAATCAAGATACTCGGGGTGTGGTACCTTGGGGCCTTTATCCATGAAGCAGTTTCCGACTCCCTCATTTGGTGAATCAAATAAGTCATAGGAGTGGGAGGAAACGAGTGCAATGTCGGCAACACCTTCATCTTGACTATAGTCGGAGTTGGAGTGATAGCTTCTCTCGGAGTGGTGATCAGACTCGGAGCTAGAAACCTATTCACCAACTTGAGATTGATGTCTTCTTCTTGAGCTGCTCTTGGTGTATTTGTCCTTCTTCTCTGATTCCTTGCCTTTCCATGAGTGTCTTCGTTCATAACGATCTTCTCTACTCCTTCTCTCTCGACGAGGTGACTCATCTCTTGAGCTTCGTCTTCGAGGCGACTCTTCTCTTTGTTTGTAGGGAGCTGAGCACTCATTGGAGTAGTGTCCAGGCTTCCCATAGTTGTAGCAGTTTCGGTCACGATTGGATGAACGCTTCTCATCATATCTTGAGCTTGAGCTCTTCTCTTTGCCTTTACTCGTGTAGAACTTGTTGAATTTTCTAACCATGAGGCTTATCACTTCATAAGTGACAAGATTGTCCTCTGAAGTAGTGGGAGCATCAGATGAAGCTTTGTAAGCACCGC
The DNA here is from genome assembly GCF_904849725.1 of Hordeum vulgare subsp. vulgare. Taxonomy (NCBI): domain Eukaryota; kingdom Viridiplantae; phylum Streptophyta; class Magnoliopsida; order Poales; family Poaceae; genus Hordeum; species Hordeum vulgare. The sequence goes on from NC_058519.1 coordinate 373,017,729, forward strand.
TTGACTTGTTGTGCAGCTCATCTTTGCCCTTGAGTGACATCTCATTAGCGACAATCCTACCAATGACTTCAGTCGGCTTGAGATCTTCATAGTTATTATTATATTCCCTTTTTCTTGATAATCGTTTATTAACCATGCTAGAATTTTATTGATTGGAAACTCAAATACATGTGTGGATACATAGAAAACACACTGTCCCTAGTGGGCCTCTAAGGACTAGCTAGTTGATCAAAGATGGTCAAGGTTTCCTGACCATAGACATTAGTTGTCATTTGATAACACGATCACATCATTAGGAGAATGGTGTGATGGACAAGACCCAAACTATGAACGTAGCATGTGATCGTGTCACTTTATTGCTACTATTTTCTACATGTGAAGTATGTGTTTCTATGACCATGACATCATGCAACTCCCGGGTACCAGAGGAATGACTTGTGTGTATCAAACGTCACAACATAACTTTTTGACTATAATGGTGATCTACAGGTATCACCGAAGGTGTCTGTTGCTGTGGCGTGAATCGAGATTGGGATTTGTCACTCCGTATGACATAGAGGTATCTCCTGGGCCCACTCGGTAATACAACATCACAATGAGCTTGCAAGCAATGTGACTAAGGAGTTAGTCACGAGATCTTTTATTACGCAACAAGTAAAGAGACTTGCCAGTAACGAGATTGAACTAGGTATAGAGATATCGACGATCGAATCTCGGGCAAGAAACATACCGCTGGACAAAGGAAACATTATACGAGATTGATTGAATCCTTGACATCGTGGTTCGACCGATATATGTCTTTTTAGAATATGTAGGAGCCAACATGGGCATCCAGGTCCCGGTATTGGGTATTGACCAAAGAGTGCCTCGGTCATGTCTGCATAGTTCTCGAACCCGCAGGGTCTGCACACTTAAAGTTAGGTGACGATTTGGTATTAATGAGTTATATGTGGTAATAACCGAAAGTTGTTTGGAGTCCCAGATGAGACCCCGTACGTCATGAGGAGCTCCGGAATGGTCCGGAGGTAAAGATTGATATATCGGAAGTTGGTATTCGAGCTTCGGGAATGTTACGAGGTATACCAGTTTTGTGATGGAAGTGCCAGAAGTGTTCCGGGGGTCCACCAGGAATGTCCACCTGCCCCGGAGGTCTCCATGGGCTATGAGAGGAGGTGCACCAGCCTGTGGTGGGCTGGCCGCCCATCCCACCAAGGCTCGTGTGGTCGAAAGGCTGGTGGAGGGTTGTCCCAAAGGGTGGCGACACTACACTTGGTGGGCAAGCCACCTGGCCACCGCCCAAGCCCTAGGGGAAACCCTAGGGGCCGCCGGCCTCCACCCCTCCTCCTATATATATGGGAGGGAGAGGAGTGATTCAACAACACAAGCCATGATGCAGCCTCTCCCTCTCGCAATAGATTGTATCCTCCTCTAGATATTCCGGTAGCGCTTGGCGAAGCCCTCCCAAGACAGCTACACCACGAGCACCGTCATGTCGTCGTGCTGATGGTGAACTCATATACCACTCCGCCCTCACTTGATGAATCAAGGAGATGGAGACGTCATCAAGATGTATGTGTGCTGAACGCGGAGGTGTCGTCCGTTCGGCACTAGATCGGGTTGGACCGTGGTGGGATTACGGGACAGATTGCGATTTGGATCGCGAAGACGTTCGACTACATCAACCGCGTTATATATGATTTCGCTTAGTGATCTACAAGGGTATGTAGATGCACTCCCCCTTCTCGTACATGTTAGTTTCCATAGATTAATCTTAGTGAGCCTAGGAATTTTTTATGTTTCCCATGCAACGTTCCCTAATACTGGCATCATGACCTAGGTCTATGTGTAGATGACATCACGAGTAGAACACAATGGAGTTTCTGGGATTTGATATTTAGATTGCTTCCCTCCTTAGTATTTTCTTGATTCAGCCGTATTGTAGGATGAAGTGGCCCGGACCAACTTTACTCGTCCACGTACGAGAGACCGATTACATCGACTGGCATGCAACTTGTTGCATAAAGATGGCTGGCGGGTGTCTGTCTCTCCCACTTTAGTTGAATTGGATTCAATAGAGGCGGTCCTTGTAGAAGGTTAAATAGCAACTTGCGTATCACCATTGTGATTTGGTGTAGGTAAGAAGAGTTCTTGCTAGATACCCATAGCAGCCATGTAAAACATGGAACAACAAATTAGAGGACGTCTAACTTGTTTGTGCAGGGTATGTTGTGATATGATATGGCCAAAGACATGATTATATATATTTGATGTATGAGATGATCATGATGTAATAGTTAATATCGACTTGCATGTTGATGTTACGACAACCGGCAGGAGCCATAGGATTCTCTTTAATTATTGTATGACATGTGTGTCAATCATTATGCTCTATGTGATTCTTCACTTTATCGCTAAACGGTAGCAATAGTAGTACAAGCATGATTGGCCCAAAAACCTTCATGGAAACACAATGATGGAGATCAAGATGAGGGAGATCATGGTGTTGTGCCGGTGATGATGGAGATCATGTCGGTGCTTTGAAGATGGAGATCAAAAAACACAATTTCATGGCCATATCATGTCAATTATGATTTGCATATGATGTTAATCCATATTATGCACCTTGTTTTGCTTAGGATGACAGTAGCATTATAAGGTGATCCCTCACTAAAATTTCAAGATAAAATTGTGTTCTCCCCGAGTGTGCACCATTGTGAAAGTTTTTATTTCGAGACACCACATGATGATCAGGTGTGATAGACTCTACGTTGACATACGACGGGTGCAAGACCATTTTGCACACGCGGAACACTCGGGTTAAACTTGTACAGACTAGGCCTTGGAACACAGGAGACCGCAAGGTAAAACATGAGTCATATAGTAGATATGATCAACATGGAGGTGTTCACTATTGTAACCACCTCATATGACGTGATGATCGGACATGGGTTGGTGGATTTGGATCATGTCACACTCGAACAATCTGAGGGATGTTGAGTTGAGTGGGAGTTCTCAAGTAATATGATTAACTAAGCTCATTATCATGAACATAGTCAAAAATGTCTTTGCAAATTATGTTGTAGATTATTAGCTTGCGTTGTAGCTCCCCTGATTTTGATGTGTTCCTAGAGAACACCAAGTTGAAAGATGATAGTAGCAATTATGCGGACTGGGTCCGTAAACTAAGGATTGTCCTCATTGCTGCACAGAAGGCTTATGTCCTTAATGCACCGCTCGGTGTGCTAAACCCCAAGCATCGTTTGTAGATGTTGTGAACATCTGATATACACGTTTTTATGGCTACATAATAGTTCAGTGCGTCATGCTTTACGGCTTATAATCGAGGCTCCAAAACATTTTGAACATCACTAAACATATGAGATGTTCCAAGAGCTGAAATTAGGATTCCACGCTCGTGCCCATGTTGAGAGGTATGAGACCTCCGACAAGATTCTTTGCCAGCAATATAAAGGAGAAAAGCTCAATCGTTGAGCATGTGCTCAGATTGTCTGGGTACTACAATCACTTAATCGAGTGGGATTTGATCTTCCAGATGAGATAGTGATTGACATAGTTCTCCAAAGTCACTACCACCAAGCTACTGAGCTTCGTGAATGAACTATAGCATACCAGGGCTGGAGAAGATGATCCCTGAGATGTTCGTGATGTTTGACACCACGAAGGTAGAAATCAAGAAGGAGCATCAAGTGTTGATGGATAGTAAAATCACTCGTTTCAAGAAGGGCAAAGGGAATGAAGGAAAACTTCGAGAATGACAAGTCACTTGTCACTCCAATGAAGAAACCCAAGGTTGAACCCAAACCCGACACTATGTGCTTCTATGATGAGGGAAATGGTCACTGAGGTAGGATTGCCCTAGATACTTGCTAGATAAGAAGGCTCACAACGTCAACCAAAGTATTTTAGATATACATGTTATTGATGTGTATATTACTAGTACTCCTAGTAGAACCTGGGTATTAGATACCGATTCAGTTGCTAAATTTTGGTAACTCGAAATAAAAGCTACGAAATAAATGGAGACTATATAAAACCGAGGTGATGATGTGTGTAGGAAGTGTTTCCAAGGTTGATGTGATCACCATCGCATGCTCCCTCTACCTTCGGGATTAGTGTTGAACTTAACAAATGTTGTTTGGTGTTTGCGTTGACCACTATCATGATTGGATATATTTACATGAATAATACCTTCAATGGTCATGCACCTAATGTGAATGGTCAATTGAATCTCGATGGTAGTAATGATGATACACATGTTCATATTATTGATGCCAAAAGATAAAAAGTAGTAATGATGGTACCACTTACTTGTGGCATCGCTGCTTAAGTCATATTGGTATAAAACGATTGAAGAAACTCCATGCTAATGGATCTTTGGACTCATTCAATTTTGAATCTTTTGAGACATCCGAACCATGCCTATTGGTGTAAACGCATGAAGAAACTCCATGCAGATGGATCTTTTGGACTCACTTGATTTTGAATCACTTGATGTCGGGACCCCGATCCTAAGTCATAGGAATCCAGCCTGTAACACATCGCATCTCTTTGCGGTCTCACGCACGGTTAAGTCCACGGCTGCAGCCTTACCTTAGCCGGGACCGTTTGCGTCTTTTGACACACGTATGCAATAGTGTTGCTAGCATCCCAATGTCAAAGAACCCGGATCGACAAGTCTAGTCACAAACCAAAGTGGCAGTACCGCACAAGGACAGGCACACATGACCCAACAAAGCAGGTGTCGGTCACCAGCGAGTGTAGACGAGTCGTAGCAAGCTACAAGGACTCCATTACGTTGCGTGACATTTCCCCAAAGGGGATAGACACAGTAGCTAAGAGGGACACATGCCGGTCAACCAATGTGTCCGGAGCAGTAGCGAACTACCAGGGCTCGTTGGATCACAAAGGGGCATTTCCTTGTAAGGAGTGCTACTATAGTTCACGACTAGGTAATCGAACCCCATACATATCAAGTACGACACACGTACGCATGGCATACCGATATGTACAGATACATCGATGGCATAACAACATAACCATAAACATACACGCTTTATTTAAGAGGCTCGGAAGAGCCACACACATAATATTACACATTAAGGGTCTCACGACCCATAATAGCAGTCATTCAATTAAAAGCCAGCGGAAGAGTTTAAAACTGTCTGAGTATAGACAGGTGCAACTACAAGGCACATGGCCTGACTATACTACAGACCTAACGTAGGGCCAGATCATAGCTGGGACACTAGCTACTCGTCATCGTCGATGCCTACGAAGAACCCTCCATTATGGTCATTAGCAACCTCTGCAACATTTATTAAGCAAACATGAGTACGAAGGTACTCACCAAGACTTTAGGATAACTATCTACTCATGCAAAGTATCAAGAAGGTATTGTGGGGTTTCATGCGGAAAGCCATCATTTGACTCGTGGCTAGACAACTTGCATTTTGAAATTATTTTGACAACTTGATTTATCGCACACGAGTCCACTAACACCACAACAATACACCATCGTGGAATCATTCCGTATCCATACGGAAATGCCGTCCATGACACTCACACTTATCTTGACAATTTTAGGAGTAGCCATTGAAGTTATCTATGAACAACATATGTCTCCAAGTAGTCCATATCCGCGGACGCGGCTTTTCGAATAGATCATAACCCTGCAGGGGTGTACTTCGTCACACACGCTCTCGCCACTTATCGCCATGTGCACGTCATGCACCTCGGCAACCTTCAACCGGAAGCCCAGCGAGGGAGTCAGCCACGACCATTAACCACACTAATACCTAGTCCAGGTTTATCGCCTATCTGAGAGTAACCCGTACGGAAGTCCGGCCGAGGTTTCCACCACGGCCTCAAACGATGTGCACAGGGTTCCCAAGCCCACCATCCGGGTGCCACTTGGTACACCGTGCCATTGCCTACCGCATCATAGCCCACCTCTCAGGTCAGCACTATGCACGGCTTCCAGCATGACTATAAACACCAGAAACTACTTGCAACTCCTGGACCGAGTACTAAGCGATTAATAAGTCGAGAGGGTCAATTAAGTATCCCAACGTGTGGTAGTATCTAGTCTTGGATTACATACACGGAACTCAGTTCCTAAGTACGATTCCAATGAAACAACCCGCCATGTACTCCTACACAGCCTTTCACCGGTACCTTTACCAAATCAGGTTCAACACACAACCTTTGCTTACCGAACACATTCTCACAATTCTGTTCATCTCCCAGGTGACAGACCATACACAACCCTAAGCATAGCATGCATAGCAGGATAAGACACATCATGGCTCAAGCAACTACCAGGTATGCTAGTTTGCAAGGTTCGGCTATTTACTGTGACAAGGATAGGTCATGCAAAGGAAGTGGGTTCAGCTAACGTGGCAAAAGAATTTGAAGCATTTGATCCTAATGCAATAAGTAAGTGCAAGAGCAAGAACATGGGATTTATTGGGATGATCAAAATGGTTGCTTGTCTTGTTGCTCAGAGAGTGACAATATCCGTCAGACGGATATTCGGTGGAATCCGGGGGAGCGGAGCCTACCGGAAGGAATGACAACAATCAATATCAAGCATATAAAATCAAGATGATGCATGAGCATGGCATGAGAATGCAAGGTGATAAACTAATATAGATAGCATACATTAGGTTTGAAGTTGATTTGAATCAAATTCAAATATCACTTCAAACGAGGTATTCTCGGATACCGTTTTAATTGATTCGACCTGATGCTCAGATCAACTTGATGTTAACATGCATGGGATGCCATGTTAAGTTGCTGATTTGTAATTAGAACAGTGTTTGATCATGTCATTCATAAAGAAATTTAAATATTTTTCCATATTCCATTTAAAAAGTATTTATAAGAATTGACTTATTCATTAATCTACATGTTTGGGTTATGTAACTTTTTCAAACATGATTGAAAATAGCATATTCAGATTCCTTGAATTTTTCTGATACTTTTTCATATATAAATTATTTTCATTGGAGTTACAAATTAATTTCTATGAATTTTTGAAGTGTTAAACATTTCTGGAATTATTTCTATACTAGAAAATCCCTTTATTGCGTCAGCCTGACATCAGCAGGTCAGCCGACCTGTTCAGGTCAAACCTGACAGGGGGGACCCACTGGTCAGCCTCTCAGGGGTTAATCCCGCGCTGACCATCTCCTAACTGAGTTTGACTTGGCCTTGGGCCCACTGTCAGCAAGAGATTAAGCATTTAAACTGCTGGATTAGCTTGGCCACGTCGGCCCTCGCCGGAGCCTAGCCGGCGGCGACCAAATCTGCGGCAGAACCTCGCCGGAGACATGCTAGAACGTGTTGTGGTGCTCGGAACAAAATGCTGAGAGCACTGGAGTGCTCTCCAGGCTCGACCACATCCATTGCTGGCCTCAGGGAGAGCTATAGGTGGCCGGAGTAAGCCGGCGACGAGCCAGGGCGGCGGCCGGAGTACGGGTTCGATCGTCCAGTGGCTAGGGGGCTCGGATCCGAGGGGAAGAGAGGGGAAATGACCGCATGCTCACGGGGAGTGCAGAGCAGGGCTTAGACGGCTCGGGGAAGGGCTGTTGCCGGCGTTTCACCGTCGATTTGCCGGCGACCGAAGGGTGAAGACGATGGCGTTGGGGACGTTGCAGAGCTTGGGGATATTTCGGCCGTTGCAGAGAGAACCAGCTCGACGAGGCGAAGTTGCTGGACTACTCGGAGGGAGGTTCCTGTGGCTAGAGGCGCGGCGACTCGAGCTCGAGCTCATGGCAATGGGGGCAGAAGGAGGGAGGAGAGATCCGAGAGGAGGGGGGAACTGGCGCTGGGGAATAGATAGGGTCGGCCTCGGGGAGGTTATCCCCGTGCTTGCCAGCGCGAGGCGGCGGCCAGGCAGGCGCACAGGTGCGTGGCCACGCCTGAGTACGCGGCGGCCACCTCCTACTGCCCACTGGCGGGGGAGGAAGACGACAGAAGAAGATGGGCCGGTCCAGGTGAGCGTCAGGTAATTTCTTTCTCTCTTTTTTTCTGATTTGTTTCTGTTTTGCTATTTCATTAACTTGCTATTTATTTCAGCTCCCAAATAGTTTGTAAAAGCTATTTTAAACACACCAGAATATTTGTTGGAATATTTCCAACCATTCCTAAAGTTATCAACATTTTTGAAAGTTTAAAGTTTCTGATTTCAAATTTAAAACTTGAAACTAGTAGCTTTTTGCATTTATTTAAAATGCTTAAAGTGTCAAGAAAAAGGTTTCCTTCATTGCTCATTTACTTTCATGATTTAACAGAAAGATTGAACTTTTCTTGAGGCCATTTTGGGTTCATTGATTTTAACTAGTTTGGAATTTCCTTTAATTTGAGAAGTGGCTAGGGTTTGTTGAATTTTCCTTCACCACTTACTTTGTCTTTGTTGATAGTTTCCTGGATGCAATGCAAAGAAAACATGAGCACAATCTAACTTTCTTAAGGTGTCAGGGATGTGACAACTCACCCCCACTCAAAAGAATCTCGTCCCGAGATTTAGAAGTCGTCGGGAATAACGCAGGATACTCAAGTCAGAGACGATCCTCTCTTTCCCAAGTTGCCTCTTTTTCGGAATGATTTGACCTTTGAACTTTAAGAAACTTGAGGTTTCGACGTCGAGTGGTACGCTCAGCTTGATCAAGAATACGCACGGGGTATTTTCGGTATGAAAGGTTATCTTGGAGATCAAGTGTTTCGTGGTCCACTTCACGGATAGGATCCGAAAAGCAACACATGAGTTGCGAGACGTGTAAGACATCATGAACCTTGGAAAGATGCGGAGGAAGTTCCGACTGGTAGGCAACTTCTCCTCGTTTGGCAAGAATGCGAAAAGGACCAATGTAACGAGGAGCCAACTTGCCCTTGATACCGAATCGATGGGTACCCTTCAAAGGTGTAACCCGAAGGTAAACCTTCTCGTCAACTTGAAAGGTCACAGCCTTATGATGACGATCATATTGGCTCTTTTGACGAGATTGGGCTGTTTTCAACTTTTCACGAATAATGCGAACCTGCTCTTCTGCATCCTGGATCATGTCCGGGCCAAAGAGTTGCCTCTCTCCGGTTTCTGACCAATTAAGAGGTGTTAGACATCTTCGTCCATAGAGAACTTCAAAAGGAGCTTTGCCCAAGCTTGATTGATAACTATTGTTATAAGCGAATTCGGCGAATGGAAGGCACTTCTCCCAATTCATACCGAACGATATAACACAAGCTCGGAGCATATCTTCTAGGATTTGATTCACTCTTTCTACTTGACCACTTGATTGGGGATGGAAAGCAGTGCTAAAAGATAAGTGAGTCCCCATGGCATTCTGAAAACTTTCCCAGAAGCGAGAGGTAAAGATACTCCCACGGTCCGAGTTAATCTCCAGGGGAACACCATGAAGAGACACTATTCGAGAGATATATAACTCTGCTAGCTGGCTAGCTGTTATACTCTCATGAACAGGAAGAAAATGAGCCACTTTGGAAAGACGGTCAATGAGGACAAATATAGCATTATTTCCTTTCTTGGTCTTCGGAAATCCGGTAATGAAATCCATTCTAACTTTATCCCATTTCCATTCAGGAATAGCTAGAGGTTGAAGGGTGCCAGCAGGCCTTTGATGTTCTGCCTTAACTCGACGACAAACGTCGCAGTTAGCAACGAACTCAGCAATTTCTCTCTTCATCCTAGTCCACCAGAACCTCTAGCGTAGGTCCTGATACATCTTAGTACTACTGGGATGAATGGTGAGAGGAGAATCATGAGCCTCCTTAAGGATCAATTGCCAAAGACGTTTGCTCTTAGGAACCACTAGACGGTTCTGAAAGAACACAACACCTTTCTCATTGATGGAGAAATCCCTAGCGTTACCGCTAGCAATATTCTCCTTGATCCGGGATATACCCTTATCATAAGCCTGCACGGCTATGATTTGGTCCCTAAGAGTAGGCTTCGCCACCAGGGTAGAAAGGAATCCTTGAGGAACAATATGAAGATTCATCTTCCTAAATTCCTCATAGAGATGTGGTTGACCTTGTTGTAGCATCAAATTGTTACAATAAGATTTACGACTTAGTGCGTCGGCCATAACATTGGCCTTCCCCGGGGTGTAAGTTATCCCTAAGTCGTAATCTGAGATCAACTCAACCCACCGTCTTTGCCTGAGATTCAAATGCGGCTGGGTGAAAATATATTTCAGACTTTGGTGATCAGTGAATATTTCGCAGCGATTACCCAGAAGGTAATGTCGCCAGGTTTTTAGTGCATGGACCACAGCTGCAAGATCAAGGTCATGTGTGGGATAATTATCCTCATGTGGACGCAACTGTCGAGATGCATATGCGATCACATGACGATCTTGCATGAGAATGCAACCTAATCCTTGTCGCGAGGCGTCGCAATAGATAACAAAGTCCTTAGAAAAATCTGGTATTAGCAACACAGGTGCGGAAGTCAAGCGTCTTTTCAGTTCCTGAAAACTATGCTCACACTGTGGTGTCCACTCGAACTTTTTATCCTTCTTGAGGAGTTCAGTTAGAGGCTTTGCAACCTTGGAGAAATTCTCGACAAAGCGACGACAATAGCTCGCTAGACCAAGAAAACTCCTAACTTGCTTAACCGATTCAGGTTGAGTCCAATCAAGGACAGCTTGAACTCTCTCGGGATTGACAGCAATACCCTTACCAGAGATTACGTGACCTAGATAGGTCACTTCTGGTAACCAAAATTCACATTTTGAAAACTTGGCATAAAGGTGATGCTCTCGAAGTTTCATCAATACCACCCTTAGATGCTCGGCATGTTCTTGTTCGTTCTTCGAGTAGACGAGAATATCATCGAGGTATACCACGATGAATTTATCCAAATACTCCATGAAGATTGAATTCATCAGATGAGAGAAAGTGGCTGGGGCATTGGTTAAACCGAAGGACATGACGGTGTACTCGTATTGGCCATATCGAGTAACAAAAGCCGTTTTTGGAATGTCCCCGTTCTTGATCTTGATTTGATGGTATCCCAACCTCAAATCCATTTTGGAGAAGATTGAGGATCCAACGAGCTGATCGTACAGATCGTTGATCCTGGGGAGCGGATACTTGTTCTTTATGGTGACCAGATTAACTGGTCGATAATCTACAACCATCCGATCCGTTCCGTCTTTCTTCTTGATGAAGAGGATGGGGCAAGCCCAAGGAGAAGAGCTAGGACGAATGAAACCTTTATTCAAGGCCTCATCTAGTTGCTTCTTAAGTTCGGCTAGCTCCAGGGGTGCCATCTTATATGGTCTTCTGGCTATTGGGACGGTTCCCGGAACAAGATCTATCACAAACTCTACATCTCTGTCACGTGGAATTCCTCGCAGTTCCTCTGGAAAAACATCCGGGAAGTCACGGACTATCGGAATGTCTTCAAGTTCCGGAAGAGGGTTGGCATTTAGGGAATAGAGTTGGCATTTGGCAACTCGGGTAGAGACATTTACTATCTCACCCGAGGGATGGGTAAGCTGGACATTTCTAGAATGGGTATCAATCTTGGCATAGTGAGCTGACATCCAGTCCATGCCCAAGATGATATTAATATCCGAAGATTTCAATGCTATCAATGAGGCTAGAAAAACTAGCCAGTCTACTAGAATTTCATTGTCATAGGTTATCCTAGAGGTTTGCCATTTACTACCAGGAGTTTGGACAACCAATGGAATTGGCATATCACAAAAAGACATGTTATGCAACTATGCATAACTTTCTGAAATGAAGGAATGAGAAGACCCAGTGTCAAAGAGAACAGACGCTGGGTGATGATTAACAAGAAGCGTACCCAGCATGACGTCGGGATCCTCTGCAGCTTCTTCTGCTGACACATAGTTCACACGGCCACGTGCAGGAGTATGCTTCACATAGTAAGCTTTGCCCGACTTTGCTTGCCCGACGGACTTTCCGGGTTGCTTGGCACCCACATTCTGAGGACACTCACGGGAATAGTGCCCCGGTTCTCCACACTTGTAGCATATCACTTGGTTGGCACGTGGTGCAGCATTGCTAGCTGGACCACCATAAGTTTTTGCTAGAGGGTTGGTCTGATTCGTCTGAGGCGCCACATAGGATGGCCTCGGAGTGTATCTTGGCGGCAGAGAACTGTTCGGAACCCACAGCCTGCGTTTTGGAAACACGGAACCAGAAGACGAGCCAAAGTCACGGGAGTGTTTCCTTGTGTCTTCAAAGTCAGTATGACCAGTCTCGGCACTGATCGCCTTGTTGACCAGGGCTTGAAAGCTTGCACACTCGTGGAGGCGCAGATCACGACGAAGCTCAGGGCTCAGACCCTTACAGAATCTTGCTTGCTTCTTGGCGGCAGTAGACACCTCCTCTGTTGCATAGCGGGCGAGGTTACCGAACTCGCGGCTATAGGCATCCACGGTCAACTTGCCCTGAGTGAAGGCACAGAACTCCTCTCTCTTTCTGTCCATCAAACCCTCTGGAATATGGTGCAGACGAAAGGCTGCACTGAAGTCTGCCCATGTGGCTACTGGTTCAGCGGGACGCATGGCTTCAAAGTTCTCCCACCACAGATTGGCGGGTCCTTCCAGGAAATACGCCGCAAAGTTCACCTTGTCGGCCTCAGACACATTCGCAGAGCGAATCTTGCGTGAGATGCTGCACAGCCAGTCATCAGCGTCGAGGGGATCGATGGAATGATGAAACTTTGGAGGATTCAGCTTCACAAAGTCGTTGAGGGACACTGCAGCATTCCTAGGCTGACGAGTCGTATCTTGCTCAATACGCTCTAACAGTCGGTTGGTCTCCCTTTTGTTTCTCTCTGCCTCAAGCATAACTTCCGCCAGAGAGGGCGGGTGAGGCAGGTCTTCCTGCGACGCTTGACTACCCTCGCCTTGCTCATGAGCAGGGGCACGGTTCAAGCTGGTGAACACCATCCTGACAAACAAACTCACAGCTTAGACCAATATCATATCAATACTAGGTATGGATTAAGAATGTACTGAACACATGGAATGCGGAAATGAATATCCGAACAGCATGGTAACAAGCAACTGCTATATATACACCATGGTTCATACACACCCTTACATAGTTCAGTACAACCTTAACCGAAGAGCAAACTACTGAAATTGTGAAACTACTCATCAGAGGCTTACAAGCTTCCTATACATTATTTATCTAGGCCTCCGGAATTCATTTCACATCACATGCATACTTCACAAGTCACGCAGGACTGTGAACGTACGGCTACTACCATACTATCCTTCCGCTCACAGCTCAGGCATCCGCATAGAACATCTCATAGAGATTACCTCCATGACCTGGAAGCTCAACCTGCGGATCAGGAAACACTCTAGCCTGAGATCCCTGGGATCCATAAGGACACGGATGTGGCCTTGGTCTCCTGACTGGTGGTAAGAGGGGTCCCCGAAGAGGGGTGACTCCTCCTATAGGTGGCCAGTCAACGTGGGCCAGAAGATGGGTCCTAACAGGGTTCAGCATCTCCATATTTCCGTACCCTGTCTGGACTACCGGTGCCAGCTGCGTCAAAGCCGTCCACAGACGGGCACGGGTAGCATAAAGCTCCATGCGGAGAGCACGGGCATCCCTGTCTCTGTTCTCTAGCATCTCAACAGTGGACTGCAGTAGTGGATCCTCCATAGAAGAATCAAAATAGACTCCACTGAGGTATCCCTCTTCACCAGGCTGAGAGGCCGGAACATAGCAGAACTCTGAATTCCGCAGCAGTGCATGTCTCGCTCTTATAATGGTCAGCATTGAATAGGCAACATCTTGTACTGCCATGTCAACAGTGACTCCCAACCCATAGGACAAATGGATTGGCTCCTCAGCTCGAGGGTAGTCTGGAAATACCCTAACAGTGCAGATGTACCGGCTCTGGTTGAAGTCTCGGTACTGTTCCTCCACTGTGTACTCGAGGTACCAGCGGTAACCGCACATCGACATCACCCTGACCAGCATGGCCGTATGACCCGGTACATCAATGCACCTGGTCAGACGTACCACCTGACGAGAAGGACGGCCAGGCATCTATAAATAGAGAGTAATGCAAAAGCATTAGAGCTCTGAATGCAAAATTGGGCAGCATAACGGCTCTAAATGCTCAAAAACAAATTTTGAGACAACCCAAAAATGGAATAGCGTAACCACTCAACTATCAAGTTAAACTCTCTGGTCATCAACTTACTTCTTTTTTCCTAGGAATGAAAGAAACCCAAATATCTCTTTACCCGTAGTCCTATAATCTACCGATCAGAAACACGAGCCTAGAAGAAGATGAGTAACCTAGTCCTTAATTCCCGCAGAAAAGACGAGGATGACCAGAATAGAATAACTTGAGAAGAGAACAAGAGTCTTACGTTCCCTTCCACAAACAATTCCCTTATATATAACTAAAGCAATTCTAGACTCAACTTCGACCAGTTTGGCTTAGTAATCCTAAAGTCAGTCAGGCTCTGATACCAACGCTGTCGGGACCCTGATCCTAAGTCATAGGAATCCAGCCTGTAATACATCGCATCTCTTTGCGGTCTCACGCATGGTTAACTCCACGGCTGCAGCCTTACCTTAGCCGGGACCGTTTGCGTCTTTTGACACACGTATGCAATAGTGTCTCTAGCATCCCAATGTTAAAGAACCCAAATCGACAAGTCTAGTCACAAACCAAAGTGGCAGTACCGCACAAGGACAGGCATACATGACCCAACAAAGCAGGTGTCGGTCACCAGCGAGTGTAGATGGATCGTAGCAAGCTACAAGGACTCCATTATGTTGCATGACATTTCCCCAAAGGGGACAGACACAACAGCTAAGAGGGACACATGTCGGTCAACCAATGTGTCCGGAGCAGTAGCCAACTACTAGGGCTCGTTGGATCACAAAGGGGCATTTCCTTGTAAGGAGTGCTACTATAGTTCACGACTAGGTAATCGAACCCCATACATATCAAGTACGACACACGTACGCATGGCATACCGATATGTATAGATACATCGATGGCATCACAACATAACCATAAACATACAAGCTTTATTTAAGAGGCTCGGAAGAGCCACACACATAATATTACACATTAAGGGTCTCACGACCCATAATAGCAGTCATTCAGTTACAAGCCAGCGGAAGAGTTTAAAACTGTCTGAGTACAGACAGGTGCAACTAGAAGGTACATGGCCTGACTATACTACAGACCCAACGTAGGGCCATATTGTAGCTGGGACACCAGCTACTCGTCGTCGTCGATGTCTACGAAGAGCCCTCCATTAGGGTCATTAGCAACCTCTGCAACATTTATTAAGCAAACATGAGTACGAAGGTACTCACCAAGACTTTAGGATAACTATCTACTCATGCAAAGTATCAAGAAGGTATTGTGGGGTTTCATGCGGAAAGCCAGCATTTGACTCGTGGCTAGACAACTTGCATTTTGAAATTATTTTGACAACTTGATTTATCGCACACGAGTCCACTAACACCACAACAATACACCATCGTGGAATCATTCCGTCTCCATACGGAAATGCCGTCCACGACACTCACGCTTATCTTGACAATTTTATGAGTAGCCATTGAAGTTATCTATGAACAACATATGTCTCCAAGTAGTCCATATCCGCGGACGCGGCTATTCGAATAGATCATTACCCTGCAGGGGTGTACTTCATCACACACGCTCTCGCCACTTATCGCCATGTGCACGTCATGCACCTCGGCAACCTTCAAGCGGAAGCCCAGCGAGGGAGTCGGCCATGACCGTTAACCACACTAGTACCTAGTCCAAGTTTATCGCCTATCTGAGAGTAACCCGTACGGAAGTCCGGCCGAGGTTTCCGCCACGGCCTCAAACGATGTGCGCAGGGTTCCCAAGCCCACCATCCGGGTGCCACTTGGTACACCGTGCCACTGCCTACCGCATCATAGCCCAGCTCTCAGGTCAGCACTATGCACGGCCTCCAGCATGACTATAAACACCAGAAACTACTTGCAACTCCTGGACCGAGTACTAAGCGATTAATAAGTCGAGAGGGCCAAGTAAGTATCGCAACGTGTGGTAGTATCTAGTCTTGGATTGCATACACGGAACTCAGTTCCTAAGGACGGTTCCAATGAAACAACCCGCGATGTACTCCTACACAACCTTTCACCGGTACCTTTACCAAATCAGGTTCAACAACAACCTTTGCTTACCGAACACATTCTCACAATTCTGTTCATCTCCCAGATGACAGACCATACACAACTCTAAGAATAGCATGCATAGAAGGATAAGACACATCATGGCTCAATCAACTACCAGATATGCTAGGTTGCAAGGTTCGGCTATTTACTGTGACAGGGATAGGTCATGCAAAGGAAGTGGGTTCAGCTAACGCGGCAAAAGCATTTGAAGCATTTGATCCTAATGCAATAAGTAAGTGCGGGAGCAAGAACATGGGATTACGGGATGATCAAAATGGTTTCTTGCCTTGTTGCTCAAAGGAGTGACAATATCCGTCTGACGGATATTTGGTGGAATCCGGGGGAGCGGAGCCTACCGGAAGGAATGACAACAATCAATATCAAGCATGTGCAATCAAGATGATGCATGAGCATGGCATGAGAATGCAAGGTGATAAAATAATATAGATAGCATACATTAGGTTTGAAGTTGATTTGAATCAAATTCAAATATCACTTCAAACGAGGTATTCTCGGATACCGTTTTAATTGATTCGACCTGATGCTCAGATCAACTTGATGTTAACATGCATGGGATGACATGTTAAGTTGCTGATTTGTAATTAGAACAGTGTTTGATCATGTCATTCATAAAGAAATTTAAATATTTTTTCATATTCCATTTAAAAAGTATTTATAAGAATTGACTTATTCATAAATCTACATGTTTGGATTCTGTAACTTTTTCAAACATGATTGAAAATAGCATATTCAGATTCCTTGAATTTTTCTGATACTTTTTCATATATAAATTATTTTCATTGGAGTTACAGATTAATTTCTATGAATTTTTGAAGTGTTAAACATTGCTGGAATTATTTCTGTACTGGAAAATCCCTTTATTGCGTCAGCCTGACATCAGCAGGTAAGCCGACCTGTTGAGGTCAAACCTGACAGGGGGGACCCATTAGTCAGCCTCTCAGGGGTTAATCCCGCGCTGACCAACACCTAACTGAGTTTGACTTGGCCTTGGGCCCACTGTCAGCGAGAGATTAAGCATTTAAACTGCTAAATTAGCTTGGCCATGTCGGCCCTCGCCGGCGGCGACCAAATCTGCGGCAGAACCTCACCGGAGACATGCTAGAACGTGCTGTGGTGCTCGGAACAAGATGCTGAGAGCACTGGAGTGATCTCCAGGCTCGACCACATCCATTGCTGGCCTCAGGGAGAGCTATAGGTGGCCGGAGTAAGCCGGTGACGAGCCAGGGTGGCGGCCGGAGTACGGGTTCGATGGTCCAGTGGCTAGAGGGCTCGGATCCGAGGGGAAAGAGAGGGGAAATGACCGCATGCTCACGGGGAGTGTAGAGCAGGGCTTACATGGCTCGGGGAAGGGCTGTTTCCGGTGTTTCAACGTTGATTTGCCGGCGACCGAAGGTTGAAGACGATGGCGTTCGGGACGTTGCAGAGCTCGGGGAGACTTCGGCCGTTGTAGAGAGAACCAGCTCGACGAGGCAAAGCTGCTGGACTACTCGGAGGGAGGTTCTAGTGGCTAGAGGCGCGGCGGCTCGAGCTCGAGCTCGTGGCAATGGCGGCAGAAGGAGGGAGGAGAGATCCGAGAGGAGGGGGGAACTGGCGCTGGGGAATGGATAGGGTCGGCCTCGGGGAGGTTATCCCCGTGCTTGCCAGCGCGAGGCGGCGGCCAGGCAGGCGCACAGGTGCGTGGCCGCGCCGGAGTACGCGGCGGCCACCTCCTGCTGCCCACTGGCGGGGGAGGAAGACGACAGAAGAAGATGGGCCGGGCCAGGTGAGCGTCAGGTAATTTCTTTCTCTTTTTTTTCTGATTTGTTTCTGTTTTGCTATTTCATTAACTTGCTATTTATTTCAGCTCCCAAATAGTTTGTAAAAGCTATTTTAAACACACCAGAATATTTGTTGGAATATTTCCAACCATTCCTAAAGTTTTCAACATTTTTGAAAGTTTAAAGTTTCTGATTTCAAATTTAAAACTTGAAACCAGTAGCTTTTTGCATTTATTTAAAATGCTTAAAGTGTCAAGAAAAAGGTTTTCTTCATTGCTCATTTACTTTCATGATTTAATAGAAAGATTGAACCTTTCTTGAGGCCATTTTGGGTTCATTGATTTTAACTAGTTTGGAATTTCCTTTAATTTGAGAAGTGGCTAGGGTTTGTTGAATTTTCCTTCACCACTTACTTTGTCTTTGTTGATAGTTTCCTGGATGCAATGCAAAGAAAACATGAGCACAATCTAACTTGCTTAAGGTGTCAGGGATGTGACACTTGAGAAATGCAAACCATGCCACATGTGCAAGATGACTGAAGGCCTCGTTTTCCAGTGAGATGGAATGAACAAGTGACTTATTGGAAATAATACATTTTGATGTATGTAGTCCAATGAGTGCTGAGGCACGCAGTCGATATAGTTATGTTCTTACTTCACAGATGATTTGAGTAGATACATGTGTATTTACTTGATGAATCACGAGTCTAAAATATTGAAAAGTTCAAGCAATTTCAGAGTAAAGTTGAAGATCGTCGTGACAAGAGGATGAAATGTCTACGATGTTATCGTAGAGGTGAATATCTGAGTTGCGAGTTTGGTATACATTTAAGACAATGTGGAAATTCTTTCACAACTCATGCCACGTGGAACACAATAGTGTGATGGTGTGTTTGAACGTTGTAGACGCACGCTATTGGATATGGTGCGTACTATGATGTCTCTTACCGATTTGCGACTATCATTTTGGGGTTATGCATTAAAGACAACCACATTCACTTTAAATAGGGCCCCATATAATTCTATTGAGATGACATCATATGAACTATGGTTTGGCAAGAACTCTAAGCTGTCAATTCTTAAAGTTTGGGGCTATGATGCTTATGCCAAAAGGCTTCACCCTAATAAGCTCGAACCCAAAGCGGATGAATGCATCTTCATGGGATACCCAAAATAGTTCGGTATACCTCCTATGTTCGATACAAAGGCAAAGTGTTTGTTGCCAAAACGGGTCCTTTCTCTCGAAAGAGTTTATCTCGAAAGAATTGAGTGGGAGGAAGGTAGAACTTGATAAGGTTATTGAACCGCCACTTCGTTGGATGGAAGCACGACATAGAAAGATGTTTGTCCGGTGCCTACACCAAACAAAGAACAAGCTAATGATGATGATCATGAAACTTTAGATCAATTTACTACCAATCTCGTAGGTCGACAAGGACACGTACTGCTCCAGGGTGGTACGGTAATTCTGTCTTGAAGGTCATGTTGTTGGACAACAATTTAGCTACGAGCTATGGAGAAGCGATGGCGGGCCCAGATTCCAACAAATGGCTGGAGGACATGAAATCCGAGATAGGATCCATGTATGAAAACAAAGTGTGGACTTTGGAACAACTACTTGATGGTCGTAAGGCCGTAAGTACAAATGGATCTTTAAAAGGAAGACAGACGATGATGGTAAATGTCACCATTTTGAAAGATCGACTTGTCGCAAAGAGGTTTCCGACAAGTTCAAGGAGTTCACTAAGATGAGACTTTCTCACTCATAGCGATTCTAAAGTCTAATGGAACTTTGTTAGCAGTTGCTGCATTTTTATGATCTCGCAGATGGATGACAAGACAATGTTTCCTTAATGGTTTCCTTGAGGAAAGGTTGTATGTGATACAACCAGAAGGTTTCATTGATTCTAAGGATGCTAAAAAGTATGCAAGCTCCAGTGATCCTTCTATGGACTAGAGCATGCATCTCGGAGTTGGAATATACACTTTGATGAGATGATCAAAGTTATTGGGTTTATGCAAAGTTTATGTCAAACTTGTTTTTCAAAGAAAGTGAGTGGGAGCACTATAGAATTTCTGATAAGTGTATTTAGTTGACATATCGTTGATCGGAAATAATGTAGAACTTATGGAAAGCAAATAGGGTTGTTTGAAAAGTGTTTTTCAAAGGAAAACCTAGACTGAGCTACTTGGACATTGAGCATCAAGATCTATAGAGATATATCAAGACGCTTGATAAAACTTTCAATGAATACATACCTTGACAAGATTTTGAAGGAGATCAAAATAGATCAGTAAAAGAAGGAGTTCCTGGCTGTGTTGTAAGGTGTGAATTTTAGTAAGACTCAAATCTCAACAACGGCAGAAGAAAGAGAAAGGACGAAGGTCGTCCCCTATGACTTTGCCGTATGCTCTATGGTATGTCATGCTGCGTACCGCACCTGATCCATGCCTTGCCATGAATTTGTCAAGGGGTACAAGAGTGATCCAGGAATGGATCACTGGACAATGGTCAAGATTATCATTTGTAACTTGAGTACTAAGGAAATGTTTCTCGATTATAGAGGTGATAAAATAGTTCGTCGTAAAGGGTTACGTCAATGCAAGTTTTTACACGAATCCGGATGACTCTAAAGTAGCAAACCGGATTCGTATAGTGGAGGAATCATTTGGAATAGTTCTCAATGGAGCATGGTATCCGCATCTACATGATGAAATAGAGATTTGTAAAGAACACAGATCTAAAAGGTTCAGACCTGTTGACTAAAATCTCTCTCACAAGAAAAACATGATAAACCCCAGAACTTATTGGGTGTGAATCACATAGTGATGTGAACTAGATTATTTACTCTAGTGCAAGTGGGAGACTGTTGGAAATTTGCCCTAGTGGCAATAATAAATTAGTTACTATTATATTTCCTTGTTCATGATAATCGTTTATCATCCATGCCTTAGTGGCATTTTATTGACATATTTTTGTGGTCCAATAATTTAAGTCATTTTGTGTAGGAAAATGAACTTCTTGAGGGGATGTTCTTCAAGGAAGGGATCTTCGAGCCAGAGTTGCAAGGGAGATGCAGGGATGACTTAGGATAGTGACATCAATATCTTTCGCAACACTGAGGTTAGGCCTTGTGAATTGCCACATAAACCCTTCATGAGTGAAGCTGTTTTTTATGGAGATTTCATGCAATTCGTTGCAACTGCTGGGATGACCAACTTCCTCGCAGATAAGTGTGATCAATACTATCTCCTTACTAACTTCTTCATTCAAAACTTCTATTTCATAAACACGCCTAATGCTCCCACATTATGTTTTGAATTATATGCAACAAACTATGAATTGCCTCTTGATAGATTTTGTGAAATATGCTTGCTACACTCTGACGGGGGGATACACAAGCCTAAGCCTGAGGAATTTGAGGGTTTCCTCCTCGCCTTAACTATGGGAGAAACTAGGGACGTATAAAATGCCAGGGCCAATAGTTTGCATTTTACTTGTGTACATTATTTATCTATATTTATAGTAAAATGCATAACTGCTACAGAGCACGGTGGTGGTCCGAGTGCCTCAACTTGAGCTATTTTGGACCATGCACTTCATAGTGATAATACCTACAACCTGGGAGCTATTGTTGCACACCGCTTTGATCTTAATCGAAGCAAAGGTATTTATGCCACCCGCCCGGCTAAGTATTTTGAAGTGGCTATATGCCTCACTGATTACTTATTGCCCTAGTTTTATCTCGACCACCAATCTATGATAGTGCATTAATTCACTCATGCAATTGATATATCGTAGGGTATTCACTATAACTTAGTATACACCATGATTACTCACGATATTATTGTGTTGCCTGCACCCTCTTTGCTTAACTTCCATGCCAAGAACGGGTACACTGTCAGGCCAGAGGACATAATTGCATACCATAACGAGTTGGCTACTGCGGAGGCCGAGGTCTAGGACTGGGATGCTCAGGTGCCACCACAGGAGCACTTCCATGGACTTGACGGTTACTACCAGTGGTGATTACCAAGCAAGGCAAAATCCTAAGCTTGGGGGTGTACATATCTTTCACGACATTATATTCATGTTCACACACTTCATATAAATTGTCGGTGTTTATCCTCTTTCATAGTATATCCATGTTATCTTTATTTTTGGGCTTTCTTCTTGTGTGTTTGGAAAACTTTAGAAAAACCAAAAATATTTCTCGCTTCTTTTCGGATTTTATTTCCCGTTTAATTAACTGTAGTATTAAAAGGAAACCCAAAATATTTCCTTTTGCTTGTCGGGATCTTTCCCGTGTAAATAGTTTTTCTCGTTCTTTTTTCCCTTAGTTTTTTTCTTGCTTAAGAAAAACAAAACTCCAAAAATATTTCAATGTGTTTCTTTCAATTTCTTTTCCTTTTGTTGAGTCATGAAAAGGGAAGACCATGGTGAAAATGATGAGTGGCTCTCATATGTTTTGTTGTCGATCTAACGAGGAGCCAATATTACCATGTCTTCCCCTTTGTTTAAAAACTTCCCTGTAGATTCCATCTTAGTCCATGACACCACTGCACTTTTATTGTTATCACATCATTCACTCATGCAAGTGAAAGGCAATAATGGCGAAATTTGATGAAGTGATTGTGGCAAAGGAAACGGGTATGATCTCTTCTTGCTTTTCGTTTTTGTAAATATGTTGGCTCGTTCGATCTTGATTCAGTATATCACAAGTGAAAAGTTTGTGATGACAATTATAGATCATAGCTTTTCAAGCCATGCTCAAATAGCTAGGAGTTGATAATGATTTACCTTGTGTGTCAACATGCATTAAAATGGTTATGATGTGATATGGTAGTATGTTATTTTCCTCTGAGTAATTCGAGTGGTTTGACTTGGGCCATGTGCAAACATGTAGTTGATTCAAAATCAATATAACCTTCATGGTATCTAAATTCAGAGCGTTTATATCCTACTCATGCTTTGTCCAAAGTTGATAATTTTCAATGCATGAGCATAACCGTTGTTGCTCCCTAGCTGGTCTCTTCTCAATCTTTTGCTAGCATCCACCTGTACTAAGTGGGAATGCCGCTTGTGCATCCAAAATCCTTAAAACCGAGTTATTCCACATGATCCACCATACCAACCTATATGCGGTATTACCTTGCCGTTCCAAGTAAATTTGCATGTGCCACCTCTAAAATATTCAAACAAACATCTGTTTTGTGCACTCGTGTCACTCATGGAGGAATGGGGCAATCAGTATGTTCCGTGCTAAGTAAGTTACTCTCACGGCGGGCGTTCATTCGCCATCATTGCACGAGAGAGGTTGGTAACAAGGATGCACATTTCTTCTTAATCAAAATTAAAATTAAAACATAACTCCTTGGAAAAGTTGATATGTTGGAGGGCACATGTGAATTCGGCTAGCCATGGTTGTGTATGGATGGTGGATGGGAGTAAAACTTTACAATTCTATTTGGGAAGCTCCAATGATGAGTTTAGCATGGAAGATACTGAAAACCTTTGTCGCAATGTTGACACTAAAGAACACCACTCAAAAATTATACTTTCATTCTTGCTTTAAAAACATGAGCTCTGGCACCTGTGTACATCAATGCTTCCCTCTTTGAAGTGCCTATCTATTTACTTTTATGTTGAGTTATCACCCTCTTACTTACAGCATCGGACTGGAGAGCACTATTGTCATTTTTATGCATTGAGTCTAGCCAATATTGGATATGAGTATGACTAGGATATTTTCTATTATGAATTATAATATTTAGTCACTGCTTGAATCTCAGAGGTGCTCTACATTTATGTTTAGCGGTCTCAGAAAGGGCTAGCGAGATACCATGTCACCATACTATATCGTGATTGTTCTGGCAAATTGTTGGCATGTGAGATATCTTATTATTGCTTACTAGTTTGTCATGTATTGCCATGATTGGATATGATGCTTAAATTATTATCATGGATGTGTTTATTTATGATTTATCCTGAAAACCTGCACACTAGCTAAGAATATGTATAACGACGAGAACAAAAGAGTTTGTAACAGTTTTGTTTATCACTTTCAGTTTATCAACTGAATTGCTTGAGGACAAGCGGCGAGTTAAGTTTGGGGGAGTTGATACTTCTCCAACGTATGTACTTCTCCAAACACTTTTGCTCTTATTTTGACCTCTAATTTGGATGATTTGAATGAAACTAACCCGAGCTGATGCTCTTTTCAGCACAACTACCTTGGTGTATTTTTGTGTAGAAATAGAAGTTCTCTGAATTGGACGAAACTTTTTGTGAATTATTTCTGGCATTTATAAGGAATTATGGAGTGAAGACGCACCAGAGTAATGCTGCCAGGGGGCACAAGCCAATAGGGCGCACCCTAGCCCCGCCCTCATGGCTTGTGGAGCCCATGTGGCTCCTCCGATCCTAATTCCAGTCCTATAAATCACATCTTCAGAGAAAAAGTCAGGGAGAAGTTCTCATCGTGTTTCATGAGACGGAGCCGCCACCATGTCCTATTCTTCCTCCGGATGGGTGATCTAGAGTTTCTTTGGGGCTCTAGAGAGGGGGGTTCGTCGCCGTCGTCATCACCAACCCTTCTTCATCAACACTGCCATGATGCTCACCATGAGGAGTGAGTAATTCCTTTGCTGGACAGTGGTGGGATTGGATGATATTGATCATGTAATCGAGTTAATTTTGATAGGGCTTCATCCCGTATCGACTATGTTGTGAGATTGATGTTACTATGACTTTGCTATGCTTAATGCTTGTCACTAGGGCCCGAGTGCCATGATTTCAGATCGGAACCTGTTATTTATGATGAATATGAGAGTGATTTAGATCATATCTTGCAAGTTGTAGTTACCTATTACGTGTCTTGATCTGCATACCCAAGGTGACAATAATTGGGATTCTTTTCGGTGATTGTCGTAGCTTGAGGAGTTCATGCATTCACCATGTGTTAATGCTTTGTCCCGGTTCTCTATTAAAAGGAGGCCTTAATATCCCTTAGTTTCCAATAGGGCCCCGCTGCCATGGGAGGGTAGGACAAAAGATGTCCACCAAGTTCTTATCTCAAGCATGTATGACTATATACGGATGCCTACATTATATTGATGAATTTTAGCTAGTTATGTGTCGCCCTAGTGTGTAACTATTACCTAATCAATGTATTCTAAATCATTATCCATCAGTGATCCACGTGCCTACGCTTTACATATATTGAATCTTGCTAAGTTACTACTTTTGTTGCTACTGTCACACGTGCTACTCAATTGCTACTATTACTACCGTTACTACTGTTACCAAAATTGCTACTATCACTGATACAATTACTACTATCATTTTCTATTCTACTAAAGCCTTCCTGCAGAGAGATATCCCAGGTGCGGTTGAATTGACAACTCAACTGTTATGGCCAATAAATATTATTTGGCTCCCCTTGAGTTGAATCAATAGATTAGGGTGAAATACTACCCATGAAGATTGTCCATACCCCCTATACTTGTCGGTTATCACATTGTTGTCAAGATCCTCAGCTTCATGCGTCGAGTGCGATGAAGAAAATGAGTTGGTCACCAGTAGTGGAACTTGAACTTTCTTTAATTTCATCTTGGGCCGAAAAGACCACTCAAAGTATTACTGAAATGCCATCACTTAAAGTTCTTCACGAGTTTTGAGGTGAGTCAGAATGGCCCATGTGCGATCAAATATTTCATGTAGATAATAGTGATTCCTTCTAACAGAATTATGTATGACAGTCATGTCATGAAGAATTGCACCAAACTGACGCTTTACCCACTTGTGATTGCAATCAACCTTCTGATGAAGACTTTGAAGAAGCTCATGATCGGTTATCACTTGTGGGGCAGTTTCTCGAGGAATTTGAGTTGAGGTTTTTGTGGGAGAGTCTTGCGATGGAGTGTCATCATTGGTGGAATATGATCCAGCTTGATGGAATTGTCCATCAAGGGAATGAGATGCTTCATCAATGACAATTTTTCCCTTACCTTCCATTGAGGAGAAGGTTTTCTTGATGACTTCGAGTGGGGTCAGGAAACTGAAGTGATTTTGAAATTCAGCTTTATAATGGATTAAGGATCTTGCCTGATGAATTTCAAGATCCACGACGCATATGCCTTCAGTTCAAACAGTCATAGACCAATGTTGGCCAAAGTCCTCATGAAGAAATCATGGAAGTTGATGGGAATCTCACGAATGATGTTGAACAACAAATTCTTCATGATTCCCACCACATCTTCTTCTTCAAAATTATGACCCTTCATAGGACTGAGGGTTTTAGTCAAGATGCGGTAGACCGTTCATGGCACATATAGCAAGTCCTTCATGAGGAATGTGGTTCTGGGAGGTTTGCCTGGTGCCAAAGGCTTCATCAGTGCTTGCATCAGATGATTTTGCAGTTCAGGTTCATCATAGATGCATATTGCCCCTTCTACGGGAATATCCACTAGGACCACGCGAAGCAATTTCATTGCCGGAGTAGTGTAGTGTGTGTCTTCGGTCATCCAGTCGAGTATCCATGTGTTGATATCCTGTGCCTCACGAGAGATGTGCAAAGTTGCATAGAATTGAAGAATTAGTTCTTCAAATTAATCACAGATATCAACACATAATGGAAAGAGTCCAACTTGATGAAGAACATTGAGGACTGGTGAGAAGCATGGAATGAACTCCATATCTGCATGAGGAATTTGACGGTGCTGGAAGATTTTGTTCTTCTCAAAGAGGACAACACTATAAAAGTTGATTTGTGTTGATGTCCAAAACCTCTTGCGCCTTATCCTCGAAGAGTCATAGGGATTTGCACCCATGAAGAAATGATGTTCATCATGAAAATTTCCCTTGAGGAATTTGGGTCGCTTTGTACCCTTGTATCGCTCAAGTGGCTTGGCTGAAGATTTGGCTTGTATCTCCCAACAAGTCCTCTTGGCATGCTTTCTGTTTGAGGAACTTGTGCCTCAACAACCGATGACTGAGGATTTTGAACAATGGGCTCATCATCAGTAGCCTCGGTGGTTATGATGTTAACCTCAGGTTCCTCAAATGTTGGTAGAGGAGTTTGAGGTGCAGTTTCTTCACCCACTAGTTCTTGAGACTGAGGAATATGAAGAGATTCATGAGCTACATTCTCGCTTGCAGTGGACTGAGGAACACGTGCAACATTATCTTCGGTCATGTTTTCCGTTGGCTGAGCAGTTTGGTCAACACATTCTTTAGCTCATGCAGCTGGTATTTCCTCCTGAATAGATTGCATCAGGGTAGGACGTTCAACACACCCTCTATGAATTTCTTCATTTATAGCTGGGGAATGAGGAATTTTATGGAGTGGAGTGGCCATTGCCGAATTTGGGTGAGATGTTTCCCAATGTTCATCACTTATCATCGGGGTGGTGCAGCCAATGTCCACATCTTCTTCAATTTCTTCAACTCCTACCTCTTCAGCAAATAACTGAGGCGGGGGTGATGATGCTTGAGGGGTTGAAGTGTTCTGATCCACTTCAATTTCTTCATCGATTGGCTGGGTGGAAGCAACATTGATTTTCTTCATCCATTTCAGGAATGACATATTCTTCACCAAACGGTACAATTTCATAAGAGGGCACCGTAGTGATGGGAGTTGCAACAATTGGTTCACTTGAGGAACTTGACAAAGCCCTCAAGCGTTTGACCTCTGAGGTATCTGTGATCGTTGATGCTTTCCTCTTCCGAGCAGCTTCCTTTTCATCAGCTTTTGTCTTCTCCGCTTCTGATGCAGAAGGAAGTGTCAATTTCTGCACCCTTGAAGATTTTTATGTTGGAGCAGAGGGTGAAATTGGTACAAATTCTTCAGGCACGATTGATGTAGTTGTCCTCACACGAGCATTTTCCGGAGGCGTAGCAATTTCTTGAGTTGGCCTGGCAGGTTCCTCAAGAGCTGTAGTTTCTTCAACAGTCCTTCAAATTTCTTCATCCACAGGAACTTCTTCAGGAGGCTAAGCAATTTCTTCAGGCTGAGCGGAGGATCTAGCATGAGCAATTGATGGTTGCAATGGAGCAGCAACCCTGGTATTATTTTCAGTGATGGCCTTGGTCGCTAGGTTGAAGAACCTGACCTTGGCACCTTTTCAGTGAGCATGGTATCAACTGTACTCATCACTCAGGTTTTTTTTATCTCAGTGTGTGCAGTGGTGCCTTGTTCATGAGTCAAAGAGAGCACATTATTCTTTGGAAATCACTCTTTCTTGGTTTGGTCCTGTTTGGCGCTTTTGGCCTTTTGAAATTTCCATTTTTCTTCGACCATGAACGCCGTCAGCACATGGCTTGTCCCAGATGGAAGTTTGAGATCATCAATTGGTGTTTGAGGATTTTGATACCAAACATCAATGAAGTCCATCACAACTCTGGGGTTCAACATAAGAGCAAATGTTGGTTCGCTTGGCTTGAGAAACTCTTTGTTGTTTGCTTCTCATGATTTCTACCAATTCTTCATCATGAGCTTCATCATCCTAAGATCCTGAGGGTATGTTGAAGACCACCTTGTGAGGACTTGGTCTTTTGACTCGCCCACATGTCATCTTTTTCTTCATAGTAGCACTCGAAGAGGTGAGTGCAGAGCCAACGCAAATGTTCCTAAGGGAATTGTGAATCCTATAGTTCGCTGACATGTTGCAAGGTGCACTGTTGTTGAGGACTTTGCGGCATTTGCGGGGGAAGTTGCAACCATAGTTAGAGGTGGTTGAGGAACTTTCTGTGAGGATTTTTATATTTAAGACTTTGTCTTCACAACAAATTTCTTCACCCGAGCTCGTTTTGGAGTTGTTGAAGTGGCAGATGCTTGAGCAGCAGAGGTGGTGGCACCAGCAGCTGCAGCAGCCGTCTCAAGGTTGAATTTCCTCACTGCCTCTCTTGAAAATTTCTGCAGCTTCGCTTGACGCTTGGCCCATTCCTTGGGAAATTCTTCACCACTGATGATGCTGGCAGGATCAGCAACTTGGCCTTCAGTCAGTGGAGGTCTTGGAGATGGAGGGGTTACAACAAATTTTGTCATGTATTTAGGAGTAAAATATATGTACTCCCTCCATTCCTTCATCCATCTCCTCTTAATCTTCTGGATGCACGTTTTGCACTTCTCCTTGGTTTCCTTGCCATAGATTTCCTCATCAAAAGTATAGTATTCATCATAGATATCCTCCGGGATATCAAAAACAGTGTTGGTCTGTGCCTTCCTTCCTCCTTTCTGAGGTGTTTTTCCTTCAGCCATTTTCTTCACGTGAGGAATTTGTGCTTTTGATGATTCTCACGAAGTGGGCAAATTTTCTTCAAGAAACGCTGCAAATGAAATAAGTTTATGAGAACCTAGAAATTCATCAGCATACATTTCGTACGTGTGAATAGAGTACACGTGCGAAGAATTTGAAGAGGTCATACGCGTTCTTAGAAAATTTTCAAAAGAATATCAAGTTGAGTAATTTGACAATTGGTTTCTTGAAGAATATTGCCTAGTGTTGTTGTTGTAGGTTCCAGAGTTGTGCAGATTCCAATATTTCCAAAACTGAGGAATCTTTGAAGAAATTCATGACTTAGTGAAACAATTCAAGGGAAATGAAGTTGATTTAGGTCTTTACTAGATCGATTGGGAAGTAAAAAAACACCTTTTGAAGAAATTGTGAAATCATAAAGATCAATTAGGGCAGTAAAATTAGCTTTTATTTACCCTGACCGAGGAACACGACGAACACGGAGTGAGAAAGGAAGAAGTCCGTCAGTTCAGATCTACTATGCCCTAACTCGATGGCAGAAGACAATTGCGACGGCGGCGGAGTGAAGTTTTCCATGGTCGTCGTGAGTACGAGGACGAGGAGGTTGAGGCATCTAAGATCGTCCTCTCCGATGACGATGAAGATCATCGATGACGTTGGGTTTGAGCTCGAGTGGGAGTAGAGATAGAGTAACTGAGATAGTGAAAGGGTGAAGGGGTATTTATAACGGAGGTAAAACTGTTCGGCTAGAAGTTTTTGGACCGGATTACCCCTGACCCTTCCTATCTACACGACATGTGTCACCCACGTACATAGAGGTGGAGATCATGGGGGTCGTGGGTTATCCAGTGATGGCAAGTGGGATCGGTTTGAACGGTAATGACCGAAAAATTTGATAGATATTTTAAGGTTTCATTCACAAATTCTACAGCTGACAAGGACCAAGTGAAGACTTTGAACGAGTTTCAAGTAGAGCTTAGCATAGAGGGAGAAAGGGTGCGATCACATTCACTTAGAAGAAAATCAGTTTGAAGAATTAACAATAAGTGAATGTTGTTGAGGACTTTGAAATCTCATATATGTATATATATATATATGTATATATATATGTGTGTGTGTATATATATATATAGGGGAAATACCTCCTACTACCGGGTGTAGTTACTCCCATGTCTCATATACTACCATGGGGTAGCATATATACTAATTTATCACTTTGAATATGTTTACATACTATATATAAGATACTTCAAAGTGTGTCACATGGAAAAAAAATATAGTTATTGCATAGTTTCTATAATATCATGAAATACATACATATTTATATGTAAAAATGAGTATGCTAAAAATATGGTACATACTACTTAAAAAGTAGTAGATATACTATCTAAGTATTATTATATACTACATACTACGCATGTATACTATCCGATATGATACATACTACCTACAACATACCAAATAAAAATGGGAGTAACTACACCCGGTCGTACGAAACATTTGTCCTATATATATATATTGTGTGTATGTGTGTAGTCAAATGATGAACACATGCTGATTTTTTTTGAAGAATTTGAACATATTGTAGAATTTGCAAACCTCAGGAATTTGAAATTTTTGCAAAAATATCAATTTTGAGGAATTTCAACTTTGGTTGGTGGCATGACCTACCATATAAGAACGATGATTTCTGAAACCGCGTACAATTGTCGTAGGGTTGTGAGAATCAAATTCTTCATTAATTTCTTCACACTAAGAGTGTTAGTCTTCATTTGTTGAAGAAAAATGTTACTTAGTGTGTTGCATATCGAAGTCATCAATTTTTCATAAGTGTTAGGATGTGTGTCCTTTCAAAGAACATTCGAAGATTCTAAGATATTTAGCTCACACCGCAACTTGCAAAATCTCTTTTCATCCAAGGGCTTAGTGAAGATATCGGCGAGTTGTTCGTCAGTCTTGATGTGGTCGATGAAGATGTTGCCCTTGAGTACATGATCATGAAGAAAATGATGACAAATCTGGATGTGCTTGGTGTTTGAGTGTTGAACACGGTTGTAAGGAATCTTGGTTGCACTCTCATTGCGCAGTAGAGTGGCACATTCTTGACTTTCTTGTCGTAGTACTTGATGGTTTGCTTCATCCAAAGCAGTTGAGAATAGCATGAACCAACAACAATATACTCAGCTTCAGCAGTGGAAATCGACACATAGTTCTGTTTCTCCGAGGATCAGCAGAATAAGGATCATCCAAGGAAATGGCATGTGCCTGATGTTGACTTGCAGTCCACATGATCACGAGCATAGCCAGAGTCAGAATACCAATGAGATGAAGATTTCAGCCCTTGGGGTACCATAATCCAAGCTTTGGTATGTGACCTAGATATCGAAGAATATGCTTCACAGCCTTATGGTATGATTCCTTTGGTGTTTCTTGGAAACGGGCACACATGCAAACACTAAGCATTATAACTGGCCTAGATGCACATACGTACAATAAGGAGCCAATCATGGAGGGTATACATTCTTATCGAAATCTTTACCATTTCCGTTGGTGCAGAGTTGGCCGTTAGTGAGCATTGGGATTTTGATGCATTTGCAATCATGCATGCCGAATTTCTTCAGGACATCCTTGAGGCATTTCTCTTGAGAGATGAAGATGTTGTTGCGTTGTTGACCAATTTGAAGACCTAGGAACAATTTCAACTCCCCCATCATGGACATTTGATATTCCACACTAATCATTAAACCAAATTCATCACTTGTGCATCGATGTCATCGAGGATATCGTCAATCTGCACTTCATTTGCTACCCTTGGATGAGCATGTTGATGACTTTGTTGAGGTTGAGTATTTTCATCAGCACCATTTTCCTCATGTGCGCTAGTATGGATTTCTTCGTTGTTCGGGATGACTTCCACAACAGGTAGAGGTTCTTCAGTGCGTGCGATATCTTCTTTAGCCTTGAACCTAATTGATTCCTCAGGATTCATTTCATCTAACACATGTGGTAGGTGCTCTCTTTGAGAGCCATTAGATTCATCGAACCGCATATCTACAGTTTCAACAACTTTGTTGTGATAGTTGTTGAAGACTATATAGGTATGTGAGTCCTTTCTGTAACCAAGCATAAAACTTTCATGTGCTTTCGCTACAAATTTAGAACTGTGGTGAGGACTCTAATCCAGCATATTCACCGAAGACTTTGAAATAACTTACATTGGGTTTCTTGTTAGTGAGGAGTTAATATGATGTCTTCTTGAGGAATTTTTGAAGGTATAACCTGTTGATGATATGGCACGAAGTATTGATTGCCTCGGGCCAGAAATGACGAGGGGTCTGATATTCTTCAAGCATCGTGCGAGCCATCACAACAAGCTTCCTATTCTTGTGCTCCATGGCGCCATTCTGCTAAGGAGTATATGGGGTAGATAGATCATAAGTAATGCAAAGTTCATCAAGATAATCATCAAGAATAGTGGTTTTGAACTCAGTCCCTTTATCACTCCTGATGTGCTTGATCTTGACACCAAAATTCGTCGATGCCCTTGAGGAAAATTGTCTAAAGACTTCATATACTTCAGTTTTGTAACAGATAATATGCACCCAAGCGTAACATGAATAATCATCAACAACGACAAAGCCATATTGTGATGCCGCATTGGTTAGTGTGGCATAATGAGTAGGGCCAAAGAAGTCCATGTGAAGTAATTCAAAAGGACGAGTGGTAGTCATGATGGTCTTCGAGGGATGCTGGGATCTGGTCATCTTTCCAGACTCACAAGCCCCACACAAATGGTCCTTGAGGAATTTGACGCCCTCGATGCTAATGACATGCTTCTTCTTCGCGAGAGTGTGAAAGTTACTCATGCCAGTATGACCAAGTCGTCCATGCCATAACCAGCCCTCTGAAGCTTTTGCAAGTAGACGCGTGGCCAGCTTTGGACCTGCAGAGAAATCAACAATATATAGATCTCCTCTCCTAAAGGCTTCGAAGACTTTGGATTTGTCAGATTCCATGATGACTATGCAATGATATTTTCCAAAGATGACAATCATAACAAGATCACAAAGCATTGAGACTGATATAAGTTTGAATTGGAGGGAGCAAGCAATGACTTTGTCGATGTGTCGGTCATTCGAGATTGCAACCTTACCTAGACCCAATACCTTGCTTTTTTTTCTTTATCTTCTTAGGTGATATGCTTTAGATGAGAAGGAGTTTATGGAATGTCCATCAATATATTCTTGTCACGAGTCATGTGATTTGTACATCCACTGTCGAGAACCCACTCAGTGCCTTTAGGGGTATCATGATGCAGATGAATTAGTACAACTTACCATCTCATATGCTTCAGAGTGAAGAATATGATATCAAATTCATCAGATTCAATTTCATCAAATAGTGTAGGGTTAAGATAACATAAGGACATGTGAAATGATTGTCTCATTTCATCATGATTAGATCGTGTCCTTTCAAGCATTTCCTCTGGTCTACAACAAATTCTTCGCACGTTTAAGTTCATTTGGAGACCTGACCTGCATAAATGCTTAGTTCAATTTCTTCACCACCCACATTTGAAGGGTTGGCAAACAGTTCATCATTTTGTGAGCACCATATGAAAATTTAGGAATTGAAGCTAATGCACTTTGTTTCACAGTAAGTCACTACTGGAATCAGATAATTTGCCATCGGCTTGTTCTTTGCCATCTGTTGGCTGATGGCAAACACCCTCTTTGCCGTCAGCTGCCAAAAACGAGATGAAAAAAGAGCAGAGTGATGGCAAAGATACTATTTGCCATCAGTGAGCACTTTGCCATCTGCCAGCTGACGGCAAAGAGACGAAAGGCAGATGACAAAGAACTGACCGCTGGCTGATATTTCATTTGCCATCACTGAGCTCTTTGCCGTCTGCGAGCTGATGGCAAAGAGATGACAAGCAGACGACAAAGGGCACGGGATGGCCCACTAGCCCATTGTTCAACTAGACGTTATGGATGATACTCTTAGCCGTCTGATTTCTACCTCTTTGTCATCGGGGGGCAGACGACAAAGAGGATGACGCCCTAACGGACGTCGGCCCCCACCCTCACCCCCTCTCCCCCATAACGGATCTCTCTCTCTCCCCGCACCCGCAAAACCCACCGCTGCCGGAGCTCGCCCTCCCCTCCTCCCCATGACCTGTTGCCGGAGCTCGCCCTCCCCGTGGCCCTCCTCCACCACCGCTGCCGGAGCTCGCCCTCGCCTCCTCCCCATGACACGTTGCCGGAGCTCGCCCTCCCCGTGGCCCTCCTCCACCACCGCCCTCCTCCTCCCCGGGCCCTCCTCCGCCCCGCGACCCCTCCTCCACCACCGCCCCCTCCTTCCCGCTACACCTCCTCCACCATCGTGCCTCCTCCTCCACCACCACTTCCTCC
Source organism: Hordeum vulgare subsp. vulgare (assembly GCF_904849725.1). NCBI lineage: Eukaryota > Viridiplantae > Streptophyta > Magnoliopsida > Poales > Poaceae > Hordeum > Hordeum vulgare. The sequence goes on from NC_058519.1 coordinate 373,052,415, forward strand.
TCTCCGTGCCCCCCTCCTCCACCATCGCCCCGACCCCCTCCTCTCCACGCCCCCTCCTCCCCGCGACCCCCTCCTCCACAACTGCTCCGCCCGTCCTCCACCACTACCCCTCCTCCCCGCGCACCCCCTCCTCCCCGTGCCCCTCCTTCTCCACGCCCGGCCTCCCTGTGTCGTATCTTCGCCCGGGCGCCCCCCTCCCATGAATCCCTCTTTTTTCATTTTTTTTGTTTAATTTGTTAATTAGATTAGTTAGGTTAGCTGTTAATTAGCTTAGTTAGGTTAGTTGTTAATTAGCTTAGTTAGGTTAGTTGTTAATTAGCGACTGCTAATTAGCTTAGTTAGGTTAGTTAATAATTAGCTATTGTTAATTACCTTAGTTTGGTTAGTTGTTAATTAGCTTAGTTAGAGGAGAAGAAAAGAAGAAGAAGAAGAAGAAGAAGAAGAAGAAGAAGAAGAAAAATAGGAGAGAGGAGAAGAAGAAAGAAGAGGAAAAAGGAAAAGAAGGAAGAAGAAGAAGAAGAAAAAGAAGAAGAAGAGGAAGAAAAGGAAGAAGAGGAAGAAGAAGAAAAGGAAGAAGAGGAAAAAACTAGAGGATGAAGAAGAAAACGACACCCTGACACCCTGAGACGACACCCCGACACCCCGACACGACATCCCCACAACCCCGCATGAAACTCCACACAACTATTAATACGCCGCCCCTGACACCACTAACTCCTAACCTTCGACCCATGACACCTCTTCGGCCTCCTTTTGACCGATAAGGTGCTCTTCGGCCTTCCAGAGGCCGCCGGCGGTGGACCTCACCAGGAGAATGCTCAAAGAGGAGAGGAGAGGCAGGGAGGAGAGGTCTCTGGAACCAGAAGAGATGGCATGCTGACCCTTCGACCGTGCATCGCCATAACTGAGGTCACCGGGGACGAGCGAGTTAGGGGGTTCCTTGGCGTCGATGGAACCCTAAATGACATCTATATAGGTTAGGGGTGCCTCGACGTCGATGGAACCCTGAATGACATATATTTCGGGTAGGGGTGCCTCCGCGTGGACGAAACGAGCAATGTGAGTTGTTTTTTTACAACTTCGCGGTGTCATCCTGTTGTAAATATATATTTAGGTTGATGGAAAAAACAATAATGTTATGTTACTCATCTGTGGATTTAAATGTGCAGTTATTTTCCTCGCTGCGAGGGCCTGGTGTTCGACGAGCTCTGCCCCTGTGTTCGACTAGGCAACCTGAGTAATCGTGCGTGGATGTACACTGGTCACCCTAGTCACAAAGAGATGACCAAATAATGCTTTCTAAAAACCAAGGATTTTGTGAAAGCAAAATTTGCAAATGGCCAGGAAATAAAATGGTGCCCCTGTCCTGGGTGCGACAACTATAAAAAGAGGACAGAGGCTGAAATGATTAAACATCTGCAGAGGATTGTTTTAAAGCCTAATTATACTCTGTGGACATTTCATGGTGAGTCTATACAACACACCAGAGTTGAGGTGGTTCATCGTCGCACCAACGAGCATGGTACCGGGATCGAAGACATGGTGCAAGACTTTGATGATGCCAGCGATTCAGACGATGGTTTCGAGGAATCTGCAAAGGCCTTCTGTGAAATGTTGGAGTCTTCGAAATGTCCTCTCCACAAGCACACTTAGCTTTGTCAACTGGATGCCATTGCACAAGTAATGGCTCTGAAGGCTTAGTTCAACTTGGGAAGAGAATGCTACAACGCGATGATGACACTATTTGTACGCTTTCTACCCAAAGGCCAAGTCATGCGTGCAAACCTGTACCAGTCGGACAAAATACTTCGTGTACTTAAGATGCCCTATGAGAAGATAGATACCTCTGAGAAAGGATGTGCCTTATTTAGGAAGGAGTATGCACACTTGGACTATTGTCCCATTTTCAAGTCTTACAGGTATCTTGTGGTAGACAACGGTATGGGTGAGAAGAGGCGGACCAAAATCCGAGTTAATGTTCTTCGGTATATGCCAATCATAGCAAGGCTTCAACGTCTTTTCATGGTCGAAGAGACAGCCAGACAGATGACGTGGCACAAATTAGGCAAAAGAACCGAACTAGATGCGGATGGGAATAAGATGGCGGTACACACATCGGATGGGAAAATGTGGAAATTTTTTGATGGATTACATCCGGATAAAGCGGCAGATCCAGGGCATCCTCAAGTCTGCGTCGCCATGGATGGGTTCAATCCCTTCGGTATGATGGCAACACGATACAATAGTTGGCCTATATTTGTCATTCCACTCAATCTCCCCCACCCCGGGGCAGATTATGCAAAGAAAGAACATATTCCCGACGTTGATAATTCTAGGTCCCAACTATCCGGGAAAGAATATGAATGTGTGCATGCAGCCGCTTAAGGATGAATTGCAAGAAGCTTAGGATAATGGGCTCAAGACATAAGATGCCGCTAGAAAAAAAACCACAAAATGCATGTGTGGTACATGTACTCGATGCATGACTTGCCAGCGTATGCGGTATTCTCTGGATGGTGTGTGCATGGAAGGCTCTCGTGCCCCATCTGCAAGGCAGCTCTTCAGTTTCATTGGTTGTTGGTGGGTGGGAAGTATTCTGGCTTTCACTTGCATAGACAGTTTCTGGATCCTCACCATCAGAAAAGACAAGAAGAACTTTACCAAAGGTAAAGTTGTCAAAACCTTGGCACCACCTGCATTGATAGGCCAACAAATCGTGGGTCAGTTAAACGGTCTCGAGCCTAATCCAGAGCGTCCACGGTATTTCAAGGGGTTTAATTCACAACACGCCTGGACTCACAAGCCATGCTTGTGGGATCCGCCTGTAGCGACCCGACTCAAAACGAGTCAAGCCTCTGTGTATCTGTGCCATCCCTGGATCAGTATGCTGGCACACACAGTACATCAATGTATATATCAAAGTGCAATCACATGGAAATAGCGTAAAACTGATATATACCTTAAATATCTCAGCGGAAGCAGTCAAGGGAGTGGAGTCCCAATAAACACCAACGGCAAGTTGAGTGTACACCGTAACCCTGAATCGTACTCTTACTCGTCGAAGAAAAATATCTGCAACATAAGACGTTGCAGCCGTGTAGGTCAGCATATTGAATATGCCGGCAAGTCACATATGAGAGGGGGTAAAATATCATTTATACTATATGCATATATGGCAGGTGGTGTCGTAAGTTTTAGCGTAAAGCAAATTTTCTCCTACAACAAGAGGGGCTAAAAGCAAAATATTACTACGCTGTTGGTTGTTAATGAGATGGTTCCGCCAACCAGTTCTCATACCCAGGTTATCAATATTACCCACATCAAATATATATAAATGGTGTTGAGAATTCCAGATAACTTCAGTTCCTTTGGCTCAAGTTGTCCATGACCGTGGACACGGCTAATCAATTAGGTTTGAGTACTCTGCAGAGTTTTGCACACGTTCCCCACAAGATTTGATCGCCTCCGTGTATGTCCTCTCACTTCAGGGTGTTTGAAGACCGGATGATCAAAACATGGTCTTTCAACGGGTCCCTCTGAATCCCTGTCGGTGCCCATCCAATCCTACCGTTCTTCTACATCTGCTAGCACCGCTTGTCCAGAGTCACCGCGTTGTCCAACCAAGCCAGAACCCATAATGACTTGTGGCTGTGCAGGTAAGCCTTGGGTCTTGAAAATATCCGTCCGTCTCTTTGAGCCTGGGTGAAGCTTTCCGCAAGATGTCATGGCACGTCTCCAGCATCCCGGGTCATCCACTGGTTTCTCCAGGGAGCCGATCAACCGTCCTTCACCCAGAGTTGATATGATAGGTTCACAGATAGGTGGGATCAAGACGAAACTCTAGGCGTTGGTTTCATCTAATTCCGATAAACGAGTAAAAAGTTATGGCTATTTCAAAAATCAGGGCCAAGCTGTTTTACGGAAGAAAAGTGCTATGTCTAAAAGAATTCTAGTACTAATGTGTAAATACAGAGACTAATTAATATATCTAATTACTCTACCGTATACTAGTGTAGGAATACTAGTCTAGAAATAATAAACTACGGTAGCATAAAAAAATACAAAGAGAAATATCTTTAGAATGCAGAGTAAGAATTAATTCCAATGAGGAGACGAGTTCGAGAAATTCCGCCGAAGAGAAAAGAATATTTTTATTTAATAAACCTAGTCAAACCAAAAGGTTGATTTAACCCGAAATAGATGATTTTTGGATACTCCTATGGGTCTATATTTATAGGTGGAAAGAAGGTCTAATGGTCCATAGCTAGACAATGTGGGACTAAACATATACGTAAGATAGACAAATTAGAAAAAAAAGAGAAGAAGTGACGCGTGGGCTGAAAGACTTCGGCCAGCCGTGGCCTTTGTTTTTTTTATGAACAATTTTTTTATTTTAAAAAAATACAATGAACAAAAACGTATAAACGAAATAGAGGAAACATTTTATATAGGCATATTACATATCAAAAATTTCAGAATAAAATTTCCTACAACCTGGACATTTTATTTTTCATAAAATAAAAAATTTATAAAAAAATATTTTTTAAAATCCAATAAAATCCAAATTTTGTCTTTACAATTTTTGTCACTATTTTTCTTGTGACTTTTTTTTGGGGGTGTCATGTTACCTCCTCTCTTTCTTGCTTGGCAAGTATATTGTGAGGAAAATTTTTGTGGTTGAAATCTTGTGCCAAAAATAAAATAAAAATAAAAATCATAAATCAAAGGAAAATTCAAATGCCACATTCATTCAAATTCTTTATAGTTGAAGAAGTCATGTTATCTTCTCTCGCTGATTTTAAATGGATGAATTTGAATTCAAAAGAAAAATGGGAAAGTCATTTTATTCCCTCTCATCTTTTTAAAGAAGTTTCAAATTCCACTCAAGTTTCAATCACTCAAACAAACAAACAATCAATCTAATAATTATATTAAAATTCCAAAGTTTAATATTTTGGGATGTTACACTGCCTTACTTCAAAGATCTCCTTCTTCCACACAACATCGACATGATGCACACTGAAAAGAATATCAGAGAGGCCATTTTTGGTACATTGTTCGGCATAGATGGGAAGTCAAAGGTTAATACTAAGGGTAGAGTCGATCAAGAGACACTATGTCATAGACCGTTACAAAACATGCGAGCTCCTGTCCTGAGATAATGTCTCGTCCACGGCTAGTCGAACTCGCCATCGAGGTTAGTTGTACGGACTCAGGAAATTTTCATCCATTTCACTGTGTGTGTCGCCATCGATCATTATAGTGATAACGAGGAGTGATGTTGCAGGCTGCTCTTCAGAAAGAGAGAGTGGCAAACCAGGCTTCTCTTGAGAAAGAGAGAGTGGCAAACCAGGCTTCTGCTCAGGTGATTCTGGAGGAGAGGGACCGGCCCACAGATTGGTTCTTGGAGGAGGAGAGGGCCTGGAATGAAGCGGGTCACCTGGCCATGTACGAGCTTTTTGTGGTAAGTTTCTTTTTCACATTAGCCAAATCATGCGTCTAATGTGTGTTTCATTACTAACTAATACAACCTACTCTTCAAAACCAAATGTGCAGTCTATGTGCGAGAAGACCGGTCAGCCCCCTCTGGCGGTGCTGGTCCGTTCTACGATTGGCACGGTGAGTTTCATTTCAATGGTCATTATAAACTATTACTAAGATTTGAGTGTCATCATTCTAACGAGACATTGCAAAATATCTTTTCTACAGAATAACTCCCGAGCGGCATTACACGATCCTTCTCGAGGGCAACTATTTCCAAACACACCCGCCCAGAGCAACCTTGGTTCTTCTACTCCTTGATGACCATGATGGTAAGTTTTCTCAAGTTCATTTATGACATAATTAGCTTATTTAGTTTATTTATGACATAATTATCTAATTTAGTTCATTTATGACATAATTAGCTTAGTTAGGTAAAAACATCACAAGAACCTTGGTTAGCTCATAACTTAGCGCATCTTCCTCCTAAATGACATAATAAGCTCAATATAAGAAAAGTATTGTAATCATCCTCTTCCTCTTATTCTCCTTCTTATTCTATTTCTCCTCCTCCTCCTCCTTCTTCTTCTTCTTCTTCTTTTTCTTATCCTTCTTATTCTCGTTCTTCTTCTCCTCTTTCTTCTTCTCCTTAACTTTTTCCCCAAGAAAGACATACTTAGCTAATTACCCTCCAAAATGACATAATAAGCTTATTTAGTTCATTCATGACATAATTAGCTTAGTTAGGTAAAAAACATCACAAGAACCTTGGTTAGCTCATAACTTAGCGTATCTTCCTCCTAAATGACATAATGAGCTCAAAATAAGAGAAGTATTGTAATCATCCTCTTCCTCTCCTTCTTCTTATTCTCCTCCTCCTCCTTCTCCTTCTCCTTCTTCTTGTTCTCCTCCTCCTCCTTCTTGTCATTCCGCGTCCTTCTTCTCATTATTCTCCTTCTTTTTCTTCTTCTTCTTCTTCTTCTTCTTCTTCTTCTTCTTCTTCTTCTTCTCCTAATCCTTCTCCTTCTTCTTCTTCTTATTTTTCTTCTCCTCTTTCTTCTCATCTTTCTTCTTCTCCTTAGTTTTTCCCCAATAAAGACATACTTAGCTAATTACCCTCCAAAATGACATAATATGTTTATTTAGTTCATTTATGACATAATTAGCTTAGTTAGGTAAAAAACATGAGAAGAACCTTGGTTAGCTCATAACTTAGTGTATCTTCCTCCTAAATGACACAATAACTCAAAATAATAAAAGTATTGTAATCATCCTCTTCCACTCCTTCTTCTTCTTGTTCTTGTTCTTCTTCTTCTTATTCTTCTTGTTCTTCTTGTTCTTCTTCTTCTTCTTCTTCTCCTCCTCCTCCTCTTCCTCTTTCTTCTTCTTCTTCTTCTTCTTCTCCTCCTCCTCCTCTTTCTTCTTATTCTTCTCCTTCTTCTTCTCCTTCTCCTACTCTTCCTCCTCCTCCTCCTCCTCCTTCATCATCTTCTTCTTCTTCTTCTTATTTTTCTTCTCCTTATTCTCCTTCTTGTTCTTCTTCTTCGTCTTCTTCTTCTTCTCCTTAGCTTATTTTCCCCAAGAAAGACATACTTAGCTAATTATCCTACAAAATGACATAATTACCTTATGTAGTTCATTTATGACATAATTAGCTTAGTTAGGTAAAAACATCACAAGAACCTTGGTTAGCTCATAACTTAGTGTATATTCCTCCTAAATGACATAATAAGCACAAAATAAGAAAAGTATTGTAATCAGGCTCTTCCTATTCTTCTCCATCTCCTCCTCCTCCTCCTCCTCCTCCTCCTTCTTCTTCTTCTTCTTCTTCTTCTCCTCCTCCTCCCCCCATCTCCTCCTCCGCCTCCTCCTCTTTCTTCTTCTTCTTCTTCTTCTTCTTCTTCTTCTTCTTCTTCCTCCTCCTCCTCCTCTTCTTCTTCTCCTTTTGTCCTCCTCCTCCTTATTCTCCTTCTTCTTCTGCTTCTCCTCCTCCTCCTTCTTCTTCTTCTCCTTCTTTTCCTTCTCCTTCTTCTTTTTCTCCTTCCCCTTCTTATTTTTCTAGTTTTATTCTTCTTCTTCTAGTTTTATTCTTCATCTTCTTCTAACTGTCTTATTCTCATTTTGCAGATACCATTCACTCATGGAAGCTGCCGTTCATGGAAGCCAGCATTGATGGACTGCTATTGTTTAATTTTTGTTTTGATTTGTTTTGATGAACAATATGAAACTATGTGTATGTATGGAGATAAGATGTTCGATACATGGTCGATGGCCTATATATATATATGTCATTCTTGCTCCTATATGATGTTCGATACATAGCCTAAGGTGCTTTTTTTATGTTTGAAAGTATATGTGGATGTTTGAAACAATATGATGTTAGAAACTATATATGAAACTATATGTATTTTAAAAAACCAGGGAAATAAATAAAGGCAAACAAAATAGTGACAATATGTCCTCTTTGCGGTATGTTGGCTGATGGCAATGACCTTTGTCGTCCGCTGGCTGACGGCAAAGGGGACACGTGGCGCCCACATGTGCATCCTAGGGCAGCAACGGCTCACCCATATGGTCACTTTGCCGTCTGCTGCCCCAGCCAGCACACAACAAAGAGCCGCCACCTGGCGGCAGCGTGGGGGCTTCCCATGTTTATGTATGGCACATGACAAAGCTCCCCCAATAGGGATACGACAAAGACCCATCAAATACAGCACACGACAAATACTCTGTTAGCACCTAACAGAGTAGTTGCCTGGCGGCTGTCGTCTAAGGGGCTTTGCCGTCTGCTGGCCACGGAGGTTGACGGCAAATCCCTTTTCCGTCCGCTTTCACCAAGCACACGGCAAAGAAGGGCCTTTACCGACAGAAGTAGTCATAGAAGTTTTGCCGACCGGAGGCTGACGGCAAAGACCTTTGCCGTCCGCTATGGCAGACGACAAAGAAGCTGATTCCTGTAGTGAGTGGTTAGTTTACTTGTATGCATATGTAGAGAAATTCTTTGAGGACTTATGAACAGAATGATTTGAAGAATAATGCACATATTCATGACCCTTGTAGTTTCCCTACATAACAGAAGCATTGGCACAAGTATGAGCGTGAGCAGAATTTTGACCACATGAGGAATTTGATCCATGTGTAGACTTTGGTCCTCTTGAGGAATTTGATCTTGGGTTCCTGTTCTTCATGAGTGGTGTCATGAGGACATTCACTTGAATATTTTCCAGTCAGCTCTTTGGAACCCAGATCTTCCTCAAAGGTGGTTCATTCATGTAGTTAGTTCCAACATATCTAGAAAATACTTTACCATTCATATTTGTGAACAACTTATAGTTCGAGTCAAGTGACTCATCAGAGGAATATGAATATTCACATATAAAACCAGGTGATGTAGATGGATCTACACGAGGTCCTTTTGCAGCAACCCAAGAGGTTTTGGGATGCTGCCCAGGTTTCTAGTATGATCCACCAGCATTCAATTTCCTCTCAAATGCAATACCCTCTTTCCTAGGGTTTCTTTTCAGAAACTGCATTTGGAGCACATCGCAAAGGGTTTGATGTCCTTTGAGACTTTTGTATATGTGAAGGGGGGATAACCCCGGGGTAGGCTCATCAAGACTACTCATTTGCCTTCTACTTTGAAGGAACATCATGAATCATACTACAAGGCCCAAGTCCCCCTGGCCGGCTAGGAAGCACCTACCGGTTGGGGGCAAGACGACAAACTCTCTCTGGCCGACCAGGAAGCTCCTACCGGCTAGGGGCAATACGGCTACCTCCCTCTAGCCGTTCAGGCCATGCCGGGCGGCTAGAGGTGAGGCGGTCGCGCCCAGGCCGGCTAGTTAAGCAACTAGCCGGCTAGGGAGCTCAAGTCACATCGGGTCATATGTCATGACGAGACCCTACGGTTAAAGGTGGCTACGCGTCAGCCAAGGTACTGGATTGGAGTGCACGGCAAGTACAGCGTCGGCGCCATGGCGCTTTCCTACTCCGGCTCTGATCCATCATCCTGCACAGTGTCGGCCCGTCAAACTCCCACTCCATTACTTCACATGGCGTGGGAATAGTGGAGACGGTCGCACTCGCATGCCATCACGAATCTCGCATGACGACGTTGTACGTACTACACGTGTCCTGCGTCGGTCTTACGCGAGAGCCTTACTGGCTAGCCGGCAGGCCCCACAGCTAGATGGGGCCTCCCTGCCGGTGGGCCCCTCCAGTGACAAGACAAGACCCCGTGGGCCCCCTAGCCAGCCGGCGAGGCTGCTAGCCGGTTCCCACTCATTTAGTTTTATCCTTATTGTAGGTTGGTGGGTTCGCCTATAAAACCCCCCGACCCCCCCTCCATGCAGAGGGTCGGTCAACTGAGCACACACACACACACCATACAGGAGAGGTAGACGCAAGTCGGCTGCTCCTTCTTCCTCCTCCGCAGAACAGCTCCACGAGCACATTGTAGCCTCATTGATACATTATACACTTCGGCATGATTAGGGGTGTTATCTCTATGGAGAGCCCTGAACCTCGGTACATCGTGCATTCCATGCTTGTGCCAACCTCGTCCCCAGCGCCCACCGGTGTCACTTCGGTTCCCACCATCTTTAGCCTACCTATGGCTTATGTTGTGAGTAAACACCGACATTTGGCGCCCACCGTGGGGCCGTCCGCGGCATCGGCTGGGTTTACGCGCTTGGCGGGGACCTTCTCCTACACCGCCAAATGCATCGCGTCCAGACCGATCAACATGCACGTGGAGCCTTCTCTTGAGGAGGCTTCTCCGATGTTGATTGATACGTCTCCAACGTATCTATAACTTTCGATGGTTCCATGCTATTATCTTGTCAACTTTGGATGTTTTGTATGCATGAATATGCTATTTTATATCTTTTTTGGGACTACCCTATTAACTCAATGCCAAGTGCCAGTTCCTGTTTTTTCCGTGTTTTTGACCCTTTTCAGAGAAGAATATTAAACGGAGTCCAAACGGAATAATACCTTCGAAATTATTTTTTCCGTAACAGAAGATACGCAGGGAACTTGGAAACCAAGGCAAAGGACCCCGGGGGAGGTCACAAGCCACCTAGCCGCAGCCTGGGGGGAGCCTACCAGGCTTGTGGGCCCCCCGTTGCTCCTTTGCCTTACTTCTTCCACCTACAAATTCTATAAAAATCCAAAACTGCCAGAGAGAGCCACGAAAATATTTTTCCGCTCCCGCAAGCTTCTGTCTCTTAAAGATTCCATCTGGGGCATGTTCTGGTGCCCTGCCGGAGGGGGGGTTCGGACACGGAGGGCTTCTTCATCAACACCATTGCCTCTCCGATGATGCGTGAGTAGTTCACCACAGACCTTCGGGTCCATAGCTAGTAGCTAGATGGCTTCTTCTCTCTCTTGGATCTTCAATACAAAGTTCTCCATGATCTTGATGGAGATCTATCCGATGTAATCTTATTTTGCAGTGTGTTTGTCGAGATCCGATGAATTGTGGATTTATGATCAGATTATCTATGAATATTATTTGAGTCTCCTCTGATCTCTTATATGCATTATTTTGTATCCTTGTAATTCTCTTCGAGGTGTGTGTTTTTCTTGGCCAACTTGATCTATAATTCTTGCAATGGGAGAAGTGCTTGGTTTTGGGTTCATACTGTGCGGTGTCCTCACCCAGTGACAGAAGGGGTAGCGAGGCATGCATCGTGTTGTTGCCATCAAGGGTAAAAAGATGGGGTTTATATCTATTGCATGAATTTATCCCTCTACATCATGTCATCTTTCTTAAGGCGTTACTCTATTTGTTATGAACTCAATACACTAGATGCATGCTGGATAGCGGTCGATGTGTGGAGTAATAGTAGTAGATGCAGACAGTATTGGTCTACTTGTCTCGGATGTGATGCCTATATGTATGACCATTGCCTTAGATATCATCATGACTTTGCGTGGTTCTATCAATTTCTCGACAGTAATTCGGTCACCCACCATAATACTTGCTATCATGAGAGAAGCCTCTAGTGTACACTATGGCCCTCGGGTCTACTTCAAATCATATTTTCAGCTCTACACTTTTACTTTGTTGCACTTTCCACCTTCACTTATCACGTTGCAATTAATCGTGAAGGGATTGACAACCCCTTTATAGCGTTGAGTGCAAGTTTGTTTGTTTTTGCGTAGGTACATTGGTGACTTGTCTTGATACTCCTACCGGATTGATACCTTGGTTCTCAAACTAAGGGAAATACTTACTGCTACTGTGCTGCATCACCCTTTCCTCTTCAAGGGAAAAACCAACGCAATCTCAAGAGGTAGCATTGACCGACATCCCAATCCGTCTCACGGATTCTGATGGGAGTCTGACGACAAGTCACTCCCGAGCATGTTTTTCCCTTCAACGTGTCAATTCCTGGCACCGGGGACTATTCTAAGTGAAGCTTATCCAAGTAACAATCGCAAACTCATCTCTTGCATTTACTTTTTTTGCCTTTTGCCTCTCATTTTCCTCTCCCCCACTTCTGAAAAACAAAAATTTACAAAAAAAATTGCCTTTTTCGTTTGCCTATCCTTTGCTTGTGTGCTATGTCCCTTCAATATGCTTGCATCTTCGCTTGATGAAAATCTATTGATATGGATCCTCCTCCACTTGCTAATCTCTTTAAGAGATCCAATTATGTTGAACCAATTGCTAGTGAATTTTGTGCACTAGATTATCTTTATCAAGTTTTGCTTGAGATGCGTGAATCTGAAAATTGTGATGAAGAAATTTATGAAGTGATTCACAAGGGCTCCTTGAATGAAAAGCATGATTGCAATAGTTGCACTATGAATTCTATTAATGTCAATCATGCTAAAAATATGCAAAACCCTAAGATTGGGGATGCTAGTTTTGCTATGTCCACTACTTGTTGCAATGATCATAATTGGGGCGATGATTTTTCTTATGATCTTGAATTTTTTTTAGCCTCATGATGAATAAGATATTTGCAATAATATTGAAAGTGGGTTTGGAGAAGTCATGACTTTAGTTGATGATAATCCCACTATTTTTGAAGAGCGTCAACTTTGCTTGCATGTGGATCATGAAAAGAATATCATATGTGATAGATATATTGTTGAATTTGATTATGATCCCACATGCAATTGTTATGAGAGAGGAAAATATTGTGGTAGAAACTTTCATGTTACTAAATTACCTCTTGTTTTGTTGATATTGATATTGTCTCTTTCTTCTTCCTTGCATATGGTAGTTATTGCTTGTCTTGATAATTTGTTTCCCTATAAAATGCCTATGCATAGGAAGTATGTTAGACTTAGATATGTTTGTCACATGTTTCATGATTCTCTCTTCGTGTCCAATTTCTATCTTTTATGTGAGCATCATTGAATTATCAATGCCTAGCTATGGGCGTTAAACAATAGCGCTTGTTGGGAGGCAACCCAATGAATTTATCTTTGCTTTTTTGCTTTCTGTTTTGTCGTGTCCACACCATCATAATTCTGTTATGATTGTGTTTTTTGTGTTTCTTTTTGTGTTTGAGCCAAGTAAAACCTTTATGACTAGTTTTGGTGATGGTTGTTTGATCTTGCTGAAAAAACAGAAACTTTGCGCTAACAAAATTATTTTTAATTCCTATCCAGAAAGAGATTTTGAGTTGATTCTTTTTTCTTCTGGTTGATATGCCAATTGCCCTAATTTTCAGAATTTTTCAGAATTGTTCAGATACCAGTAGTATACGAAGTATACAGATTGCTACAGACTGGTCTATTTTTGACAGATTCTGTTTTTGTTGTGTTGATTGCTTATTTTGATGAAACTATGGATACTATCGGGGGGGGGGGGGTACTAGCCATGGAAAGTGAGAATACAGTAATCTAACATCAATCTAAATAGAAATCAAGTTTACCACAGTACCTAAAGAGTTGGTAGTTTGTTTTCTTATGCTAATGATATCACGAGTTTCCTTTTAAGTTTTGTGCTGTGAAGTTTTCAAGTTTTGGCTGATGTTCTCATGGACAATGGGATAAAGAGTGGAAAGAGCTCAAGCTTTGGGATGCCCAAGGCATCCCAAGCCAAATTCAAGGACACAAAAAAGCCTGAGCTTGGGGATGCCCCGGGAAGGCATCCCCTCTTTCGTCTTCAATCCATCGGTAACGTTACTTGGAGCTATATTTTGATTCACCACATGATATGTGTTTTTCTTGGAGCGTCGTGTATTATAGGCGTCTTTTCTTTTTTGTTTTGTCGCAATCATACTTGCTGCACACCTTTTTGAGAGGGACATGCATTCATCGTGAATTTTCAAGAATACTCATTGAGCTTCACTTATATCTTTTGAGTTAGGCAATTTAGCTCGCATGTGCTTCACTCATATCTTTTGAGCTAGATAACTTTGCTCTGGTGCTTCACTTAGATGTTTTTAGAGCATGGCGGTGTCATATTTTGGAGAAATAAGAACTCTCGATCTTCACTTATATCTTTTTGAGAGTGCTCTCTCTGAGTAACTTGGTAATTGGCGTGTGCCATGAAAGAGTCCTAAAGATGATAGGCATCCAAAGAGGATATAATAAAAACTTCCATATTCAAGTGCATTGATTAGTAAAGAGAAGTTTGATTCCTCTCAATAAGTTTTGAGATATGGATTTGGTGATATTAGAGTTATGTTAGTAGGGTGTTGTGAATCAAGAAATACTTGTGTTGAAGTTAGTGATTCACGTAGCATGCACGTATGGTGAACCGCTATGTTAGGAAGTCGGAGCATAATTGATTTATTGATTGTCATCCTTTGTCTGGCAGTCGGGATCGCGCGATGGTTAACACCAACCAACCCTTCCCCTACGAGTATGCATTTAGCACTTTGTTTTGATAACTAATAAAACTTTCGCAATAAGTATATGAGTTCTTCATGACTAATGTGAGTCCATGCTATAAATGCACTTTCACCTTCCACCATTGCTAGCCTCTCTAGTGCCGTGCAACTTTCGCCGGTGCACAAACCCACCATATACCTTCCTCAAACCAGCCACCATACCTACCTACTATGGCATTTTCATAGCCATTTTGAGATATATTGCCATGCAACTCCCACCTTTCCGTCTCATGACTTGTGCCATCACTTTCATATTTCCATGGCATGATCGTAAGATAGCTAGCGAGATGTTTCAATGTCATACGCTAAGCTAGATCGTTGCACGTCCCGGTACACTGCCGGAGGCATTTCCTATAGAGTCATCATTGCTCTACGTATTGAGTTGTGAGTAAATAAAAGTGTGATGATCATCATTATTAGAGCATTGTTCTATGTGAGGAAATAAAAAAAGACCAAAGATGCCCACCAAAAAAATGAAAAGAGGCCAAAGAGCCCAAACAAAAAAAAGAGAAAGAAAAATAGAGAGGGGACAATGCTACTATCTTTTTCCACACTTGTGCTTCAAAATAGCACCATGTTCTTCATGTTAGAGAGTCTCTTGTTTTGACACTTCCATATACTAGTGGGAATTTTCATTATATAACTTGGCTTGTATATTCCAATGATGGGCTTCCTAAAAATTTCCCTAGGTCTTCGTGAGCAAGCAAGTTGGGTGCACACCCACTAGTTCTTCTTTTGAGCTTTCACACACTTATAGCTCTCGTGCATCCTTTGCATGGTAATCCCTACTCATTCACATTGATATCTATTGATGGGCATCTCCATAGCCCATTGATACGCCGAGTCGATGTGACCATCTCCTCCTTTTTGCCTCACAACCTCCACCACACTCTATTCCACCTATAGTGCTATATCCATGGCTGACGCTCATGTATTGGGTGAGAGTTGAAAAAGTTTGATAAAGTAAGAGTGCGAAAACAATTACTTGGCCAATTCCGGGGTTGGGCATGGTTTAAATTCGTTGTGTGCGGATGATGGAGCATAGCTAGACTATATGATTTTGTAGGGATAACTTTCTTTGGCCTTGTTACTTCAAAAGTTCATGATTACCTTGCTAGTTTGCTTGAAGTATTATTGTTTGCATGTCAATAGCAAACTATTGTTTTGAATCTTACGAATCTGAATATTCATACCACAAGAAAGAAGTTACGAAAGACAAATATGTTAGGTAGCATTCCACATCAAAAATTCAGTCCTTATCACTTCCCTACTCGAGGACGAGCAGGAGTTAAGCTTGGGGATGCTTGATACGTCTCCAACGTATCTATAATTTTTGATGGTTCCATGCTATTATCTTGTCAACTTTGGATGTTTTGTATGCATGAATATGCTATTTTATATCTTTTTTGGGACCAACCTATTAACTCAGTGCCAAGTGCCAGTTCCTCTTTTTTCCGTGTTGTTGACCCTTTTCAGAGAAGAATATTAAACGGAGTCCAAACGGAATGAAACCTTCGGAATGATTTTTTTCCGTAACAGAAGATACGCAGGAAACTTGAGAACCAAGGCAAAGCACCCCGGGGGAGGTCACAAGCCCCCTAGTCGCGGCCTGGGGGGCGCCTACGAGGCTTTTGGGCCCCCGTGGCTCCTTTGCCCTACTTCTTCCGCCTATAAATTCTCTAAAAATCCAAAACTACCAGAGAGAGCCACGAAAATACTTTTCCACCGACGCAAGATTCTGTCTCTGCAAGATCCCCTCTCGGGCACGTTCTGGTGCCCTGCCGGAGGGGGGATTCGGACACGGAGGGCTTCTTCATAAACACCATTGCCTCTCCGATGATGCATGAGTAGTTCACCACAGACCTTAGGGTCCATAGCTAGTAGCTAGATGGCTTCTTATCTCTCTTGGATCTTCAATACAAAGTTCTCCATGGTCTTCATGGAGATCTATCCGATGTAATATTCTTTTGCGGTGTGTTTGTCGAGATCCGATGAATTGTGGATTTATGATCAGATTATCTATGAATATTATTTGAGTCTCCTCTGATCTCTTATATGCATGATTTCGTATCCTTCTAATTCTCTTCGAGTTGTGGGTTTCGTTTGGCCAACTTGATCTATAATTATTGCAATGGGAGGTTCATACTGTGCAGTGTCCTCACCCAGTGACAGAAGGGGTAGCGAGGAACGCATCATGTTGTTGCCATCAAGGGTAAAAAGATGGGGTTTATATCTATTGCATGAATTTATCCCTCTACATCATGTCATCTTGCTTAAGGCGTTACTCTGTTTGTTATGAACTCAATACACTAGATGCATGCTAGATAGAGGTCGATGTGTGGAGTAATAGTAGTAGATGCAGACAGTTTAGTCTACTTGTCTCGGACGTGATTCCTATATGTATGATCATTGCCTTAGATATCATCATGACTTTGCGCGGTTCTATCTATTGCTCGACAGTAATTCGTTCACCCACCGTAATACTTGCTATCATGAGAGAAGCCTCTAGTGAACACTATGGCCCCCGGGTCTAGTTCACATCATATTTTCAGCTCTACACTTTTACTTTGTTGCACTTTCCACCTTCAGTTCTCACCTTGCAATTAATTGTGAAGGGATTGACAACCCCTTTATAGCGTTGGGTGCAAGTTTGTTTGTTTTTGCGCAGGTACATTGGTGACTTGTCTTGATACTCCTACTGGATTGATACCTTGGTTCTCAAACTGAGGGAAATACTTACTGCTACTGTGCTGCATCACCCTTTCCTCTTCAAGGGAAAAACCAACGCAAGCTCAAGAGGTAGCATTGATCGACGTCCCAATCCGTCTCACGGATTCTGATGGGGAGTCTGACGACAAGTCACTCCCCAGCGTCGTCATCGCTGCTGTTATGAACCTCAGCGTTCTCTTCAACGACTTGTGCCTCGACGATGGGCCTCGCTACCTTGGCGAGGACATCGACGTCGACGCGTTGTGCGCTAGCTTCAGTAGGCTCTCCCTCGCGGAGACGTCTGCACTTGATGAGTACCCCAGTGACGTGCTCATCTTCGACGGTCCACCGTCATCTACAGGGTGCCTTGCCCCATATCACGTCGCCGTCGTCTCCAACGTCATGGAGGTGATGGTCGTTGGTGCCGGCACCAGCAAGGCTCAAGGCAAGGCGTCAACCGACGCTGCTGATCCCGTTGCGGTATCAGCCGGCACGCTTCATGCTGCCCTTGTCGGCTTGAAGACGCCCATCACCACCTCCACAAACCCCACCGACGTGCAGGCCTTGTTGGAGGAGGCTCGCAGGAGGATCCTGGAGGAGGGCATTGCCAACGCTGCGGCTAAGCGCCGGATGGAGGCCGCGCAGCGCGAGTGTAACTCCGCTTACGGCTCACTCCGGTTGCTGAGGGTCCTAGCCGGCTCGGTGCGGTCCGCGGCCGCGGTCGGGTCATTGCCGAAATCTTAGGCGACAAGCAGCCCATCTACGAGACTCCTGCGTCCAACTTACGGGCTGCTAAGGCGGCCATGGCAGAAATGCCAAGTTTGGAGGGCGAGGAGCACGTCCTTCTGGAGAAACGGGTCAAGGATCTCCTTGTCACCGCAAATGAGCAACAGACATTGCTCGACCCTGGTCAAGAACAGTCGGAGTTTTTGGGAGCTGATCCTGGAGCACGCCGTAACCCCAGCGGTCGTCATCAAGCCGAGGGATCTTCCTTGCATCGCACTTCCGGTCGGAAGGGCGAGGGCAGCCAAGACAGGCGTTCGCAACGCTAGAGCGAGCCGACTTCAAGCCGACATCGCACATATGGTGGCGACGAGGGGATTTGGTGTGTGAGGTTCCGCCTCCCCCGAGGTATCGGGAGGGGGCCAACGCCACGTGCTCCCAAGACACCCTCCGATCACGGCCCGTATCGGCCCTCACGTCCCACACAGCGACAACGACGCTCGCAGGCGCCTCAACGCCCTCATGCAGTCGGCTCTCCTAGAAGAGGACGGTCCCATCGGTCTGGCGTGCTTCGGCCCCCGGATCCGACGGGAGTCGTTTCCCCGAGTCTTCACTCTCCCTCAGGACACCCCCAATTACAATGGCACCGCCAAGCCAGAAGACTGGCTAATCGACTACACCACAGCTGTTGGCATCGCTCGGGGCAACAAGCGCGTAGCCGTCTGCTACGTGCTACTCATGCTGGCCGGCTCGGCTAGAACATGGCTTAACAGCCTTCCAGCCGGCAGCGTCAACTCGTGGGTTGACTTCGAGGAGGCGTTCGTTCACAATTTCACTGGCACCTACAAGCGCCCTGGACGGCCTCGCGAGCTGGCCATGTGCGTCGAGAGGCCCGACGAACCCCTTCACGACTACGTCACGCTTTGGACCGAGCTACGCAACTCTTGCGAGGGAGTGCATGAGGTATAGGCCATCCAGTACTTCATCGACGACTTCCGAGACGACACTCTCCTCAAGCACAAGATCATGTGCTCCGAGCCCACCTCCCTGGTGGTGCTCATGGCCAAAGCGGACAAGCACGCCACGGCCGACTCCGCGATGCGGGTCAACGTGACCGCCTTGGACAAGATTGTCCCCACGCCGACTACTCCCAAGCCGGCTGGCGACAATCATGGCGGCCAGAACAACAACAAGCGCAAGGAAGATCAACTTGATTCGCGCTTCAACAACAAGCTAGTGGCTAACGTGGAGGGAGATGCGCCGGCTACTCAAGACGGCTCTCAACGGAGGCGGACCGACAAGAATGACTGGCAGCCCAAGCTCACCTTCGAGCAAATGCTTGACGCGCACTGCAAGATGCACACTGGGGCAAAGCCCTCTACCCATACCCTTCGACAGTGCAGCTTTGCACGGCGACTGTCGCAAGGAGAGGGCCTGCCGGCTCCCCCAGGTGCAGCTGCGGCGCCTCATGCCCCGGCTCCTGGGCCGGCTCCGGCTCCACCACCGCCACCTCACAACGACGGCCGTCTCCACGACGACTACCCCATCAAAACGGAGCATACGTTGTCTTCACCAGCGAGGGTGATGACAAGCACAACCAGCGACAACGCCGACGTGAGGTGAACGCCACGGTCCCCCCGGTTCCCCAATACATGTATTGGTGTGAAAAGCTTATTACATGGAGCTGGGTTGACCATCCCGTGGTGATGCCAAATCCTGGCTCATATGCGCTTGTCCTCGACCTCACTTTCATATCCTCGAGGCTCACCTGCCGGTTTTCCCGGGTGTTGGTCGATGGCGGCAGCAACATCAACATCCTCTACCTCAACACCTTGCTCAAGCTTGGGCTAAAGGAGAAGGACCTCCAGTTGACCAACACTATCTTCCATGGCATTGTGCCGGGACAATCGTGCTCGCCGATCGGCAAAATCCAGTTGGATGTCCTTTTCGGTGAAAAGGCGCACTTCCGCCGTGAGCCAATCTGGTTCGAGGTGGTGGATCTCAACAGCGCGTATCACGCGCTGTTGGGCAGACCGGCTCTGGCATAATTCATGGCTACCCCCCACTATGCCTACCTCAAGATGAAGATGCCGGGTCCAAAGGGCATCATCACCATCGCTGAGGACTACAAGAAGTCGCTCGCGTGAGCACAAGAGAGCAGCCGTCTGGCCGACGCCATGGTGATTGCTGAAGAGAAAAGGCAGATCGAACGGCTCGTGGCTCAGGCTACCGAGCAGTCGGCGATCCCTACTCCACCATCCTAGTCGGCCGGCGAAGGCTCATTCAAGCCGGCCAAAGAAACCAAGCAGGTGCCACTCGAACCTGTGAATCCCAAGCAGTGCGTCACCATTGAGGCTAACATTAGCCCAAATAGGAAGGCGAGCTCGTCGACTTCCTCCGTGAGAATCGAGACATCTTTGCATGGTCTCCAAAAGACATGCTAGGGGTTCCGAGGAAGTACGCCGAGCATAAACTTCACGTGCGGCCTGATGCAAAGCCAGTGAAACAACCTTTGTGCGGCTTCGCTGAGGGGAAGCGGCGCACGATTGGATAAGAGATTGCCCGGCTGCTCGCAGCCGGATTCATCACGGAGGTTTTCCACCCGGACTGGTTAGCCAATCCAGTCCTGGTGCTGAAGAAGAACAACACATGGCGAATGTGTATCGACTACACGAGCTTGAATAAGGCATGCCCGAAAGACCCTTCGGCCTTGTCCAGGATAGATCGAGTGATCGACTCCACAACCGGCTGCGAACTGCTGTCATTTCTGGACGCTTATTCAGGCTACCATCAAATCAAGCTGGATCCAGCTGATCTCCTGAATTCCTCCTTCATTACGCCCTTTGGGGCCTACTGCTACACCACCATGACGTTCGGCCTGAAGAACATTGGTGCTACATTTCAGTGCTCCATGCAGTAGTGCCTCCTGCCAAAAATTGGCAAAAACATCCATGTCTATGTGGATGACATCGTCGTCAATACCAAGCAGCACTTCAGTCTCCTTGACGACTTGCGGGAGATGTTCGCCAACCTGCGCTAGTACAAGATCCGAATCAACCCGGAGAAGTGCATCTTTGGAGTTCCAGGCGGCAAGCTCTTGGGGTTCTTCATGTCCGCTCGTGGCATATAAGCGAACCCTGAGAAGATCGGAACCATCAAGCGGATGGCGAAGCCGGCACAAATCCTCGACGTCCAGAAGTTCGCCGGTTGCCTGTCGTCCCTTAGCCGGTTCGTCAGCCGGTTCAGGAGAAGGCGCTTCCACTCTACCAACATATGAAGAAAACAACCAAGTTCGAGTGGAACGACCAGGCGGACGAGGCCTTCCAAGACCTCAAGCGCGTCATCTCAAGCCTACCAATCTTGGCGGCGTCGGCTGAAAGGGAACCCATTCTGATATACATTGCAGCGACCACTCGCGTGGTTAGTGTGGTCTTGGTAGTAGAAGGCAAGGAGGAGGGCAAGGTACTGTTAGTGCAACGCCCTATCTATTAACCTCAGCGAGGTCTTATCCGCCTCCAAGCAAAACTACCCCCACTATCAAAAATGTGTTATGGTGTTTACCTTGCCGCAAAGAAGTTGAAGCAATACTTCCAAGAGCATGCCATCACTGTGGTGAGCACTGCTCCACTTTCAGTTTTCATGGGCAACCATGATGCAACTGGCCGGACTGCCAAATGGTCCATCTCCATGGCTGACCACGACATCCGCTACGAGCCATGCACTTCCATCAAGTCCCAAGTGGAGGCTGCTACTGCAACAAAAGACCTTCCAACGGCGCCAGAAACAAGCATGTTGACGGGAGACTGTTCTTGTCTTGATACTCCTCAGCAACGGCGCCAGGAATCCTTCTGCTACAGCTACGCCTTTAGGGAATTCCATGGGAAATATGCAAAGGATTCCCCCGTGGCTTTGGAGCCTTCCGTTGGTGTTCCCTCGAAGCAGAAACGATGATGTAGCACAGCGGTTGCAAGTATTTCCCTCAGTTTGGAGAACCAAGGTATCGAACCATAGAAAGGATTGCGTCAAGTCACAAGTACCTGGACAAACACAAAGAGCTTGCACCCAACGCTATGAAGGGGTTGTCAATCACTTATAGATTGTTTGCAAAGTGAGAACTGAAAGCAACAAAGGAAACAAAGCAAAGTAAAAGTGAAAGTGGAGACGATAGTTGTGAATAGACCCGGGGGCCGTAGTGTTCACTAGTGGCTTCTCTCATGAAAGAAAGTAGACTGTGGGTGAACGAATTACTGTCTAGCAATTGATAGAACCGCGCAAAGTCGTGACATTATCTAAGGCAATGATTATATCTATAGGCATCACGTCCAAAACAAGTAGACCGATACTTTCTGCATCTACTACTATTACTCCACACGTGACCGCCATCCAGCATGCATGTAGTGTATTAAGTCCAAAAGAACAGAGTAACGCGTTAAGCAAGATGACATGATGTAGATGGACAATCTCACATCTACGATAAAAGCCCATCTTGTTACCCTTGATGGCAACAACACAATGTGTGCCTTGCTGCCCCTTCTGTCACTGGGAAAGCTCACCACACGGTATGAACCCAAAACCAAGCACTTCTCCCATTGCAAGAATCATATATCTACTTGGCCAAACAAAACCCAAGACTCGGAGAGACTTACAAGGATATCAAATCATGCATATAAGGAATCAGCAAAGACTAAAATATAATTCATAGATAATCTGATCACAAATCCACAATTCATCGGATTTCGACAATAACACCGCCAAAGAGGATTACATCGGATAGATCTCCATGAAGATCATGGAGAACTTTGTATTGAAGATCCAAGAGAGAGAAGAAGCCATCGAGCTACTAACTACGGACCCGTAGGTCTGAAGTGAACTACTCACGAGTCATTGGAGAGGCGATGATGTTGATGTAGAAGCCCTCCAACTCCAAAGTCCCCTCCGGCAGGGCACCGGGAAGGGTCTCCAGATGAGATCTCGCGGAAACGGAAGCTTGCGGCGGCGGAAAAGTGTTTTCATGGATGCCCTAATTTTTTTTGGATTTTTAGGGAATTTATAGGCCAAAGAGCTAGGGCATGGGAGCGCCAGGGAGGCCACAAGCCTGGTTGCCATGGGCCCCCTGGCTGCGGCAACAGGGCTTGTGGGCTCCCAGGGAGCCCCCTGCCTTGGCGCTCAAGCCTCCCGATCTTCTTCCGTTCTGGAAAATTTTATTTCGGGGATTTTATTCCGTTCGGACTCCGTTCCAAAATCAGATCTGAAAAGAGTCAAAAACACAGAAAAAACATGAACTGGCACTTGGCACCGAATTAATAAGTTAGTCCCAAAAATAATATAAAAGCCAAACAAAACATCCAAAGTTGACAAGATAACAGCGTGAAACCATAAAAAATTATAGATACGTTTGAGACGTATCAGAGGTCGACTTCCTCGTCGATTGGGACGAAACCTAATTCGAGTCACCGCCTCCAGACTCCACTCATTGGCGGATGCACTTCGATGGCTCGAAGATGCGAACTGGTCTGGGAGCCGGCATCGTCTTGACGTCTCCGAAAGGAAACCGACTCCAGTATGCTCTCCAGATACACTTCGCCGCCTCCAACAACGTCGCCGAGTATGAAGCAATTGCTCATGGCCTCCGGCTTGCCAAAGAGATTGGCATCCGACGACTCCTTTGCTTCGGCGACTCGAATCTCGTGTTGCAGCAAGTATCCGGCGAATGGGACGCCAGGGACGCCAACATGGCGAGCTATCGCTTCCTCATCCAGCAGCTCAACGACCCTTTCAAGAGCTATGAGTTTCATCATGTCCCCAGGGCGGACAACGAGGTGGCATATACCTTGGCCAAAATCGGCTCTACAAGACAGGATATTCTAGTCGACGTCTCCCTTGAGAAGCTGCACAAGCCCTCCATCAGGCTGTCTCCGGAGTTGGCGTCAATTTTTGTGCCGGTAGATCCCTCAGTACCAGCACCGTCGGCTACGCCAGCTGTGCCGGCTACAACTCCTATGCCGGCTACACTGGCTCCGTCAACTCCAACTGTTGCGCCGGCTACAACTACTTCGCCGGCTACGACTACTACGCTGGTTACAATAACAATTCTGGCTATGCCAAACCTCGAATCATGTCGTCTCGACACCCAATGGGTGGACGTCATGGAGGTAGACGGCATGCCGGCTGCCACAACGGCATCAGAGAAAGAGAGTCTCGAGCCAGCGACTGCAGAAGCCCCTGATACTCAGGTCGAGACGGAGCCAGCCCTTGTGTCAGCTCTGTCGTGGGCTCAACCCATCTTGTCCTTCCTTCTTTGCGGCAAACTTCCTCAAGATGAGGCGGAGGCAAGGCAGATTCAGCGTCGGTCAGCAGCCTACTCCATCATCAATCGTGAGCTGGTTCGGCGTAGCTTGACTGGCGCGTTCCAGCGCTGCCTCGAATTAGAAAAGGGGCAGGAGATCCTCAAGGGCATACACCAGGGGAGTGTGGGCATCATGCCGCCTCTAGAACCCTGGTGGCAAGGCGTTCCGCCACGGATTCTACTGGCCCACGGCCCTCGAGGAGGCCGTGGACATTGTCAACAAATGCGAAGGTTGCCAACGCTTAGGCACGTAGAGCCACATGCCGGCTTCAACCCTCAAAACCATCCCCCTGTCATGGCCGTTTGTCGTCTGGGGGTTGGATATGGTGGGGCCATTCAATACCGCTCGAGGCGGCATGACGCATCTCTTGGTAGCTGTCGACAAGTTTACCAAGTGGATCGAGGCTAGGCCCATCAAGAAGCTTGACGGCCCCATGGCCGTCAGGTTCATCAAGGACATCAGTGTCCGCTATGGCGTTCCCCACAGCATCATTACCGACAATGGCACCAACTTCACCAAGGGTGCTTTTGCACTCTACTACTCCAAGGAAGGCATCCGGCTTGACTTGGCTTCGGTGGCGTACCCGCAATCCAATGGCCAGGTGGAGAGGGCCAACGACCTGATCCTGGCCGGCATCAAGCCAAGGCTGGTGGCGCCACTGGTCAGGTCAACCGGCTGCTGGATCAAAGAGCTGCCAGCTCTGTTATGGAGCCTCCACACCACGCCCAACCGGTCGACCGGCTTCACACCATTCTTTCTGGTATACGGGTCCAAGACAATCATCCCCAAGGATTTCGAATTCGCCTCGCCTCGGATCACCTTATACACAGAAACAGAAGCGAAGGAGGCAAGAGAAGACGATGTCGATCTGCTCGAGGAGGCACGGGATCTAGCCTTGAGCCAGATGGTCATATACCAACAGAAGCTAAGGTACTACCACAGTAAGAAGATCAAGCCTCTCTCCTTCAGGGAGGGGGACTTGGTGCTTAGAAGAATCCAGCGAACTACCGGCCAGGACAAGCTCGCGTCCCTATGGGAGGGGCATTTCATCATCAGCCGGGCACTACATAACAATGTGTACTAGCTGATCGATGCCCAGAAGCCAAGGAAGCACAAGAGAGACGACTCCAGACAGGAGACGGAGCGTCCATGG
Source organism: Hordeum vulgare subsp. vulgare (assembly GCF_904849725.1). Taxonomy (NCBI): domain Eukaryota; kingdom Viridiplantae; phylum Streptophyta; class Magnoliopsida; order Poales; family Poaceae; genus Hordeum; species Hordeum vulgare. Next base: position 373,077,686 of record NC_058519.1, read on the forward strand.
AACACGGCGTTGCTTCCCCTATTCTATTGCTAGAATGCAAGAAAGAAAAATGAGAAGATCATGTACGTATGTATGTTCCTCCCTCTTCGGGATTTCCAAATGAATGCAATGGGTGTTCCAAGCCGATGCTTGGGGCACACCTCTTTCAGAAACATAGCAAGAGTCTTCACTCATTTGTGAGTCCCTTGGTTTGGCTCCACGGGCTCGAGGGCTCGCTAGCCGGCTCGAACGATTTCCTTAGTTGTAGATAAGCATATAGTGTATGCCGGGTCGAACCCTTGCCGTCTCGTAACAACTACAAACGAGCTCCCGGCTGTCCGGCTAACGAGGCGGTGGCAGGGAAGGCTGGTTGGATGAAAAGTTCAAACTACAAAAAGGGTTGTCGGCTCGGGTTGGTCTGATCATCTTTCGATCTTATTATTCTAGCCGCCTCTGCTGGCTCATTTTTTAATCTTAAAGTCTTGATGGCTTCGAAAAATCTAATTCCAATATTCTCAAAGGCAGAAGCCTCGTCCCAGTCACAGACCGGGTCCCGGCTGTCGGGCTGGCGAGGCGGATGTTAGAGAGAGTAAAGGGGTTGGAGAAAAAGGAATCAAACAGGAATTAAAAGATGAAAATACGAGGCAGCAAGCATGGTGTTTACGAATTCAATGCGGAATATATTACATTCGAAAGCATTCAAAAGGCCCATGGCCGAAGTTCATTAGAATAAACCCCCGAGTGGGTGGAACTGTTGGACTGACGATACAATGCAGACAATGCAAAACAAAAAATGACCAGCTAAGGGGCGGCGGCTCCGTCTGTTGCCCCGGCTGCAGCTCCTAAAGTGGTGGCTTCACCATCACAGGCTACGCCCAAGGCGGATGCACCGTCTCCACCCCAAGAGCCTCTGGCTCCATCCTTCGCGACCGAGTCCGCATATGCCTTGTTGCTGGAGTCGCCAGCCTCCTCCTCAAGGGCCACCTCGGCGGAACTGCCATCGGCGTCATAAGGCTGAAGATGGTGCAAATCCTGAGGGACCACGTTGCCATCTTCATCCCGCTCCAAGTTGAGCTCGTCCCACGCAGCGTAAGAAGCGATTTTGCTGGCCCTCATCCGCAGTTGGTCCTCCATGGCTTGCAGCTCCCCCTCCGAGTCGTCGCGTTGTGCTGCGAGCTTGCCCAAGTCCAGGTTTTAATACCAGGACTTGGCCAAGTGCAACGCGATGTAGGCACCTGCGCGTGCGGCTGAGGCGCACCAGGCGTCAAGGCGGGCGCCACCGGCTTCGACCCAGCGGGACATCCGGCTCATTGACGCCGGCTCCACTGCCTCGGGCCACAGAGCCCTTATCATCGATGAGCTTGCGCTCTAGAGCTTCTCCAGGAATTCGGCCAGGACAAGCAGGCGGGCCCTGATGCCAATGGCAATCTCCTTCACAGTCCAGCCGGCGTTGGCATCCACCTCCTCACCAGCACCGTGGCGCACCTCGCGACTGGTCTCCACAACCATTTCAGCCGCTTCCCGTGTCCGAGGGAAGATTCCTAGGGTATGGGAAGTGGTGCAAAGAAAAATAACAAGAGAGGCCAACAAAGAAGAAAAGATTAAGACAAGATAAAGAAAGGCTTACGGTTGAAATGGATGTCGGTCTCATGAGCCTCCTCCACAGCCTCGCGCTCTTGCACCGAGCTCTCTCGAGTCACGGAGGAGAGCTCGTCTCAGAGGGCCTCGGTCGCCTCCATCGCCTTAGCCAGCTGCGCCTGCCTTTGGATCAGGGCATCCTCCTTCTCCTCCAGGGCAGCTTCCTTGAGCTTCATCTCCTCGAGATGGGCCGTCTCAAGGCGCTCCTTGTTGGCAGCGTAGGAGGTGTCCTTCTCCTGGAGGGTGGCGCGCAGCTGCCCCAATTCGGCCTGAAGGGCCGCCTCGCGATCCTTCTTCTCCGTCTGGAGAAGACTCAACTGCTGCTGGAGCTGCCGGTCTGGCTCGCACAAGGCGTCTCGCTCCAAGACGGCAGTGCCCGGCCGGCCGTGAAGATCAACGACTTGCCATCAGCCACCTGGGTCTGGGCCCGCAGCACGTTGTACGCCTGGACTTGGGCGTCATGAAGCTCCTACGAGCAACACAAAGAAAGCAAGAAGTAAGATTCGTCCCGGCTAACCCTTAGCCGGCCGATTCTCGGGGGCTACACCTAGTGGGTGCGCTAGCGTGCCCCCACTAAAAAAGCAAAGATGAACATAGCACAAGGAGATTCGGCCCGGCCAATGCTTGGCCGTCCGGATTCTCGGAGGCTACACCCAGTGGGTGCGCTGGTGCACCCCCACTGATTCAAGAGCAGAAAAAGAAAAAGCCAAACCAAGGCAGAACACAGAAGACTCACCCTGGTTCGCTCCTCAAGGCGTTTCAGGTCGCATGTGGCCACCCTGGCCGCGTGCTACACCTTGTCACGGCTGCTGGTGAACAACGTCACTAGCTCCAGGGCAGCGCTGAGCTCGGTGCCTGGGGGCAATGCTGTGCGTTCAGCATTGGCCATGCGCCAAATGCTCATGGCCGGCTCCCGGCGATGGGGCCCGCTCCTGGGGCGACCGTGCGGCGACTGGTCATGACAATGGCGTCGTCTCCAGGTGGGGGGTTGGTGGCCGGCTCCGTCGAAGTTCCGGCCGGCACCGTCTCCGTAGCCGGGGGTGGATCGGCCGTCTCCAGCGCATCCATGGTCACCTCCGGCGCCTCCATGGTCATCTCCGGTGCGCCGTCTACATCAACTTCCGACGTGTTGGGGATCACCTCGAGGTCCAGGGGCGTGGAAGTGGCCGGCTTGGAGGCCTTGGTTGCCTCGGCCCCTTGGGCGCGCTTCGGAGCCACATCGCTAGCTGTCTCCTCCACGCTCGCTCGCTTGGCGGGTTCGTGCTTGGTCTTTGACCACTTCTCCTTGGTGGGCGGCTTCTAGGTCCGGATGGGCTTGGATTGGCCCGCGGCCGTCTTGTTCGCCGCCGCTTCCCAGCGAAGGGCGGACTCGTCCTCCAACACCTTCTTGGCAGCGTGTGCAGCTGCCCAGCCGGCTCGTTCGGCAGCGGAGGCGGTTTCTTCCTCCACGTCTTCTGCCTCCCTGCCAAGTACTATTTGACGAGCCTATCCTCACGCAACAAATCAAAAGAAGATAACAAAGGACTCTTACCCCGCCACAACGGGCACCTGCTTCCTGCCGGTGCCGGCGCGACGTTTCTTGGCACCGCCTCCGTGTCCTCCAGCTGGAGGTCCTGTTGCAGTACGCGTGGGGTCCGTCTTGTATGTAGCTCCCCCCTTGCCCTTGCTCGTGGCCGGCTCACTAGGCGCTGCCGTCTAATCAGCCTTGCGGCGACCCTGCTTCAATGGAGGGCTGGTGACCTCCTCCAGATCCTCTAGATCCTCTCAGAAGGCTGCATCAGGCGGAGTAGGTGGCGTCGCGTCATCATCCGTCCAGTCAAGAAGGGAGGGCTTAAGGTGCTCACCAGGCGGCTCGGAGCCCTCCGACTCGAGCGCTTCCTCCGAACCTTCAGAGGTGGCGGCTCGCGGCTCGATCACCCCCTCATCCTCGATTTCCGAGGGGTCCGACGTCTCCACGTCGGCGGCTGGAGGGGGAGCACTTGCAGGCTCTCGAACAGCTGAGCAAGGGAGTTAGTAGCCGGCTCAAAAGAAAGAACAACAAGTTCAAAGAAAGACAAAACAAGATTTTGGGAAGGCGCTTACCACTAGGGCCGGATGGGCTCCGTCGATAGGGCGCATTCCCCATTCCCAATCTCCACCTTCGTCCATGTTGGCGGAGGAGATCAAGTTCACGTTCCGGGACACGGCGTCGGCTTGGAAGTTGTTGGTGGAGAGACGGCAAGGATCGTGTCGGCCGCCCATCTGACTGATTAGATGCTGGCGCCTCTACAGAGGCAGGATCTGGCGGGTCATCATGGTGGTGAGCAGGTCGCGGCCAGGAGGCCGCGAGTCTTCATGGTATCGAGGTAGGCGCATATCTGCTCTACCTCGGTGATCGAATTCGGATACAAAGCCTTACAGTACCTCCTCGCCGTAGGAGGAGCGATGACGAAGGGAGGCAGATTGAGGCCATCGTGGGAGGGGTCGACGTTCTTCACGTAGAAGAACCCCCTCTGCCACAGCTTGATGGAGTCCTGGAGCGGCATCTGAGGGAAGCCGCACGTCGTCCGGTGATGCACCAGTGCCACGCCACACGGGGTCATCGGACAAGGGCCCGTGAGCTTCTCCGCCTCAGCCTTGTCCATCTTAATGGACTACTGCTTGAAGAAGAACAACTTTTGCTAGAGGTCGAGGCGGGTCTCAATGCCCAGAAATCCCTCACACAGGACGACGTATGCAGCGAGTTGAAGAATGGCGTTAGGTGCCAGGTGGTGCGGCTGCATGCCGAAGAAGATAACAAAGTTGGAGAAGAACTTGCTCGTCGGGAGCCCGAAGCCGCGGTAGAAGTGTTCATCGAACACGACTACCTCTCCCTCCCTCGGCGTCGGGGAGTTTTCGGCTCCTGGCACCCGCCCTGCCACAACAGATGCGGGAGGCAACATGCGGCATTGGCGGAGCGCCTCGATATGGCCGTCGCAGATGTCGCTACCGAGCCAAGCACCGTTGTGTTGTCCCTTCTTGGAGGCGCCGCTTGACATGGTTGCGGGCGGCGAAAGCTTGAGGTAGTTGGCGGTGATGGCCTGTGCGAGGGCGAAGACGAAGACGAAGCGAATCTCTTTCTTTCACTGGGCTCACGGAAGGAAGGGGCGCAACTGCGGGGCGAGAAGGGGGCGAATGGCCTCCTCGGTACCCCGGCACCCCATTTAAACCACATGATGGATCGTGGGGAGGGGATCCGGTGCTCCCGGGCCCCACCTCCCCCGGTTATTACGGGGACATTAACGACTCCGAAAACCCAACCGTCGCGGAGTAAATCCGAAGAGGATCCTCCGCGCGGGGGCCGAGGGGGCTTCGTGGCGGGACCCAAGGCTTAGGCCCAGTCCCGTCATCAGAACAAACCATCATCACGTCAGGCCAGGGACTGGCACATGGCGTAATCTATGCAACTTACGACGAAGCCAAGGCGTCTCTTGGAAGCCACCCGGCTTCCGAGACGGTGTCTCCTGCCGCAGGCGGCGGAAGGAGCTCAACAGCAAATAACTCAAGCCGGAGAGGCTACCCGCTCCAAGGTGGCGGGCCTCCCCTGCTTCGGGGCCTACTGACGGGGGGATAACACCGGGGTAGGCTCCTCGAGCCTACTCCTTTGCCTTCTACCTTGAAGGAACAACATGAATCATTCTACAAGGCCCAAGTCCCCCTGGCCGGCTAGGAAGCACCTACCGGTTTGGGGGGAGACGACAAACTTTCTCTGGTCGGCCAGGAAGCTCCTACCGGCTAGGGGCAAGACAGCTACCTCCCTCTGGCCGTCTAGGCCATGCCGACCGGCTGGAGGCGAGGTGGCCGCGCCCAGGCCGGCTAGTTAAGCAACTAGCCGGCTAGGGAGCTCAAGTCACATCGGGCCGTAGGTCATGACGAGACCCTACGGTTAAAGGTGGCTACGTGTCAGCCAAGGTACTGGATTGGAGTGCACGACACGTACAACGTGGAAACAGTGGAGACGGCTGTACTGGCACCCCATGGGGAATCTCGCATGACGACGCCGGACGTACTACACGTGTCCTGCATCGGTTTTGCGCGAGAACCTTATTGGCTAGCCGACGGGCCCCTCCAGCGACAAGACAAGACCCCCGTGGGCCCCCTGGGCAGTCGGCGAGGCTGCCAGCCGGGTCCAACTCATGTACTTTTATCCTTATTGTAGGTCGGTGGGTTCGTCTATAAAACCCCCCGTCCCCTCCATGTAGAGGGTTGGTCAACTCAGCACACACACACACCATACAGGAGAGGTAGACGCGAGTCGGCTGCTCCTTCTTCCTCCTCCGCAGAACAGCTCCAGGAGCACATTGTAGCCTCATTGATACATTATACACTCCGACAGTATTAGGGGTGTTATCTCTACGGAGAGCCCTGAACCTGGGTACATCGTGCGTTACATGCTTGTACCAACCTCGTCTGTAGCGCCCACCGGTGTCACTTCGGTTCCCACCATCTTTAGCCTACCCATGGCTTATGTTGTGAGTAAACACAAACAATATGCATGTCACATACAATTCCTTCAACCCTGCATTTTCTTCAGTGACATTTGTGGGTTCCTAAAGTGAGGAATTTGTGACCATAGATTTAGTTGAAGAATTTGCAACAATAGAAGCATTTGAACATTAAGGTGAAGAATTAGCAGATTCACGATCGATGCATTTTAGGCATGGTGGAATGAATTCTTCCTGAACGGAACTGGTCTGTTGAGCAAGCAAAGAATCATCATGAGACATTATTAGCTTCTTAAGATCTTGATTTCTTTGAAGAAATTCATAAGAAAGTTTCTCAGGATCACCTAAGAGAACTTAATGACGATTTTGAAGGCTCTCAAACTTAGATTGAATACATTGAAATTCATCAGTCAGAGTTTGTGTTCGATCAATTTCCTCGTTCAATAGGTCATTATTCTTGTCTAGAAGTTTCTCAAGCTTTTAATAGCATTTTGTTCCTTACTGGCAATATTATCAAGTTTTGAGTAGCTAGGTTTCTGATAACCATCATGTTCATCACTTGAATCGGACAAGGAAGCATGATTGAGTACCTTGGCACCTTTAGCCATGAAGCAATAGGTGGGGGCAAAGTCGTCGTCATAGTCATTAGTGTCGTTGTCGATATCACTTTCTTCAAGGTTGAAGATAGACTTGCTGACGAACACGGTGGCAAGAGCTAGACTTTCCACACCACACACTAACTCTTCCTCAGATCATTCCTTTTCTTCACATTCTTCAGATTCTTCTTCAGAATCATTTTCCTTGCCAATAAGAGCCCGAGCCTTTCTATAACTGCTCTTCTTGTGCGATGAGGACAGATTTCTTCTTTTTGTTCCAGTCATCAGAACTGTCATCTTTGTACTTCTTGTTCCTTATTTCTTTTACCCAACGAGGATAATCAACAATGTAGTGGTGTGATTTCTTGTATTTGTGACAAGTCCTTTTCTTGTAGTCCTCAAATGAAGATTTTGATTTCTTCATATCTCTTCTTGAAGATATTCCAAACGGACCTCGTGTGGAGAAATTTTCAAATTTCCTCACAAGCACTGCAAGTTCCTGACCAAGTTATTCATGGTGACCAAGACTGCACTCATATTCTTCTTCTTTAGATGAGGAAATTTCCTTTGCCTTAAGTGCACGAGATTTTCCATAGCTTGGCCCATAGAGATCTCTTTTTTCAGATTGTTGGAATTTATGAGTATTGAGTCTCTCAAGAATATCAGCAGGATCTAGTGACTTGTAGTGTCCATGCTCTTGAATAATCAAAGCAAGTGTATCAAATGAGGAATCAAGAGATCTTAGCAATTTCTTCACCACCTCATTATTCATGATATCAGAGGCACCAAGAGCTTGGAGATCATTGGAGATATCAGTGAGGTGATAGAAAGTTTGCTAAACATTTTTATTGTCGAGTCTTTTGAAGCGATTAAAGAGATCACGAAGAACATCAACCCTAGAGTCATGTTTAGTTGAGATTCCTTTGCTGACTTTGGACAGCCAATCCCAGATGAGCTTTGCAGTTCCCAAAGCACTCACTCTACCATGCTCACCTTTGCACAGATGGCCACATATGATATTCTTTGCTTGAGAGTCACGTAGCTTAAATTTCTTCACATCAGCAACATTGATAGTTGGGGTGATGGAGGGATCACCATTTTCCACAACATACCAGAGATCGTTGTCAATTGCTTCAAGATGCATGCACATCTTGTTCTTCCCGTAGGGGTAGTTTGTCCCTTCAAAGGTAGGACAACCCGCACATACCTTGATTATACCTACAGTCGACATAAGTAAAGCTCAAGCTCCAGGTGGTTAAACCAAAATCACACACAACAAGGGAGTACCTTGGTCTGATACCAATTAAAAGTGTGTTATATCGACTAGAGGGGGTAGACAGGCAATTTTACAAATTCGTCACTAAGGAATTACTCGTTGAGGATATTGCTAAGCGACAAAATATGAGTAGCAGAATAACTACTCAAGAGCATGAGAAACATACCAGCAGCATATTCATCCTGATGAAATGAAACATACATAGAGCACAAGTAGCATGTAAATAGGATGAGCGGGTGAATAACAAGGTGACTGAAGAATTTGAGATGGGGAAATTGATAAAGTCTTTAGTCAAAGTCCTCAAATAGTAACGAACAATTTCATTGACAAGTACTCGAGGAAATAGAACTAGGGGTTCAATGAAGACAGTGATTTGATAACACAATTCCAACTGTTGTGACACTCGTACATCTGGTTTGCAGCAGCTTGCTATTTAAACAAAAAGACACATAGTCCCATGACACAGAGTCCTTACCGTATTATCCTTGAGCTAAGGTCACACGGACCTCGCCCAACACTCGTGGTACATCTTCAAGGAAGGCTTCCAGCCCTCACAAACTCGATCACCCGACAATCCACAATTTACCGTTGGGTTCTCTAGACAAATGACGCCTAACTGTATGGAAGATACACAGTCTTCAAAGGTAACAAGTGTCGGTTCCACACAAGAACATTCTCTTCAGTGATGCTCAATCACTTTGGGTTTTGGTTTTGGTTTGGGTTTTTGGGTTTTTCATCGCTGATGATTTTCTCTTAAAGTCCTCGAGGGATGGTATGCTCTCAAATGACAAGTGTCAATTTCTCTCTCCGAGCACCCAATAGTCCAGTGGTTGTAGGGGGGCGACTATATATATCCTGGGAGCAATCCCGACACGATATGACATAAATGCCCCATAATGATATGACTGTTATGTGGATAAGGATTTGGAGACAGTTGGTGCAAAGCGCATCAACGGTCGGAATTTTTGAACTATGAAAATCCTCAAATCTATCATGTACCTCACTTGTAGGCAATTCGCACTAGCAAAATCCTAGATCCTCGGTCAAAAAAATTTCCTCACAAACTAGAAGAACTTATTTGTTACTGAAGAAATTGACTGAACTACAAGATATTTCCAAAGGTTTCACTCGAAGGATTGGTTATGTGTAGGCTTTGAGATGAGAATCACTTGCAAAAAAAATTACTTAGTATTACGTCGACCCCCTTTGATAGTACGGTGTTCCTATGACTCTTTACGTGCCTTTAGTGCCCCCTTAGTGATTTTGGTGTATTGAAGACTTATAGGTTAAGAGTCTGATATGTTTGTGAGTTTACATAGGCTCTATAAGTTGCTGAGGAGTTTGAGTTATTCGAAGAATATCGACCCCTAAAAATGGATGTTTTCCACTGAAGACTTTGGTATTTCCTATGAAGATTTTCAAAGTGAGGAAATTGGTATGTCCGTGAACAAAAATGTGAAGACTCTGAAGCGTGAAGACTTTCATTTTCATAGTTTCATTTTCTGTATTATGTGTCATAGGACCACCGTACTGTTAAAGGGGGTCGAGGTAAAACTAAGGAAAAGTTTCCAAGTGATGCTAATCTCAAAGCCTACACAATTCATACCCTTCGGATGAAGCCTTCGGAAATTTTTAACAGCTTAGTCGAATTCTTCAGTGACAAAGACGAAGATCTTCTGGTCTCTGAGGATTTTTCTCTAACTCAGGAGTTAGGTCTTCGCTAGTGAGAATCACCTACCTGTGAGGATCATGAGTGACATGAGGACTTTCACAGTTGAAAGGTTCCGACATTGATGTGTTGCGCACCAGTTGTCCCCAGCCTTGTCGACCTAACGGTATTAGTCATGGTTTTGTCACGGCAGATGTCCTCGTGAAAGGACTTAGTGTTGGAGCCATCGCACCTTGGTGGCGACTCAAAAGGGTTGAACGGGAGCGAGACAGATTTACCCAGGTTCGGCCCCTCGTGAGGAGGTAAAAGCGTATGTCATGCTTTATGTTGTATTGATGATGTTTTGATTACAAGGAGGGCGTAACTCGCGTGACCTAGCTCTCGATGATTTCTAACCTGCCCTCTCCTTCCCTGGGACTCGCCTTTATATACAGGTCGAGCCCTTAGGGTTTACAAGAGTCCTTTCCATTACACAAGTCGTGATTCTTTCTATCTCTAAGTCGCCATCCTTTCCAAGACTTGGAGATCTTCCCAATGATTGATTCCCCCCGAGGATCTTGAACCGCCATCCGGCTCCTGGGCTTATTGGGCCAAAGCTTGAATCGCCAAAGGATGAGTCGCCAGCTTGGTGACCCGGCCCACCTAGGGCGGGTTACTTAATAGATAATATCCCCAACATTAGGCCCCAGATTTGACTTGAACCTGTTCACGCCAACTCTCACCTAGTTAGGGGCGACTCACTCTGCTCTTTTTACGCATCATACACTTAATCCGCCACCCCTTGTAGGAATATCCAAGTCGCCAAACTGTTTCTTGTTAACACCATCTTATGCCTTTAATCTCGGAAAAAATGATGAAGTAATCTCCAACAGATCTTTCGGCACATATATCCCAAAAATCTTGGCGCTATTAAAGCGAATCATTATCCCATTTTCAGTTCCCGCACGAGGCACCTTGATTCCAGCACCCGACCCAATAAATAGGCTCGGGGAAGGGGGCAGGGCACATCCCCACCTACCCATTTCGTCGGCTCCTTCTTCCTCACGACTACACCGAGAACTCCATCGCCGCTCAAGGACCTCCATCTCCGGCCACCGCGTCCGACGCATCTCCAGGCCGACCAAGTGCGCACACTCGCCGCGGACCTTCCTCGGTCGCCTCCGGACGCCATCATCAGGTCAGTCTTTTGCCATTAGAGACAGATCTGAGCTCCTCGATGTTCATCGCCTGCTAGTTCCTTAGAACACCTTGAATGCCCCTGCAGATGCCGATTGGTTCGCAATAACAGTAGTAGGTATGGTAGTATCATCCATATCCTCAGTTAATCAGCTCTTGTTTGGAGATCTAAAAAAGGCTTCTGTCAAATCTCCAATTTTTTACCCTAGCCAAAGACTGTTTCACCTTATCCAGGCCTTTTTCCATTCATTTTAACTTGTTCTTCGATCTATATTTTGCTGCTTGTCGTGTAGAAACCTGTTTATAAATCCCGATGCTCTAAGATGACTTCTCTTAAACAATAGGAAATTCTAAAATCGCCCATGTGCCCAGATCTGGTCCTCTTATTGGCGAGTTAAAAAATTCCTTTAACCACTCAACAAATATTTGGCGGATTAATAGATCTCCTTAGCAACTCACTAAGCATTCGGCGGGTTAATAGATCCTCTTAGCCGCCCAACAGGTATTCGGTGAGTTAACTTACCAATGAACCTTTCCTCTGTAGCTATGGGCACCGTGTTTAAGGCCGACTGGCCCCCGACCAATTTGACGACGCCTTCCTCAACGACTGTGTGAAAACGGGGAATCTTGACCCGAAGGAAGTTATCAGGTGGCGATCCGGATTAGGCGAGGAAATCCCCAACCCACGGGAAGGGGAGATAGTTGGTTTTGCTGAACATCTCGAACGGGGTTTTAAGCCGCCAGGATCAAAATTCCTCACAGACGATATGGCCTTCATGAATGTCCACCTCCAAGACCTGGGTCCCAACTCGATCAGCAACATATGCCAATTCCAAGTATTCTGCAAAGCCTACTTGCGGAAGGAACCATCGGTCCCTTTGTTTTGGTATTTCTTCCATTTGAATCGCTAGACCGAATTTGCCAATGGCCCTAGCTTAGAGCTTGGAGGGGTTAACGTTCAACACCGCAGGGACAACTCATTCCCATCACTCGCCATGCCTAGCCATCCCAAAGGCTGGGGCGAGTCTTGGTTTTGCTGCCAAGAAACTTCCGCTCCGGGTAAGAACAAACTCCTTGGCTATAGGGAAGAACGTCTGCCTACCAACTTCAAACTCCCAGACAAGCTCACCGAAGAAGAGGAGTCATATTTTATTCCGGTGCTATCCGAGTTGCGATCTCCAACGAACAATGGTCTCACTGGAGTTGATCTGATCCGCTGCTGGGTGGAATGGCGTATCCTTCTCTTGAGTAGCCGAGACGGCTTGATGTGTGAGTTTGATGGCACTTTGAACCACCCCCAATGCTACTTCCGCACGGCACTCACAGAGAATGATATTGTAACCATTATCAAGAAGTTAACCCACGAGCCGATGGCCAAGTGTGGCCAAATAGGGCTTAAGCCATTCTGCAAGATTAACCAGGCTCCTGAGGTAAATAACTTAACCCGCCTTTGATTCATTATTTCTGACTTACTTGGATTTTGATTCGCATAATAAAAATTGCACTTCAGAAAGGCGACCAATTCTGGTCCAAGAGGCCGAAGAAGATGGCCCTGAAGCAAGCTAGGCCGCCTCCAAAAAAGAAAACCAAGAGTAAAAGCAAAGCCGCCATCACTGAATCATCCGATGTGGATGAATCCCAAATCGGCGACGTGTCTTCAGAGGTAAAATTCTATCTTCTTTGTCTTGACATCCGTTGCTATAATTTGTGCTTACATATCTACATCTCTTATGTATGGAATGATGGTATCGAAAGCCAAGATGACACCATAGAGGTAATTTCCATTTCTTCCGACTCATCTTCTCCTCCGCCTAAGCCGGCCAGGCGGGTTTGTGGGAAGGTTCCCATGTCTCACCCAAATGCTTGTCTGGATCCAAATTTCCTTTTCAAGAAGGCGCAACATGCTTCCTATCGGAAGACTCGGAGCCACTCTGGAGATTTGGTGTCCAGGTTACCAACAAAAACTCATACTAAGAAGCGGCAGAATGAGGTATCCTTTAGCAACGTCCCCCTTTGCTTCTTTTTGGATCATACTTATAATTTGCTAATATTTTGAGATATTACTTTTGCAGAATTCTCCCCCTTCGTCGGGCGACTCAGTGATGTCAGCCCTTCCGCAAATGATTCGCGTTCAAGGGTAGGTCCTTATAATACTTACATTTGCTCTTATGATGATGATGATGCTTGCCTTTAAGCATAATCCCTTCTCTTTTTAGAGCACAAGCGAAGAAGAGGAAAACTGGCGGATCAACTTCCACTCCGGCTCTAGAGTCAAAAGAAAAAACAGTGCCGGCTCATGCTAACCCGGCAAAGGACAAACCTGATGACTAGGCGGAGCTCCCAAGTCCTGCAAGGAAGGCACGGAAATGCCCAACCCGCCAAGTCCATTGAAAACAGCTGAAGATTCGGATGTTGTACTCATCACTGGTACTGGCTTCTCCGAGCCGGCTTCGACAGTCTTATCGAAACATGTATCAACATCATCCCAACCTTCTACTAGACATGAAATTTCCAAGGTCAAACTTTCTCAGTATGAGAATCTTGAATTTAAAGAGCTCTGCTCCGGTTTCGCAAGTCGCCTGGAGTCAAGTTATGAGATGGAGAAGAATCTGCTCCTTATGATGAAGAATAAACATGAGGTACGCCTTAATGCATACCCTCCTCATTAGCCCCCAAGGGCCGGGCCTTGTTTTGAAAGATGAGCCGGGTCTTGATATTAGAGAAAACTTTCGACCTGTAACCCCCAAGGGCCATGTCATTTGTTGAAAGATGAGCCGGGTCTGAATGTTAGAAAAAAATTTCCACTTGTAACCCCCAAGGGCCGGGTCATCTGTTGAAAGATGAGCCGGGTCTTGATGTTAGAAAAAACTTTCGACCTGTAACCCCCAAGGGCCGGGTCATCTTTTGAAAGATGAGTCGGGTCTTGATGTCGTATATTTTGTCTAAAAAATTATACATTAGCCCCCAAGTGTCAGGGATGTTGCTTGCAATAATTCTAAGACTTGTCCCTTGATAATATGTTTGACAGGAATCTCTCGCCCAAGCCGAGTCGATGTTGGGCGACTTAAGGAAAAGTTTAGCCGACCAGCAAGATGCGCGGGCTAAAGCGGAAGAAAATATCAAGTGATCTTATCTGAGATGGAGAAGGTGAAGGCCGCCCACAAGAAGGCTCAAGTTGATCAAGTTGTCGTGCTAAAGCGAGCGGAAAAGGCTGAAACAAAACTGGAAGCCATGCAACAAGAGCTGGTCGGCTTAAAGCAACATATCTCCAACATGGCACAGGCTATCTTTGGTAAGAAGCAACCGCTGATCTTGTACTTTGTAAAAGAAAAAACTTAGTTTGAAGAAGTTACAGATCATTATTGTCCCTTATATAGGTCCGAGAGCCGCCAACCTTCAGGACGACTATATCTTGAGGTTAAAGGCGATTTACACATTGACGGAGCAGTTGTATACCGGAAGCGTGCTGACCGTGAAGGCAGTGATGGGCGCCAAGGAACCCATAACATCAATCAAAAAGATGCTTGGCTGCTTATCTACCCTTCCACCTCAGATAGGTGAGCTGACCCGATCAGCCACCCGGAAAGGGGTGCTGACTATGTTGAGTCGGTGTTTAGCATATGCTCCAGAGCTGAAACCCGAAGAAGTAGCAGCAGGCTTTCCCCAGCTCAAGGACGATGAGTCAGAATTTACTCAAGACGATTATCGGCGTGTTGTCAAAGAATCACGCTCGGCGGCAACTCAGCTTGCAGCAAGCTTGGATTTGTCAAAGTACCAAGCTGCTTACGATTACAAGAACAAGAAAATAAACCCGCCAACCTTTGTGATAGCCAGCTTGACTTGTCATCGGCCCAAGAACTCTTTTGATTTGGAAGTGGACCTCTCGACATTCTTGAATGATGAAGATGAATTGGCTGCTCTATCCAAGTGCAATTGGGTGTTGGGCGACTTACAACTTGAAGTCGGCCAGAGCTCAAGGCAAGCAAACCCGGGGGCACCAGCAGAGTAGATCTTTACTAAATTGGCCATCCGAGCCATGTAATAGGTTACTGTAGAAAACAATCCCTTCCCGCGATCATTTTTAAACCCTTATGTCGCCCTCGGGGTGCCTTATGATGCTTGACCCGCCACGTCAGTAGAGATTTTGATCATCAACCTGTTGGGCTAAAAACATACATCAAACCACCTCAATGAGTAATGGATGATAATAAATGATAACCGACTCAAGATGTTCTAGCGAAGTAAATGCAGAAGAGCCTGGTTCAAAAAAGACCCGGCGAGTCGTAAAAATTTGTGAAACCTCGTGGCAGTGCCAGGAAGGTGAAGGTAAGAATTTTGTCGGCTCGTTCAAGTCACGACAGGATAGGACGAGTTAGATAAACTCAAGTGCTATCCGAGCGAGACTTTTTGTGTAAAAAAGCTCAAGTATTTAGACAGGCTGATCAGGCACGAGTCAAGCTTCAATGAAGCAGGTTCAGTGAACCAATGGTTTCTCTATTCTCTATGTGGGGCGCTAGCCGGTACCATGCATGTTTTAACCAAGGCGAGTTCAGGGTCCATAGAACGGAGTAACTCGCCAAGAGTTCATGTTTTAACCAAGGTGAGTTCAGGGTCCATAGAGCGGAGTAACTCGCCAAGAGTTCAGGGTCCATATGGCGATTCGGCCAACACATAGTCCAGTATAACCATTTGTAATGCGGTAATTTTTCGCCAAATGGGTAGTAAGGCTGGTCTGAGTGAGAGGAAGCCCCCAAGTGACCTATGATTAGGGGAAAAGACCGGTCATAGGATTGTACAAGTGTATACGCTCTTACCACAAAACTACTTGGGAGCTAATAGCCCCCAAGTAAGCGGGCCTAATCCGCAGAATCATATAAGGTGCCCATGTTTGAATCACGCGCTTTTAGCGACTTGATCCTATTTGGCTTATCGATACCCAGTATTGTAATAAGCGCAGCATGACTACTTATGCTCTCTCATATGGATAGCGTCCATGCTTGGGCGACTTGTCGAAGAACAACAAAGATCCGTCCTTTCAATAAGATGAAATAGCAGGAAAGACCCAGAATTCGTGGGCATCAACTTTATTGCTTTATATAAATGAAAGACTTACAATTTTCAAGAAATGAGAGAAGAAAAAAGCGAGCCAATAGCTCAAGTGTAATAAGGCCGCGACTCAGCCTCTGTGGTTGGCCGATCAGGCAGAAGATCCACCAGATAGTATGACCCGTTGCGAAGGTTTTTGCTGACAACGAATGGTCCTTCCCATGGTGGTGACAACTTATGCATGCCAGTGTGATCTTGGATCAATCGGAGCACTAAGTCGCCCTCCTAAAAAGTTTGGCTCTTGACCCGGCGACTATGATAACGCCGCAAGTCCTGCTGATAAATAGCCGATCGGGCGGCAGCCAAGTCGCGCGCTTCCTCCAAAGCGTCCAAAGAATCCTGATGTGTCAACTCGTTGTCCTGTTCCACATAAGCAGCAACTCTGGGCAAGTCATGCCTAATGTCACTGGGAAGATCGGCTTCTGCCCCGTACACCAGGAAAAAGGGAGTAAAACCCGTAGAACAGTTTGGGGTGGTTCGGATGCTCCATAATACTGAAGGCCACTCCTCAACCCAACACCCTGGGGTGCGCTCCAAGGGAACCATAAGTCGGGGCTTGATTCCTCGCAATACTTCCTGATTCGCCCGTTCCGCTTGCCCATTAGATTGTGGATGACCGACCGCGGATACATCAAGCCGGATGTGCTCACGGTGGCAAAACTCCTGCATTGCTCCTTGTGAGAGATTGGTTCCATTATCAGTAATAATGTTGTGTTGATATCCAAATCGAAAGATCAATTTTTTCAAGAATTTGACTGTTGTTTCTGCATCACAGGCGCCAATAGGTTCTGCTTTGACCCACTTGGTGAATTTATCAACCGCCACCAGTAGATGAGTTTTTTTGTTGGATGATGTCTTAAAGGGGCCAACCATGTCTAACCCCCAGACTGCAAAAGGCCAAGTGATAGGTATCATCCTTAGTTCTTGAGCCGACACATGAGCCTGTCGTCTGTAACGCTGACAACCATCACATCGACGAACTATCTCTTCTGCGTCCGCATGAGCCGTCAAGCAAAATAATCCATGTCGGAACGCCTTTGAGACCAGGGAACGTGACCCGGCATGATGCCCACAATCTCCGGCATGGATGTCGTTCAGAATTACGCACCCTTCTTCATAAGAAACGCATCGTTGGAATACCCCAGAAGTACTTCGCTTATATAATTCGCCGTTGATGATGACCATGGATTTTCTCCGACGAACGATTTGGTGAGCCAACACCTCATCCGAAGGTAACTCGCCTCGTGTAAGGTATGCCAAATAAGGAAGAACCCAATCCAGCGTAACACGGGGAGTCGCCACAAACTGGGACTCAGGATCTGGTATCGCCAACTCCTCTTCTGAGGGCAACCTCACGGAAGGACTATGCAAAATATCTAGAAAAACATTAGGAGGAACCGGCTTACGTTGCGAGCCGAGACGTGAAATGGCATCAGCTGCTTCGTTAAGTCGCCAGTCGATATGATCAACTTGATAGCCATGGAAATGACCCGCCACATCAGACACATCCCTTCTGTAAGCCACCATCAGGGGGTCCCGAGAGTCCCAGGTACCTGAAACTTGTTGAGCCACCAGATCAGAATCGCCAAGACATCTGACATGCGCCAGGTTCATCTCCTTGGCGAGTCGCAAACCATGAAGCAAGGCTTCATACTCCGCAGCGTTGTTGGTGCACGGGAACATGAGTCGGAGAACATAATAGAACTTGTCTCCCTGGGGTGAAATCAACACCACGCCAGCCCCCGAGCCTTCCAATTGCCTAGACCCATCAAAATAAATAGTCCAGTACGTGAGGTCAGGCCTGTCTTCCGGAATCTGCAATTCGGTCCAATCATTGATGAAGTCGACCAATGCCTGGGACTTGATGGCCGTACGAGGGGTGTACCGCACATGGTGCGGCCCAAGTTCAATTGCCCATTTGGCGATTCGCCCCATTGCTTCTCGGTTCTGGATGATGTCCCCAAGAGGGGCGGAGCTAACCACCGTGATGGGATGCTCTTGGAAATAGTGTTTGAGCTTCCGACTCGCCATAAAGACCCCATAGACCAGCTTCTGCCAGTGTGGGTAACGTTGTTTGGAGAGGGTCAGCACCTCGCTGATGAAGTACACCGGGCGTTGTACCGGATATTCCTTTCCTTCTTCCTTCCGTTTGACATCTACTGCCACACTCACCGCCTTGGAGTTCGCCGCGATGTATAGAAGCATAGGTTCCTTTTCAGTCGGGGCGGCCAAAACTGGCAGGTTAACCAGCTGCTGCTTCAGGGCTTCAAAAGCTTCATTGGCCTCGTCTGTCCAAACAAAACGGCCAGCTTTCTTAAGCAACTGATAGAGGGGAATAGCTTTATCCCCCAGGCGGCTTATAAAGTGACTTAAAGCCGCGATACGACCCGCCATGCGTTGAACTTGATTGATATTTGCTGGTTTCCCAAGCGATGTAATTGCCTCAATTTTATCCGGGTTGGCCTCAATGCCGCGTTCGGACACCAAGAAACCCAACAACTTTCCCACGGGAACGCCAAAGACACATTTGGTGGGATTAAGCTTCATCTGATACACCCGCAGGTTGTCAAAAGTTTCCTTGAGATCCTCTAAGAGCGTCTCCTTCTTACGAGTTTTAACCACAATGTCATCAACGTAAGCGTGGACGTTGCCTCCAATTTGGCCATGGAGATAGTTTTGGATGCAACGCTGGTAAGTCGCCCCGACGCTCTTGAGCCCGAATGGCATGGACACATAGCAAAAAGCACCAAACGGTGTTATGAAAGCTATCTTCTCCTGATCTTCCACAGCCATCTTGATCTGGTGATATCCGGAGTAGGCGTCCAAGAAACACAAACGCTCGCAGCCCGCCACTGAATCAATGATTTGATCAATGCGGGGAAGGGAGAAAGGGTCCTTCGGACAAGCTCTGTTGAGGTCGGTGTAGTCAATGCACATGCGGAAAGTGCCATTCTTCTTGAGCACCAGGACCGGGTTGGCCAACCACTTGGGGTGGAAGACTTCTACGATGAATCGGGCGGCCAAAAGACGGGCGACTTCTTCCCCGATTGCCTTGCGTCGCTCCTCATTGAACCTGCAAAGATATTGCTGAATCGGTTTTGCTTTAGGGTCAACATTAAGATGGTGCTAAGCGAATTCTCTCGGTACACTAGGCATGTCAGAAGGTTTCCATGCAAAGATGTCCCGATTCTCACGGATGAATTCGATGAGCGCCCTTTCCTATTTGGGATCCAGACCCGCCCCGATAGTAAGCTGCTTGGATGAGTCGTCAGGAAAGAAATCCACCATTTTAGTGTCATCCGTTGGTTTGAACTTCAGGGGCAGCTCAGCATCTGTTGTTGGCTTCTTGAGGGGCGACATATCTGCGGGATCAACATTGGCTTGGTGATACTTGAGTTCTTCTGCAGCACAAGCAACTCCTGCGTAAGCCGCATCTCCTTCCTCACACTCTCTTGCTATCCTCCTATCACCATCAACCGTGATGGGTCCCTTAGGACCAGGCATCTTGAGTTTAAGGTAAACATAGCAGGGGCGGTCCATGAAATGGGCGTAAGCCGGTCACCCAAACAACGCATGATAAGGGCTCTTTAGCTTGACCACCTCAAATATAAGTGACTCGCTCCTGTGGTTGGATGTTGTTCCAAAAGCCACAGTGAGTTTGACCTGCCCAATTGGGTATGCCGACTTACCTGGGACGATACCGTGGAATACCGTGGTTGACGGCATTAGGTCTTTTTCCAGCAGGTTCATCATCCGAAAGGTGTCGAAGTACAATATGTTGATGCTGCTGCCACCATCCATAAGTACCTTCGATAGGGTATATCCTCCAACTTGGGGGGCCACGACCAAAGCTAAGTCGCCGGGGTTGTCAATTCTAGGCGGGTGATCCTCCCTACTCCATGAGATAGTCTGCTCGGACCAGTGGAGGTACCTGGGGAGTGCCGGCTCAGATACACTATACGTTCGGTGCTTCACCTTCTTATCTCGCTTGCAGGCATTGGTGGTGAACACGTGGTATTGCCCGCTGCTAATTGTTTGGGATTGCTGCGGAACCCGCCATGATCATCTTGCCCCTGCGAAGCCCCCTGCGGGGGTGGCTGCTGAAACACTCCGGGCGGGTTATACCGCTGTTGATTGTGCACCGGATACTGGTCGCTGTTTAGTTGTGAGCCGCCATGGGCCCCTGGTTTGGGAAAGCCACCGAACGGGTTCTGGCATTGATTAGGCGCACCGAACTATTCATGCCGTTGGCCCTGGTCAGCGTTTTGACCCTTCTTGATTGCCTCTAGCCGAAATTCCTGCATCACGTAACAGTCTTCCCAAGAGTGAATCGCCGGTCCATCCGCCATGGCATGGTGTGGGCAGGGGCCTTTAAGTATCTCATTATAGTTGTGTGGCTTCTTGCCATTATACCCCGTCTTCTTCTGGCGCTGGTTTCCATTATTAGCACTAGTGTTGGCGACAAAGTCTGTGGACCCTTCCTGCTGCCTTCTCTTGCCGTTCCCGCCATGATTATGGTGGGCGCGCCCCTGAAACCGGATGTGGTTTTTGGATGACTCGCCCTTCCTCGGCGAGTTGGCTTTGCTGCCGTCTTCTCCTGGATCTTTGGTATCGTCCGCTCCAGCATACCGAGTGAGGGTGTCCATCAATTCTCCCATATCCTGGACCTTTCGCTTGAGCCGCCCTAGCTTCTACACCAAGGGCTCATAGTGGCAGTTTTGCTCCAAGATCAATACAGCCTGAGCCGCCGTGATGCCATCTGGATGATTTCTACAACCCGCCGCGTCCAGTGGTGGGCCGACTTATCGGGGCGCTGAACACAGTGCTGGAAGTCGACTATCGGCATCAGACATTTGCAAGTTCCCCGGAAGTTTTTGACGAAACGTTCTTTCAGTTTAGCCCAAGTCTGGATGGAGTTAGGTGGCAGGTTTTTCAGCCAAGTGCGCGCCGTCCCCTCGAGCATCATGGTAAAGTACCTGGCACAGACCGCTTCACTTACATCGAGCATGTCCATTGCGATTTCATAACTCTCAACCCATGATGCCGGCTCAAGGTCTGGGGTGTAATTGGGCACCTTCCTTGGTCCTTTAAAGTCTTTTGGCATCCGCTCATTGCGAAGGGCGGGGGCCAAGCATGGCACCCCTACTTGCCTTCCTCCTCCGATAAGCGGCGCTGGGCTGGTTTGAATGTCTTGGTGGTCCTGGCCAGGCGGGTCACGATGGTCAGGCAGGTTAACCTGAGGTAGGTTTCGCGGCCCGCAGGTTATGGCGGGTTGATCCTCTGGCCGGCTTCTGGTGCGGCTCGCCTGGGGGTGGAGTGCAGCCGGTCGAGGCTGCGCGAGAATTGCACGTTTTGGACCACCGCCGTTTTTAGCATCTCAATGGCGTTTCTTGCTTCTATTTCAGCCGGAGTATTGCCATAAATCGAAAGGGATTCTAGGTGGCGAGTTGCGGCGAGCACGTTGTCCACGGGGTTGGAAAAGTGGCCCTGGGGCGTCTGGAAATGGGGAACGCGATCCACTACTGGCTGAAGCGGTGGGTTTGGTGGCTGAGCCGGCCCTCCTCCTGGAACGGTTCCTGCCCCGGGGGTGCGCGGAGTGTTGAAAAGGAGGGTACGGTTCAGATCAAGGGGTAAACGTCCCTGGTGCCTCCTCTGATGAACTGCATCGGACGCGCACTGATGCCTTTCGAGTCGCCAGTTTTCGATGTTCAAGCGAGCTGTCTCAGTAGTGATCTGAGCTTGCCGGGTCTCAATCCTGGCGGCTTCTGCCTCAGCATCTCGCCGAGCCTTCGCCATCTCATCTCGTAGTTTTGCTAACTCGGCATTTATCGCGAGACTGAATTGAATCTGTGTCGCCCATGGATGACTCGTCATCAGTGTTGACTGGCGTAGTCTCCCGAGTCGCCGATCGCTCTGGTTCATCCGATCCCTGCGTGAAGCCAACGAAGACCGGGCGCGTTAGGGTTGGCATCACGACAGGACGGACATACCTGGCCGGCTCTACGATGTCGGTGGAGGTGTCCGGCTCAGACGCGGGTGATCCAACCAGGCCGACGAAGATGTTGATCTTGCCGAAGGGGACTCTGAAGCCGGTTTCAATTGAATCGGCCTCAGGCCCCCACAGTGAGTTGTCGATGTAGTACTTTCCGCGGCGGCTCCGGGTCATGAGCCCAGCCGCATAGCTCCCTGACCCTGGTAGGGCTCCTTTTGAGAACTCTACTCGACCGTGCGTAGGCCCCACGATGGGCGCCAACTGTCGTGGTTTTGTCACGGCAGATGTCCTCGTGAAAGGAATTAGTGTTGGAGCCATCGCACCTTCGTGGCGACTAAAAGCCTATGTCCTGCTTTATGTTGTATTGATGATGTTTTGATTACAAGGAGGGCGTAACTCGCCTGACCTAGCTCTCGATGATTTCTAACCTGCCCTCTCATTCCCTGGGACTCGCCTTTATATACAGGTCGAACCCTTAGGGTTTACAAGAGTCCTTGCCATTACACAAGTCATGATTCTTTCTATCTCTAAGTCGCCATCCTTTCCAAGACTTGGAGATCTTCCCAATGATTGATTCCCCCCGAGGATCTTGAACCGCCATCCGGCTCCTGGGCTTATTGGGCCAAAGCTTGAATCGCCAAAGGATGAGTTGCCAGCTTGGTGACCTGGCCCAACTAGGGCGGGTTACTTAACAGATAATATCCCCAACAGTATTAATCTCAATTCATGTCGGGATTTCTCCCCGACTATAAATAGCCATTCCCATAAACACTAGTTGTTTGGTTGCACCGCGAGAGAAACTGCCAATTGTCATTTGAGAGCAACCCAATCCTCGAAGACTTTGAGAGAAAATCATCAGTGAGGAAAAATCTCAAACACCCAAACCAAAGCCCAAATCCACTAAGTGATTGAGCATTAATGAAAAGATTGTTCGTGTGTGGAACCGATGTATGTTACCTTTGAGGATTCTTCATCCTCCAGTTGGTTAGTCGTCATGGTATAGAGCATCCAGCAGTAAATTGTGGATTGCCGGGTGACCAAGTTTGCGAGGGTTTGGAAGTCTACCCTGAAAACTTACCACGAGTGTTGGGCGAGGACTGTGTGTCCTTAGCTCAAGGAGAATATGGTAAGGACGTAGTGTCCTGGGTCTGTGTGTCCTTTGGTCTACATACCCAGCCAGTCCAAACAAGATATACAACTATCACTGTAGTTGGAATTGGGTCATCAAATCACTGTCTTCACCAAGCAACGGGTTCTAATTCCTCAACCCTTTCATTTCCTCAATTGTATGTTGGCGACTTTCATCTTTACTATTTGACGAATTTGACAGAAGACTTTCTCAAATTCCTCACCTCAAATTCTTCACTTAAGTTATTCAGCACCTACGTATCATGATCACGCTACCTGTGCAACTTGAACATTTCATTTTACTCTGACAACTAATCTATAGCTGTTTTTGCACATCTGTTTGAGTACTTATTTCGCTCCACTCAGTAATGACTGAGGACTTTCCTCACTAGGAATTTCCTCAATTAAGAATTTGTAAAAATTGCCTATTCACCCCCCATGAGTCAATATAACGCACTTTCAATTAGTATCAGAGGAAGGAAATCCCTTGTTGTGTGTGATTTTGGTTTTACCACCTGGAGTTTTAGTTATCTCGGCCGTAGGTATGATCAAGGTTACTTCCGGTTGTCCTACCTTTGAAGGAAAAGACTTCTCCTACTAGAAGAACAAGATGTGCATGCACCTTGAAGCAACTGACAACAATCTCTGGTATGTTGTGGAAAATGGTGTTCCCTTTGTCACTTCAACTATCACTGTCGCTGATGTGAAGAGATTCAAGCAACTCGACTCTCAAGCGAAGAATATCATCTGTGGCTATCTGAGAAAAGGTAAGTATGGCAGGATGAGTGTTTTGGGTTGTGCAAAGCTTATCTGGGAAAGGCTGTCCAAACTCAACGAAGGAGTATCCACGCAACATGACTCTCGTGTTGATGTTATTCGCGATCTCTTCAACTGCTTCAAGAGACGTGATAACAAAAGCTGCCAAGAAACCTTCGATCGCCTCACTTACATCTCCAATGAGCTTCAGGCCCTTGGTGTCAGAGGCATCAATGACCATGAAGTGGTAAAGAAACTTGTACGATCTCTTGATTCTTCCTTCAATACACTAGTACTAATGATTCAACAACGAAGAGACTGTAACTACTTGATCCTGATGATATACTTGAGATACTCAATACTCATGAATTCTAACAAGCTGAGAAGAGAGACCGTGATGGACCAAGCTATACAAGACCTCGTGCACTGAAGGCAAATGTTGTTTCCACATCTAAAGAAGAAGGCTCAGATTGCAGTCTTGGTGATCCTGAAGAAGTTGGTCAGGAACTTGCTATGCTCATGAGGAAATTCCAGAAGTTCTCAAGACGAGGACCATTCGAAAAGTCTTCAAGGAGAGATGTGAGGAAATCAGAATCTTCATCTGGGAACTACATGAAAAGGACCTGCCATAAATGCAAGAAATCTGGTCACTACATTGGTGATTGTCCTTGTTGGGTGAAGGAATCAAAGAAGAAAAAGTATAAGGATGACAGTTCTGATGAATCGAAGAAAAATAAGAAATGTTCAAAGTCCTCATTGCACAAGAAGACCAGCTTCAGAAAGGCTCGGGGACTTATTGGCAATGAAATGGATTCTGAGGAAGAATCTGAAGAATGTGATGAAGAGGAAGGTTCAGAAGTGGATTCAGAGTCTCGTGTGGCAGGCCTAGCCCTTGATACCACATTCGTCAGCAAGTCCATCTTCGACCTCGAAGAAAATGACAACGTCAACAACACTGATGACTGTGATGACGACTTTGCTGTCACCTATTGATTCATGGCAAAAGGTTCGAAGGTACCAAGCCACACTTTCTCTTCTGACTCTAGTGACTGTGAACGTGATGACTATCAAAAACCCAGTTACTATAAACTTTCTAATATTGCCACTAAGAAACAAATCGCTATTGAAAAGCTTCAGAAACTTCTAGACAAAAGCGATGACCTATTGAGTGAGCAAATGAACCGAACTCAAACCCTCACTTATGATTGTGAAAGTCTTCAGTCTAGGTTTGATGGCCTTCAAACACCCAAACCAAAGCCCAAACCCCCACAGTGATTGAGCATCAATGAAAAGATTGTTCGTGTGTGGAACCGATGGATGTTACCTTTGAGGATTCTTCATCCTCCAGTTGGTTAGGCGTCATGGTCTAGAGCATCCAGCAGTAAATTGTGGATTGCCGGGTGACCAAGTTTGCGAGGGTTTGGAAGTCTACCCTGAAAACTTACCACGAGTGTTGGGCGAGGACTGTGTGTCCTTAGCTCAAGGAGAATATGGTAAGGACGTAGTGTCCTGGGTCTGTGTGTCCTTTGGTCTACATACCCAGCCAGTCCAAACAAGATATACAACTATCACTGTAGTTGGAATTGGGTCATCAAATCACTGTCTTCACCAAGCAACGGGTTCTAATTCCTCAACCCTTTCATTTCCTCAATTGTATGTTGGCGACTTTCATCTTTACTATTTGACGAATTTGACAGAAGACTTTCTCAAATTCCTCACCTCAAATTCTTCACTTAAGTTATTCAGCACCTACGTATCATGATCACGCTACCTGTGCAACTTGAACATTTCATTTTACTCTGACAACTAATCTATAGCTGTTTTTGCACATCTGTTTGAGTACTTATTTCGCTCCACTCAGTAATGACTGAGGACTTTCCTCACTAGGAATTTCCTCAATTAAGAATTTGTAAAAATTGCCTATTCACCCCCCATGAGTAAATATAACGCACTTTCAATTGGTATGAGAGGAAGGAAATCCCTTGTTGTGTGTGATTTTGGTTTTACCACCTGGAGTTTTAGTTATCTCGGCCGTAGGTATGATCAAGGTTACTTCCGGTTGTCCTACCTTTGAAGGAAAAGACTTCTCCTACTAGAAGAACAAGATGTGCATGCACCTTGAAGCAACTGACAACAATCTCTGGTATGTTGTGGAAAATGGTGTTCCCTTTGTCACTTCAACTATCACTCTTGCTGATGTGAAGAGATTCAAGCAACTCGACTCTCAAGCGAAGAATATCATCTGTGGCTATTTGAGAAAAGGTAAGTATGGCAGAATGAGTGTTTTGGGTTGTGCAAAGCTTATCTGGGAAAGGCTGTCCAAAGTCAACGAAGGAGTATCCACGCAACATGACTCTCGTGTTGATGTTATTCGCGATCTCTTCAACTGCTTCAAGAGACGTGATAACAAAAGCTGCCAAGAAACCTTCGATCGCCTCACTTACATCTCCAATGAGCTTCAGCCCTTGGTGTCAGAGGCATCAATGACCATGAAGTGGTAAAGAAACTTGTACGATCTCTTGATTCTTCCTTCAATACACTAGTACTAATGATTCAACAACGAAGAGACTGTAACTACTTGATCCTGATGATATACTTGAGATACTCAATACTCATGAATTCTAACAAGCTGAGAAGAGAGACCGTGATGGACCAAGCTATACAAGACCTCGTGCACTGAAGGCAAATGTTGTTTCCACATCTGAAGAAGAAGGCTCAGATTGCAGTCTTGGTGATCCTGAAGAAGTTGGTCAGGAACTTGCTATGCTCATGAGGAAATTCCATAAGTTCTCAAGACGAGGACCATTCGAAAAGTCTTCAAGGAGAGATGTGAGGAAATCAGAATCTTCATCTGGGAACTACAAGAAAAGGACCTGCCATAAATGCAAGAAATCTGGTCACTACATTGGTGATTGTCCTTGTTGGGTGAAGGAATCAAAGAAGAAAAAGTA
The DNA here is from genome assembly GCF_904849725.1 of Hordeum vulgare subsp. vulgare. Classification (NCBI taxonomy): domain Eukaryota; kingdom Viridiplantae; phylum Streptophyta; class Magnoliopsida; order Poales; family Poaceae; genus Hordeum; species Hordeum vulgare. The sequence continues at coordinate 373,104,416 of NC_058519.1, forward strand.
TAAGGATGACAGTTCTGATGAATCGAAGAAAAATAAGAAATCTTCAAAGTCCTCATTGCACAAGAAGACCAGCTTTAGAAAGGCTCGGGGACTTATTGGCAATGAAATGGATTCTGAGGAAGAATCTGAAGAATGTGATGAAGAGGAAGGTTCAGAAGTGGATTCAGAGTCTCGTGTGGCAGGCCTAGCCCTTGATACCACATTCGTCAGCAAGTCCATCTTCGACCTCGAAGAAAATGACAACGTCAACAACACTGATGACTGTGATGACGACTTTGCTGTCACCTATTGATTCATGGCAAAAGGTTCGAAGGTACCAAGCCACACTTTCTCTTCTGACTCTAGTGACTGTGAACGTGATGACTATCAAAAACCCAGTTACTATAAACTTTCTAATATTGCCACTAAGAAACAAATCGCTATTGAAAAGCTTCAGAAACTTCTAGACAAAAGCGATGACCTATTGAGTGAGCAAATGAACCGAACTCAAACCCTCACTTATGATTGTGAAAGTCTTCAGTCTAGGTTTGATGGCCTTCAAACACCCAAACCAAAGCCCAAACCCCCACAGTGATTGAGCATCAATGAAAAGATTGTTCGTGTGTGGAACCGATGGATGTTACCTTTGAGGATTCTTCATCCTCCAGTTGGTTAGGCGTCATGGTCTAGAGCATCCAGCAGTAAATTGTGGATTGCCGGGTGACCAAGTTTGCGAGGGTTTGGAAGTCTACCCTGAAAACTTACCACGAGTGTTGGGCGAGGACTGTGTGTCCTTAGCTCAAGGAGAATATGGTAAGGACGTAGTGTCCTGGGTCTGTGTGTCCTTTGGTCTACATACCCAGCCAGTCCAAACAAGATATACAACTATCACTGTAGTTGGAATTGGGTCATCAAATCACTGTCTTCACCAAGCAACGGGTTCTAATTCCTCAACCCTTTCATTTCCTCAATTGTATGTTGGCGACTTTCATCTTTACTATTTGACGAATTTGACAGAAGACTTTCTCAAATTCCTCACCTCAAATTCTTCACTTAAGTTATTCAGCACCTACGTATCATGATCACGCTACCTGTGCAACTTGAACATTTCATTTTACTCTGACAACTAATCTATAGCTGTTTTTGCACATCTGTTTGAGTACTTATTTCGCTCCACTCAGTAATGACTGAGGACTTTCCTCACTAGGAATTTCCTCAATTAAGAATTTGTAAAAATTGCCTATTCACCCCCCATGAGTAAATATAACGCACTTTCAATTGGTATGAGAGGAAGGAAATCCCTTGTTGTGTGTGATTTTGGTTTTACCACCTGGAGTTTTAGTTATCTCGGCCGTAGGTATGATCAAGGTTACTTCCGGTTGTCCTACCTTTGAAGGAAAAGACTTCTCCTACTAGAAGAACAAGATGTGCATGCACCTTGAAGCAACTGACAACAATCTCTGGTATGTTGTGGAAAATGGTGTTCCCTTTGTCACTTCAACTATCACTCTTGCTGATGTGAAGAGATTCAAGCAACTCGACTCTCAAGCGAAGAATATCATCTGTGGCTATTTGAGAAAAGGTAAGTATGGCAGAATGAGTGTTTTGGGTTGTGCAAAGCTTATCTGGGAAAGGCTGTCCAAAGTCAACGAAGGAGTATCCACGCAACATGACTCTCGTGTTGATGTTATTCGCGATCTCTTCAACTGCTTCAAGAGACGTGATAACAAAAGCTGCCAAGAAACCTTCGATCGCCTCACTTACATCTCCAATGAGCTTCAGCCCTTGGTGTCAGAGGCATCAATGACCATGAAGTGGTAAAGAAACTTGTACGATCTCTTGATTCTTCCTTCAATACACTAGTACTAATGATTCAACAACGAAGAGACTGTAACTACTTGATCCTGATGATATACTTGAGATACTCAATACTCATGAATTCTAACAAGCTGAGAAGAGAGACCGTGATGGACCAAGCTATACAAGACCTCGTGCACTGAAGGCAAATGTTGTTTCCACATCTGAAGAAGAAGGCTCAGATTGCAGTCTTGGTGATCCTGAAGAAGTTGGTCAGGAACTTGCTATGCTCATGAGGAAATTCCATAAGTTCTCAAGACGAGGACCATTCGAAAAGTCTTCAAGGAGAGATGTGAGGAAATCAGAATCTTCATCTGGGAACTACAAGAAAAGGACCTGCCATAAATGCAAGAAATCTGGTCACTACATTGGTGATTGTCCTTGTTGGGTGAAGGAATCAAAGAAGAAAAAGTATAAGGATGACAGTTCTGATGAATCGAAGAAAAATAAGAAATCTTCAAAGTCCTCATTGCACAAGAAGACCAGCTTTAGAAAGGCTCGGGGACTTATTGGCAATGAAATGGATTCTGAGGAAGAATCTGAAGAATGTGATGAAGAGGAAGGTTCAGAAGTGGATTCAGAGTCTCGTGTGGCAGGCCTAGCCCTTGATACCACATTCGTCAGCAAGTCCATCTTCGACCTCGAAGAAAATGACAACGTCAACAACACTGATGACTGTGATGACGACTTTGCTGTCACCTATTGATTCATGGCAAAAGGTTCGAAGGTACCAAGCCACACTTTCTCTTCTGACTCTAGTGACTGTGAACGTGATGACTATCAAAAACCCAGTTACTATAAACTTTCTAATATTGCCACTAAGAAACAAATCGCTATTGAAAAGCTTCAGAAACTTCTAGACAAAAGCGATGACCTATTGAGTGAGCAAATGAACCGAACTCAAACCCTCACTTATGATTGTGAAAGTCTTCAGTCTAGGTTTGATGGCCTTCAAACACCCAAACCAAAGCCCAAACCCCCACAGTGATTGAGCATCAATGAAAAGATTGTTCGTGTGTGGAACCGATGGATGTTACCTTTGAGGATTCTTCATCCTCCAGTTGGTTAGGCGTCATGGTCTAGAGCATCCAGCAGTAAATTGTGGATTGCCGGGTGACCAAGTTTGCGAGGGTTTGGAAGTCTACCCTGAAAACTTACCACGAGTGTTGGGCGAGGACTGTGTGTCCTTAGCTCAAGGAGAATATGGTAAGGACGTAGTGTCCTGGGTCTGTGTGTCCTTTGGTCTACATACCCAGCCAGTCCAAACAAGATATACAACTATCACTGTAGTTGGAATTGGGTCATCAAATCACTGTCTTCACCAAGCAACGGGTTCTAATTCCTCAACCCTTTCATTTCCTCAATTGTATGTTGGCGACTTTCATCTTTACTATTTGACGAATTTGACAGAAGACTTTCTCAAATTCCTCACCTCAAATTCTTCACTTAAGTTATTCAGCACCTACGTATCATGATCACGCTACCTGTGCAACTTGAACATTTCATTTTACTCTGACAACTAATCTATAGCTGTTTTTGCACATCTGTTTGAGTACTTATTTCGCTCCACTCAGTAATGACTGAGGACTTTCCTCACTAGGAATTTCCTCAATTAAGAATTTGTAAAAATTGCCTATTCACCCCCCATGAGTAAATATAACGCACTTTCAATTGGTATGAGAGGAAGGAAATCCCTTGTTGTGTGTGATTTTGGTTTTACCACCTGGAGTTTTAGTTATCTCGGCCGTAGGTATGATCAAGGTTACTTCCGGTTGTCCTACCTTTGAAGGAAAAGACTTCTCCTACTAGAAGAACAAGATGTGCATGCACCTTGAAGCAACTGACAACAATCTCTGGTATGTTGTGGAAAATGGTGTTCCCTTTGTCACTTCAACTATCACTCTTGCTGATGTGAAGAGATTCAAGCAACTCGACTCTCAAGCGAAGAATATCATCTGTGGCTATTTGAGAAAAGGTAAGTATGGCAGAATGAGTGTTTTGGGTTGTGCAAAGCTTATCTGGGAAAGGCTGTCCAAAGTCAACGAAGGAGTATCCACGCAACATGACTCTCGTGTTGATGTTATTCGCGATCTCTTCAACTGCTTCAAGAGACGTGATAACAAAAGCTGCCAAGAAACCTTCGATCGCCTCACTTACATCTCCAATGAGCTTCAGCCCTTGGTGTCAGAGGCATCAATGACCATGAAGTGGTAAAGAAACTTGTACGATCTCTTGATTCTTCCTTCAATACACTAGTACTAATGATTCAACAACGAAGAGACTGTAACTACTTGATCCTGATGATATACTTGAGATACTCAATACTCATGAATTCTAACAAGCTGAGAAGAGAGACCGTGATGGACCAAGCTATACAAGACCTCGTGCACTGAAGGCAAATGTTGTTTCCACATCTGAAGAAGAAGGCTCAGATTGCAGTCTTGGTGATCCTGAAGAAGTTGGTCAGGAACTTGCTATGCTCATGAGGAAATTCCATAAGTTCTCAAGACGAGGACCATTCGAAAAGTCTTCAAGGAGAGATGTGAGGAAATCAGAATCTTCATCTGGGAACTACAAGAAAAGGACCTGCCATAAATGCAAGAAATCTGGTCACTACATTGGTGATTGTCCTTGTTGGGTGAAGGAATCAAAGAAGAAAAAGTATAAGGATGACAGTTCTGATGAATCGAAGAAAAATAAGAAATCTTCAAAGTCCTCATTGCACAAGAAGACCAGCTTCAGAAAGGCTCGGGGACTTATTGGCAATGAAATGGATTCTGAGGAAGAATCTGAAGAATGTGATGAAGAGGAAGGTTCAGAAGTGGATTCAGAGTCTCGTGTGGCAGGCCTAGCCCTTGATACCACATTCGTCAGCAAGTCCATCTTCGACCTCGAAGAAAATGACAACGTCAACAACACTGATGACTGTGATGACGACTTTGCTGTCACCTATTGATTCATGGCAAAAGGTTCGAAGGTACCAAGCCACACTTTCTCTTCTGACTCTAGTGACTGTGAACGTGATGACTATCAAAAACCCAGTTACTATAAACTTTCTAATATTGCCACTAAGAAACAAATCGCTATTGAAAAGCTTCAGAAACTTCTAGACAAAAGCGATGACCTATTGAGTGAGCAAATGAACCGAACTCAAACCCTCACTTATGATTGTGAAAGTCTTCAGTCTAGGTTTGATGGCCTTCAAACACCCAAACCAAAGCCCAAACCCCCACAGTGATTGAGCATCAATGAAAAGATTGTTCGTGTGTGGAACCGATGGATGTTACCTTTGAGGATTCTTCATCCTCCAGTTGGTTAGGCGTCATGGTCTAGAGCATCCAGCAGTAAATTGTGGATTGCCGGGTGACCAAGTTTGCGAGGGTTTGGAAGTCTACCCTGAAAACTTACCACGAGTGTTGGGTGAGGACTGTGTGTCCTTAGCTCAAGGAGAATATGGTAAGGACGTAGTGTCCTGGGTCTGTGTGTCCTTTGGTCTACATACCCAGCCAGTCCAAACAAGATATACAACTATCACTGTAGTTGGAATTGGGTCATCAAATCACTGTCTTCACCAAGCAACGGGTTCTAATTCCTCAACCCTTTCATTTCCTCAATTGTATGTTGGCGACTTTCATCTTTACTATTTGACGAATTTGACAGAAGACTTTCTCAAATTCCTCACCTCAAATTCTTCACTTAAGTTATTCAGCACCTACGTATCATGATCACGCTACCTGTGCAACTTGAACATTTCATTTTACTCTGACAACTAATCTATAGCTGTTTTTGCACATCTGTTTGAGTACTTATTTCGCTCCACTCAGTAATGACTGAGGACTTTCCTCACTAGGAATTTCCTCAATTAAGAATTTGTAAAAATTGCCTATTCACCCCCCATGAGTAAATATAACGCACTTTCAATTGGTATGAGAGGAAGGAAATCCCTTGTTGTGTGTGATTTTGGTTTTACCACCTGGAGTTTTAGTTATCTCGGCCGTAGGTATGATCAAGGTTACTTCCGGTTGTCCTACCTTTGAAGGAAAAGACTTCTCCTACTAGAAGAACAAGATGTGCATGCACCTTGAAGCAACTGACAACAATCTCTGGTATGTTGTGGAAAATGGTGTTCCCTTTGTCACTTCAACTATCACTCTTGCTGATGTGAAGAGATTCAAGCAACTCGACTCTCAAGCGAAGAATATCATCTGTGGCTATTTGAGAAAAGGTAAGTATGGCAGAATGAGTGTTTTGGGTTGTGCAAAGCTTATCTGGGAAAGGCTGTCCAAAGTCAACGAAGGAGTATCCACGCAACATGACTCTCGTGTTGATGTTATTCGCGATCTCTTCAACTGCTTCAAGAGACGTGATAACAAAAGCTGCCAAGAAACCTTCGATCGCCTCACTTACATCTCCAATGAGCTTCAGCCCTTGGTGTCAGAGGCATCAATGACCATGAAGTGGTAAAGAAACTTGTACGATCTCTTGATTCTTCCTTCAATACACTAGTACTAATGATTCAACAACGAAGAGACTGTAACTACTTGATCCTGATGATATACTTGAGATACTCAATACTCATGAATTCTAACAAGCTGAGAAGAGAGACCGTGATGGACCAAGCTATACAAGACCTCGTGCACTGAAGGCAAATGTTGTTTCCACATCTGAAGAAGAAGGCTCAGATTGCAGTCTTGGTGATCCTGAAGAAGTTGGTCAGGAACTTGCTATGCTCATGAGGAAATTCCATAAGTTCTCAAGACGAGGACCATTCGAAAAGTCTTCAAGGAGAGATGTGAGGAAATCAGAATCTTCATCTGGGAACTACAAGAAAAGGACCTGCCATAAATGCAAGAAATCTGGTCACTACATTGGTGATTGTCCTTGTTGGGTGAAGGAATCAAAGAAGAAAAAGTATAAGGATGACAGTTCTGATGAATCGAAGAAAAATAAGAAATCTTCAAAGTCCTCATTGCACAAGAAGACCAGCTTTAGAAAGGCTCGGGGACTTATTGGCAATGAAATGGATTCTGAGGAAGAATCTGAAGAATGTGATGAAGAGGAAGGTTCAGAAGTGGATTCAGAGTCTCGTGTGGCAGGCCTAGCCCTTGATACCACATTCGTCAGCAAGTCCATCTTCGACCTCGAAGAAAATGACAACGTCAACAACACTGATGACTGTGATGACGACTTTGCTGTCACCTATTGATTCATGGCAAAAGGTTCGAAGGTACCAAGCCACACTTTCTCTTCTGACTCTAGTGACTGTGAACGTGATGACTATCAAAAACCCAGTTACTATAAACTTGCTAATATTGCCACTAAGAAACAAATCTCTATTGAAAAGCATCAGAAACTTCTAGACAAAAGCGATGACCTGTTGAGTGAGCAAATGAACCGAACTCAAACCCTCACTTATGATCCTGAAAGTCCTCAGTCTAGGTTTGATGGCCTTCAAGAACATTATGACACACTCTTGGATGATCATGAGAAGCTTTCTTATGAATTTATTCAAACAAAGCAAGATCTTGAGAAATTAAGAATGTCTTATGATGATCTTAGAATTGAAAATGATTCCTTGCTCGCTCAACAGATCAGTAACGCTCAGGAAGAATGCATTCCACCATGCTTGAAATGCATCGAACGTGAATCTGCTAATTCTTCACCTGAAACTTCAAATGCTTCTATTGCTACAATTTCTTCAACTGTATGTGTGGTAACAAATTCCTCACTTGAGGAAACCACAAAATGTCACTCACGAAAATGCAGGGTTGAAGGAATTGTATGTGATAGGCATATACAAAAGTCTCAGAGGGAATCAAACCCTTTGTGATGTGCTCAAAAAGCAGATTCGAACAGCAACCCTAGGAAAGAGGGTATTTTCTTCGAGAGAAAATTGAATGTTGATGGGTCATACTAGAAACCTGAGCACTATCCCAGAACCTCATGGGCTGCTGCAAAAGGACCTCCTATTGATCCATCTACTCTAAAAGGCTTTGCATGTAAAACTTCATATTCTTCTGATTTGTTGTTTGACTCAAACTATAAACTGTTCAAAAATCAGGCCGGTGAAGTACTTGCCAGATATGTTGGAACTAACTGCACGAATGGATGACCGTTGAGGAAAATTTGGGTTCCCAAAAGCAGCTTGGAAAGTCTTCAGGTAAATGTCCTCATGGCAGCACCAGTGAAGAACAGGAACCCGAGATCAAATTCCACAAGTGGACCGTAGTCTTCACAATGAACAAATACCTCATATGGTCAAAACTATTCTTACACTCGCACTAATGTGTTTGATATGCAGGAAACCTACAAGGGACATGAATATGTGCATTATTCCTCAAATCACTATGTTCATAAGTCCTCAAAGAATTTCTTTGCCTATTCATTTTGAGTACTCTACCCCTCTCCTGTGAAAAGAAGTGGATTAGCCTCAATGCCTCAATTCTCATATGCTGCTCGGAGGATTATAAACTCTTTTCCACCCCTTCAGATGTGGGTGGTGAAGAAATCAAACAAATCACTTCTGTAGGTCAGGTCTCCAGATGAAAGTCATCATCTGAATAATTTGTCGGAGACATGAGGAAATTGCTTGATAGGACGCAAGCTAATCCTGATGAAATGACTTATCATTTCACTCGTCCTTATTATGTCTAAAATATAATTTGTGTTATGAAATTCAAGTGTGATGAATTTGATATCATATTCTTCACTCTAAAGCATATCAGATGGTAAGCAGCACTAATTCATCTTCAAGATGACAAACCCAAAACCACACATTGAGTTCTTGAAGTGGGTGTACAAATCACATGACTGGTGACAAAAGCCTATTAAATAATATCCCATTGACTCCATCACCATTGAAGCCTATCACCTACGCACACAAAGGTAAAAGCAAGGTATTGGGACTTGGTAAGGTGTCTATTTCTAAGGAACGACTCATGGAAAAGGTCATGCTTGTCTAATCCCTTGGGTTTAACCTCATGATAGTCTCAATGCTTTGTGATCTTGATATGATTATCATCTTTGGCAAATATCGATGCATAGTCATCATGGAGTCTGACAAATCCAAAGTCTTTGAAGGCTTTAGGAGAAGAGACTTGTACATTGTTGATTTCTCTACAAATCCTCAGCCAGCCACGTGTCTTCTTGCAAAAGCCTTAGAGGGCTGGCTATGGCATGGACAACTTGGTCATGCGGGCATGAGGAATTTGCACACACTGGCGAACAAGAAGCATGTCATTGGCATCGAAAGCGTCAAATTCCTCAAGGATCATCTATGCGGGGCTTGTGAGTCTCGAAAGATGACCACATCCAAGCACCCCTCGAATATTATCATGACTAATACTCGTCCTTTCGAATTGCTTCACATGGATTTCTTTGGACCTACGCATTATGTTACTCTAACCAATGCAACATCTATATATGGCTTTGCCATCGTTGACGACTATTCTCATTATACTTGGGTGCATATCATTCTTTACAAAAATGAAGTGCAGGAAGTCTTCGAACGATTTTCCTCAAGGCCCTAGACAAACTTCGGCGCAAAGATAAAATGCATCAAGAGTGACAATGGGATAGAATTCAAGAATACCTCCCTTGATGACTATCTTGATGAACTTGGTATTTCTCACGAATTGTCTACTACTTACACTCCTCAACAGAATGGCGTCGTCGAGCGCAAGAACGGGACTCTGGTTGAGATGGCATGGACTATGCTTGAAGAATATCAGACTCCTCGTCGCTTCTCGCATGAGGCAATCAATACTACCCGCCACATCATCAACAGAGTATATCTTCACAAATTCCTCAAGTAAACTTCATACGAACTCCTTACTCACAAGAAACCCAGAGTAAGTTATTTCAAAGTATTCAGTGCAAGATGCTGGATTAGAGATCCTCACCACGGTTCAAATTTTGCACCCAAAGCACATGAGGGTTTTATGCAAGGTTACCGAAAGGACTTGCACACCTACAAAGTCTTCAACAACTACGACAACAAGGTTTGTGAAACTGTAAATGTGCAGTTCGATGAAACTAATGGCTCGCAAAGAGAGCACTTGCTTCATGTGCCAGATAAATTGACTCCTGAGGAAGCTATTAAGCTCAAGGCTATTGAAGATAACATTCCTAGTGAGGAACAACCTTTAGTTGAAGAAGTAATCCCAAACAATGATGAAACAAGCCAGTGCACCTCTAGAAATTGCTCTAGATCAAATTCCTCAACCCCACCAAAGTCTTCAACCCACGCATCCGAGGATTGTAAATCAAGTGGAAATTGATAAAATCCTCGATGACATCAATTTGCCAGGTCCCCTCACTCAGTCAAAAGCTTCACACTTGATTAACTTTTGTGGCCATTCTTCCTTTGTCACTATCATAGAACCCTCAAAAGTTGATGTAGACTTCATGGAACCTGAGTGGATTCAAGCTATGCAAGATGAATTTCATCAATTCAAGCTTAACAACGAATGGGAACTCGTCAAACATCCTGATCCTTGCAAGCACAATGTCATTGGAACCACGTGGATCTATCGATACAAGGAAGATGAGGATGGTCAGGTAGAGAGGAACAAGGCACGAGTTGTAGCCCAAGGCTACACACAGGTTGAAGGAATTGACTTTGATGAAACTTTTGCACACGTTGCTAGACTTGAAGCTATTCGTATATTGCTTCCTTATGATAATCATCACAATATTACACTGTATCAAATGGATGTGGAAAGTGCATTCCTCAATGGTAAGCTTGGGGAGGAATTATATCTAGCTCAGCCCCCAGGTTTTGAAGGACCGAAGAATCCTCACAAAGTCTTCAGACTCAACAAAGCACTATATGGCCTCAAGCAAGCCCCTCGGGCATGGTACGATACATTGAAGAAATTCCTAGTGAAGAAAGGCTTCAAACTTGGTTCACTCGACCCTACTCTTTCACAAAATCCTATGATAATGAATTGTTTGTATGCGAAATATATGTGGAGGATATCATCTTTGATTGTACGGACAAACGTTACAGTGACGAATTCGCCTACATGATGGGTGTAGAATATCAAATATCCATGACGGGGGAGCTGAACGCAACAGCATCTTCATTTCTGAAGAGAAATGCCTCAAGGATGTCCTGAAAAAATTCGGCATGAATGAATGTAAAGGTGTCAAAATTCCCATGCCTACCAAGGGCCAACTCTACACTGAGAAAAATGGTAAAGATTTCGATCAGCAGGTATATCGCTCTATGATTGGCTCTTTATTGTACTAATGTGCATCTAGGCCACACATTATGCTTAGTGTTTGCATGTGTGCCTGTTTCCAAGAATAACCGAATTAATCACACCATAAGGATGTGAAACATATTCATCGATATCTAGCTCACACACCAACGCTTGGATTATGGTACCCCGAGGGCTCAAATCTTCACCTCGTTGGATATTCTAATTCTGATTATGCTCGTGAATGTGTAGTTCGCAAGTCAACATCACGCACCTGCTGAAGGTGAGTACATTGTTGCTGGTTCTTGCCGTGCTCAACTTCTGTGGATGAAACCAACCCTCAAGGACTATGGCATCAACATGAAGAATGCGCCACTCTACTGCGACAATGAGAGTGCAATCAAGATTGCATACAACCCAGTACAACACACGAAGTAACATTTTTATTCAATCAATGAAGAATAACACTTTGAGTGTTAAGAAATTAATGAGGAATTTGATTCTGAGTACCCTACGACAATTATATGCGGTGCCTAAAATCATCATTCATATACGGTGGGTCACGCCACCAACCCAATTTGAAATTCTTCAAGTTGAAATTCCTCAAAAGTTCAAATTCTTCAAACTTTTTAAATATGTTCTTCATTGACTATATACTAAGTTGTGAGCTTTCAATGTCCTTAACATCATTCACTTATTGCTAAGTCTTCATGCAGTGTTTTTACTTCTAAGTGAATTTGATCGGACTCGTTCACCCTCTATGCTAAGCTCAACCCAGTCTTTTCTCAAATTCTTCATATGCGTTTTTTTAAACTCGTTCAAAGTCGTCACTGAATCCTCGTAAGCTGAAGAATTTGTGAACAAAGTCCTCAAAAATTTAATTCAATTTTTTTCAGACGTTACCGCTCAAACTGCACTCACTACCCACGATTGGAAAAGCACGACCTCCACTAACTCGACTGCTTAATACGTGTGTGCCACCTGTCGAGCGGAGAGGAAGGGCCAGGGGCATTCTGGTCCGAAAATTTTGGACCAGACTATTTCTCACCTGGGCTATAAATACCCCACTCTTACCCCCATGGTCATTTCTTCCTCTCGTTCCCACTTCTTACCGCTCGAAGCCAGATCTAGCGCCACCGCTATAAATCATCGCCGTCGGTGAGTAAAAGCTTCACTGCCTCGACCTCATAGACGTCGTACTCACGCCGACCGCGAGTCTTCTTCCTCCGCCGCCATCGTAGCTGTTTTCAGCCATCGAGTTAGGGCGTTGAAGATCTGAACAGACGAGCATCTCTTTTCACTGTCTACAGTTCGTTGTGTTCTTCATCCAGGGTAATTAAAATCTAATTTTACTGCCCATGTTGATCCTTGTGTTTCCTTTAGATCTTTGAAAAGTGTTATTCCTCAGCAAATTCATCAAAGGAACACTTCAATGCCTTAGAACACTTGAATTTTTTCACTAAGTCACTCAATTCCTCAAGTGATTCCTCAATTGTGTAAATTTTCATATCTGCACAACTGTGGAAACCAAGTCAAGGACACTTAGCGAAATTCCTCAAAAACAGTATTGGTCAATTTCCTCAAGCTAAGTCATTTTTGAAAATCTTCTAAGAACGCATATGACCTCTTCAAATTCTCCGCACCTATACTCTGTTCACAGGTACAAAATGTCTACTGACGAATCTCTAGGTTCTCATCAACTTAACTCATTTGCAGCGTTTCTTGAAGAAAACTTGCATACCTCATCAGAGTCCTCAGACGTTCATATTCCTCAAGTGAAGTAAATGACTCAAGATAAGAAACAAAACGGTGGAAAGAAGGCAGAACTCAACACTGCCTTTGAGATTCCTGGTGACATTTATGATGAATATTGCATGCCTGATGGAGTTGTCTATGGAATGAAAAAAAGGAAAAGTGCAAAATGCGCTTGCAGAAAATTGAGAGGATATGGGCCAAAGAATGGAGGGAGTATAGGTATGTGACTCCCAAATACATGAAGAAATTCGCCATGAAGCCTCCCGGAAAAAGGGCTCTTGCTGATCTAACAAGTCTTGCAACCATTCAAGACTTTCCTGAAAAATATGTCAAGAAAAACGACAAACTACATAAAGTTGCACACCTGGTCATGAAGAGATTCGATGAGGAATCTACTACTGCAGCTGCTGCTACCTCTTCCTATGCTGCCGAGGCTTCTGGCACTGAGACTGCTCCAAAGAAAACTGTTCTAAAGAAGTTTGCCATCAAACCAAGCTCCTCATCAGCTCAAACTTAACAAAAAAAATCCTCAGACAACTACTAAGATGTCAGCAAAGTCCTCAACTGCTGCCATACAGTCTTCACCGCCACTGAAGCTGACGACCACTCGGAATCCTTGAGGGCCATCCGCTTCAGGCTATGCACATACTTTTTTTAGTGAAAATGTGAAGAACAACATGACTGATGGGCGAGGAAAAAGGCCCAGCTCTAGCAAAGTCCTCAATGCTCCTTCTGCATGAGAAGAAGAAGATGAAGCTGATGATGAAACACTTGACGCAATCATCAGTAGTAAGCAAGAAAGGATCGCACTGGCCAAAGGCACCACCATTCCACCTCATGATGGTTCCAAAGATGATACTGGACTTCATAGACCTCTGGTATGATAATATTCAAACACCAATTGATGACTTGAAGCTTCCCCCTAGGCCAAGCCACATGTTGACAACCTTCATCAATGAAGAAAAGTGGAAGGTGTAGAAGGCCAAGCAAGCCAAAAAGGCTCAGACTCGGAAAGAAAGCTTTCTGAAGAACAACATTCTAACTATGACCCCTGATCAACTCCTCAACACTCATACTGAGATCAAAAACCTCAGTGAAGAATACACTAGCTTCAATGCTGACTAGAAGGGCGCAAAATTCAGATTCATCAATGTTGCCAACAAAGTTATCATTGAACACAATAAGAAGGTTGCTGACTAAACGCAACCTAAAAATTCTCACGCAAAATACATAGTTGAGCTGCCTAACGACTCTGGTGATGAAAAATCCTCCATCTAAAGAACCTGCGAGTGCAGCTGAAGAAATGGATGCGCCTGAAGAAACTGTTCCAGCCAGGACGACTACATCGACCGTGCCTCAAGAAACTGCCCCACCTGCTCCAAAATCTTCACAAGTGAAGAAGTTGAAGCTTCCTTCTACATGAGAAGTGAAGAAAACTAAGGTTGCTGGAAAGGAAGCAGCAAAGAAGAGAAAGTCCTCAACAAGCTGAGAGTCCTGAGAAGAAAAACGCTTGAGGACTTTGAAAACTTCGTCAACTGCTCCAATTGATGCCACCCCTATCAACATTGCACCCTCCTATGTGATGGTGCCATTTGGTGTTGAGCACGTCATCCAAGAAGGGGGTGAAGAAATGGAAGACACTTGCTCTGCTGCTGCCACACCAATTGATGAGGAAATTGAATCTAATCCAAATCCTTCAATTCCTCAAGCCTCAACTCCTCCGCCTCAGCAGAACACTGAGGTGGATGATGAAGAAAAGGATGAAGATGTGGACATTGGCAGCAGAACACCGGTGATCCGTGATGAATTCTAGGAAAAGACTAATCCTAACTCACCATTGGCCACTCCAATTTCTCAAGTGCCTGTGTCCCATGCAACCACTGAAATTCAGACACGGTGTGAAGAAAAGAGAACTCATGTGAAGTCTATCCCAGAAACTGAATCGGCTGCAATAGCTGAAGACGCGGCCAATCAAACTACAACCGAGGGAACTGTTGCGCGAGAAATTGAAGAATCTCCTCAACATTTTTCTCAAACCGAGAAGAGTGCCGTTGAAGAACATGTTCCTCAGACTTAAGACTGTGTTTGAACCTCATGTTGACTCTCCACAGATCTGTCGTAGCAGATTCTAGACCTTCAGTCAGATGAACTACTTTGGCAAAGTACTCTTCAATAAGGACAAAAATTATCCTCATTAGCAAATTCCTCATGTAGATATGGAGGATATTCCGTGCTACAATCCCTTCTTCAAGCTCTTCACAAAGCTGGACTATTGCAATTCTGCGCTCACATCTCTGACTGGAATGAAGAAATCATTCTTGAATTCTATGCTACACTTCACATCTCAGAATATGTCTCCGATGTCACCACTTGGGTTCTGGACTGGATGACTCAAGGTACTCACTTCAAAGCCTCTCTAATAGAATTACTTCGGGCCCTTCCAGTTCCACTTCCCTCAAAAGGAGCCAGATGCATCTATGATGAAACTGAACTGCCAAATCACCTGATGCAAGTGCTCATGAAGACTTTGGCTCTTGTTAAGACACCAAGAACCAAATTCCTTGCAAAGGAATTGATATATGTGCCGAGGATAGTGTACCGCATTTTGGCCAAAACCTTCTGTCCAATCAAGGGTCATGACTCAAATTATGAAGAATATGATCTTCAATATCATCCATGGAATTCAAATTAATCTTCATGATTTCTTCATGAGGACTCTGTCCCACACTGCTCTGTCACCTTTTGATGTGAAGCCTTCTGCGCCATGGATCATGAGATTCATCACGACCAGATCTGGAATTCCTTACAAGGCAGATATTCTGAACCACCTCACCTACTTGCCTCCACTTGCAGTCGTCAAGAGTTCTTTCGACTTGATAGAAGGCAAAGGAAACTTTGTGATCAATGAAGGACCTCAGCCCCTTGATGGCCAGTTTCGCAAAGCTCCGTCATACTCCACCAATGACGACACTTCTCAAGAGAAGCCCCTAGTCCAACTATACCCCGTGTGATGACTGACCACGAGCTCTTGCTAAGTCTTCATCAGAAGGTTGACCAAAACCACAAATGGGTCAAGCGTCAGTTTGGTGCCATTGTGAAAGACCTCAATGCGACTCAGAATGTAGTGAAGAAAACTCACTATAATTTTTGTGAGATATTTGACCCCATATCGGCCATTTTGTCTCACCACAAGACTTCTGAGGAACTCACTGAAATGGAGTTCCAACAAGACTTCGACTAGTCGTGGTCGCCGAAGAAGAAGTTCAAGAAGATTCCAGTTCCTGATGAGGTGACGAGCTCATTTACTTCAACGTGCGTAACTGATGACGCTGAAGACCTTGACGACACTGTTGCAACGAACAACCCCAAGGCTCCTCCTGCAACAACGAAGTGATATTCTTCAAGGGTGTTAGTCCTGAGTTTCATCACCTCATGACAAAGGGGGAGAAATCTGAGTTAGTCTTCAAGCGGGTCTACCTTATTATTTTATGGGCTTTTGGACTATATTTTTCTGTAAGTTACAACTCTCGCTCTTCTGAATTGTTTGGTTGTATGGGTTGTAAACTTATGCCCGGTGGTGTTCTGACACTTTTCAACTGTTTTCCTTCATGCATATTTCTCATGTTGATTAATGCATGCATGCTAAAATTCGTCAGACACCACTTTTCATCATGCATTTCAATTTCGTCAAGTCATATGTCAAATGCTTGCATGGATTACAATATATAGGGGGAGATCTTCATGGTATAAATCCTCAATGTGCATTTGCAGTCCAAAGCAAATTCTTCAAATATGCACATCTTCACCGGGAGTCTCTCTATGTCTTGCATTCAAATTCCACAAAATATGTACTTACACTTTATATTATTATCCCTGTTCAAAACTTAACCTGCTTGTCATCAATCACCAAAAAGGGGGAGATTGTAAGTGCATCTAGTGCCCCTTAGTGATTTTGATGTATTGAAGACTTATAGGTTAAGAGACTGATATGTTTGTGAGTGTACACAAGCTCTATAAGTTGCTGAGGAGTTTGAGTTATTCGAAGAACATCAAGCCCTAAAAATGTATGTCTTCGCGTGAAGACTTTGGTATTTCCTCTGAAGACTTTGAAAGTGAGGAAATTGGTGTGTCCGTGAAGAAATCGATGTGAAGACTCTGAAGCGTGAAGACTTCCGTTTTCATACTTTCATTTTATGAATTCTGCGTCATAGGACCACCATACTGTTAAAGGGGGTCGAGGTAAAACTAAGGAAAAGTTTCCAAGCAATGCTCATCTCAAAGCATACACTCTCATGCCCTTCGGATGAAGCCTTTGGAAATCTTCAACAGGTTAGTCAAATTCTTCAGTGACAAATTCGAAGATCTTTTGGTCCCTCAGGAATTTATTCTAACTGAGGAGTTAGGTCTTCGCTAGTGCGAATCACCTACCTGTGAGGATCATGAGTGACATGAGGACATTCACACTTGAAATGTTTCAACTGTTGTTGTGTTGCACGCCAGGTGTCCTCAACCTTATCCACCTAACGGTCATATCATTGGGGCATTAAAGTCAATTCATTTCGGCATTGCTCCCCGGCTATAAATAGTTGCCCCCATAACCACTAGTTGGTTGGCTGCTCCGCGGGAGAAAATGACACTTGTCATTTGAGAGCAACCCAATCCTCGAAGACTTTGAGAGAAATTCATGAGTGAGGAAAAACCCCAAACGCCCAAACCAAAACCTAAAACCCAAAGTGATTGAGCATCACTGAAGAGATTGTTCGTGTGTGGAACCGACGCTTGTTACCTTCGGTGAGTATGCATCCTCCAGATGGTTAGAGCATCTAGTAGTGAATTGTTGTGGATCATCGGGTGACCAAGTTTGTGAGGGTTTGAAAGACTTCCGTGAAGACTTACCATGAGTGTTGGGCGAGGATTGTGTGTCCTTACCTTAAGGAGAATACGGTAAGGACTTAGTGTCTTGGGATTGTGTGTCCTTTGGTTTAAATACCAATTGCTCCAAATCAAATGTATGACTGTCACATCAGTTGGAACTGGGTCATCTAATCACTATCTTCATCAAGCAATGGGTTCTAATTCCTCAACCCTTTCATTTCTTTAATAGTATGTTGACGACTTTGATCATTGTTGTTTGAAGAATTTGACTGAAGACTTTCTCAAATTCCTAACCTCAAATTCTTCACTTAAGTTGTCCGTCACCTTCTTACCCTAATCACTCTACCTGTGCAACGTGAACATTTTATTTTACTGTGCACTTTGTTATAGCTGTTTTGCACTAAGCTATAGCTGTTTTGCACATCTGTTTGAGTACTTATTCCGCTGCACTCAGTCGTGACTAAGGACTTTCCTCACTAGGAATTTCCTCAGTGACGAATTTGTAAAAATGCCTATTCACCCCACCTTAATCGATATAA
Organism: Hordeum vulgare subsp. vulgare; assembly: GCF_904849725.1. Classification (NCBI taxonomy): domain Eukaryota; kingdom Viridiplantae; phylum Streptophyta; class Magnoliopsida; order Poales; family Poaceae; genus Hordeum; species Hordeum vulgare. The sequence continues at coordinate 373,122,624 of NC_058519.1, forward strand.
CGCACTTTCAGACTCAAAAGAAAGGAAATGAAACTACAAAAACAAAAGTCTTCACGCTTCAAAGTCCTCGCATCAATATCTTCAAGGTCACACCAATTTCCTCACTTTCAAAATCATCAGGAAATTATCAAAGTCTTCGGTTGAAGACATTCATTTATAGTGGTCGGTATTCTTCGAATATCTCAAACTCCTCACCGACTTATAAGGCATGTGTACACTCACAAACATAATAGTCTGTTAACTGATAAGTCTTCAATACACCAAACTCACTAAAGGGCACTAGATGCGCTTACACTTATTATATTAGCAAGGCATGGCTTCATCTTCACCACATTAATAGAAATGTCAAGCACCACGGTGCCCAAGTCAGTCAATTGGATCGTGCCTTTTCAATATGCATCAACTTTTTATTCTTCACGCAATACATGAGCATGAACCATTGGTCATAGCATATAGGTGGAATAGAATATGGTGGTGGGTAACAAAAAGGGTAAAAAGTGGAGAAGATAGTCTTACATCAACTAGGCGTACCTACAGGGTATGGAGATGCCCATCAATAGATACCGATGCAAGGAGTAGGGATTGCCATGCAAATGATGCACTAGATCTATAAGTGTATGAAAGCTCAACTAAAGCTAAGCGGGGTGTGCATCCAACTTGCTTGCTCATGAAGACCAAGGACATTTGAAGAAGCCCTTCATCGGAATATACAAGCCAGGTTTATGAATAAATGATTCCCACTAGCATATGAATGGTATAACATGAGACTCTATATGAAGAACAAGGTGCCACTTTGAGGCACAAGTGTGGTAAAGGATAGTAAGAAAGTCCCTTCTCTATTTTTCTGCCATTCATTTTTTATCTATTATGGTGGGCTCATTTAACCTCCCCCATTTTTATTTCCTCACTAGGACAATGCTCTAATAATGATGATCACCACACTTTTATTTACTTACAACTCAATATGAAGACTGATAGGACGATATGACTCTGTATGAATGCCTCTGGCAGTGTACCGGGATGTGCAAACATCTAGCTTGACATGTATCAAAAATACGATGAACAGTGGCTTTGCCAAAAACACTATGTCAGCTCTATATGATCATGCAAAGCAATATGATGATGAACAAACTAGTCATGTGAAGTGACGATGGAATTTGCTTGGAAATATATTTCGGAATGGCTATGGAAATGCCATGATAGGTAGGTATGGTGGTTGTTTTGAGGAAGATATAATGAGGCTTATGTGCAATAGAGCGTGTCATGTCCTGGGGTTTGGATGCACTGGCGAAAGTTGCACCGATCCTTCATGTGAGAATGGGCAATGCGCGGTATCGGCGAGGCTAGCAAATATGAGGAGGTGAGATTGCGTATGTCCATGGTATAACATTAGTCATAAAGAACTCATACACTTATTGCAAAGATTTTTTAGTTTTATCAGATATCAAAGTACTACTCGCATGCCCCGAGGGAGGGGGTTGGTAGAAATTAACCATCGCGTGTTCCCAATGTGAAACAACACTAGGATTTCAACGAGGAATAGAAATGCTCACACATCATCACCATGCCTTTTTAATTTTTATATGAACAAGAGGTTAAAATTTCTTAATATCGACACCTCTCTGAATTAATAGTAATGCACTCACACCTTTTTCGTATCACCACATCAATATCATTAACCCATAATTTCTCTATATGTGCTACATGATGGTTTTCATTATCACTCACTGAACACCTTTTATTTTTGGTCTAGTCTCATGACCCATGAACATTACCATAAATATATATTTAAATCTCTAAAAAAATATAAGTGAAGAACGAGAGCATAATATTTCTATAAAATCTACACGCCACCATGCTCAAAAAGATATAAGCGGAGTACTAGAGCAACTGTTAAGCTCAAAAGATATAAGTGAAGCACATAGAGTATTCTAACAAATTATGATGATGGTGTGTCTCTCTCAAATAGGTGTATCCAGAAAATGATGATTGTGGCAAACTGAAAATAAAAGCATACAAAAGAAAACGACCATTCAAGCAAAACTCATATCATGTGATGAATAAAGCTGTAGCTCCGAGTGACATACCGATGGACTGAGACGAAAAAGGGGATGCCTTTCGGCGCATACCCAAGCTTAGATGCTTAAGTATTCCTAGAATATTACCTTGGGGTGCCTTGGGTATACCCAAGATTAGGCTTTTGCTGCTCCTCATTCTGTTGTCCATCGGGATAATACCCAAAACTTGAAAACTTCAATCACATAAAACTCAACAAAACTTCGTGAGATCCGTTAGTATAAGCAACATATCAAATACTTTAGGTAATGTTATAAGTTGATTATTATTTTATTTTAGCATAAGGTACCGTGTGATAACTTCTCCATGGCTTATACCCCGCGATAAAATCCATAACATAATCAAAACAAGCAAACTATACAAGGAAAAAACAGAATGTCACTACGGGAATCAGGTAATTTGCCGTCTGTTCAGATCTTTGCCGTCAGCTTTTCTTCGTGGATGACGGCAAAGAGCACTTTTGCTGTTCAGGTCAGTTGCTGTCAGCTGCTGACGGCAAAGAATGACTGCCGGCGTAAACATATTTTGCCGTCTATAATAAAAATTGCAGACGGCAAAATTATTTTGCCATTTGTAAAAATAAGCGGATGACGGCAAAGACATAATTTGCCGCCTGTAATAGAAAGTGATGACGACAAAGAAGAAGCACAACACACGGATCGATCACGCGGATCGATGACGTGGCAAGATCTGAGACACATCAGCCTACCCCATCCCACCACGCACGGACATGGGTGAAAAAATATTTTGCCGTCCGTAAAAATAACTGGATGACGGTAAAGTCGTATTTTGCCGTCTGTAAAAATAACTAGATGACGACAAAATTAATTTGCCGTCTTTAAAAATAACTGGATGACGGCAAAATAATTTTGCCGTCTGTAAAAGTAACTAGATGACGGCAAAATAAGAAGCACAACACATGGATTGATCACGCGGAACAATGACGTGGAAAGATCTGAGACACACCAGCCCACCCCATCGCACCACGCACGGACGTGGGTGAAAAAATATTTTGCCGTCTGTAAAAATAACCGGATGACGGTAAAGACTTAATTTGCCGTCTTGAAAAACAACCGGATGATGGAAAAGAGAAAGCACATCACGCGAATCGATCACACGGATCGATGACGTGGCGGCCCATCCCACCGTCGCTGGCTCTCCCACCCACTCAACCCGGCTGGTCCCCTAAAAAAAACCCGGTTGGCCCACCACTCACCTCCACCTGACCTTATCCTCTCCCGACCTCTTTTCTCTCTCGTACCCATCCCCCGTTGCACCCGCCTCCCCCATCCATCTCCCCCGCCGCCCCATCCATCTCCCCCGCCGCCCCCATCCATCTCCCCCGCCGCCCCCATCCACCTCCCCCGCCGCCCCCATCCACGGCGCGCGCGGCCAGGCGCGGGTCGTGCCTCGTGAACGCCTCCCGGGCCGTGTCGCACGAGGACACCATGACCGCGGTGGAGAGGCCGAGCTTGAGCATCATGACGGGGCCGTGTGGTGGAGGTTGCCGTGGTGGAGGCTGAGCAGGTTGCCGGCGAGGGGCAGCGGCGTGGGGCCCGGCGGCATCCGCATCCGCCCCGTGCCCGCACTGCGGCTGCGTGTCGGGCTGTCCAGGTAGTAGAGGAGCGTGGCGACCGCCAGCGTCGCATATATCGGCCATGGCCAGAGCTCCATCTCCATTGGCATGTTCGTATGGTGTGGGTTGCTCAGGTTCCACTGGGGTCCGTGAGTGACCTTTCGCAAATCCCGATCCGTTGCATCCATCCATCTACCAACAAGCAACAAATCATTCATCCGCATCCATCCATCCGTTGCAGGAGAAGGCATAGGGGCTGGAGCACGAGTGCACGCAGGGGAGCGCTACTGCGCCAGGCGGGCGGGAAGAAGAGATTGGGCTCCGACCGGCGACCGGCCGGCGAGGTCGACGAGAGCGCGATGCGGCTGGGCGTTGGGCAGTGACGCTCCTGTGCGGGGGCGTCAGGACGGGAGAAGTGGCTGGTTCCGCTCGATGTATTATGATGCATTGTGTGTATTATGTACATTATAGTGTGTATATATTTTGTGATAATTGATGATTGAGCCTTTTTGATAACTTAGGATTGTTGTTTATATTTTGGGTTTTTTAATAATGAAGATTATGTGTTGTGCAATACATTTTTTGATAACTGAGGATTGTTGTTTATTTTTTTTTAAATAAAATTTCTTTGCCGTCTGGTATTGATAACAACTGACGGCAAACCCATAATCTTTGCTGTCTTGCATTCCGGTCGGATGACGGTAAAGAGTTAACGCCGTCCGGGTGGTTCTGTTAGGTTTTTTTGCCGTCTGCCTCATAATAGATGACGGCAAACCGTTTTCACTAACGGCAAATATTTTGCCGTCTGCCCGCAAAAATGCTGACGGCAAAATTACCCTTTGCGGGCACATGGTCTGACGACATTTTTTGTCGTCATGGCCTGACAGCAAAAAATTTGCCGTCTGTAATTCTCTCTTTGCCGTCTTTAGCGTCCTGACGGCAAAATGCCCGATTCCTGTAGTGTGTGCCTAAAACAGAACAGTGTGTAAAGATACATTTCATTTCCATAAATCTGTAACTAAAAAAATTAAAAATTAGGTTGGCCTGAAGAATATGCATATGAGTACTGTGTAAAAAATTCAGCTTAAAAAGTCATTTCGATAAAATCAGAGAAATTCGGCATTGGACGTCAAAGTTTCTGTTTTTGCACCGTAACAATTCTCCTCATCGTACAAATCATCCCAAAGGCTTTACTTGGCACAAGCACTGATTAAAACATAAAAACACAATCATTACAGTAGCAACAATCATGTTATCGCAAACAAATATAAATAAATGGTACCTATTAGGTTGTCTGCCAACAAGCTCTTTCTTTAGAGCCATTAAGATAGGTGTGTGGTAATAATGATGCTCCCGTAAACACAAGAATTGAAGCACAAAGATAGCATCATAAAACATGTGACAAGCCCATTTAAGTCTTACATACTTCCTATTCATAAGCATTTTATAAGCGAACAATTTATCAAGACAAGAAGTGTCTAGCATAAGCAAGTAGGAAGAATGAAGCATTAACAATTTGAATATCAAGAGAGGTAAGTGAGTAAGATGAAAATTTCTATAATCATATTTGCCTCTATCATAATGATTACATGTAAGATCATGTTAAAATTCAACAATATAGCAATCATGTTTTCATTCCAGAACTATTATGAATCACTTTATAAATTTCACAATTTTTGGATTCATGATTTTCAAGCAAGAACTCATAAAGATAATCTAATGCACTCTTACTAGCAATTTTCTCGACATCAACCGATATTTTGAAAATACTAGCTAGTGGATGACGTTCCATTTATCATAATATTTGAATTTTACTTTCTGCTTTGGTGTGATAAAGATAAAGATTACATAGCTAGGCAAGTAAATTAGAGTAAAAATACAAACGAGTGGCAAGAAAATGTAAATGTTTTTTGTATTTTTATTTTTTTATGAGACAAACTAAATATACCAGAAAATAAAAAGAGAAACAAGTGAATGAAAATTTGTGTGAAGTTACTTGGTAATGGGGATGATATTCCCCGTTAATGGCGCCAGAAATCCTTCATGATACTTGTGATATGCGTCGCGTTTTTCGTGAATAGGAACGGGTTATCTGAGAACAATGTGGGTAAGTATTTTCCTCAGTTATGAGACCAACATTTATCGAACCAATAGGAATATCAACAACAACTGTCTTTAATGGCTGCATATAATAGAACAAACAACTTGCACCCAACGCGGGCAAGAGGGTTGTCAATCCCCTTGGTCTCGTTATTTGCAAGCAAGTGAGATGTGTAGATAATTGTAGATTGCAAAATAAAATGAAATCAAGTAAATGGCAGCAAGGTATTGAAGGTTCTGTAAATATATGGTGAGTAGACCCAGGGGGCATAGTTTTCCCTAGTGGCATCTCTCATGAAAACAACATACGGTGGGTAAACAAATTACTCTTGGGCATATGATAGAAAAGCATATAGTTATGCGATATTCACGAAAATGATCATGTGTATATAGGCATCACGTCCATAAACAAATAGGCTGACTCGTGCCTGCACATGTTACTATTACTCCACTCATCGACCACTCTCCAGCATGTATCTAGAGTATTAAGTAAAATAGAGTAATGCATGGAGAACGATAGCATGATGTACACAAAGTGAACTCAAGCAATATGAATAAACCCCATCATGGTATCCTTATTAGCAGAAACACAAAGACGCATCTAGTCCCCTTCAGTCACTGGCATATAGAAACTCACCAGGTTGAACCTACTACAACACACCTCTCTCACCGAAGAAATATCAGTGTAGTTGGACAAACTATTTCAATAGATCAGAGAGAATTACGAAGCTATCATAATCATGCACATAAGAAGCATATTAGAATTCAGATAAGACTCAAATATTTATCATGAATAATCTGAACACAAAACCACAATTCATTGGATCCTAACAAACGCACCACATAAAATGATTACATCATATGGATCAAAGCGAGGATGCAATGATCATTGTCTTGAAGATCAAGAGAGAGAGATTTCCATCTAGGTACTAGCCATGGACACGTATGTGTGTGGTGAACTAGTCACACATCATCATGAGGGCAGCAACTTTTATGAAGAGGCCTTTCGTGATCGATCCCCCCTCTGGTAGGATACCGTAACGGAGCTCGAGATGACCTCCCGTTAGAACAGATACTTGCGGCAACATAAAAAGTGTTTTGGGATTGCCTTTAAGGTTTTGGGGATATATGAGAATTTATAAGCTAGAGAATGGAGTCGGGAGAGCCCCGAGGGGCCCACAAGACATCTGGGCACCCCCCAGGTCGCGCTCGGGTGGTGCCCAGCTTTCTTCCGATACTCATTGGTCTTCTTTTGGTCTAGAAAAATCTCCAAAATGTTTCATGTCAATTGGCCTTCGTTTGGTATTCAAAACCTGAAAAGTAAAAAACATGAAGAAAACAACAACTCGCACTAGGCACTGGGTCAATAGGTTAGTGCTAATAATTATATAAACTGGTAAATAATTACCCAACAAGTATCCTAGAATGATAATATTTTAGCATGGAACAATCAAAAATTATAGATACGTTGCAGACGTATCACCCGGTAGGACACCTCCATAGTTCCGCCGCTCCACCTCATCAAGTTGACTGTCAATATTAGTGAGGTGTCGAGCGGTCACGCGGTTCGGTGAGTATGGTGAGAGGCCGATGCCAACAGTCAAAGACATGCAATAGCCTTAGCGACACCCATCACGCGGCGTGTCAAGAGAATAAGACATAGCTGGATGAACGACCCAGAAGGAGAGGCAATCCTTGTTGAGGAACATCTCTCGCTCGCCACCTCACGATGCATTTAATGTGCCTGACCCCATTCTTCAAAGTTAGGTATTTCCCACTATAGCCCCTCTTAGTAGTTTTGACAGCTATCGTGTGGACTGTTTTAGCCACTGCGGTAACCCCCTTGACTATAAAAGGAGGTACATGGCTACCACTAGAGATGTCGACTCTCTATTCATTCTACACGTGTAGTTGCTGCCCTCGAGCATCCTTGCCAGGCGAGCGCACCCATATTGTGAGCGAATACATAATCCACCAGAACACAAGATGTAGGGTTTTACGCTTCTGAGTGGCCCCAACCTGTCTAAACCAGCGTGCATGCACCTGTTGGTGATGCCCTTTGTGCACCTATAGTCCCCGTAGAACCATAGAAAGTGGCCTTGACAGTCCCATAGATCAATGAATCACCCCGACAGGTACGGTGATTGCATTTTTGAAGAGGACAATTTTTCGGCATCAGGGGGAGATAATAACCACAAAGAATGCCATGAAATAGATGTATATGTGAAAGGCGTCTAATCCTTAGATCCACACATGAATGAGCATGAACTGGAGGTTCAGAAGATTATAAATTTCTAAAATATTGCAAATAGTCTGCCAGATGCATTTACTGATTATAAAGGTGTCACAAAATCAAATGTCCCTCCAATGAATGTGCTAGAGAGAGTAGATGTGACTCATAGATCTACTAAGCCACCTAAGAAGGGGAGGAATGTGGACACAAAGGACAAGGCTTCACAGAAGCGTCAAAGGGGAATGAGGAATCCTCAAATAGTAAATGCAAGTCAATGAGATTTTGACATTCAACCTAGGGTTGAAGGACACGTGGACAATGTTGGAAATCCAGAATCTAGCACGAGTATGCACACAAATTTTGATGTTCCTATATCGGAACACCTTGATCCAACTGTTGAGGGAAATCACGAAGGATCAAAATGTATTCATGAGATATACATTAACTATATTGATTCAGGAGAATCATACAACAGAAAGACTATAGTTGTCGACATTTATTTCTCCTCTAGAATTGCAGAAGTTCTTGAGTTAGATCGAGAACCTAAGTCCATGGCAGAGTGCATGAAGCGATCAAACTGGTACAAATGATGTTGTGGAACATTGCATCGGAAACAAATAAATTCCTACGCACACGAAGACCTATCATGGTGATGTCCATCTACGAGAGGGAGATTGGATCCACATACCCTTGTAGATCGCTAAGCGGGAAGCGTTAAGAAACGCGGTTGATGTAGTAGTACAGCTGCGTGATTCAAATCCCCGTCGTCCCACGATCCGTCCCAAGTTCCATTCTGATCTAGCGCCGAACGGACGACACCTCCGCGTTCAGCACACAGACAACTCGATGACGATCTCAACCTTCTTGATCCAGCAAGAGAGAGGGAGAAGTAGATGAGTTCTTCGGCAGAGTGATGGCACGCCGGTGTTGGTGATGATATACTCCTGCAGGGCTCCGCCCTTGCTCCGCAGAAATCCGATCTAGAGGAGGAACTACGTGGTATAGGTTTGAGTTGCATGTGGCAAAGTTGTGTCCCAAAAGCCCTAAAACCATCAATATATATAGGAGGAGGGGAGGGTCTAGCCTTGGGCCTCAAGGGAGCCCCAAGGGCGCCGGCCAAAGGGGAGGAGGTGGACTCCCACCCCAATTCGGTTTGGGGGAAGGAGTCCACTCCTTCCTTCCCACCTCCCTCTTTCCTTGTTTTTTCCTTTGGTTTTTTTCTCTTTGTGGAGCCATAGCCCACTTGGGCTGGCCTCACCAGCCCACTAATGGCTGGTGTGCAACCCTAGTGCTACTGGGCTCACTCCCGGGTGGGTGGGCCCCTCCCGGTGAATACCCAGAACCCATTTGTCACTCCCGATACACTGTCGATAATGCCCGAAATCTTTCCGGTGACCAAATGAAACCATCCTATATATGAATATTATTTTCCAGACCATTCTGGAAACTCTCGTGACGTCTGTGATCTCATCCGGGACTCCGAACAACCTTCGGTCACCAACACATATAACTCAACTATACTAAAACATCACCGAACCTTAAGTGTGCAGACCCTATGGGTTCAAGAACTATGCAGACATGACCCGAGGCATTCCCCGGTCAATATCCAGTAGCGGGACCTCGATGTCCATATTGGATCCTACATATTCTACGAATATCTTATCTTTTGAACCTCTGTTCCAAGGATTCATATAATCCCGTAAAACATTCCCTTTGTCTTCCGGTATGTTACTTGCCCGAGATTTGATCATCGGTATCCTTATACCTATTTCAATCTCGTTACCGGCAAGTCTCTTTACTCGTTTTGTAATACAAGATCCCGTGACTTACAGTTGAGTCACATTGCTTGCAAGGCTTATATGTGATGTTATATTATCGAGTGGGCCCCGAGATACCTCTCCGTCACACGGAGTGACAAATCCCAGTCTTGATCCATGCTAACTCAATGAACGCCTTCGGAGATACCTCTAGAGCACCTTTATAGTCACCCAGTAATGTTGTGACGTTTGATACACACAAGGTATTCCTCCGGTGTCAGTGAGTTACATGATCTCATGGTCATAGGAATGATTACTTGACACGCAGAAAACAATAGCAACAAAATGACACGATCACATACTACATTTATAGTTTGGGTCTAGTCCATCACATGATTCTCCTAATGATGTGATCCAGTTATCAAGAGACAACACTTGCATATGGTCAGAAAACCTTAACCATCCTTGATCAACTGGCTAGCCAACTAGAGGCTTGCTAGGGACATTGTTTTGTCTATATATAAACACATGTATCTATGCTTTCATTCAATACAATTATAGCATGGATAATAAACGATTATCTTGAAACAGGAAATATAATAATAACTATTTTATCATTGCCTCTAGGGCATATTTCCAACAGTCTCCCACTTGCACTAGAGTCAATAATCTAGTCTCACATCGCTATGCAATTTACATTGGAATGAATCTAACACCCATACAGTTCTGGTGTTGATCATGCTTCGCTCGTGGAAGAGGTTTAGTCAGCGGATCTGCTACATTCAGATCCGTGTGCACTTTGCAAATATTAATTTCCTCTCATTTGACGTAGTCGCGGATGAGGTTGAAGTGTCGTTTGATGTGTCTGGTCTTCTTGTGAAACATTGGCTCCTTTGCTAAAGCAATGGCACCAGTGTTGTCACAGAACAGAGTTATTGGATTTAGTGCGCTCGGCATAACTCCAAGATCCGTCATGAACTGCTTCATCCAGACACCCTCCTTAGCTGCCTCTGAGGTAGCCATGGACTATGCCTCACATGTAGAATCTTCTACGATGCTTTACTTGGAACTGCACCAGCTTACTGCACCCTGATTAAGAATAAATATGTATCCGGTTAGAGACTTAGAGTCATCCAGATCAGTGTCAAAGCTTGCATCAACGTAACCCTTTACGACGAGCTCTTCGTCACCTCCATAAACGAGAAACATTTCCTTGGTCCTTTTCAGGTACTTTAGAATATTCTTGACCACCGTCAAGTGATCCACTCCTGGATTACTTTGAAACCTGCCTGCCATACTTATGGCCAGGCTGACGTCTGGTCTAGTGTACAACATTGCATACATGATAGACCCTATGGTTGAAGCATAGGGGACGGTACTCATCTTTTCTCTATCTTCCGCGGTTACTGGATACTGAGTCTTACTCAACTTTATACCTTTCAATACTGGCAAGAACCCCTTCTTGGACTGCTCCATTTTGAACTTCTTCAAAACTTTATCAAAGTATGTGCTTTGTGAAAGTCCTATTAGGCTCCTCGATCTATCCCTATATATCTTAATGCCTAATATGTAAGCAACTTCTCCTAGGTCCTTCATTGAAAAACATTTGTTCAAGTAATCTTTTACGCTCTCTAAAATCTCCACATTGTTTCCAATCAGCAATATGTCATCCACATATAATATTAGAAACGCCACAGAGCTCCCACTCACTTTCTTATAAATACAATATTATCCAACAACTTGTATAAGCCCAAATGGTTTGAGCACCTCATCAAAGCGCTTATTCCAACTCCAAGATGCTTGCACTAGTCCATAAATGGATCGCTGGAGCTTGCATACCTTGTTAGCATTCTTCGGATGGACAAAACCTTCGGGTTGCATCATATACAACTCTTCCTTAAGAAAACTGTTAAGGAATGCCGTTTTGACATCCATCTGCCAGATTTCATAATCGAAAAATGCAGTTATTGCTAACATGATTCGGACGAACTTAAGCATCGCTACCGGTGAGAATGTCTCATCGTAGTCAACTCCTTGAACTTGTGAAAAACCCTTTGCCACAAGTCAAGCTTTATAAACGGTCACATTACCGTCTGTGTTCGTCTTCTTCTTAAAGATCCATTTGTTCTGAATAGCCTTGCGACCTTCAGGTAATACTTCCAAAGTCCACACTTTGTTTTCATACATAGATCCTATCTCGGACTTCATGGCCTCCAGGCATTTGTTGGAATCTGGGCCCACCATTGCTTCTTCATAATTCGTAGGTTCATTGTTGTCTAACAACATGATAGATAAGACAGGATTACCGTACCACTCAGGAGCAGTACGCGATCTTGTCGACCTGTGATGTCCGGTAGGAACTTGATCCGACGCTTCATGATCATCATCATTAGCTTCCTCCTCAACCGGCATCGCTTCGACAGAGGTTTCCCCTTGCCCTGCGCCACCATCTAGAGGGAGTAGAGGTTCTACAACCTCATCAAGTTCTATCTTCCTCCCACTCAATTCTTTCGAGAGAAACTTCTTCTCAAGAAAAGCTCCATTCTTAGCAACAAACACTTTTCCCTCGGATCTGAGATACAAGGTGTACCCAACTGTCTCCTTTGGGTAACATATGAAGACTTACTTTTCTGCTTTGGGTTCCAGCTTTTCAGGCTGAAGCTTTTTGACATAAGCATCACATCCCCAAACTTTAAGAAACGACAACTTTGGCATGTTACCATACCATAGCTCATATGGTGTCGTCTCAACGGATTTTGACAGCGCCATATTTAAAGTGAATGCAGCTGTCTCTAATGCATAACCCAAAACGATAATGGTAAATCGGTAAGAGACATCCTAGATCGCACCATATCTTACAAAGTATGATTACGACGTTCGGACACACCATTACGTTGTGGTGTTCCATGCGGTGTCAACTATGAAACTATTCCACATTGTCTTAAGTGAGCACCAAACTCAAAACTCAGATATTCGCCCCCTCGATCACAAAACAGGAACTTGATCTTCTTGTTATGATGATTTTCAACTTCACTCTGAAATTGCTTGAACTTCTCAAATGTTTCAAACTTGTGCTTCATCAAGTAGATATATCCATACCTACTCAAATCGTTAGTGAAGGTGAGAAAATAACGATATCCACCTCGCGTCTCCACACTCATTGGACCGCATACATCGGTATGTATGATCTCCGGCAAGTCACTTGCACGCTCCATTGTTCTGGATAACTGAGTCTTGGTCATTTTGCCCATGAGGCATGGTTCGCACGTGTCAAGTGATTCAAAATCAAGTGACTCCAAAAGCCCATCGGAATGGAGTTTCTTCATGCGCTTCACTCCAATATGACCTAAGCGGCAGGGCCACAAAAACGTGGCGCTATCATTGTTAACTCTACATCTTTTGGTCTCAATGTTATGTATATGTGTATCATCACAATCAAGATTCAATATGAACAAACCTCTCACATTGGGTGCATGACCATAAAAGATATTTCTCATAGAAATAGAACAACCATTCTTCTCTGACTTAAATGAGTAATTGTCTCGCAATAAACAAGATCCAGATATAATGTTCATGCTTAGCACAGGCACTAAGTAACAATTATTTAAGTTCATAACTAATACTGATGGTAACTGAAGTGAGACTGTGCCGACGGGGATTGCATCAACCTTGGAACCATTTCCCACGCGCATCGTCATTTCTTCCTTCGCCAGCCTTCGTTTATTCCATAGTTCCTGCTTCGAGTTGCAAATATGAGCAACAGAACCGGTATCAAATACCCAAGCACTACTACGAGAGTTGGTTAAGTACACAACAATAACATGTATATCACATATACCTGATTTTTTCTTTGGCCGCCTTCTTATCAGCCAAATACTTGGGGCAGTTGCGCTTCTAGTGACCCATCCCCTTGCAATAATAACACTTTGTTTCCGGCTTAGGTCCAGCCTTGGGTTTCTTCGTCGGATTGGTAACAGTTTTGCCGCTCTTCTTGGAGTTACCCTTCTTGCCTTTGTCGTTTCTCTTGAAACCAGTGGTCTTATTGACCATCAACACTTGATGCTCTTTCTAGAGTTCTGACTCTGCGACTTTCAACATCGCGAATAACTCGTCGGGTGACTTGTTCATCCCTTGCATGTTCATAGTTCAACACAAAGCTCTTATAGCTAGGTGGCAGTGATTGAAGAATTCTGTCAGTGATAGCCTCTTGCGGGAGTTCAATCCCCAGCTCAGCTAGATGGTATGAGTACCCAAACATTTTGAGCACATGCTCACTCACAGATGAGTTCTCCTCCATCTTGCAAGCACATAACTTATCGGAGGTCTCATACCTCTCGATCCGGGCGTTCTTCTGAAAGATAAACTTCAACTCCTGGAACATCTCATATGCTCCATGACGCTCAAAGCGCCGTTGAAGTCCCGGTTCCAAGCCATACAAGACTGCACATTGAACTACTGAGTAGTCCTCCTTACGCGATTGTCAAGCATTCAAAACATCTTGGTCAGGCGTAGCGGGTGGTTCATCTCCGAGCGCAGCATCAAGGACATAATTCTTTTTCCCATCTTGTAGGATGATCCTAAGATGACGTGCCCAGTCTACAAAGTTGCTCCCATCATCTTTCAATTTAGCTTTCTCTAGGAACGTATTGAAATTCAGGGTTGTTACTGCTTGAGCGATTTATCTACAACATAAAATATTGCAAAGTGGACTTAGACTATGTTCAAGACAACTAGAGTTTAACTAATCAAATTACTAATAAACTCCCACTCAAATAGACATCCCTCTAGTTACTTGAGTGTGGCATGATCCAAATTCACTAACTCAAGTCCGATCATCACGTGAGTTGAGTATAGTTTTAGTGGTAAACATCTCTATGCTAATCATATCAACTATACAATTCAGGCTCCACCTTTCGGTCTCTTGTGTTCCGAGGCCATGTATGCACATGCTAGGCTCGTCAAGTTTAACACGAGTGTTCCACGTGTGCAACTATTTTGCACCCGTTGTATGTGAATGTTGAGTCTATCACACCCGGTCATCACGTGGTGTCTCAAAACGACGAACTGTCGCAACAGTGCACAGTCGGGGAGAACACAATTTTATCTTGAAATTTTAGTGAGGGATCACCTTATAATGCTACCGTTGTTCTAAGAAAGATAAGGTGCATAAAAGGATTAACATCACATGCAATTCATAAGTGACATGATATGGCAATGATCTTGTGCTTCTTGATCTCCATCACCAAAGCACCGACATGATCTTCTTGTCACCGGCGCCACACCATGATCTCCATCATCGTGCTGCCATCGAGGTTGTTGTTCTATCTATGCTATTACTACTAAAGCTACAACCTAGTAATATAGTAAACGCATCTGCAAACACAAATGTTAGTTTAAAGACAACCCTATGGCTCCTGCCGGTTGCCGTAGCATCGATGTGCAAGTCGATATTAACTACTACAACATGATCGTCTCATACATCCAATATATCACATCATGTATTTGGCCATATCATATCACAAGCATACCCTGCAAAAACAAGTTAGACGTCCTCTAATTTGTTGTTGCATGTTTTACGTGGCTGCTATGGGTATCTAGTATGATCGCATCTTGCTTATGCAAAAACCACAACGGAGATGTGCAAATTGCTATTTAACCTCTCTCCAAGGACCGCCTCGGTCAAATCCAATTCAACTAAATTTGAAGAAACCGACACCCGCCAGTCATCTTTATGCAACGAGTTGCATGTTGGTCGATGAAAGCAGTCTCTCGTAAACGTACGAGTAATGTCGGTCCAGGCCGCTTCAATCCAACAATACCGCTGAATAAAGAAAAGACTAAGGATGGCAGCAAATCAAACATCAACTCCCATAAAAAATTTTGTGTTCTACTCGTGATAACATCTACGCATGAACCTAGCTCATGATGCCACTGTTGGGGAACGTTGCATGGAAACAAAAATTTCCCTACTCACATGAAGACCTATCATGGTGATGTCCATCTACGAGAGGGAGATTGGATCCACATACCCTTGTAGATCGCTAAGCGGGAAGCGTTAAGAAACACGGTTGATGTAGTGGTACAACTTCGTGATTCAAATCACCGTCGTCCTATGATCTGTCCCACATCAGTTCCGATCTAGCGCCGAATGGACGACACCTCCGCGTTCAGCACAGGTACAGCTCGATGACGATCTCGGCCTTCTTGATCCAGCAAGAGAGACGGAGAATTAGATGAGTTCTCAGGCAGAGTTACGGCGTGCCGGTGTTGGTGATGATCTACTCCTGGAGGGCTCCGCCCGAGCTCTGCAGAAATCCGATCTAGAGGAAGAACTACGTGGTATAGGTTTGAGTTGCACGTGGAAAAGTTGTGTCTCAAAAGCCCTAAAACTACCAATATATATAGGACGAGGAGAGGGACTAGCCTTGGGGCTCAACGGAGCCCCAAGGGCGTCGACTGAAGGGGAGGAGATGGACTCCCACCCCGATTCAGTTTGGGGGAAGGAGCCCACTCCTTCCTTCCCACCTCCCTTCCCACCCCAATTTGGTTTTTTCTTTTCCTTGGTTTTTTCTCTTTGTGGCGCCATAGCCCACTTGGGCTGGCCTCACTAGACCACTAAGGGCTGGTGTGCCACCCTAGTGCTACTGGGCTCACTCCCGGGTGGGTGGGCCCCTCCCGGTGAATACCGGGAACCCATTCGTCACTCCCGGTACACTGTCGGTAATGCCCGAAATCTTTCCAGTGACCAAATGAATCCGTCCTATATATCAATATTCGTTTCTGGACCATTCTTGAAATCCTCGTGACGTCTGTGATCTCATTCGGGACTCCAAACAACCTTTGGTCACCAACACATATAAATCAACTATACTAAAACGTCACCGAACCTTAAGTGTGCAGACCCTACGGGTTCAAGAACTATGCAGACATGACCCGAGGCACTCCCCGGTCAATATACAATAGTGGGACCTGGATGTCCATATTGGATCCTGCATATTCTACGAAGATATTATGGGTTGAACCTCTGTGCCAAGGGTTTCATATATTCCCGTATAACATTCCCTTTGTCCTTCGGTATGTTACTTGCCTGAGATTTGGTCGTCGGTATCCTTATACCTATTTCAATCTCGTTACTGGCAAGTCTCTTTACTCGTTCTGTAATACAAGATCCCGTGACTTACACTTGAGTCACATTGCTTGCAAGGCTTATATGTGATGTTGTATTACCAAGTGGGCCCCGAGATACCTCTCCGTCACACGGAGTGACAAATCCCAGTCTTGATCCATGCTAACTCAACAAACACCTTCGGAGATACCTGTAGAGCACCTTTATAGTCACCCAGTAACGTTGTGACGTTTGATACACACAAGGTATTCCTCCGGTGTCAGTGAGTTACATGATCTCATGGTCATATGAATTAATACTTGACACGTATAAAACAATAGCACCAAAATGACACGATCACATGCTACGTTTATAATTTGGGTCTAGTCCAGCACATGATTCTCCTAATGATGTGATCCAGTTATCAAGAGACAACACTTGCATATGGTCAGAAAACCTTAACCATCCTTAATCAACTGGCTAGCCAACTAGAGGCTTGCTAGGGACATTGTTTTGTCCATATATCCACACATGTATCTATGCTTTCATTCAATACAATTATAGCGTGGATAATAAATGATTATCTTGAAACAGGAAATATAATAATAAATATTTAATCATTGCCTCTAGGGCATATTTCCAACAAATGGAAGGCAGCAATTGAGGATGAATTGCACTCGCTCATAAAAATAGGGGTATTTACTACAGTAATACCAACTCCTCAGCATGTGTTCCCTATGGGCGCAAAATGGGGTTTCATTCATAAGAGGAACATGAACAATGAGGTGGTGAGATACAAAGCGAGGCTTTTAGCAGAGGGGTTCACGCAGAGATCTCACATCGATTATGATGAAACATATTCTCCTGCTATAACAGGAACAACATTCCAATATTTAGTATCAATGGTAGTGAAAATGAATTTGTCTATCCAACTGATGGATGTTGTGACTGCATATTTATATGGGACACTGGATTGTAATATTTATATGAAAGTTCCTCGGGAATGAGGCTTCCATATCCAAAGGCTAATCATAACATGTATTGCATAAAGCTTCAGAAGTCATTGTATGGCTTGAAGTAGTCAGTAAGAATGTGGTCTAACCGACTGAGTGTGTTCCTTGTTCAGAAGGGTTACTCAAATAATAGTGATTGCCCATGTGTGCTTATAAATAAATCTAAAGATGGATTTTGTATTATTTTTGAGTATGTGGATGATCTGAATATAATTGGGGCTACACAAGAAACACATGAGGCAAGTAATCATCTTAAGACGGAGTTTGAGATGAAAGATCTTCGTAAGACTAAATTTTGTTTGGGCTTACAACTTGCACATCTTCCTTTGATAGTACTCCTGCATGAGTCTACTTATTGATAAGTTCATTTTGCATATGAATTATTATTTATATTTATGTTATCCTTGTCCATTATTCCTCATCATGGTACAATTCTTATGCCTTTTCTCTCTGATTATGCAAGGTACATCATAAAGAGGACAATTACTAGAAACTATAATTCTGGACCTGAAAACCAAGAAAAACACTGGAAATTCACTGGACTCCAAATGGCCTAAAACTTCACAGGAAATTTTTATGGAACATATAAGAATTTTTTGGCCAAAAATATACCAGAGTGGGCCACCTGCTTGCCACAGGCCAACAGGGCGCGCCCACCCGCTTGGGCACGCCCTATTAGCTTGTGGGGCCCCAGCATGTCTCTCGACCCCCTCTTCTCCTAAATGGTGTGTTTTACCCTAGAAAAAATCATAAGGATACTTTCAGGACGAAGCACCACCGTGTTGAGGAGGAAACCTGGGCAGAGGCCCTTTTTCTCTCCGACAGAGAGATTCTGTCAGGGAAACTTCCTCCTGGAAGGGGAGATCGAGGCTATCGTCATCACCAACCCTTCCTCCTTCATGGGAGGATCAATTTGTTGGGGAACATTGCATGGGAAACAAAAATGTCCCTACAAACACCCAAGATATATTCTATGGATATGCATAGCTATGAGAGGGGAAGTGTAACTACATACCCTTGTAGGTCACTAAGTGGAAGCGCATATAACGTGGTTGATGTAGTCGTACTCTTTACGGTCCAATCACAATCCAATATGATACAGCGCCGAACAAACGTCACCTCTATGTTCAGCACATGTGCGGCTCAATGATGTGTCCGCCTCCTTGATCCAGTGAGCGAGGACGGAGTAGTAGATGAGTTCTCAACCAGCACGACGTCATTGTTGGGGAACGTAGTAATTTCAAAAAAAATCCTACGCAACACAAGGATCTATCTAGGAGAAACCAGCAACGAGCAATGGGGTAGAGCATCTTCATACCTTTGAAAATCGCTAAGCGGAAGTGTTAGTAGAACGCGGTTGATGGAGTCATACTCGCAGTGAGTCAGATCGCGGAAGATTCTGATCTAAGTACCAAACAACGGCACCTCCGCGTTCAACACACGTGTAACCGGATAATGTCTCCTACAGCTTGATCCAGCAAGGAGAGAGGAGAGGTTGAGGGAGAGCTCCGGCAGCACGACGGCGTGGTGACGGTGGAGCTGTGTGGTCTTCCGACAGGGCTTCGCCAAGCTCTACGGAGGACGAGGACGAGGAGACGTAGGGGTGCGCCGAGGGAGAGAGGCAATTGTGTGTGCGGCCCCAAAAACCCATTGGGTTTATATAGGAGGAGAGGGAGGAGGGTGACCACCCCTAGGGTTTCCACCCTAGTTGGTGCGGCAGCCCTAGATGTGAGGGGCGGTGGCCCAAGCAGGAGGAGGAGGCGGCACCCTAGGGTGGCTTGCCACCCAAGGCAAGCCCCCATGCCTAGGGTTAGCCCACCTGTCGTGGTTTTGTCACGGCAGATGTCCTCGTGGAAAGACTTAGTGTTGGAGCCATCGCACCTTGGTGGCGACTCAAAGGGGCTATGTGGGAGCGAGACAGGATTTACCCAGGTTCGGCCCCTCGTGAGGAGGTAAAGGCCTACGTCCTGCTCGGTGTTTGTATTGATGGTGTTTCGATTACAAGGGGGCGTAACTCGCCTGACCTAGCACTCGATGATTTCTAACTTGCCTCTCCTTCCCTGAGACTCGCCTTTATATACAGGTCGAGCCCTTAGGGTTTACAAGAGTCCTTTCCTTTACATAAATCATGATTATTCCTATCTCTAAGTCGCCATCTTTCCAAGACTTGGATATCTTCCCAACAATGGACTTCTCCTGAAGGTCCTGAATCGTCATCCGACTCCCGGCCTCGGTGGGCCAAGGCCGGAGCCATTTAGAGATGAGTCGCCAGCTTGGGTGTCCTGGCCCAACTAGGGCGGGTTACCCCACAGATAATATCCCCAATATTAGGCCCCAGATTGACTTGAATTTTCTCACGCCAATACCCTCACCCAGTGAGGGGCGATTCATCTCACTCTTTTTATGCACCATGCAGTTAAACCGCCATCTGTTGCAGAAAAACTCAAGTCGCCGAACCGTTTCTTGTTGGCGCCTTCTTATCCCTTTAATCTCGAAGAGATGACGAGGTAATCTCCAACGGATCCTTCGGTATCGATATCCGAAAATTTTGGGCGCCATCATGGCGAATCTTTATCTTTTGGCAGTTCCCGCTCGTGGTGCCTCGATCTCAACGCCTGACCCAATAAATAGGCGGGAGGAGGGGGCAGGGCGCATTTCCACCTACCCATCTTGTCGCCCCCTTCTTCCTCGCCATCGTACCGAGAGCCTCATCGTCGCCCGAGAGCTTCGTTGCCGCCCGAGCACTTCGTCGCCGCCCGTGATCTCCGCCGCCGCTCGAAAACTTTGTCGCTGCCCGAAAGCTTCACCACCGTCGGAGCACTTCGTCCCCGCCCAAGAGCTTCGCCGCCGCTTCGAGAACCTCGTCGCCGTCCGAGATCTTCGTCGCCGCCCGAGAGCTGCTGAACACGCGACGCTCGCCGCGAATCTTTCTTCGGACGCCTCTAGTTGTCATTACCACGTCAGCCTCCCGCCATTAAAGGCAGATCTAAGCTTCTCGAGGTTCATGTCCACCGTTTCTTTAGAACACCTCAAACAGCTTTGTAATCACCGGTTAGTTGGTGGTGACGATCGTGAGTACAGCAACATTTTCCATACCCTTAGTTGCTTAGCCTTGATTTGAAGACTTAGAAAGCGTTTCACCGGATCAATTGTACTGTTTTCATCTTAGCCATAGGCCGTTTTATCCAAACCTTTCGCATTCATTTTTGCATGTTCTGTAGATCCATATATTACTGTCTGTCGCGTGAAACCTGTTTATAGATTCGTACTTCGCCATTTTGGCGGACCCTTCTGAAGCTCTGAACCTTCTTTTCTTGAAGTAGTAAGAATTTCATAAGTTTCCCTGGTATTCTGACCCGGCCCTTTATTGGCGAGTCAATAAACTCCCTCAGCTATCAAGCAAATTGTTTGGCGAGTCAATGAATCTGTTTCACCATTTAGTAGGTGCTTGGCGAGTTAATTTACCCGTAATTTTTCCCTTTGTAGCATGGGTACCATTTTCAAAAATGATTGACTCCCGACCAAGGTTGATGACACTCTCCTTAACAACTGTGTGAAAACGGGGAATTTGGACCCTCAAGAGGTTATCGGTTGGCGTTCCATGTTAGGAGAAGAGATCCCCAACCCGAAGGAAGGGGAAATAGTTCTTTTTGTTGAACACCTTGAACGGGGTTTTAAACCGCACAGACCAAAATTCCTCAGAGATGCCATGACCTTCATGAATGTCCGCCTCCAGGACTTAGGTCCCAACTCGATAAGCAATTTATGTCAGCTCCAAGTGTTTTGTGAGGCCTACTTGCGGATGGAACCTTCAGTTCCTTTATTCTGGTATTTCTTCCATTTGAATCGCCAGACAGAATTTTCCAATGGCCCTAGCTTGGAGCTTGGAGGTGTCAATGTTTAGCGTCGTAGGGATACTTCATTCCCGTCACTCGCCATGCCAAGCCATCGCAAAGGCTGGGGCGAGTCTTGGTTTTACTGCCAGGAAACTTCGCCTGACGGTGAAAACAAGCTTCTTGGATATAGGGAGGAGCGTCTTCCAACAAATTTCAAACTCCCAGACAAGCTCACCGAAGAAGAGGAGTCAGATTTTATTATAGTACTGTCCGAGTTAAGATCTCTGACGAAAAATGGCCTCACTGGGGTTGACTGAATCCGCTACTGGGTCGAATGGCGTATCCTCCCCTTAAGTCACCGGGATGGATTAATGTGTGATTTTGATGGTACCTTGGATCACCCCCAGTGCTATTTCCACACAGCGCTGACAGAAAATGATATTGTAACCATCATCAAGAAATTGACCGACGAACCCATGGCCAAGTGCGGCCAAATAGGTCTTAACTCGTTTTGCAAGAGATCCTAGCACCAAAGGTAAGTAACTTAACCCGCTTTTACTTTATTCCTTCTGTCTTACTTGAGCTATGACCTCTTATAATAAAAAATGCCATTTCAGAAAGGTGACAAATTCTGGTCAAGGAGGCCAAAAAGATGGCCTTGAAGCAAGCCAAGCCGCCTCCAAAGAAGAAGTCCAAGGGCAAGGGAAAAGACGCCGTCACTGAGCCATCTGACGCCGACGAATCCCAAGTCGGCGACGTACATTCAGAGGTAAAAATCCATCTTCTTTAACTCGCCATTCATTGTTGATAGTTTTGTGTTTACGCCTCTTTATCTCTTGTGTAGAATGAGGACAATGAAATCCAGGAAGACTCCGTAGAGGTAATTTTTGTTTCCTCCGACTCATCTTCTCCTCCACCTAAGCCGGCCAGGCGAATATGTGGGAAAGTTCCCTTCTCACACCCAAATGCTTGTTTGGATCCAAATTTCCTTTTGAAGAAAGCGCAACATGCTTCCAATCGGAAGACCCGGAGTCATTCTGGAGACTTGGTGTCCGGGTTACCAACAAAAACCAAGAACAGGCAAAATGAGGTATCTTTTAATAGCACTTCTTCATTTCCTTTTGGATCTCGTTTGTAACTCGCTCATATCTTGAAGTGTTTATTTTGCAGAGTTCTCCTCCTTCATCAGGCAACTCAGTGATGTCAGCACTTCCACCGATGATCCGCGTCCCAGGGTAAGTCTTTATAACATTTACCTTGTTCTGATGATGGTAATGTCTGTTTCTTTAAACGCACCCTCTTTTCCTTTTAGAGCACATGCGAAGAAAAGGAAAACTGGCGGGTCAACTCCCATTACAGTTTCGGAGTCTATTGAAAAATCGCCGCCGATCCAGGATAACCCGGCCCAAGACAAACCTGAAGATCAAGTGGATCTCCCAAGCTCGCCCAAGGAAACCATGGAAACGCCTAATCCGCCAAGTCCATTGAAAACAGCAGAAGACCCAGACGCTGTAGTCATCACCGGCACTCGCTTTTCTAAGCCGGCCTCGGCAGTTTTGTCGAAGCATATATCATCATCAGCTCAACCTGGTATTGAGTATGAACTTTCCAAGGTTAAGCTCTCCTAGTATGAAAATCTTGAATTTAGAGAACTTTGCTCGGGCTTTGCAAGTCGCCTGGAGGCGAGATATGAGATGGAAAAAAGTCTGCTTCTTATGCTGAAGAACAAACATGATGTAGGTCTTATTGCATACCGTATTATCCTTATTAACCCCCAAGGGTCGGGTTATCTGCAAAAAGATGAGCCGGGTCTTAATAGTAAAATGAATCTGTCAACCTGTAACCCCAAGGGTCGGGTCATCTATAAAAAGATGAGTCGGGTCTTGATAATGGAAGAAAAACTTTCGACCTGTAACCCCCAAGGGCCGGGTCATCTATAAAAAGATGAACCGGGTCTTGATAATTGAAGAAAAACTTTCGACCTGTAACCCACAAGGGCCGGGTCATCTGTAAAAAGATGAGCCGGGTCTTGATAATTGAAGAAAAACTTTTGACCTGTAACCCCCAAGGTCCGGGTCATTTGTAAAAAGATGAGCCGGGTCTTGATGATGTATAATTTGTCTAAAAAATTATACATTAGCCCCCAAGTGTCACGGATGTTGCTTGCAATAATTCTGAGACTTGCCCCTTGACTATATATTTCGACAGGAATCACTTACCCAAGCTGAATCAACATTTTGCGATTTGAAGAAAAATTTAACCGATCGGCAGGATGCCCGGGCGAAATCAGAAGAGAAGTGTCAACTGATCTTATCTGAGATGGAGAAGCTAAAAGCCGACTTAAGAAAGGCCCAAGATGATCAAGATGCCCTGATAAAGCGAGCAGAAAAAGCTGAAGCTAGGTTGGATACTGTGCAACAAGAGCTGGCCGGCTTAAAGCGACATATCTCCAACATGGCACACAAGCCGTCTTTGGTAAAAAAAAACCAAACCCTGACCTTGCACTTTGTAAATAAATAACTTAGTATGTAGAAATGTCTGACCATCGTTACTCCTTATGTAGGTCCGAGAGCCGCCAATCTTCAGAACGATTGTGTCCTGATGCTGAAGGCGATTTACACGTTAACGGAGCAGCTGTATATCGGAAGCGTGCTGACCGTGAAAGCAGTGATGGGTGCCAAGGAACCCATAACATCAATAAAGAAGATGCTTGGCTGCTTATCTACTCTTCCTCCTCAAATTGGTGAGCTAACTCGGTCTGCTACCCGAAAAGGAGAACTGACTACACTGAGTCGGTGTTTGGCGTACGCTCCAGAAATAAACCCTGAAGAAGTAGCGGCAGGCTTTCCCCAGCTCAAGGATGATGGGTCAAAATTCACTGAAGAAGATTACCAGCGTGTTGTCAAAGAATCCCGCTCGGCAGCGACTCAGCTTGCAGCAAGCTTGGATTTATCAAAATACCAAGCCGCCTATGACAACAAGAACAAGAAAGTTAACCTGCCAACCTTTATGACAACCAGCTTAACTCCGTGTCGACCCAAGAATCCTTTTGACTTGGAGGTGGATCTCTCATCAGTGCTGAACGATGAAGATGAATTCGCCGCGTTATCCAAGTGTAACTGGGTACTGGGCGACTTGCAAATTGAAGTCGGCCAGAGCTCGCAGCAGGCTAACCCGAGGACATCAGTAGAATAATCATTCATGGATTTGGCCATAAGAGCCATGTAATAAGTCCTTTATAGAGATCAAACTGTTTCTGTGATGTCTTAAAACCCCTCATGTCGCCCTTAAGGCGCCTTAGAATGCTTGATCCGCCCTGGCTATAATGATTTTGATCATCAACCTGTTAGGCTTAAAAACATATATCAAATTATCTCAGTGAGTAATGGATGATAATAAATAATAACCGACCCAAAATATTCAAGGCGAGTCAGAAAAAAGTCTGAAAGACCTTGTGGCAGTGCCAGGAAGGTAAAAAATAGCAATTTCGTCGGCTCATCAGGTCGCGACGGGATAGGACGAGTTATATAAACTCAAGTGCTACCCGAGGGAGACTTTTATATAAAAAGCTCAAGGATTTAGACCGGCTGATCAGGCACGAGTCAAGCTTTAGTGAAGCGGGTTCAGTGAACCAATGGTTTCTCTATTTTCCATGTGAGGCGCTAGCCGGTACTAGACATGTTTTAACCAAGGCGAGTTCAGGGTCCATAAGCGGAGTAACTCGCCAAGAGTTCATGGGTCCTTATGGCGATTCGGCCAACACACAGTCCAGTATAACCATTTGTAATGCGGTAATTTTTCGCAGGCCAAATGGGTAGCAAGGCTGATCTCAGTGAGAGAAAGCCCCCAAGTGACCTATGATTAAGGGAAAAATTGGTCATAGGATTGTAGAAGCGTATACGCTATTACCACAAAACGACTTGAGAACAAACTGCCCTCAAGTAAGCCGGCCTAATCCACAGAACCATATAAGGCGCCTATGTTTGAATCGCGCGCTTGTAGCGACTTCGATCCTCTTTGGCTTATCGATACCCAGTTTTGTAATAAGCGCATCGTGGCGACTTAAGCTCTTTGGTATAGATAGCGTCCATGCTTGGGCGACTTGTTGAAGAGTAAAATAAAGATCCATACTTTCAATAAGATGAATTAGCAGGAAAGCCCCCAAGCTTGGAGGCATCAACTTCATTGCTTCATAAGAAATGAAAAGTCTTACAGAAGGCAGAGCTAATTAGCTCAAGTGTAATAAGGCCGCAAGTGGGCTATGTTCCAGGGCGAGTTGACTCAGCCTCCGTGGTTGGCCGATCAGGCCGTAGATCCACCAGATAGTAGGACCCGTTGCGAAGGCTTTTGCTGATGACGAACGGTCCTTCACATGGTGGTGATAACTTATGCATGCCAGTACGATCTTGTATCAATCGAAGTACTAAGTCGCCCTCCTGAAAGGTTCGGCTCTTGACCCGGCGGCTGTGATAACACCGCAAGTCCTGCTGATAAATTGTCGAACGGGCTGCAACCAAATCGCGTGCTTCCTCCAAAGCATCCAAAGAATCTTGACGCGCCAACTCGTTGTCCTTTTCCACATAAGCGGCAACTCTGGGCGAGTCATGCCTAATGTTAGTGGGAAGAACGGCTTCTGCTCCATATACCAGAAAGAAGGGAGTAAAACCCGTAGAACGGTTCGGGGTGGTCCGGATGCTCCACAGTACTGAAGGCAACTCCTCAACCCAACACCCCGGGGTGCGTTCCAGGGGAATCATGAGTCGGGTTTTGATTCCTCGCAACACTTCCTGATTCGCCCGCTCGACCTGCCCATTAGATTGCGGATGAGCTACTACAGAAACATCAAGCCGGATATGCTCACGATGACAAAACTCCTGCATCGCTCCTTGATACAGATTAGTGCCATTGTCAGTAATAATGTTGTGTGGATATCCGAACCGGAAGATCAATTTTTTCAAAAATTTGACCGCTGTCTCCGCATCGCAAGCTCGAACAGGTTCTGCCTCAACCCACTTGGTAAACTTATCAACCGCCACCAGCAGATGAGTCTTTTTGTTGGACGACATCTTAAAGGGGACAACCATGTCTAACCCCCAGACCGCAAAAGGCCAAGTGATAGGTATCATCCTTAACTCTTGAGCCGGCACATGGGCATGTCGTCCATAACGCTGGCATCCGTCACATCGACAAACTATCTCCTCTGCATCTGCATGGGCCATCAACCAGAAAAAACCATGACGAAACGCCTTTGAAACCAAGGAACATGACCCGACATGATGTCCACAATCTCCGGAATGAATGTCGTTTAGAATTACGCATCCTTCTTCAGAGGAAACACATCTTTGGAAAACCCCGAAAGTGCTTCGTTTATATAATTCGCCATTGATGATCACCATGGATTTGCTTCGCCGAACTATTTGGCGAGCCAATACTTCATCCGAAGGTAACTCACCTCGGGCGAGATATGCCAGATACGGAAGAACCCAATCCGGCGTAACATGTTGAGCTGCCACGAACTGGGACTCAGGGTCTAGTATTTCCAACCCCTCCTCCGAGGGTAACCTTACAGAAGTATTATGCAAAGTATCCAGAAAGACATTGGGGGGACCGGCTTACGCTGCTAACCGAGACGTGACAGGGCATCAGCTGCTTCGTTAAGGCGCCGGTCGATATGATCGACTTGATAACCATGGAAGTGACCCACCACATCAGACACAGCCCTCCTGTAAGCCGCCATCAGGGGGTTTCGAGAATCCCAAGTATCTGAAACATGCTGAGCCACCAAATCAGAATCGCCAAAACATCTGACCCGCGTAAGGTTCATCTCCTTGGCGAGTCGCAAGCCATGAAGTAAAGCTTCGTATTCCGCAGCGTTGTTGGTGCCCGGAAACATGAGTCGGAGGACATAGCAGAATTTGTCTCCTTGAGGCGATATCAGCACCACACCAGCTCCCGAGCCTTCCAATTGTCTAGACCCGTCAAAATAAATAGTCCAGTATGTAAGGTCGGGCCAATCTTCCGGGATCTGTAACTCGGTCCAATCGTTGACCAAATCAACCAAGACCTGAGACTTGATAGCCGTGCGAGGGGTGTACCACACATGATTCGATCGCCCACTTGGCGATTCGCCCCGTTGCTTCCGGTTCTGGATGATGTCCCCGAGGGGGGCGGAGCTAACCACCGTGATGGGATGCTCTTGGAAATAGTGTTTGAGCTTTCGGCTTGCCATAAAGACCCCATAAACTAACTTCTGCCAGTGTGGGTATCACTGCTTGGAGAGAGTTAGCACCTCGCTAATGAAATATACCGGGCGTTGCACTGGATATTCCTTCCCTTCTTCCTTTCTGTCGACGACCACTGCTACACTCACCGCTTTGGAGTTTGCCGCAATGTACAGAAGCATAGGCTCTTTCTCAGTCGGGGCGGCCAAAACCGGCGGGTTGACCAGCTGCTGTTTTAAGGCTTCGAAAGCTTCATTGGCTTCATCTGTCCAAACAAAACGTCAGATTTCTTAAGCAATTGATAAAGGGGAATAGCCTTTTCTCCCACACGGCTTATGAAGCGACTTAAGGCCGCAATACGACCCGCCATCCGTTGAACTTGATTAATATTCGCTGGTTTCCCAAGGGAAGTAACTGCCTCAATTTGGTCCGGGTTAGCTTCAATGCCGCGCTCAGATACCAGGAAACCCAACAATTTTCCTGCAGGAACACCAAAGACACACTTGTTGGGATTAAGCTTCATCTGGTATACCCGCATATTATCAAAAGTTTCCTTTAGGTCTCCCAGTAGTGTTTCCTTCCTGTGAGTTTTAACCACAATGTCGTAAACGTAAGCATGAACGTTGCGTCTAATTTGGCCACGGAGGCAATTTTCGATGCAGCGCTGGTAAGTCGCCCCTGCACTCTTGAGTCCAAATGGCATGGACACATAGCAAAAAGCCCCGAAGGGGGTTATAAAAGTTGTTTTCTATTGATCTTCCATGGCCATCTTGATTTGGTGATATCCGGAATAAGCGTCCAGGAAGCACAAACATTCGCATCCCGCCACCGAATCAATAATTTGATCGATGCGGGGAAGGGCGAAAGGATCCTTTGGACAAGCTCTTTAAAGATCTGTGTAACCAATGCACATGCGGAAGGTACCGTTCTTCTTGAGCACCAGGACCGGGTTAGCCAACCATTTGGGGTGGAAGACCTCTACGATGAATCCGGCGGCCAAGAGACGGGCAACTTCTTCCCCAATTGCTTTGCGTCGTTCTTCATTGAACCTGCGAAGATAATGCTGAATCGGTTTTGCCTTTGGGTCAACATTAAGATGGTGCTCAACAAATTCTCTCGGCACACCAGGCATGTTAGAAGGTTTCCATGCGAAGATGTCCCGATTATCACGGATGAATTCGATAAGCACGCTTTCCTATTTGGGGTCTAAACCTTCCCCGATAGTGAACTGCTTGGTTGAGTCGCCAGGGACGAAATCCACTGTCTTAGTGTCGTCTGTTGGTTTGAACTTGAGGGGCGGCTCAGCGTCTGTCGTTGGCTACTTTAAAGGCAACATGCCAGCCAGATCAACATTGGCCTGGTGATATTTAAGCTCTTCCGCAACACAGGTGACTTCTCCGTAAGCCGCATCCCCTTCTTCGCATTCTCTTGCAATCCTCCTATCACCATCAACCGTGATGGGTCCTTTAGGACCAGGTGTCTTGAGTTTAAGGTAAACATAGCAGGGGCGAGCCATGAACCGGGCGTAAGCCGGCCGCCCAAACAGCGCATGATAAGGGCTTTTTAACTTGACCACCTCAAATATAAGTGACTCACTCCTGTAGTTGGACGTTGTTCCGAACGCAACCGTGAGCCTAACTCAGCCTATGGGGTACGCCGATTTACCTGGGACAATCCCGTGGAATACCGTGGTTGAGGGCATGAAATCTTTCTCCAACAGGTTCATCCTTCGAAAGGTGTCGAAGTAAAATATGTTGATGCTGCTACCACCATCCATCAGTACTTTCGATAGGGTATATCCTCCAACTTGAGGAGCCACGACCAACGCTAAGTCGCCGGGATTGTCAAATCTTGGCGGGTGATCCTCCCGACTCCATGATATGGTCTGCTCGGACCAGTGGAGATATCTAGGGAGTGCCGGCTCAAATACACTGTACGTTCGGTGATTCACCTTTTTATCACGCCTGCAGGCATTGGTGGTGAAAATGTGGTACTGCCCATTGCTTAACTTCTTGGGATTGTTGCGGAAGCCGCCATT
This sequence comes from Hordeum vulgare subsp. vulgare, assembly GCF_904849725.1. Taxonomy (NCBI): domain Eukaryota; kingdom Viridiplantae; phylum Streptophyta; class Magnoliopsida; order Poales; family Poaceae; genus Hordeum; species Hordeum vulgare. The sequence goes on from NC_058519.1 coordinate 373,152,579, forward strand.
GTCATCCTGCCCCTGCGGAGCCCCCTGTGGGGGTGGTTGTTGAAACACCCCCGACGGGTTATACCGCCGTTGGTGATGCACCGGATACTGGCCACTGCTTGGCTGCGAGCCTCCCTGAGCCCCGGGTTCGGGGAAGCCGCCGAAGGGGTTCTGGCGTTGATTAGGTGCGCCAAACTATTCCTGCCATTGATCCGGATCGCCGCCTTGCCCTTTTCTGATCGCCTCTGCCCGAAACTCCCGCATCACGTAACAGTCCTCCCAAGAATGAGTCGCTGGTCCATCTGCCATGACGTGGTGCGGGCAGGGGCCCTTGAGTAACTCGTTATAGTTGCGCGGCTTTTTGCCACTATAACCCCTATTCTTCTTCTGGCGTTGGTTGCCGTTGTTGGCGTTGGTGTTGGCGACTAAGTCCGAAGACTCATCCTGCTGCCTTCTTTTGCCATTCGCTCCGTGATTATGGCGGGCGCGTCCCTGGAACCGGGTTTGATTTTTGGATGACTCACCTTTCTTTGGTCAGTTGGCTTTACCACCATCTTCTCCTGGATCTTTGGTGTCGTCCGCCTCAGCGTACCTAGTGAGGGTGTCCATTAGCTCCCCCATATCTTGGACCTTTCGCTTGAGTCGTCCCAACTTCTGCACCAAGGGCTCATAGTGGCAGTTCTGCTCCAGGATCAGCACAGCCTGAGCCACCGTGATACCATCTGACGAATAAATGATTTCCGCGACCCGGCGTGTCCAGTGGTGGGCCGACTCGTCCGGGCGTTGAACGCAGTGCTGTAAATCGACTATTGTCATCGGGAGCTTGCAGGTCCCTCGGAATTTTTTGATAAAACGCTCTTTCAATTCAGCCCAAGTCTGGATGGAGTTGGGGGGCAAGTTCTTTAACCAAGTACGCGCCGTCCCTTCGAGCATCATTGTGAAGTATCTCGTGCAGACTGCTTCGCTTACATCGAGCATGTCCATGGCGATTTCATAACTCTCGACCCATGACGCTGGCTCAAGGTCTAGGGTGTAGTTAGGCACCTTTCTTGGTCCTTTAAAATCTTTCAGCACTCGTTGCGAATGCGGGGGCCAGGCATGGCACCCCCACTTGTCTGCGGCTTCCAACAAGAGGCGCTGGGGCGACTTGGGTGTCTGGGTGATCACCACCTGGCGGGTCTCCATGACCAGGCGAGTTGACCTGGAGATAGGGTCGCGGTATGCTGGTTATGGCGGGCTGGTCCTCTGGTCGACTCCTGGTGCGGCTTGCCTGGGGAGTGGAGTGCAGCCAATCTAGGCTGTGTGAGAACTGGGCGTTTTGAACCACCGCCGTCTTCAACATCTCAATGGCGTTCCTTGCTTCCATCTCAGGTGGAGTGTTGCCATGAATCAGAAGGGATTCTAAATGGCGAGTTGCGGCAAGGACGTTGTCCACCGGGTTGGAAAAGTGACCTCGAGGTGTCTGGAATCAGGGAACGCGATCCACAGGTGGCTGGAACGGCGGGTTCGGTGGCTGGCCCGGCCCTCCTCCGGGAGCGTCTCCTGCCCCGGGGGTTCGTGGAGTGTCGAACAGGCGGGTCGGGTTGAGATCGGGGGGTAAACGACCCTGATGCCTCCGTTGATGGACGGCGTCAGATGCGCGCTGATGTCTTTCGAGCCGCCAGTTTTCAGTATTCAAGCGAGCTGCCTCAGCGCTAATTTGAGCCTGCCGAGTCTCGATCCTGGTGGCTTCCACCTCAGCGTCTCGTTGAGCCTTTGCCACCCCATCTCTTAGTTTTGTTAGCTCCATGTTTATCGTGTCCTGGTTTTCTGACGTTATAGGGGTCGCCATGAGCCTTGTTATCTCCGCCGCTAACTCCACCAAGATCGTGGCCGGGCTTCTGGACGTTTCACCAGTCCCATCGTCGCATGCCGGGTTTGGTGAGGGCTGAGTCGCCCGTGCCATGTAAACGGCGATCTGACGGCGGGTCCGGTCGAGGACCTCGGGGTCCATGGCTAGTGACAAGCCCCCAAAGCAGCCCCCATGTAGAGACTGAATTGAATCTGAATCACCCACGGATGATTCGTCATCAGTGTTGACCGGCGTGGTTTCCTGGGTCGCCGATCATTCTGGTTCCTCAGATCCCTGCGTGAACCCAACAAAGACCGGTCGGGTTAGGTGTGGCATTGCGACAGGGCGGACGTACCTGGCCGGCTCGACGATGTCGGAGAAGACGTCCGGCTCAGGCATAGGTAATCCAACCATGCCGACGAAGAAGTTGATCTTGCCGAAGGGGACTCTGTAGCCGGATTCGATTGAATCAGCCTCGGGCCCCCACAGCAAGTTATTGATGTAGTACTTCCCATGGCGGCTCCGAGTCATGAGCCCCGCTTCGTAGCTCCGGACCCTGGTAAGGCTCCCTTTGAGAACTCAACTCCACCGTGCGCAGGCCCCAGGGTGGGCGCCAACTGTCGTGGTTTTGTCACGGCAGATGTCCTCGTGGAAGGACTTAGTGTTAGAGCCATCGCACCTTGGTGGCGACTCAAAGGGGTTATGTGGGAGCGAGACAGGGATTTACCCAGGTTCGGCCCCTCGTGAGGAGGTAAAGGCCTACGTCCTGCTCGGTGTTTGTATTGATGGTGTTTCGATTACAAGGGGGCGTAACTCGCCTGACCTAGCACTCGATGATTTCTAACCTGCCTCTCCTTCCCTGAGACTCGCCTTTATATACAGGTCGAGCTCTTAGGGTTTACAAGAATCCTTTACTTTACATAAATCGTGATTATTCCTATCTCTAAGTCGCCATCTTTCCAAGACTTGGAGATCTTCCAAACAATGGACTTCTCCCGAAGGTCCTGAATCGTCATATGACTTCGGGCCTTGCTGGGCCAAGGTCGGAGCCATTTAGAGATGAGTCGCCAGCTTGGGTGACCCGGCCCAACTAGGGCGGGTTACCCAACAGATAATATCCCCAACACCACCCTTCCTTCTTGTGTGCCTTGGGCTGAGATGGGAGGCGCACCAGCCCATCTAGGGGTTGGTTCCCTTCCAATCTTGGCCCACTTAGCTTTTCGGGGTTGGTGGCCCTTCCCGGTGGACCCCCGGAACCCTTCCGGTGGTCCCGGTACATTACCGACGATCTCCGAAACTCATCCGGCGATCAAAACTCCACTTCCTATATATGAATCTTTACCTCCGGACCATTCCGGAACTCCTCATGACGTTCGAGATCTCATCCGGGACTCCGAAGAACCTTCGGTAACCACGTATACTATTCCCATAACAACCCTAGCGACATCGAACCTTAAGTGTGTAGACCCAACGTGTTCGGGAACCATGCAGACATGACCGAGACACCTCTCCGGTTAATAACCAATAGCGGGCTCTGGATGTCCATGTTGGTTCCCATATGTTCCATGATGATCTCATTGGATGAACCATGTATCGGGGATTCAATCAATCCCGTATGCAAATCCCTTTGTCTACATGTATGACACTTGCCCGAGATTTGAACGTCGGTATCCCTATACCTTACTCAATCTCGTTGACGGCAAGTCTCTTTACTAGTTCTGTAACACATCATGCCATGGCTAAATCCTTAGTCACATTGAGCTCAGTATGATGATGCACTACCGAGTGGGCCCAGAGATACCTCTCCGTCACACGGAGTGACAAACCCCAGTCTCGATTCGTACCAACCCAACAGACACTTTCAGAGATACCTATAGTGCACCTTTATAATCACCCAGTTACGTTGTGACGTTTGATACACCCAAAGCACTCCTACGGTATCTGGGAGTTGCATAATCTCATTGTCTAAGGAATGATACATGACGTTAGAAAAGCTTTAGCGGACGAACAATACGATCTACTGCTATGCTTAGGATTGGCTCTTGTCCATCACATCATTCTCCTAATAATGTGATCCCGTTATCAATGACATCCAATGTCCATGATCAAGAAACCATGATCATCTATTGATCAACGAGCTAGCCAACTAGAGACTCACTAGGGACACATTGTGATCTATATATTCACATAAGTATTACGGTTTTCGGTTAATACAATTATAGCATGAATAATAGACAATTATCATGAACTCGGAAATATAATAATAACCACTTTATTATTGCCTCTGGGGCATATTTCCAAAAGTCTCCCACTTTCACTAGAGTCAATAATCTAGTTACATTGTGATGAATTGCACACCCATAGGGTTCTGGTGCTGATCATGTTTCGCTTGTGGAAGAGGTTTAGCCAACGGATCTGCGACATTCAGGTGTGTATGTACTTTACAAATATCTATATCTCCATCCTGGATATATCCACGAATGGAGTTGAAGCGGCGCTTGATGTGCTTGGTGTTCTTGGGAGACCTGGGCTCCTTGGCAATGGTAATAGCACCAGTTTTGTCACAAAACAGAGTCATTGGGCCCGACACACTGGGAATCACTCCTAGGTCGGTGATGAACTCCTTCATCCATACTCCTTCCTGTGCTGCTTCCGAAGCAGCTATGTACTTTGCTTCACATGTAGATGCCGCCATGACGCTTTGCTTGCAACTGAACCAGCTGACTGCCCCACCATTCAAAATATACACGTATCCGGTTTGTGGCCTGGAGTCATCCGGGATCTATGTCGAAGCTAGCATCGATGTAACCCTTTACGACGAGCTCTTCGGCACCTCATAAATGAGAAACATATCTTTAGTACTTTTCATGTACTTAAGGATGTTCTTGACCGATGTCTAGTGAGCCACTCCTGGATCACTTTGGTACCTCCCTACCAAACTTATGGCAAGGTTCACATCAGGTCTGGTACACAGCATGGCATACATAATAGAGCCTATGGCTGAAGCATAGGGGATGGTACTCATCTTTTCTCTATCTTCTACCGTGGTTGGGCATTGAGTCATAATCAACCTCACACCTTGTAATACAAGCAAGAACCCCTTCTTGGCCTTATCCATATTGAACTTCTTCAATATCTTCTCAAGGTATGTGCTTTGTGAAAGACCTATCAGGCGTCTCGATCTATCTCTATAGATCTTGATGCCTAGTATGTAAGCAGCTTCTCCAAGGTCCTTCATTGAAAAACTCTTATTCAAATAGGCCTTTATGATTTTCAATAGTTCTACTTCAATTCCCATCAATGATATGTCATCCACATATAATATGAGAAATGCTACACAGCTCCCACTCACATTCTTGTAAATACAGGCTTCTCCATAAGTCTGTACGAACCCAAACGCTTTGATCACCTCATCAAAGTGAATGTTCCAACTCGGAGATGCTTGCACCAGCCCATAGATGGAGCGCTAGAGCTTGCATACCTTGTCAGCATTATTAGGATCGAGAAAACCTTCCGGCTGTATCATATACAATTCTTCCTTCAGAAAGCCATTCAGGAATGTCGTTTTGACCTCCATTTGTCAGATTTCATAATCATAAAATGCGGGAAATGCTAACATGATTCGGACTGACTTCAGCATCGCTACGGGTGAGAAGGTCTCATCGTAGTCAATCCCTTGAACTTGTCGATAACCCTTAGCGACAAGTCAAGCCTTATAGATGGTCACATTACCATCCGCGTTAGTCTTCTTCTTAAAGATCCATTTATTTTCTATGGCTCGCAGATCTTTGGGCAAGTCCACCAAAGACCATACTTTGTTCTCGTACATGGATCCTATCTCGGATTTCATGGCTTCAAGCCATTTGTTGGAATCCGGGCCCGCCATCACTTCTTCATAGTTCAAAGGTTCACTGTTCTGTAACATCATCATTTCCATGAGAGGGTTGCCATACCACTCTGGTGTGGAACGTGTCCTTGTGGATCTTTGAGGTTCAGTAAAAACTTGACCTGAAGTTTCATGACCATCATCATTAACTTCTTCTCTAGCCGGTGCAGCCACGTCAGAAACATTTTCTTGTGTTGCGCTACTCTCCGATTTGAGAGGAGGTACGATTACCTCATCAAGTTCTACTTTCCTCCCACTTACTTCTTTCGAGAGAAACTCTTTCTCTAGAAAGGATCTGTTCTTGGCAACAAAGATTTTACCCTCGGATCTAAGATAGAAGGTATACCCAATAGTTTCCTTAGGCTATCCTGTGAAGACGCATTTTTCCGCTTTGCGTTTGAGCTTCTCAGGTTGAAGTTTCTTCACATAAGCATCGCAGCCCAAAACTTTTAGAAACGACAGCTGAGGTTTCTTGCCAAACCATAATTCATACGGTTTCGTCTCAATGGATTTAGACGGTGCCCTATTTAAAGTGAATGCGGCAGTTTCCAATGCATATCCCCAATATGATAGCGGTAAATCAGTAAGAGACATCATAGATCGCACCATATCTAATAAAGTGCTATTACGACGTTCAGATACACTGTTACGCTGCGGTGTGCCACGCGGAGTGAGTTGTGAAACAATTCCACATTTCCTCAGGTGCGTGCCAATCTTGTGACTCAAATATTCTCTTCCACGATCAGATCGTAGGAACTTTATTTTCTTGTCACGTTGATTCTCTACCTCACTCTGAAATTCCTTAAACCTTTCAAAGGTTTCCGACTTGTGCTTCATTAAGTATACATACCCATATCTACTTAAATCATCAGTGAGGGTGAGAACATAACGATAGACACCGAGATCCTCAACGCTCATTGGACCGCATACATCAGTATGTATTATTTCCAACAAGTTGGTTGCTCGCTCCATTGTTCCGGAGAACGGAGTCTTGTTCATCTTTCCCATGAGGCACGGTTCGCATGTGTCAAATGATTCAAAATCAAGTGACTCCAAAAGTCCATCCGTATGGAGTTTCTTCATGCGCTTGACGCCGATATGACCAAGGCGGCAGTGCCACAAGTATGTGGGACTATCATTATCAACCTTACATCTTTTGGTACTCACACTATGAATATGTGTAACATCACGTTCGAGATTCATTAAGAATAAACCATTGACGGGCAGGGCATGGCCATAAAACATACCGCTCATATTAATAGAACAACCATTATTCTCAGATTTAAATGAGTAGCCATCTTGCATCAAGCGAGATCCCGATACAATGTTCATGCTCAAAGCTGGTACTAAATAACAATTATTAAGGTTTAAAACTAATCCCAAAGGTAGATGTAGAGGTAGCGTGCCGACGACGATCACATCGACCTTGGAACATTCCCGACGCGCATCATCACCTCGTCTTTTGCCATCCTACGCTAGTTCCGCAGTTCCTGTTTTGAGTTCCAAATGTGAGCAACAACACCGGTATCAAATACTCAGGAGCTACTACGAGCGTTCGTAAGGTACACATCAACAACATGTATATCGTATATACCTTCGATGTTGCCGGCCTTCTTTGCTCCTAAGTATTTGGGGCAGTTCCGCTTCCAGTGATCGGTTCCCTTGCAATAATAGCACTTAGTCTGAGGCTTGGGTCCTTTCTTTGGCTTCTTCCCGTCAACTGGTTTACCGGGTGCAGGGACTGCTTTTCCGTCCTTCTGGAAGTTCTTTTTACCCTTGCCTTTCTTGAAACTGGTGGTCTTATTCACCATCAACACTTGATGTTCTTTCTTGATTTCTGCCTCTGCAGATTTCAGCATTGAATACAACTCGGGAATGGTCTTTTCCATCCCTTGCATGTTATAATTCATAACAAAGCCCTTGTAGCTAGGTGAAAGCGACTGGAGGATTCTGTAAATGACGCCCCATCCGGAAGTTCAACTCCCAACTGAGTCAAGGAGTTGTGCAACCCAAACAATCTAAGTATGTGCTCACTGACAGAACTATTCTCCTCCATCTTATAGCTAAAGAACTTGTCGGAGACCTCATATCTCTTGACACAGGCATGATCTTGAAAAACTAGTTTCAGCTCCTCGAACATATCATATGCTCCATGTTGCTCAAAACACCTTTGGAGCCCCGGTTCTAAACTGTAAAGCATGCCGCACTAAACCAAAGAGTAGTCATCACTCCGCGACTGCCAGGTGTTCCGAAAGTCCTGGGTTGCCGCGGGAACGAGAGGATCACCTAGCGGTGCATCAAGGACATATGCCTTCTTGGAAGCCATGAGGATGAGATTTAAATTACAAGCCCAGTCCGCATAGTTGCTCCCGTCGTCTTTCAGCTTGGTTTTCTCTAGGAATGCGTTGAAGTTGAATGGGACATTTGCGTTGGCCATTGGATCTACAATATTTGTAAAGACGATTCAGACTAAGTTCAAGATAATTAAGTTCATCTAATCAAATTATTTAATGAACTCCCACTTAGTTCAACATCCCTCTAGACATCCAAGTGTTACATGATCAACGTCGACTAGCCCGTGTTCGATCATCACGTGAGACGGACTAGTCATCAGCGGTGAGCATCTCCATGCTGATCGTATCATCCATACGACTCATGTTCAACCTTTCGGTCTCCCATATTCGAGGCCATGTTTGTACATGCTAGGCTCGTTGAGTCAACCTAAGTGTTTTGCGTGTGTAAATATGGCTTACACCCGTTGTACACGAACGTTAGAATCTATCACACCCGATCACCACATGTTATTCCGAGACAACGATCCTTCGCAACGGTGCACACTTAGAGGAATACTTATCTAGAAATGTTAATGAGGGATCATCTTATCTTTGCTACCGTCATTCTAAGCAATAATATGAAAAACATGATAAACATCACATGCAATCATATAGGGACATGATATGGCCAATATCATCTTGCTCCTTTGATCTCCATCTCCGGGGCACCATGATCATCACTGTCACCGGCATGACACCATGATCTCCATCATTGTGTCTTTGCGAAGTCGTCTCGCCAACTATTACTTCTACTACTATAGCTAACGGTTAGCAATAAAGTAAAGTGATCACATGGCGTTACGTCTCATATAATAAATTAAGACAACTCCTATGGCTCCTGCCGATTGTCATACTCATCGACATGCAAGTCGTAAATCCTATTACAAGAACATGATCAATCTCATACATCACATATGTAACATCACATCCTTTTGGCCATATCACATCACATAGCATACCCTGCAAATAGAAGTTAGACGTCCTCTAATTGTTGTTGCAAGTTTTACGTGGCTGATTTGGGTTTCTAGCAAGAACGCTTCTTACCTTCGTGACAGCCACAACGTTGATATGCCAATGCTATTTACCCTTCATAAGGACCTTCTTAATCAAATCCGATCCGACTAAAGTGGGAGAGACAAACACCTACTAGACACCTTATGCAACAAGTCCATGTCGGTCGGTGGAACCGGTCTCACATAACAGTACGTGTAAAGTCAGTTCGGGCCGCTTCATCCCACGATGCCGCCGAATCAAGATAAGACTAGTAATGACAAGAAATTGACAAAATCATCGCCCACAACTTTTGTGTTCTACTCGTGCATAGAATCTACGCATAGAACCTGGCTCAGATACCACTGTTGGGGAACGTAGTAATTTCAAAAAAATCCTGCGCTTCACAAGGATCTATCTAGGAGAAACCAGCAACGAGCAAAGGGGTAGAGCATCTTCGTACCTTTGAAGATCGCTAAGTGGAAGCGTTACTAGAACGCGGTTGATGGAGTCATACTCGCAGCGATTCAGATCGCGGAAGATTCCAATCTAAGCACCGAACAACGGCGCCTCCGCGTTCAACACACGTGTAGCCCGGTGACGTCTCCTACGCCTTTATCCAGCAAGGAGAGAGGAGAGGTTGAGGGAGAGCTCCGGCAGCATGACGGCGTACTGACGGTGGAATTGCATGGTCTTCCGACAGGGCTTCTCCAAGCTCTATGGAGGACGAGGAGGAGAAGTAGGGTTGCGCCGAGGGAGAGAGGCAATTGTGTGTGTAGCCCCAAAAAACCCTTGGGTTTTTATACGAGGAGAGGGAGGAGGTTGCCCACCCCTAGGTTTTCCACCCTAGGTGGTGCGGCAGCCCTACATGGGAGGGGCGGCGGCCCAAACAGGAGGAGGAGGCGGCGCCCTAGGGTGGCTTGCCACCCAAGGCAAGCCCCCACGCCTAGGGTTAGCCCACCCTTTCCTCTTGTGCACCTTGGGCTGAGGTGGCAGGCGCCCAAACCATCTAGGTGTTGGTTCCCTTCCACTCTTGGCTCACTTAGCCTTTCGGGGCTGGTGGCCCTTCCTAGTGGACACCCGGAACCCTTCCTGTGCTCCCGGTACATTACCGACGATCCCCAAAACACATTTGATGATCAAAACTCCACTTCCTATATATGAATATTTACCTCCGGACCATTCTTGAACTCCTCGTGACATCCGGGATCTCATCCGGGACTCCAAAAAACCTTCGGTAACCATGTATACTATTCCCATAACAACGCTAGCGACATTGAACATTAAGTGTGTAGACCCTACAGGTTCGGGAACCATGCAGACATGACCGAGACACCTCTCCGGTCAATAACCAATGGTGGGATATGGATATCCATGTTGGTTCCCGCATGTTCCACGATGATTTCATCGGATGAACCACGATGTCGGGGATTCAATCAATCCCGTATGCAAATCTCTTTGTCTACCAGTATGACACTTGCTCGAGATTCGGTCGTCGGTATCCCTATACCTTGTTCAATATCGTTGCCAGCAAGTCTCTTTACTCGTTCTGTAACACATCATCCCGTGGCTAACTCCTTAGTCACATTGGGCTCAGTATGATGATGCATTACCGAGTGGACCCATAGATACCTCTTCGTCACACGGAGTGACAAATCCCAGTTTCAATTCGTACCAACCCAACAAACACTTTCGGAGATACTTGTAGTGCACCTTTATAATCACCCAGTTACGTTGTGACGTTTGATACACCCAAAGCACTCCTACGGTTTCCGGGAGTTGCACAATCTCATGGTCAAAGAAAATGATACTTCACATTAGAAAAGCTTTAGCAGACGAACAATATGATCTAGTGCTATGCTTAGGATTGGGTCTTGTCCATCACATCATTCTCCTAATGATGTGATCCCGTTATCAATGACATCCAATGTCCATGATCAAGAAACCATGACCATCTATTGATCAACTAGCTAGCCAACTAGAGGTTCACTAGGGACACATTTTGATCTATATATTCACACATGTATTACGGTTTCCGGTTAATACAATTATAGCATGAATAACAAACAATTATCATGAACTGGGAAATATAATAATAACCACTTTATTATTGCTTCTAGGGCATATTTCCAACAGTCATGGTGGAGATGGTGGTGGAGCAGTGCCAGCAAGGCTTCGTCAAGCTCTACTAGAACTATGAACGGAGGAACAATGGAGCAACGTGAGAGAGAAGGAAGCCAAGGGATTGGTGTGTCCTCTTGGGGCGCCCCCTCTATATATAGGTGGAGGGCCGTGGGGAACAACCCCTCCAAGCCCTAGGGGCGCAACCAAGGGGGAGGAGGTGGAATCCTAGTCCTCCTCCTTCCCTTCCATACAAAGGTGGACTTTCCACATTTCCCAACCACATGGGCCTTGAGGGACTTGTGCGCCTGGCCCGATAAGGCCAAGGCATCTCCCCTCAGCCCATGCAAAACCTTGGGACATGGTGGAACCCTTGGTTGACTTCCATACTCCTCTAGAAGATTCCGCAACCTTCTAGCCCGATACAATACAGGCAAAACCCTAAACTTTTCCGGCAGTCAAAATATGATTTCCCATATATAAATATTTACCTTTGGACCATTAAAGAGCTCCACGTGACATACGGGGTCTCACCGGGACTTCAAACAACATTCAATGACCAATACACATAACCCAATAATACAATATCGTCACGGAACGTTAAGCGTGCGGACCCTACGGGTTCGAGAATCATGTGGACATGACCGAGACACCTCTCCAGTCAATAATCAATAGCGGGACCTGGATAACGATATTGGTCCACACATATTACACGAAGATTTTTATCGGTAGAACCACGATGCCAAGGATTCAATCAATGTCGTATGCAGTTCCTTTGTCCAATGGTATGTTACTTTCTGAATATTCGATCGTCGATATCTCCATACCTAGTTCAATATCGTTACTGACAAGTCTCTTGAATCATTCCATAATAAAAGATCATATGGCTAACTCCTTAGTCACATTGCTTGCAAGCTTCTTGTGATGTTGTATTATCGAGAGGGCCCACAGATACCTCTTAGTCACACGGAGTGACAAATCCCAGTCTTGATCCATACCAACCCAACAGACACCCTTGGAGATGCATGTACAGTACCTTTATGATCACCCAGTTATGAAGTGACGTTTGATACACAATTCATTCCTCTGGTCTCACGGAGTTGCATGATCTCATGGTCTTAGGAACAGATACTTGACTTGAAGAAAGTTGTAGCAATAAACTAAGTGATACGATCAAATTCTATGTTTACGATTGGATCTTGTCCATCACATCATTCTCCTAATGATTTGATCCTGTTATCAAATGACAACTCGTGTCTATCATTAGGAAACATTAACCATCATTGATCAATGAGGTAATCTAGTAGAGGCTCACTAGGCACACAATGTTGTTTATGTATCCACACAAGTATTTAAGTTTCCAGTCAATGCAATTCGAGCATGGATAATAAACGTTTGTCATGAATAGGGAAATATGATGATAACCAATTTACCATTGCCTTAGGGCATATTTCCAACACTCTCCCACTTGCACTAGAGTCAATAATCTAGCTCACATCACCATGTGATTAACACCCAATTGGTTTTGGGGTTTGATCATGTTTTGCTTGTGTGAGAGGTTTTAGTCAACGGGTTTGCAACATTCAGATCTTTGTGTACTTTGCAAATCTATATGTCATACTATAGATGTTCCTACCACGTTCCACTTGGAGCTATTCCAAATGACTTCTACACTATACGTATCCAGTTTTCTACTTAGAGTCATCTGAATTGGTGTCAAAGCTTGCATCGACCTAACCCTTTACAACAAACTTTGTATCACCTGCATTACCGAGAAACATTTCCATAATCCTATTTAGGCACCTAAGGATAGTTTTGACCGCTGGCCAGTGATCCAGTCCTCGACCACTTACCTCCTTGTCAGGCTCATGGCAAGGCACACAACACATGTGATACACAGCATGGCATACAGTATAGAGCCTACGACTAAGGCATAGGGGACAACCTTCATTGTTTCTCTTTCTTCAGCTGTGATGATGCTTTGAGTCTTACTCAATTTGACACCTCACAATCCAAGCAAGAACTCCTTCGTTGACTGATCCATTTTGAACTCCTTCAAAATCTTGACAAGGTATGTACTCATTGAAAGTATTATCACGCATCTTGATCTATTCATATAGATCTTGATGCCAAAATTTGAGAAGCTTTATCCAGGTCTTCCTTTGAAAATCTCCTTTCAAACAACCTTTTATACTTTCCAGAAATTATGCATCATTTCCAATCAACAATATGTCATCCACATATACTTATCAGAAATTCTATAGTGCCCCACTCACTTTCTTGTAAGCACAAGTTTCTTCATAGACTTTGTATAAACCCAAAAGCTTTGATCACCTCATCAAAGCGCATATTCCAACTCCGAGGTGCTTGCACCAGTCCATCAAACGATCACTCGATCTCGCATACCTTTCAACATCCTTAGGATCAAAAAAATCTTCTGGTTGTATCACATACAACCTTACCTTCATGAAGGTTGTTCTCACATCCATCTGTGAGATTTCACGATCGAAAAATGTAGCAACTGATAACATAATCCCAATAGCCTTTAGCATCACTACGAGTGAGAAAGTCACATCATAGTCAACTCCTGGAACTTGTCGGAAACCTCTTTGTGACAAGTTGAGCCTTATAAATGGTGACATTACCATCATTGTTTGTCTTCTTCTTAAAGATCCATTTGTACTTAATAGTCTGTCGATCAGCGGGCAAGTCTACCAAAGTCCATACTTGGTTATCATACATGGATCATATCTCAGATTACATGGTCTCTAGCCATTTCTCGGAATTCGGGCCCACCATCGATTCTTCATAGTTCGTAGGCTCATCGTTGTCTAACATCATGACTTCCAAGACAGGATCACCGTACAAATCGGGACAATATGTGTCATTGTCGTCCTACGAGGTTTGGTAGTAGCATGATCTGAAGTTTCATGATCATCACCAATAGCTTCCTCTTCAATCGGTTTACGCACTATAGGAACACTTCTGTGTTGCACAACTTTTCCAATTCAAGTGAAGGTTCAATAACCTTATCAAGTTATACCTTCCTCCCACTCACTTCTTCCGAGAGAACCTCCTTCTCTGGAAAGGATCAATTCTTGGCAACAAACACCTTGCCTTTAGATCTGTGATAGAAGGTATACCAAATTGTTTCTTTAGGGTAGCTTATGAAGATGCACCTTTCCACTTTGGGTTCGAGCTTATCACACAAAAGTGTCGCATTTCAAAACGCAAAGAAACGACAACTTAGGTTTCTTGACAAACCGTAATTCATATGATGTCGTCTCAAAGGATGTAGATGGTGCCCTATTTAAAGTGAATGTAGTTGTCTCTATCGCATAGCCCCAAAATGATAGTGGCAAATCGATAAGAGACATCATAGAATGCACCATATCCAATAGAGTACGGTTACGACGTTCGGACACACCATGACACTATGGTGTTCTAGGTGGTGTGAGTTGTGAAAGAATTTCCACATTGTCTTGCATACCAAACTCGTAACTCAGAAATTCACCTACACGATCATATCGTTGATATTTTATCTTCTCGTCATGATGTTCTTTAACTTCACTCTGAAATTGCTTGAACTTTTCAAAACTTCAGATTTGTGTTTCATCAAGTAAATATACCTACTAACTCTGGGTGATGCGATGGTTTCCCTCCAAGCTTAAAGGGTGATGTAGCACAATGAAGGCAAGTATTTCACTCACTTAAGAAACCAGGGTATCAATCCAGTAGGAAAATCCACAAGACTATGTAAGCAGCACGTACACATTAATAACAAATCCTCGCAACCCAACGCGTGGAGGGATCGTCAATACCTCGTGGGTAAAGTAAGGATAGATTGATAGAAGCAAATAATAGTGATAGCAAATAGGACGCGGCAAGATATTTTTGGGGGTTTTGATAATATAGATCTGAAAAAAGAGAGTAAATAAGTAGGAACGCAAATAGCAAAGTAGAGATTGCAAATAGATGATGTGAAGTAGACCCGGGGGCCATAGGTTTTGCTAGTGGCTTCTCTCGAGAAACAGAAAACGGTGGGTAGACAAATTACTATTGGGAAATTGACAGAAGAGAAAATAATTATGACGATATTCAAGACAATGATCATGTATATAGGCATCACGTCCAAGATAAGTAGACCGACTTCTGTCTGCATCTACTATTATTACTCCACACATCGACCTCTATCCAGCATGCATCTAGTGTATTGAGTTAATGGAGAAACGGAGTAATGCCTTACGAACGATTACTTGATATAGACAATATCTATTCATGTAGGAATACACCCCATCGTTTTATCCTTGATAGCAACAATACATGTGTGTCATGTCTCTTTCTACCACTGAGATTGAGCACCACAACATCGAACCCATCACAAAGCACCTCTTTCCATTGCAAGATAGAAGATAAAGTTGGCCAGACAAAAACCAAATATTGGAGAAGAAATATGAGGCTATAATAATCAAGCATGAAGTTGGTTTCATAGATCTGATCATAAACTCATAATTTATCGGATCCCAATAAACACACCGCAAAAAAAAGAGTTACATCATATGGATCTCCAGGAGACCATTGTATTGAGAAACAAAATGACAAAGAAGGCCATCTAGCTACTGCATGCAGACCCGTAGGTCTGATATGAACTACTAACGCATCACTGGAGGAGGACCAATGAGGATGGTGAACCCCTCCGTGATCGTGTCCTCTCCGGAATGGGCTCTAGAATATATTGTGTGGCTCTAGAACTTGTGGCGAGTGAAACAATTATTCGTCAACTCCTCTAGGTTTTTCTGAATATTGGGGTATTTATATAGGTCGGAGGTGGTGGAGAAGGTGTCTGAGGGCCCCACTAGACACGAGGCCATGCCAGGGGCCTCTAGCGCACCCTCATGTGTAGTTGGCCCCTTGGGCTCGTTTGCTGCTCATTCTTGGCTCCCAAGTTTCCCTCAGGTCCAAAAAAATTTGTGTAAAGTTTCGTGGCAATTGGACCTCATCTGATATGGATTTTCTACAAAGGCAAAAAATAACAAGTGGCACTAGGCATTATGTCAATAGCTTAGTCCCAAAAAATGATATAAAGTTGCTATGAAATGATTATAAAACATCCAAGAATGACAATATAACAGCTTGGAACAATCAAAAATTATAGATACATTGGAGACGTATCAACATTCCCAAGCTTAATTCCTGCTTGTCCTCGAGTAGGTAACTAATAAAACAAATTTTTTGATGTGGAATGTTGCCTCACATGCTCATCATATTCTTTTTCTTTTCATCATGGTCATATGGACTTGTAGACGATGCAACTCAATAATCTATAATTTGAGATGGACATTTCAATACTCAACCATATCAACAAGCAACCAAGTATTTCAAAATATCAATGCTAAAGAACGTTATCCCTAGACCATCATGCTCTATCATTGATCCATTATGCAACACACTCAAATATTAACTACATCCAATGCTCAAGTATGATAATGGTGTTCCTTTGTTGGTGCTTTATAAGAGAAGATGGAGACTCAAATTCAAAATAAAAATTGCATAAAGTGAATAGATAGGTCCTTCGCAGAGGGAAGCAGGGATTTGTAGAGGTGCCAGAGATCAAAGTAAAAAACTTAGAGATAAAAAAATTAGGTGGTATGCTTTTCCTGTCAATGAGAACGACTAAGAGTTTCCAATATCCTCCGTGCTAAATAAATTATAGGTGGTTCCCACACTAAAAATAAATTTTATTCCTTTTTCCACCATACTTTCACATTCCACGGCCAGCCGTATCCACGTGTACCGTCCATACCAACACTTCCCAAGGAATTTATTATTTGACAACATAAAATATTTTTGTTTTTGTTTTTGGGACTGGCCATCCCTATTACCGCCATACTCTCGTACAATGCTAAGTGAATAAACACTCACCTTGAGAATAACCTATATAACATGGAAGATACCGGTCACCCCTCGCCGCTTCATGAGCGGTACGGGCACATAAAAAAATTATTTTGAACATTAGAGTTGGCACTTGCAAATTTACTTGGAACGGCTTTGAAATACCGCATATAGATAGGTATGGTGGACTCATTTGGCACAACTTTGGGTTTAGGATCTGGATGCACAAGCAGTATTCCCGCTTAGTACAAGTGACGTTAGCAAATAAATTGAGAAGCGCCCAACCAAGGAACAAAAATCATCATAAGTGAACATTAAACATAACTAACACCGAATAATGCAACACAAGTAGGATGTAATTTCATAGCATAAATATTGACTTCATGTGCATGCATAGGGAATCAGAAACCTTAACACCAATATTCTTACTAGAGCATAGTTACTCATCAACAGAACTCACATATTACTATCTTCATATCGCAAAACTATTGCAAAGAATCAAGCTTAATATCCAATGATCTTCATGAAAGTTTTATTATATCATTCCTAAACATTCATCACTTTGGAACTAATTTTCATTTAAACTAAATTGCCGATGCAAATAACAAGTTGTCAAATAAATAGAAGTGAAGAACGAGAGCACGAGTTTCTTTGAAATTTTCAACTCTCAAAATTATATAAGTGAAGCAAGAGAGATTTCTTCAAAGTTTCAGCAACTCTCAAAATAATCTAAGTGAAGCATGAGAGCAAATTTCTTCACAATAATAGCACCACCATGCTCAAAAAGATATAAGTGAAGTACTTGAGCAATTCCATGGCTCAAAAAAATCAAGTGAAGCATAGTGAGCGATTCTAACAAATCATAGCATAATTTAGCTCTCTCAAATGGGTGTGTCCAGCAAGGTTTATTATGACAAACTGACCGGCAAAGAAAGTAAAGACGTGAATGATACAAGAAGCTCGAAGCAAAAGTCATGATATGTGACGAATAAAAATATAGCTCCAAGTAAAATTACCGATGGTTTTTAGAAGAAAGAGGGGATGCCTTCTGGGGCATCCCTAATCTTAGTTGCTTGGTACTCCTTAGATATTGCTTTGGGGTGCCATGGGGCATCCCCAAGCTTAGGCTTTTATTACTCGTTATTCCTTCATCCATCGCGATCTCACTCAAAACTTGAAATCTTCAATCACACAAAACTCAACAAACTTTTCGGTAGATCCGTTAGTATAAGAAAAACAAACTTTATTATAGGTACTATTGAAAACCTATTCCAATTTTTTTGCGTTATACCTACAGTATTCTAACTTTACTGTGGCTTACGCCCCCAATATAAAACATAGAATCATTGAAATAAGCACATAGCACAAAGAAAACAGAAACTGTTAAAAATAGAATAGTCTGTAAAGATTCAAAGTTTACTTATACTTATGTAACCCCAAAAATTCTGCAACATTACGACAACGTAGGTAATTTTTATATCAATCTTGTGTACAACATTCAGATACTTCTAATGCTTCTGTGATTTTTAGGATTTTTCCTACTGGACGCAAAAAAATTTGTTTTTCAACAGGATTATTGCAACTAACACCCCACATGATCCCAAAGGCTCTACTTGGCACAAAAACTAAATAAAACACAAAAAACACAATTATAAAAATAGGATAATTGTGTGAACACTCAAGAACAGAAAGCAAACATGAAAATAAATTTTATTCATTGGGTTGCCTCCCAACAAGCGTTGTCGTTTGACGCCCCTAGCTAGGCATATTGCATTGATTTTAAGTATTGTCAGCTTTAGTTTCCAACTCCTCAATCACGCATCACTCATTTCTTAGAGATTTAGCATGCACATTCTCAAAAATTAAACTCCCAGGGATAAAGTTAAAGAATTCATTCATATGAGGCGATTTATTCAAGTTGAAGTGAGCCCTAATCATCTCAAAACCTACGTTTTTGGGAGCTCGGGTAGTTTTCTTGCCAACATGACTTTTCTCAATATTCCCAATGGAAGAAAAAGTTGTGCTCAAGTTACTGAAAATCTCCTCTAATTTATCAATTCGAACGGGACACTCTATTACCCTTACATTAGATGGTATGTTTCTCTTTAGCATTTTAATAGCGTCCCCCATTGTTGAACAAATACGATTAACAAGATCTTGCACCCTTTTATCCAAATTTTCAACATGCTCTTTGGTATGAATTTTCTTTTCAATAGCATCTACCCTTTGGATAACATGCTCAAGAGTTAAAATGTTTCATTTATAATCGTAGGTGGAGAGCCCAATAGACTTCCCATGGCATTGAGAGCATCGGAGGGTGGAAAACTTACGAACTTTCCTCCGGTGATAGTATCAAGAACAAATCTATACCAAGTAGTAATTCCCACATAAAAGTTTCGAAGAAGAATGGTAGTAGATTTCTTGTGGATAGATCTATCATGAGCATTGCAAATCCTATACCAAGCATCTTTCAGACTTTCCCCTCCCCTTTGCTTAAAATTGAGAACTTCAATTTCACGGGTGCTCATAGTGAGGGAGGAGTTTTCCATAGCGATAAGTAAACAAATGATCCGGCAAGAAAAAAGGCAACGGAAAGAGGGAAAATAAAAATGATTTTTTGTGAAGTGGGGGAGAGGAAAACGACATGCAAATCAAAAATAATGTAATTGCAAGGAGATGAGATTTGTGTGTAGGAACCTAATAGATCTTGACTTGATCTTCCCCGGCAACGGAGCCAGAAATATTGCAAACTCTTGCTGATGTGTTGGTTTCCTTCCAAGCTTAAAGGGTGATGTAGCATAGTGATGGAAAGTATTTCCCTCAGTTAAGAAACAAAGGTATCAATCCAGTAGGAAGATCCACAAGACTATGTAAGCAACACATGCGTGGAGGGGTTGTCAATCCCTCGTGGGTAAAGTAAGGATAGATTGATAGATGCAAATAAGAGTGATAGCAAATAGAACATAACAAGGTATTTTTGGGTTTTTTGATAATATAGATCTTAAAAAAAGAGCAAATAAAGTAGAAACGCAAATAGCAAAGTAGAGATTGCAAATATATGATGCAAAGTAGACCTGGGGGCCGTAGGTTTCACTAGTGGCTTCTCTCTAGAAATTGCAAACGGTGGGTGGACAAATTACTATTGGGAAATTGATAGAAGAGCAAATAATTATGATGATATTCAAGACAATGATCATGTATATAGGCATCACGTCCAAGATAAGTAGACCGACTTCTGCCTACATCTACTTCTATTACTCCATACATCAACCGCTATCCAACATTTATCTGATGTATTGAGTTCATGGAGAAATGGAGTAATGCCTTAAGAACAATGACATGATATAGACAAGATCTATTCACGTAGGAACAGACCCCATCGTTTTATCCTTGATAGCAACGATACATGCGTGTCATGTCTCTTTCTCTCACTGAGATTGAGCAGCGCAAGATCGAACCCATCATAAAGTGCCTCTTCCCATTGCAAGATAAAAGATCAAGTTGGTCAGACAAAAACAAAATATCAGGGAAGAAATACGAGGCTATAATAATCAAGCATGAATATGTTTTCATGGATCTGATCATAAAATCACAATTCATCGGATCCCAACAAACACATAGTAAAAGAAAGAGTTACATCATATGGATCTCCAAGAGACCATTGTATTGAGAAACAAAACGAGAGAGAAAGCCATCTAACTACTACCTGTGGACCCATAGGTCTAATATGAACTACTCACGCATCATCGGAGAAGCACAAATGAGGATGGTGAACCACTCTGCGATTGTGTTCCACTCCGGGACAGACTCTAGATTGGATTTCATAGCTCTACAACTTGTGGCTGCTGAAACGATTTTTCGTCAACTCCTCTAGGGTTTTCTGAATATTAGGGTATTTATAGATCTCACAGGTGGTGGAGGATGTGCCCAAGGGCCCCACTAGACACGAGGCCGCACTAGGGTCCTTTGGCGCGCCCTGATGTCTAGTGCTCCCCGTGGGCCTCATCTTATTCTCATTCTTTGCTCCCAAGTTTTCTTCTCGTCCAAAAAAACCTTTGTAAAGTTTGATGGCAATTGGACCTCATCTGATACGGATTTTCTCTAAAGGGAAAAACAGCAAAAAAAAGCAACTCGTGGTAGGCACTATGTCAATAGGTTAGTCCCAAAAATGATATAAAGTTTCTACAAAATGATTATAAAACATCCAAGAATGATAATATAACATCATGGAACAATCAAAAATTATAGATACATTGGAGATGTATCAATACCCATATCTACCCAAATCATCCGTGAAGGTAAGAAAATAGTGATATCCACTGTGTGCTTCAACAGTCATTGGATTGCATATCGTTGGGTTCTATCGTAGGTGCATCGCATGCAACAGAACAACCAAGAACATGCTATGGAGATGGATCACAGATTGTTACCACTAGATGCACAGTGCCGTGCAGCTGAACTAGAGTTGTGGCAGCGCGTTCGCGAGATCCGTATCCTTCTCGTCCAATCGCCCTCAAACAGACGATCGTTTGATCCCTTGTATGGATTCATCGGAGCAGCGTAAGAGCACCGCCTCTAGTATTATATGCACGTGCTGGAGGAACACCGTGCGACGGACTGCCAGGTCTGAGCACATAGTCGGGGGCGAGTGGAGATGGCTACTTGTAACACATACAAAGCCCTAATGATGGCGCTGAAGCGATAAATTGAATGAGTGTGTCACACCTCTACTATATATAGGCATCCGGTGCGGGATTGACTCTTGGGCCTCGCACGGATCATAAAGCCCACATGTTCCTTCCCTTAAGTGTGTGACCCCTTAGGTTCTTGTTCACTTGGTCACAAGCCAATTCACATCCGACTCGACTAGTCGGTAGAGGCATCTACAAAGCGTGCCGACTCCAAGTGTCCGATGAAGCTGGTTAGGTGAACCTGTACTACACATTGTTGTTTCCTTTGCCACATGATATATGTTGTCGTGCTCAAAGCGACATGGTCATCCTTGTTGCCTCACAGCCACTTTCTCGTTACGTTGAATCCGACAAACACTTTGGATTATCTAATATTCCTCATTGCATGGCCATGCTTATCTAGGCTGAATCACTCGAGGGGCCGAGAGGTATGTCTCTCCTGATCGGAGGGGAAAATCCCATCTTGCTCGACCATGTCTCGCAGCATGGGTCTGGACAAGCTCGAAACATACCGTTATTACTACCCAGTCACGGAGTAACGTTTTGTCGGTTCAAAGCAGGTCTATCACCATATCGAGTACATGCGCCAACTTAGGTCTTAGGACATAGAGCGTATGTTCTACTAGAGACTCATAGATGACCGATCATTGCATCTCATAGTTAGGTTTGTCCCAGTCGGACTTTATCTGGACTCGGATCCGACTATGTTGAATCCAACCAGATCGTTCTGAGTCCATATTATTCGGATAGCATCCAAGGCTAGATGGTCAGTGAGACGACAACCCTTTCGAGTAGGGACCATTTAGGACAGGCATCATACAATGTATGGTCTCACAAACAATTCGCGCACTTGTTAATACACACCATTGACAATGTCCAAGGACTATCTTTATTCATAAACACATAGGAAATAGCATCATACAGGATTGCCACTAGGGCGTATCTCCAACACATACATCAATATGTATTGTTTACAATAAGTCACTTGCCCACTCCATCGTACTGGAAAGTGGGGTTTTAGTCATCTTACCCATGAGGCATGGTTCGTACGTATCAAGAGATTCAAAATCGGGTGATTCCTAAAGTCCATCAGCATGGAGTTTCTTCATGCTCTTTACACCAATATGACATAAGAGGCGGTGCCACAAGTAAGTGGTACTATCATCATTAACTTGGCATATTTTGGCATCAATACTATGAACATGTGTATCACTATGATAGAGATTCAATATACCATTCACATTGGGTGCACGATCACAAAAGATATTATTCATATAAAGGGAACAACCATTATTCTCTTAAATGAATAATTGTCTCACAATAAACAAGATCCAAATATATTGTTCATGCTCAACACAAGCACCAAATAACATTTATTTAGGTTTAACTCTAACACCGAAGGTAGAGGAGCGTGCAATGGTGATCATATCAGCCTTGGAGACACTTACAAGACACATCGTCACCTCGCCCTTATCTAGTCTCCGTTTATTCCGCAGCTTTTGTTTTGAGTTACCAATATTAGCAACTGAGTCGTATCAAATACCCAGGTGCTACTACAAGTACTAGTAAGGTACACCTTAATAACATGCACATCAATTATACTTTTGTTGGCGTTGCGAGCCTTCTTATCTACCAAGTACTTTGGGCAGTTCCACTTCTAGTTTATCGTTCCCTCATCATAGAAGCACTCGGTCTTGGGTTTGGGTCCAACCTTGGGTTTCTTCACTCGAGCGACAACTGGCTTGTAATTCTTGACATTTCCCTTCTTCCCTTGCCCTTCTTGAAACTACTAGTTTTATTAACCATCAACACTTGATGCTCCTTCTTGATTTCTACCTCCGCGGCGTTAAACATCGCGAATAGCTCAGGGATCATCTTAACCATCCCTTGCATATTATAGTTCATCACAAAGCTCTCGTAGCTTGGTTGAAGTGACTTGGAGAACTATGTTAGTCACTATCTTATCTGGAAGATTAACTCCCACTTGATTGAACCGATTGTAGTACCCAAACATTCTGAGCACATGCTCATCGATTGAGCTATTCTCCTCCATCTTGCATGCAAAGAACTTGTCGGATGTCTCATACCTCTCAACACGGGCATGAGCCTAAAATTCCAATTTCGGCTCTTGGAACATCTCATATGTTGTGTGACGTTCAAAACGTCTTCAGATCCTAAATTCTAAGCCGTAATACATGACACACTAAACTATCAGGTAGTCATCAGAACGTGCGTGTCAGATCTTCACAACATCCACAAACGAAGCTTGAGGGGGTGGCGCACCGAGCGGTGCATCAAGGACATAAGCCTTCTGTGTAGCAACGAGGACAATCCTTAGATCATGGACCCAGTCTGCATTATGTCTACCATCATCTTTCAGCTTACTTTTCTCTAGGAACGTATCAAAATATAGGGGAGCTACAATGTGAGCTATTGATCTACAAACTTCTTTGCAAAGACATTTTAACTATGTTCATGATAATTAGTTCAGTTAATCAAATTACTAATGAACTCCCACTCAAATCAACATCCCTCAGGTTGTCTAAGTGCGACATGATCCAAATCCACAAAGCCAAGTACGATCATCACGTGAGATGAGCTGGTTTCAATGGTGAACATCTCCATGTTGATCATATCTACTATATGACTCATGTTCAACCTTTCGGTCCCCTATGTACCGAGGCCATGTTTATACATGCTAAGCTCATCAAGTATAACCCAAATATTCCGCATGTGTAAAACTCGCTTACACCCGTTGTATGTGAACGAAGAGTCTATCACACCCGATCATCACTAGGTGCTTCAAAACGACAAACTTTCACGATGCTGCATACTTGGGGAGAACACAATTTTATCTTGAAACTATGTGAAGGGTTCATCTTATAATGCTATTGTCGTCCTAAGCAAAATAAGATTCATAAAAGATAAACATCACATGCAAATAAAATAGGTGACATGATATGGACATCATCATATTATGCTTTTGATCTCTATCTCCAAAGCACCGACACCATATCCATCATCACCGGCATGAAACCATCATCTCTACCATCATGATCTCCATCAATGTGTTGTCATGTGGTTATCGCGCCTACTATTCCTTCTACGACTATTGCTAACTCATAGCGATAAAGTAAAGCAAATGGCACAAAATAAATTAATGACAACCCTATGGCTCCCGCTCGGTGTCGTACTCATCGGCATGTAAGTCATGATAACTATTACAAAACATGATCATATCATACATAACATATATCATATCACGTCTTTGCCATATCACAACACATCTTGCCTTGCAAAAACAAGTTAGACATCCTCTACTTTCTTGGTGCATGTTTTACGTGGCTACAATGGATAACTAGCAAGAACCGTTCTTACTTGCACAAAGCCAGAATGGTGATAATCAACTTCTATTTTAACCTTCTACAAGGACTGCCTCTATTGAATCCGATCCAACTAAAGTGGGAGAGATAGACACCCGCCAGCCACCTTTATGCAAACAAGTTGCATGTCAGTCGGTGGAACCGGTCTCTTGTGTGCGGACAAGTAATGTTGTGATACGTTTCCAACGTATCTATAATTTTTGATTGTTCCATTTTATTATATTTTCATTCTAGGATACTTTTTGAGTAATTATTTACCAATTTATATTAGTTTTTAGCACTAAACTATTGACTGAGTGCCGAGTGTGAGCTCCTATTTTTTTGTGTTTTTGTTTCACACAAATTCCATATCAAACAAAGTACAAACGCAATAAAAGTTTATGGAGATTTTTTTGGAATGCATGTGCACCTTGGGAGTCGGAATCAACACAAGACGATGCTCGAGCGCGGCACAAGCCAACAGGGTGCGCCCTGATGGCTTGTGCTCACCCATTAACTCAGTTGAGGCTCTTCTTCTTCCACAAGAAAGATATTTTCGCGATAAACATCCCCTCAAAATTTCAACCCGATCAGAGTTACAGATCTCTGGATCTTTAAGAAATGGTGAAGGTCCATAAAATAGGTCATGAAGACACAAGTGAAACAAAGAGAGAGATCCAATCCCAGAGGGGCTTCTGCCCTCCATAGATCCATGGCGGTCATGGACCAGAGGAGAAACCCTCCTCACACCTAGGTAAGAAGCCTAGGAAGAAGAAGGAGGGGCTCTCTCTCCCTCTCTCCCGGTGGCGCCGGAGCGCCGCCACAACAACCATCATGATGACAATCTACACCAACAACTTTGTTGTTGTCATCACCACCACCATCACCTTCCATCATCTATCTACAGTGTTCCACTCTCCTGCATCCCGATGTACCCCCTGCTTGAACATGGTGCTTAATGCTATAAATTAATATGCTATGATGTGTGGCTATCCTATGATGTTTGAGTAGTTCCTTTTTGTCCTATGGGTTGATTTATGATCTTGATTGATTTGAGTTGCATGGTTTATATTTGTGTTGTCCTAAGGTGATTTACATGAGGCACACATGTGAAAAATTCATGATGGAGGGTTTGCAATATGTTCATGATTCGCTTATAGTGGATGGCTAGAGTGACAGAAGCTTACGCCCGAGTAAGGGTGTTGTTTGCGTATGGGAGTAAAGGGGACTTGATGTTCAATGCTATGGTTGTGTTTTACCTTAATGATCTTTAGTAGTTGCGGATGCTTGCTAGAGTTCCAATCATAAGTGCATATGATCTAAGTACGGAAAGTGTGTTAGCCTATGCATCTCCCTCATATAAAACTACAATAATGATTACTGATCTAGTTAACAATTTCCTAGGACAATCTCACAAAACCTATCACCACTTTTCCACACTCTCTATATTTACTTTAATTTTCTTTTACTAAGTTTTGTTTCCACGTTCTTTATTACCTTGCAAACATATCTATTACACCTACTAAGTGCTTCTAGTTTCCTTCCCGCAAAATAATTTCATACTTGTTCAAGCGTGCGTAGAGTTGTATCGATGGTTGATAGAACTTGAGAGAATATTAATTCTACATTTATCTCCTTGTTGGGTTTGACACTCTCACTGATCAAAAAAAGGCTACAAACGATCCCCTAAACTTGTGGGTTATCAAGTTGGTTCGATCCGCTTCATCCCACAATACCACCGAATCAAAATAAAACTAAGGAGTTAAGCAATCTGAACATCAACGCTCACAAACACTTTGTGTTCTACTCGTGCATATCATCTATGCATAGACCTAGCTCATGATGCCACTATTGGGGAATGTTGCATGGGAAACAAAAAATTCCTACGAACACCCAAGATCTATTCTATGGAGATGCATAACTACGATAGGGGGTGTATCTACATACCCTTGTAGATTGTTAAGCGGAAGCGTATATAATGTGATTGATGTATTCGTACTCTTCATGATCCAATCGTGATCCAATCCAATCCAGCACTGAACGGCCGGCACCTCCGTGTTCAGCACACGTGCGTCCCGATGACGTCTCTGCCTCCTCGATCCAGCGAGCAAGGGCGGAGTAGTAGATGGGTTCTCAACCAGCCCGATGGCATGGTGGAGATGGTGATGGAACAGTGTCAGGAGGGCTTTGCCAAGCGCTACTAGAAGTGTGAACGGAGTTGCAACGGAGCAACAGGAGGGAGAGAGGGGCGCCAAGGGAATGGTGTGGCCTCTTGGGGAGCGCCCTCCAATTTATATATAGGTGTAGGGGCATGGGGAACAAGACCTACAAGCCCTAGGGGTGCAACCAAAGGGGAGGAGGTGGAATCCTAGTCCTCCTCCTTCCCTTCCGTACAAAGGTTAACTTTCCACATTTCCCAACCACATGGGCCTTTAGGGACTTGTGCTCCTAGCGAAGTGATAATCCACAAGTATAGGGGATCGCAACAGTTTTCAAGGGTAGAGTATTCAACCCAAATTTGTTGATTCGAGACAAGGGGAAGCCAAAGAATATTCTTGAGTATTAGCAGTTGAGTTGTCAATTCAAGCACACCTGAAAGACTTCGTATCTGCAGCAAAGTAGTGTGATACCAACAATAGCAACGGTAATAGTAACAACAGTGACAACAGTAGCGACAGAGTAACAGTAGCAGCACTGACAGCAGTAGCGCCAAAGTAACATAGCAAGGACCAGTAGGAAAAGACTCGTAGGCATTGGATCGGTGATGGATGATTATGCCGGATGATATTCATCATGCAACAGTTATAACACGGAGAGATATGTAACTAGCTCCAGTTCGTCAATGTAATGTAGGCATGCATTCTGTATATAGTCATACGTGCTTAGGGAAAAGAACTTGCATGACATCTATTGTCCATCCCTCCCGTGGCAGCGGTGTCCTAATGGAAACTACGGGATATTAAGATTCTCCTTTTAATAGAGAACTGGAACAATGCATTAGCACTTAGTGAATACATGAACTCCTCATACTATGGTCATCTCCGGGAGTGGATCCGGCTATTGTCACTCCGGGGTTGTCGGGTCATAACACATAGTAGGTGACTACAACTTGCAAGATAGGATCTAGAACACACATATATTGACGAGAACATAATAGGTTCAGATCTGATATCATGGCACTCGGGCCCTAGTGACAAGCATTAAGCATGGCAAAGTAGTAGCAGCATCAATCTCAGAACATAGTGGATACTAGGGATCAATCCCCATCAAAACTAACTCGATTACATGATAGATCTCATCCAACCCATCACCGTCCAGCAAGCCTACGATGAGATTACTCACGAACGGTGAAGAGCATCATGGAATTGGCGATGAAGGAAGGTTGGTGATGACAGCGGTGACGATCTCCCCTCTCCGGAGCCGAGAACAAACTCCAGATCTGCCCTCGAGAGGAAGAACAGGTGGTGACGGTGCCTCCGTATTGTAAAACGCGATGAACTCTCCTCCTTGATTTTTTTCCGAACGGAAGAGACTAAATAGAGCTGGAATTGGAGGCGGTGGAGCTCTGTGGGCCCCACAAGCCTGCTAGGCGCGGCCAGGGGGGCCCGCGCCTGGTGGGCTTGTGGCCTCCATGCTCCACTTCTCCGGTTGATTATTGCGCCAGTATTTTTTCTATATTCCACAAAAAATCCTCGTACATTTCCAGGTCATTCCGAGAACTTTTATTTCTGCGCAAAAACAACAGCATGGCAATTCTGCTGAAAACAGCGTTAGTCCGGGTTAGTTCCATTCAAATCATGCAAATTAGAGTCCAAAATAAGGGCAAAAGAGTTTGGAAAAGTAGATACGATGGAGACGTATCAACTCCCCCAAGCTTAAAGCCTTGCTTGTCTTCAAGTAATTCATATGACAAACTGAAAGAGACAAAAGAAAAACTTTTATGAACTCTGTTTGATCTTGTTGTTGCAATTATGTCTAACTCATATTGAGACTTTCAGCAAGATCATAAGCTAACCACATAAGCAATGACATCTAGGTCTCATGGCAAACTCATATCAATGCCACAATCAACTAGCGAGCAATAATAATAAGTTTCAAACGTCAACACTTCAATCAAGACAATCATGAAGCAGTATGAACAGATGATATCTCGCTAGCTCTTTCTGAGACCACAAAACATAAATGCAGAGCACCTTCAAAGACCAAGGGCTGACTGAACATTGTAATTCATGGCAAAGAAGATCCAGTTACAGTCATACTCAATAACAATTAAAAGCAAAGCATAGAAATGACAGAGGTGCTCTCTAATTGGTGCTTTTATAAGAAGAGGATGACTCAACAAAAACATAAATAGATAGGCCCTTCGCAGAGGGAAGCATTGATTTGCAGAGGTGCCAGAGCTCAAGCTTTGAAGACAGAGATAACTAATTTTGGTTGGCATGCTTCCATTGTCAACACAATGACCAAGAGTTTTCACCATCTTCCATGCTACACATACTATAGGCGGTTCCCAAACAGAAAAGTAAAGTTTTGACTCCCCCACCACCGATCAATCACACTCCATGACTAGTCGAATACTCGGGTGCTGTCCATACCAACAACAATCCAGGGGGAGTTTTATTTGCAATTATCTTTTCGATTTGAGCGTGGAACTGGGCATTCCAATTACCGGCCCATTTCTCGTGAATGCTAGTCAATAAACAGATATCGAGGATAACACGCCTAGCATGGAATATACTGATCGCCCCTTGTCACCACATGAGTGGTTCAGGCATGCAAAACAGATTATTTCTTGAAGGTTTAGAGAGTGTCACATGCAAATTTACTTGGAGTGGCAGGTAGATACCGCGTATAGGTAGGTATGGTGGACTCATATGGAACAACTTTGGGTTTATGGAAGTGGATGCACAAGCAGTATTCCCGCTTAGTACAAGTGAAGGCTAGCAAAAGACTGGGAAGCGACCAAATAGAGAGTGACATCAATCATCAAAATGCACTGAGATTAACCAACATTGAGTGCAAGCATGAGTAAGACATAAATCACCATGAACATGAAGATCATAGAGGCTATGTTGATTTTGTTTCAACTACATGCGTGATCATGTGCCAAGTCAAGCCACTTGAATCATTCAAAGGAGGATACCATCCTATCATACTACATCATAATCATCTCGAGATTCATGTTGGCATCCAAGACAAACCATTATAAGCTCCTAGCTAATTAAGCATGGCATCAGAAACTATGATCTCTAAGTTGTCATTGCAAACATGTTTCTCTCACAACAAAGCTGAATCAGGAACGATGAGCTAGTCATATTTACAAAAACACAATAGATCGAGTTCATACCAGCTTTTCCAGGCTCAGTCACTTCGTCATATATCGTCATTATTGCCTTTCACTTGCATGACCGAATGATGTGAACAATAATAAGAGTGCTCGAGCATTGGACTACGCTGAAATCTGCAAGCAAACACAAAGGAGAAGACAAAGTAATATGGCTCTTTGACAGATAAACAGACATGCATGCGAGAGCCCCTAAACATTGTAACCATGGTCTTCTACCTTGACCCAAAGAAAAGAAAACTATTTACACGGTAAATCTCCCAACAAGCAAAAGAAGAACGAGAAATCTTTTTGGGTTTTATCAAACTAGACAAACACACAACAAGAAAGCGAGAAAAAGAAATAAACTGGCATGGATGATACAGTGGCAAAGTGTGAACACCGACAATCAAAGTGAAAGTGTGAGCATGAATATAAAGTCGGTGAGAAACACGTACTCCCCCAAGCTTAGGCTTTTGGCTTAAGTTGGTCTACTCCCACGGCTGGTCCGGGCGATATCCAAAATATGTGCGTTCCTCGGCTGGTAAGGATCGGGCTCCCGAATCGCGAGAAGGGGACCCCTCTTGCTTGAGGAACCACCATGATAGTTTCTCCTCAACATCTTCCTTTTCTGAAATTTTCACTGACTCAAACAAAAAGTTAACAAGGCTCAATGAAACTCATAGCAACTACTCCGACAAGTGCCTAGAGGCCATATCATGCATCAAAACTACTTGGGACCAGCTAAAATTAGCATGCAAAGCTCAAGAACAGGGTCACCAAGGCAGCAAAAATACGCGACGTATAAGGCACTAGAGCAAAAACTAATTGGACCAATGGAGGAGTCACATACCAAGGAGCAATTTCCCCAAAACAGTTTGGTGAATGGGGCTTTGCACAAGGAGATCTAAAATCACAGCAAGAAGAGCAAGAACACGGGTTTGAGCTGCGAAACGATTTTTTCTGGAGGTAGGAGAAGGAGATGGGAGCTGGAATAAGTGGAAGGGGTACACGTGGGCCCCACAAGCCTGGTAGGCGCGGCCAGGGGGGTGCCCGTGCCTCCAGGGCTTGTGGCCCACTGGTGCATCTCCCTGACTAGCTCTCCGTCTCAGAATTTTTCAAAAATTCCAGAAAAAATCATACTTGATTTTCACAGCATTCGGAGAACTTTTATTTTCGGGACAATTTTCTATGGGACGCAAAAAGCAGAAAACAGGGAAAACTAAAGCTAAATCTATCATTTTTCTTCTAAGAAACCGAAGGTGAGAGCTTGGACTAGAGGTTTGTGACTCCTCGATTCATCCATCCCATGGTCATCGAAAGCAATCCGTCAATGAGGTTGATCAAGTCTCCATGACAAACTTTTTCGACTCGCAAAAGAAAACGGAGAATTTTCGAACAGTCACTAGGTTACCTCAATGGGGATGTGCATATCCCCAACAAGCAAATCATACTTCATCTTAACAGTAGGTATAGGGCATTTGAAGCTCCCAATAAGAATCGATGAAGTTTTTTCAATAGCATTGATGCAATGTACTCGATACTGTTTCTTCGGAAAGTGCACTGTATGCTCATTACCATTGACATGAAAGTGACATTGCCTTTGTTGCAATCAATAACAGCCCCTGCAGTGTTTAAAAAGGGTCTTCCAAGGATGACCGCCATGGCATCATCCTCGAGAATATCCAGAATAACAAAGTGTGTTAAGATAGTGACGTTAGCAACCACAACACGCACATC
Source organism: Hordeum vulgare subsp. vulgare (assembly GCF_904849725.1). Lineage (NCBI taxonomy): Eukaryota > Viridiplantae > Streptophyta > Magnoliopsida > Poales > Poaceae > Hordeum > Hordeum vulgare. The sequence goes on from NC_058519.1 coordinate 373,184,727, forward strand.
CTCGCAAATGCCGATAGGGAAAGAAGTTGATTTGTCAGCCATTTGCAAAGAGATTTCAGTGGGTGTCAACTTATCCAGTTCAAGCCTACAATAAAGATAGAGAGGCATAACACTAACACCAGCTCCAAGGTCGCATAAAGCAGTTCTAACGTAGTTGCCTTTAATGGAGCAAGGTATAGTGGGCACTCCGGGATCACCTAGTTTCTTAGGAGTTCCACCCTTGAAGGTGTAATTAGCGAGCATGGTGGAAATCTCAACCTCAGGTATCTCCTCTTATTAGTCACAATATCCTTCATGTACTTAGCATACGGAGACATTTTGAGCATATCTGTCAAACGCATTTGCAGAAAGATAGGTCTAATCATTTCAACAGATCGCTCAAAATCCTCATCATCTTTTTTCTTGGATGGTTTGGGAGGAAAGGGCATGGGTTTCTGAACCCATGGTTCCCTTTCTTTACCATGCTTCCTAGTGGCAAAGTAGTATCAAGCAACTCTAGCAATTTGTGCATCAAGGAATGCACCTAGTGGCAAAGTAGTATCAAGCAAAGCATCATCACAAGCATCATGGACAGCATAAGTAGCATCATCAAGCACAGGCAACACATCAAAATTTCTAGCAGGAGGTGGTGTCGCAAACTTACTCATAACTGAAGGTGAATCAAGTGCAGAGCTAGATGGCAGTTCCTTACCTGTCCTCGTAGTTGAGGGAAAGACTTTAGTTTTTGTATCTCTCGGATTCCTCATAGTGATCTATGCCTCCCCGGCAACGGCGCCAGAAAATAGTCTTGATAACCCACAAGTATTTGGGATCGCAACAGTATTCGAGGGTAGAGTATTCAACCCAAATTTGTTGATTCGACACAAGGGGAAGCCAAAGAATATTCTCGATTATTAGTAGTTGAGTTGTCAATTCAAGCACACCTGAAAGACTTAGTATCTGCAGCAAAGTACTGTGATAGAAACAGTAGCAACGGTAATAGTAGCGGCAGTGACAGCTGTAGTGACAGAGTAACAGTAGCAGCAGTGACAACAGTAGCGGCAAAGTAACATAGCAAGGACCAGTAGGAAAAGACTCATAGGCATTGGATCGGTGATGGATGATTATCCCGGATGATATTCATCATGCAACAGTTATAACACGAAGAGATATGTAACTAGCTCCAGTTCGTCAATGTAATGTAGGCATGCATTCCCTATATAGTCATACGTGCTTCGGGAAAAGAACTTGCATGACATCTATTGTCCATCCCTCCCGTGGCAGTGGGGTCCTAATGGAAACTACGGGATATTAAGGTTCTCCTTTTAATAGAGAACCGGAACAACGCATTAGCACTTAGAGAATACATGAACTCCTCATATGATGGTCATCTACGGGAGTGGTTCCGGCTATTGTCACTCCGGGTTTGCCGGGTCATAACACATAGTAGGTGACTACAACTTGCAAGATAGGATCTAGAACACACATATATGGATGAGAACATAATAGGTTCAGATCTGAAATAATGGCACTCGGGCCCTAGTGACAAGCATTAAGCATGGCAAAGTAGTAGCAACATCAATCTCAGAACATAGTGGATACTAGGGATCAATCCCCATCAAAACTAACTCGATTACATGATAGATCTCATCCAACCCATCACCATCCAGCAAGCCTACGATGAGATTACTCACGAACGGTGAAGAGCATCATGGAATTGGTGATGAAGGAAAGTTGGTGATGACGACGGTGACGATCTCCCCTCTCCAGAGCCCAGATCGGACTCCAGATCTGCCCTCCAGAGGAAGAACAGGTAGTGGCAGTGCCTCCGTATCGTAAAACGCGATGAACTCTCCTCCTTATTTTTTTCCACACGGAAGAGACTAAATAGCCCTGGAATTGGAAGCGGTGGAGCTCCGTGGGCCCCACAGGCCAGGGGGGCCCGCGCCTGGTGGGCTTGTGGGCTCCACGCTCCACTTCTCTGGTTGATTCTTGCGCCAGTATTTTTATATATTCCACAAAAAGTCTCCGTAAATTTTCAGGACATTCCGAGAACTTTTATTTCTGCGCAAAAACAACACCATGGTAGTTCTGCTAAAAACAGCGTCAGTCTGGGTTAGTTCCATTCAAATCATGCAAATTAGAGTCCGAAACAAGGGCAAAAGTGTTTGGAAAAGTAGATACGACGGAGACGTATCACCAAGTAAGGCCGAGGCATCTCCCCTCAGCCCATGCAAACCCTTGGGATGTGGTGGGACCCTCAGTGGACTTCCGTACTCCACCTAAAGATTCTGGAACCTTCTAGCCTCATACCATACCTTAAAAACCCAAAACTTTTTTGGTAGCCAAAATATGACTTCTCACATATAAATCTTTACCTACGGACCATTCTGGAGCTCCTCGTGACATCCGGGATCTCATCTGGGACTCCTAAAAACCTTAGGTCACTAACATATATAACCCAATAATACTATATCATCACCAAATGTTAAGTGTGTGGAACCTAAGGGTTTGAGAATCATTTGGACATGACCAAGACACCTATCTGGTCAATAACCAATAGTGGTACCTGGATGACCATATTGGTTACAACATTTTCCACGAAGATCTTCATCGGTCGAACCATGGTGCCAAGGATCCAATCAATCTTGTATTCAGCTCCCTTTGTCTAGCCGTATGTTACTTGCCCAAGATTCTATTTTTGGTATCACCGTACCTAGTTCAATCTCGTTACAGGAAAGTATCTTTACTCGTTCCATACTACAAGATCGTGTGGCTATATCCTTAATCACATTGCGTGCAAGCTTCTTGTGATGTTGTATTACTGAGCGGGCCTAGAGATACCTCTTCATCACACGGAGTGACAATTCCATGTCTCGATCCATGCCAACTAAACATACACCCTTGGAGATACCTGTAGAGTAACTTTATAATCATCCAGTTACGAAGTGATGTTTGATACACACAAGGCGTTCCTCCGGTGTCAGGCAGTTGCATGATCTCATGGTCTTAGGAACAGATACTTGACATGAACAAAGCCGAATCTATAAACTAAGTGATATGATCAAATGTTATGCTTACGATTGGGTCTTGTCCAATACACCATTCTTCGAATGATGTCAACTCGTTATCAAATTACTACTCATGTCTGTGGTTAGAAAACCTTAACCATCTTTGATCAATGAGGTACTTTAGTAGAGGCTCACTAGGGACACAATGTTGTTTATGTATCCAAACATGTATCTAAGTTTCCTGTCAATACAATTCTAGCATGGATAATAAATGTTTATAATGAACATGGAAATATGATAATAACCAATTTATTATTGCCTCTAGGGAAAATTTCCAACACAATCTTCATCAATATCTTCACCATCACCATCTCTTCTCAAACCCTAGTTCATCTCTTGTATGCAATCTTTGTCTCAAAACCACAGATTGGTACATGTGGGTTACTAGTACTGTTGATTACATCTCGTAATTGACACATGTTAGTTTACTTGGTGAAAGATATTATGTTTAGATACTTGATCACAATTTTTATACCTCTAATCTTGAACGTGTTGATGATGTGTGAGTAGTTACTATTGCTCCCGATGACATGGGAGAAGTCTTGTAGGAAGTAGTCATATGAAGTTGGTATTCGTTCGATATTCTTATGATGTGTATATTGTTGATTCTCTTAGTGGTGTCCTATGAACGTCGACTACATGACACTTCACCATGTTATGGGCCTAAGTGAAGGCATTGTGGAGTAACAAGTAGATGATGGGTTGCGAGAGTGACAGAATCTTAAACCCCAATTTCTGCATTACTTCAGAACGGGTTGATTTGGATCCACATGCTTCATGCTATGGTTAGATTTATCTTAATTCTTCTTTCGTAGTTGCGGATGCTTGCGAGAGGGGGTAATCATATGTGAGTCACTTTTTCAAGTAATAACAACACCTTATCACTGGTCGACCCACATATCAAATTATCAAAGTAACGAACGTGAATCAACTCAAACATGATGAACGTGACTACACAGAAATTTCCATGTGTCCTCGAGAGCGCTTGCTTCATATGAGACTACTTTCAGGCTTGTCCTTTGCTGTAAAAAGGATTGAGATATCTTGCTGCATACTTTCTACTATTGTTACTTGTCACTTGTTACAAATCATCTTGCTACAGTACTATTTATCATTGCTACTAACAACACGTGTAGAGAATACCTAGTAGAAACTGCTTATCATTTCCTTCTGCTACTCTTTGGGTTTGACACTCTTACTTATTAAAAGGATTGCGATTGATCCCCTATAATTTTAGGTCATCAAAACTCTTTGCTGGCACCGTTGCCAAGGAGTGAAGCGCCTTTGGTAAGGCAAAATTGGTAAGAAAATATTTTTTGTACATCCTAAAATTTACTATTGGTTGTTACTATGGGCGGTCACCCTTTGAGTGGCTTGTTCGAGGTACCTTCACCTTGAATAGAAGTTGAAAATGTTGCATCTCAACCTACTGAACCTACTAAAAATATTTATTACAAGATCCCTTCGGCTATGGTAGAGAAATTGCTAGATAGTCCTTATGATTGCATAACTCATCGTGATTACCACTTGATATATGTCGATGAGATTTGTGGATTATTTAAACTTATAGGTTTATAGAGGGAGAAACTTAAGAAGAACAATTTCCCTTTATCTTTGGAGGAAAAAGGATTGATGTGGTATAGGCTATTGGATGATACTGGATCATGGGAATGGAATCGCTTGAAGCTAGAATTTCATCAAAAGTTTCATCCTATGTGTCTAGTCCATCATGATCGGAACTTTATATATAATTGTTGGCCTCGTGGAGGAGAAAGCATCGCTCAAGCTTGGAGGAGGCTTAAATCTATGATGCACACTTGCCCTAACCAGGAGCTCTCAAGATAAATGATTATACAAAACTTTTGTGCTTGACTTTCTCATGATGATCAATTAGTACTCGATTCTTCTTCTACTGGTTCCTATATCAAAGATGACTATTGAATTAGACAGAATCAAATGAAACTCTGACGATTGAGAGTTCGACAAAAGTAAAGATTCGGGTATAAAACTTAAGTTTGATTGTGTTAAATCTTTTACGGAAACTGATACCTTCCATTAGTTTAGCAATAAATATGGCCTTGACTCCGAGATAGTAGCTTCTTTATGTGAATCATTTGCTACTCATGTTGATCTCCCTAAGCAAAAGTGGTTTAAATATCATCCACCTATTGAAAAAGTATTAGGGCAACCTATTAAAGTTAAAGGGGTGATCTAGTTGTACCTACTCCTTATATTGAGAAACCTCATTTTCCTACTAGGATTAAGGACAATGCTAAAGCTACAACTGTGGTTAATAAAAGTCATATTAGAAAACCTAAACCCTCTAAACAAATAAATGTTGAGCCTAATATTGCAATAGTGAAAGATCTGCTAGTCAATAACATTGATCGTCACGTCATTCAATTCTGTGATGAGGCTGCTAGAATTGCAAAACAGGTTAGAAACCATCAGGATAAGTGACGAAAATAAACTAGTTATTGGGATGCATGTTATTTCTGTTAAAATTGGATGTCATTGTTATCATGGCTTGTGTGATATGGGTGCAAGTGTTAGTGCTATAACTTTTACTATATATCAAGAAATTATGAATGACATAGCACGCGGTGAGATTGAAGATATTGATGTCAATATTAAACTTGCAAACCGAGACAGTATTTGACCACTTCGGATTGGTAGAGATGTTGAAGTCATGTGTGGAAAAATTAAGTACCCAACTGATTTCTTAGTACTTGGTTCAGAACAAGATAACTTTTGTCCCATTATATTTGGTAGACCTTTCTTGAAAACTATTAATGTTGAACTTAATTGTGTTAGTGAGAAGGTCAAAGTAAGCTTTGGTGATGAGTCTCATGAATTTAATTTCTCTAAGTTTCGTAGACAACAACATGAGAGATAATTACCTATTAGGATTAAATATTAGAACTTGCTTCTATTGTTGTGCCTTTTACTGATCCATTAGAATAATATTTGCTAAACCATGAAAATGATATGCATATGAATGAAAGAAATGAGATAGATGATATATTTCTAAGACAAACGCCCAATCTTAAACACAACTTACCAGTTGATATCTTAGGGGATCCTCCTCCACCCAAGGTAGATCTCATGTTTCATGTAAAGAAATTACGTGATACTTTGAAATACGCTTGTCATGATGAAAAGAAGATATATCATGTTGTTATCAGTGCTAACCTTTCAGAGCATGAAGAAAATAGATTACTTAAAACTTTGAAGAAGCACATAGCTGCTATTGGGTATACTTTCGATGAGCATAAGGGCATAAGCCCCACTCTATGTTAGCACAAGATTAATATGGAACCTGATGCAAAAACCTGTTGTTGATCATCAACGCTGCTTGAATCCTAAGAAGAAGGAAGTAGTAAGAACTAAAATACTAAAGCTTCTCGAGGCAGGTATGATTTATCCTATTGCCCACGATAGATGGGTAAGTCATGTTCATTGTGTTCCGAAGAAAGGAGGTATAATTGTTGTTCCTAATGATAAAAATGAACTTATCCCACAAAGAATCGTAATTGGTTATATGATGGTAATTGATTTCAAGAAATTAAACAAAGCTACTAGAAAAGATCGTTAACCCTTTCCTTTTATTGATCAAATTTTAGAAAGGCTATCTAAGCACATACAATTTTGTTTTGTCGATAGATATTCTGGTTTCTCTCAAATTTCTATGTCAAAGGAGTACCAAGAAAAAACTACTTTCACATGCCCTTTCGAAACATATGCTTATAGATGCATGCCTTTTGGTTTATGCAATGCACGTGCTACATTTCAAAGATGTATGGCTGCTATATTCTATGACTTTTGTGAAAAGATTGTAGTGGTTTTCATGGAAGATTTTTCTGTATACGAGACTTCTTTTGATGATTGCTTGAACAACCTTAATTGAGTTTTACAAAGATGTGAAGAAACTAATCTTGTCTTGAACTGGGAGAAGTGCCACTTTATGATGAATGAAGGTATAATATTTGGTCATAAAATCTCCGAACGAGGTATTGAGGTAGATAAAGCTAAAGTTGATGGAATAGAGTGTTGGAAATATGCCTTAGAGGCAATAATAAAATGGTTATTATCATATTTCCTTGTTCATGATAATCGTCTATTGTTCATGCTATAATTGTATTAACAGGAAACAATAATACATGTGTGAATAAATAGATCACAATGTGTCCCTAGCAAGCCTCTAGTTGGCTAGCTCGTTAGTCAATAGATGATCATGGGTTCCTGATCATGGGCATTAGATGTCATTGATAACGATATCACATCATTGGGAGAATGATGTGATGGACAAGACCCAATCCTAAGCGTAGCACTAGATCGTATTGTTCGTGTGCTAAAGCTTTTCCAATGTCAAGTATCTTTTCCTTCGACCGTGAGATTGTGCAACTCCCGGATACCGTACAAGTGCTTTGGGTGTATCAAATGTCACAACGTAACTGGGTGACTATAAAGGTGCACCACGGGTATCTCCGAAATTGTCTGTTGGGTTGGTACGAATCGAGATCGGGATTTGTCACTCCGTGTGACGGAGAGGTATCTCTGGGCCCACTCGGTAGAACATCATCATGAGCTCAATGTGACTAAGGAGTTAGTCACACGATAACGTGCTACGGAACTAGAAAAGAGACTTACCAGTAACGAGATTGAACAAGGTATAGGTATACCGACGATCGAATCTCGGGCAAGTTCTATACCGACAAACAAAGGGAATTGTATACGGGATTGATTGAATCCTTGGCATCGTGGTTCATCCGATGAGATCATCGTGGAGCAAGTGGGAGCCACCATGGGTATCCAGACCCTGCTGATGGTTATTGGCCGGAGAGGTGTCTCGATCATGTTTGTCTGCCTCCCGAACCCGTAGGGTCTACACACTTAAGGTTCGATGACGCTAGGGTTATAGGGAATTGTTATACGAGGTTACCGAAAGTTGTTCGGAGTCCCGGATGACATCCCGGACGTCATGAGGAGCTCCGGAATGGTCCGGAGGTAAAGACTGATATATAGGACGGATGGTTTCGGACACCGGAAGTGTTTCGGGCATCACCGGTAACGTACGGAGACCACCGGGACCACCGGAGGTGGCCCCGGGGGTCCACCGAAGGGGGGAAACGACCCCGGGAGGCTAGATGCGCAAAGTGGGGGAGGGAACCAGCCCCTAGGTGGGCTGGTGCGCCCCCCCCCCACTCATCCCAAGGCGCGGGGGAGAGGGAAGAGGGGCAAACCCTAAGCCAGGTGGGCCTAAGGCCCACCAGGGGTGCGCCACACTCCTCCTCCCCTCCTGGCCCCCACCTCCTGGCGCAGATGGGGGCTGCCGCACCCCTTGGGGGTGGGAACCCTAAGGGTTGTGCCCCCTCCCTCTTCCCCTATATATAGTTGAGGTTTGGGGCTGTTTTGAGATAGACTTTTCCCTCTCCCGCGGCGCAGCCCAGCCCTTCTTTCTCCTCCTCTCTGTCGGTGCTTGGCGAAGCCCTGCCGGGAGACCTCGTCTCTCCATAGACACCATGCCGTCGTTCTTCTAGAGTTCTTCCCCAACCTCTCCCTCCTCCTTGCTGGATCAAGGTGCGAGAAACGTCACCGGGTTGCACGTGTGTTGAACGCAGAGGTGTCGTGGTTCGGCACTAGATCGGAATCACACCGCGATCTGAATCGCCGCGAGTACGACTCCATCAACCGCCTTCTAGTAACGCTTCCGCTTAGAGATCTTCAAAGGTATGAAGATGCATTCACCCCTCTCTCGTTGCTGGTCTCTCCATAGGAAGATCTGAATATGCGTAGGAAATGTTTTGAATTTATGCTACGTTACCAAACAGTGGTATTCGAGCCAGGTTTTCTATGCGTAAATTCTATGCACGAGTAGAACACAAAAGGTTGTGGGCGATGATTTGTCAATTTCTTGCCGCTACTAGTATTATTCTTTTCCGGCGGTATTGTGGGATGAAGTGGCCCGGACCGACTTTACACGTACGCTTACGTGAGACTGGTTCCACCGATAGACATGCACACCGTGCATAAAGGTGGCTAGCGGGTGTCTGTCTCTCCTACTCTAGTCGGATTGGATTTGATGAGAAGGGTCCGTATGAAGGGTAAATAGCATTGGCATATCATCGTTGTGGCTGTCACGTAGGTAAGAAGGCGTTCTTGCTAGAAACCCAAATCAGCCACGTAAAACTTGCAACAACAATTAGAGGACGTCTAACTTGTTTTCGCAGGGTTTGACATGTGATGTGATATGGCCAAAGTTGTGATGTTGCACGTATGATATATGAGATGATCATGTTATTGTAATAGGTTTCATGACTTGCATGTCGATGAGTATGACAACTGGCAGGAGCCATAGGAGTTGTCTTAATTTATTGTATGAGATGCAACGCCATGTGCTTACTACTTTTACTTCATTGCTAACGGTTAGCTTTAGTAGTAGTGATAGTAGTAGTTGGCGTGACGACTTCACAGAGACACGTTGATGGAGATCATGGTGTCATGCCGGTGACGATGATGATCATGCGATGCCTGAAGATGGACATCAAAAGAGCAAAGATGATAATGGCCATATCATGCCACTATATGACTGCATTGTGATGTTTATCATGTTTTTAATATTATTGCTTAGAATGACGGTAGCATAATAAGATGATCCCTCTTAAAATTTTGAGAACGTGTTCCCCTAAGTGTGCACCGTTGCAAAGGATCGTTGTCTCAAAGCACCACGTGATGATCGGGTGTGATAGATTCTAACGTCCGCATACAACGGGTGTAAGCCAGATTTACACACGCGAAACACCTAGGTTGACTCGACGAGCTTAGCATGTACAGACATGACCTTGAATACAAGAGACCGAAAGGTCGAACATGAGCCGTATGGTTAAATATGATCAGCCTTAAGTTGCTCACCATGGTGACTAGTCAATCTCACGTGATGATCGGACACGGGTTAGTCGACATGGATCATGTATCACTTAGATGACTAGAGATATGTCGATTTAAGTGGGAGTTCATACTTAATTTGATTAAATGAACTTAATTGCCATGAACTTAGTCTAAAAGTTGTCTTTATAAATATTGTAGATGGCCAACGTCAAACTCAATTTCAACGCATTCCTAGAGAAAAACAAGCTGAAAGATGATGGTAGCAACTATGCGGACTGGGTTCGCAACTTCAAGCTCATCCTTGAAGCAGCTAAAAAGGCTTATGTCCTTGACGCGCCGCTAGGTGACCCTCCTGCTCCCGCAGCAGCCCAGGACATTCTGAACGTCTGGCAAACAGGGAGTGATGACTACTCTCTGGTTAGGTGTGGCATGTTATACAGTTTAGAAACGGGGCTCCAAAGGCGTTTTGAGCAACACGGTGCATATGAGATGTTCCAAGAGGTGAAGCTAGTTTTTCAAGCTCATGCCCGTGTCGAGGGATATGAAGTCTCCGACAAGTTCTTTAGCTGTAAGATGGAGGAGAACAGTTCTGTCAGTGAGCACATACTCAAAATGTCTGAGTTACACGGTCGTCTGACTTCACTTGGAGTCGAACTTCCGGATGATGCTATAATTGACAGAATCCTCCAGTCTCTCCCACCAAGCTACAAAGGCTTCGTGCTTAACTACAACATGCAAGGTTTGGAGAAGACCATTCCCGAGTTGTACACGATGCTCAAGTATGCAGAAGTAGAAATCAAGAAAGAGCATCAAGTGTTGATGGTCAACAAGACCACTAGTTTCAAGAAGGGCAAGGGTAAGAAGAACTTCAAAAAGGATGGCAAAGCCGTTGCCGCGCCTGGTAAGCCAGATACCAGGAAGAAGAAAAAGAATGGACCCAAGCCTGAGACTGAGTGCTTCTATTGCAAGGGAAAGGGTCACTGGAAGCGGAACTGCCCCAAATACTTAGCGGACAAGAAGGCCGGCAACGTTAAAGGTATATGTGATATACATGTTATTGATGTGTACCTTACTAGCGCTTGTAGTAGCTCCTGGGTATTTGATACTGGTGCTATTGTTCACATTTGCAACTCAAAGCAGGAACTGCGGAAAAAGCACAGACTGGCAAAGGACAAGGTGACGATGCGCGTTGGGAATGGCTCCAAGGTCGATGTGATCGCCGTCGGCACATTACCTCTACATCTACCGTCGGGATTAGTTTTAAACCTTAATAATTGTTATTTAGTACCAGCTTTAATCATGAACATTGTATCAGGGTCTTGCTTAATGCGAGACGGATACTCATTTAAGTCAGAGAATAATGGTTGTTCTATTTATATGAGTGATATGTTTTATGGTCATGCTTCGCTGGTGAATGGTTTATTCTTGATGAATCTCGATCGTGATGTTACGCATATTCATAGTGTGAGTACCAAAAGATGTAAAGTTGATAATGATAGTCCCACATACTTGTGGCACTGCCGCCTTGGTCATATCGGCGTTAAGCGCATGAAGAAGCTCCATATTGATGGACTATTAGAGTCTCTTGACTTTAAATCATTTGACACATGCGAACCGTGCCTCATGGGCAAGATGACTAAGACTCCATTCTCAGGAATAATGGAGAGAGCAACCGACTTATTGGAAATAATACATACTGATGTGTGTGGTCCAATGAACGTTGAAGCTCGCGGTGGCTATCGTTATGTTCTCACTCTCATCGATGATTTGAGTAGGTATGGGTATATCTACTTGATGAAGCACAAATCTTAGACATTTGAAAAGTTCAAGGAATTTCAGAGTGAGGTCGAGAATCAACGTGACAGAAAAATTAAGTGTCTACGATCTGATCGTGGGGGAGAATATTTGAGTCACGAGTTTGGCACACACCTAAGGAAGTGTGGAATCGTTTCACAACTGACGCAGCCTGGCACACCGCAACGCAACGGAGTGTTTGAACATCGTAATCGCACTTTATTAGATATGGTACGATCTATGATGTCTCTTACCGACTTACCGCTATCATTTTGGGGATAGGCATTAGAAACTACAGCATTCACTTTAAATAGGGCACTGTCTAAATCCGTTGAGACGACGCCGTATGAACTATGGTTTGGCAAGAAACCTAAGTTGTCGTTTCTTAAAGTTTGGGGCTGCGATGCTTATGTGAAGAAACTTCAACCAGAAAAGCTCGAACCCAAAGCGGAGAAATGCGTATTCATAGGATACCCTAAACAAACTATTGGGTATACCTTCTATCTTAGATCCGAAGGTAAAACCTTTATTGCCAAGAACGGATCCTTTCTAGAGAAAGAGTTTCTCTCGAAAGAAGTAAGTGGGAGGAAGGTAGATCTTGATGAGGTAATTACACCCCCTCTCGAACATGATAGTAGCGCAGCGCGGGAAGTTGTTCCTGTGGCGCCTACACCAACTGAAGAGGAAGTTAATGATAATGATCATGAAGCTTCGGATCAAGTTACTACTAAACCACGAAGGTCCACGGGGGCACGCTCCACACCAGAGTGGTACGGCAACCATGTGATGGAAATCATGTTGTTAGACAACGATGAACCTTCAAACTATGAAGAAGCGATGGCGGGCCCAGATTCCAACAAATGGCTTGAAGCTATGAAATCCGAGATAGGATCCATGTATGAGAACAAAGTATGGACTTTGGTGGACTTGCCCGATGACCGGCGAGCCATAGAAAATAAATGGAACTTCAAGAAGAAGACTGATGCAAACGGTAATGTAACCGTTTATAAAGCTCGACTTGTCGCAAAGGGTTTTCGACAAATTCAAGGAGTTGACTACGAAGAGACTTTCTCTCCCGTAGCGAAGCTGAAATCAGTCCGAATCATGTTAGCGATTGCCGTTTTATGATTATGAAATTTGGCAAATGGACGTCAAAACAGCGTTCCTTAACGGGAACGTTAAGGAAGAGTTGTATATGATGCAACCAGAAGGTTTTGTCGACCCTAAGGGTGCTAACAAAGTGTGCAAGCTCCAGCGCTCCATCTATGGGCTGGTGCAAGCATCTCGGAGTTGGAACATTCGCTTTAATGAGGTGATTAAAGCATTTGGGTTCATACAGGTTTACGGAGAAGCCTGTCTGTACAAGAAAGTGAGTGGGAGCTCTATAGCTTTCCTCATACTGTATGTGGATGACATATTATTGATGGGGAACAATACAGAAATGTTGGAGAGCATAAAGGCCTATTTGAACAAGAGTTTTTCAATGAAGGACCTTGGAGAAGCTGCATACATATTAGGCATCAAGATCTATAGAGATAGATCGAGACGCCTCATAGGTCTTTCACAAAGTACATACCTTGACAAGATATTGAAGAATTTCAATATGGAAAACTCAAAGAAAGGGTTCTTGCCCGTTTTGCAAGGTATGAGATTGAGTAAGACTCAGTCGCCGACCACGGCAGCAGATAGAGAGAAGATGAGTTATGTCCCCTACGCTTCAGCCGTAGGCTCTCTTATGTATGCCATGCTGTGTACCAGACCTGATATAAACATTGCCATAAGTTTGGTAGGGAGGTACCAAAGTGATCCCGGTATGGAACACTGGACAGCGGTCAAGAATATCCTTAAGTACCTGAAAAGGACTAAGGAAATGTTTCTCGTTTATGGAGGTGACGAAGAGCTCGTCGTAAAGGGTTACACCGAGGCCAGCTTCGACACAGATCCAGATGACTCTAAGTCACAGACCGGATACGTATATGTTTTGAATGGTGGGGCAGTAAGCTGGTGCAGCACCAAGCAAGAAGTCGTGGCAGCATCTACATGTGATGCAGAGTACATAGCTCCTTCAGAAGCGGCTCATGAAGGAATTTGGATGAAGGAGCTCCTCACCGACCTTGGAGTGGTTCCAAGCGCGTCGGGTCCAATGACACTCTTCTGTGATAACACTAGGGCCATTGCCATTGCCAAGGAGCCCAAGTTTCACCAGAAGACCAAGCACATCAAACGCCGCTACAACTCCATCCAGGACCATGTCCAGAGTGGAGTAACAGATATTTGTAAAGTACACACGGATCTGAATATTGCAGACCCGTTGACTAAACCTCTTCCACGAGCAAAACATGATCAACACCATAATGCTATGGGTGTTCGATACATCACAATGTAACTAGATTATTGACTCTAGTGCAAGTGGGAGACTGTTGGAAATATGCCCTAGAGGCAATAATAAAATGGTTATTATCATATTTCCTTGTTCATGATAGTCGTCTATTGTTCTTGCTATAATTGTATTAACAGGAATCAGTAATACATGTGTGAATAAATAGATCACAATGTGTCCCTAGAAAGCCTCTAGTTGGCTAGCTTGTTAGTCAATAGATGATCATGGTTTCCTGATCATGGGCATTAGATGTCATTGATAACGAGATCACATCATTGGGAGAATGATGTGATGCACAAGACCCAATCCTAAGCGTAGCACTAGATCGTATTGTTCGTATGCTAAAGCTTTTCCAATGTCAAGTATCTTTTCCTTCGACCATGAGATTGTGCAACTCTTGGATACCGTAGGAGTGCTTTGGGTGTATCAAACGTCACAACGTAACTGGGTGACTATAAAGGTGCACTACGGGTATCTCCGAAAGTGTCTATTGGGTTGGTACGAATCGAGATCGGGATTTGTCACTCCGTGTGACGGAGAGGTATCTCTGGGCCCACTCGGTAGAACATCATCATGAGCTCAATGTGACTAAGTAGTTAGTAACACGATGACGTGCTACGGAACGAGAAAAGAGACTTACCAGTAACGAGATTGAACAAGGTATAGGTATACCGACGATCGAATCTCGGGCAAGTTCTATACCGACAGACAAAGGGAATTGCATACGGGATTGATTGAATCCTTGACATCGTGGTTCATTCGATGAGATCATCATGGAGAAAGTGGGAACCACCATGGGTATCCAGACCCCGCTGATGGTTATTGGCCGGACAGGTGTCTCGGTCATGTCTGCCTGTCTCCCGAACCCGTAGGGTCTTAACACTTTAGGTTCGATGACGCTAGGGTTATAGGGAATTGTTATACGAGATTATTGAAAGTTGTTCGGAGTCCCGGATGAGATCCTGGACGTCACGAGGAGCTCCGGAATGGTCCGGATGTAAAGATTGATATATAGGACGGATGGTTTCGGACACCGGAAGTGTTTTGGGCATCACCGGTAACGTACCGGGACCACCGGAGGTGGCCCCGAGGGTCCACCGAAGGGGGGCAACGACCCTGGGAGGCTAGATGGGCCAAGTGGGGGAGGGAACCAGCCCCTAGGTGGGCTGGTCCCCCCCTCACTCAGCCCAAGGCGCAGGGGAGAGGGAAGGGGGGCAAACCCTAAGCCAGGTGTGCCTAAGGCCCACCACGGGTGCGCCACACCCCTCCTCCCCTCCTGGCCGCCACCTCCTGGCGCAGATGGGGGCTGCCACACCCCTTGGGGGTGGGAATCCTAAGGGCTGTGCCCCCTCCCTCTTCCCCTATATATAGTTGAGGTTTGGGGCTGTTTTGAGATAGACTTTTCCCTCTCCCTCGGCGCAGCCCTGCCCTTCTTTCTCCTCCTCTCCGCCGGTGCTTGGCGAAGCCCTGCCGGGAGACCTCGTCTCTCCATCGACACCACGCCATCGTGCTGCTGGAGTTCTTCCCCAACCTCTCCCTCCTCCTTGCTGGATCAAGGTGCGGGAGACGTCACCGGGCTGCACGTGTGTTGAACGCGGAGGTGCCGTGGTTCGGTACTAGATCGGAATCACCACCGCGATCTGAATCGCCGCGAGTATGACTCCATCAACCGCGTTCTAGTAATGCTTCCGCTTAGCGATCTTCAAAGGTATGAAGATGCATTCACCCCTCTCTCGTTGCTGGTCTCTCCATAGGAAGATCTGAATATGCGTAGGAATTTTTTTTAATTTATGCTACGTTACCCAACATAGAGAAAATGCCATGTCCTAAAGATATCAAAGGTATAAGAAATTTCCATGGTGATGCTCCTTTTTATAGGCACTTTATTAAAGATTTCACAAAGATTTGTAGGCCACTAACTAATCTTCTTCAAACAAACATTCCTTTTGTTTTTTATGATGATCGTGTATAAGCCTTTGAAATACTTAAGAAAGCCTTGATTTCTGCGCCTATTGTTGTACCACGTGATTGGAATTTACCATTTGAGATTATGTGTGGTTCTAGTGATTATGATGTTGGTGTTGTGCTAGGGCAAAGAGTAGACAAGAAATTGAATGTTATTCATTATGCTACTAAAACTCTAGAGAGTGCTCAAAGAAATTATGCTACTACTAACAAGGAATTTTTATGAGTTGTCCTTGCATGTTATAATTCTAGACCTTATATTGTTGATTCCAAAGTCACTATTCACATTGATCATGCCGCTATTAAAAACCTTACAGAAAAGAAAGATGCTAAGCCTAGACTGATTAGGTGGGGGCTTTTACTTCAAGAATTTGACTTGCATGTCATTGATAGGAAGGGATTTGAAAACCCTATAGCAGATAACTTGTCTAGGATGAAAAGTGTTCTTTATGACCTACTGCCTATTGATGATAACCTTTTATGAGCAACTTGTTGTCATAAATGCTTCTCATAGTACTCCTTGGTATGCAAATTATGCTAATTACATTGTTGCTAAATATATACCACCTAATTTCACATACCAACAAAAGAAAAAGTTCTTTTATTCTGTAAGACATTACTTTTGGGATGACCCATATCTTTATAAATGAGTGGCCGGTGTTATTAGACATTGTGTACGCGAGCATGAACAGGGACATATCCTATGGAAGTGTCATTCTGAGGCCTACCGAGGGCACCATGCTGGTGATAGAACTACTCACAAGGTATTACAATATGGTTTCTATTGGCCTACTCTTTTCAAATATGCTCGTTTGTATGTCCTTTCTTGTGATGAATCTCAAAGAATTGGTAACATTGGTAGACATCAAGAAATTCCTATGAATTATTCACTTTCTATTGAACCATTTCATGTTTGGGGTTTTGATTATATGGGACCTTTTCCTTCCTCTAATGGGTATACTCATATTTTAGTTATTGTTGACTATGTTACTAAGTGGGTAGGAGCTATCCCAACTAATAGTGTTGATCATAACACTTCTATTAAAATGCTTAAGGATGTTATTTTCCTGAGGTTTGGAGCCCTAGATATTTAATGGTTGATGGTGGTTCACATTTTATTCATGGTGTTTTCCGTAAACTTCTAGCTAAATATGATCTTAACCATACAATTGCATCACCTTATCATCCTCGATTTAGTGGTCAAGTTGAGTTGAGCAATCGAGAAATAAAATTATCTTGCAAAATACTATTAATAGATCTAAAAATAATTGGTCTAAGAAACTTAATGATGCTTTATGGGCTTATAGAACTGCTTATAAAAACCCTATGGTAATGTCCCCATATAAAATGGTCTATGGAAAGCATGTCATTTACCTCTTGAGTTAGAACATAAAGCTTATTGGGCAATTAAAGAACTTAACTATGACTTTAAACTTGCCGGTGAAAATAGGTTATTTTATATTAGTTCATTAGATTAATGGAGGAA
Source organism: Hordeum vulgare subsp. vulgare (assembly GCF_904849725.1). NCBI lineage: Eukaryota > Viridiplantae > Streptophyta > Magnoliopsida > Poales > Poaceae > Hordeum > Hordeum vulgare. The sequence continues at coordinate 373,202,290 of NC_058519.1, forward strand.
ACAAGCTTATGAAAATGCCAAGTTGTTTAAAGAAAAAGTTAAAAAGATGGCATCACAAGAGAATCCAAAAAACGGGAATTGAATGTAGGAGACCTAATTCTTTTGTACAATTCTCGTTTCCGATTTTTTGTAGCTAAGCTTCTCTCCAAATGGGAAGGCTCTTATCCATATTAACTACTTCCAAGGAAAAAAAATATGAGAGTGGTAAATGGGCAAAGAATTAAACATTATATCTCAGATACTATCGTCAATGTTGAAACTAATTTTATTCAAGTTATGACCCTGGAAGAACACATAAGATAGATCTTCTGGAACACTCGAGAAAGATGAAAAGGGCATGTTAAGTAAAACGACACAAAAAATTCCAAAAAATATATTCTATTGGTTTTGGTATTTTAGAAAAATTCTAAAAATAAAAACGAGCCAGGGGGTCCCATGAGGGAGGCGCAAACCAACACGACGCGCCCTGATAGCTTGTGGGGCCCTCGTGTGCCTCACGGACTCCGTTTTCTTCCTCGACACGTACTCTAACCTAAAAATCATTATATATACTCCCATCTGTTTTGAACACTACATCGTGAGTTTCTTCTTTGTTCTTATTTCGGGGTGTTTTTGTGATAGATCTAAATCGCCATGATGTCATCAAGTTCCTCCAAGGACAAGTTCTATGAGAAGGTCATCAACCCCTACCTATCGGAGGTGATGAAGCACCCTCAAGCCATTGGGATGTGTGAGGGTTGATCCACATCCGGGACATCCAAGGTCCCAAAATGGAGGGGGAGATAAGGCTAGGTTTGCAGCAGTGGAGTAGGAAATCTTCAAGTGTCAAGGGATGGTTGGACGTGGTTTGAGTGCTAATCACTCTATGATCACGAACTTCGTCCGGGAGAACAAGATGGACACTAGGAATGTGGGAGAGGCTCTATTCAAGCTTCATGATTGGATTGAAGATCTCCAAGCTCAAATCTTTGACATGGAAAACCAAAACTGTGAGTATGAATCCAGGTTTAAAAGGATGAGCATCACTGCCAATTTTAGAATTCTTGAGACGATATCCTCTTTCTACGACGGTGATCCTATGCCTTGGAATATGGAGGACAATCCTACTACATCAATACCACCATCACCCAAGGAGGATAATTGAGTACATGGGTATGGGCACCACGCTTAGCTTGTTCCAAGCTTGGGGGAGGTGCCCTCGTATCATATCACGATCACTTTTACCATTATCATCTATCTTAGCTCGATTCTTAGTTATGTCGTGATATAGAGAAATAAATTTCAGATTTTATTTCCTTAGAATTTTGCTTTGATATCTATCCTTGTAACCGATTATGATACTCAAATAATAAAAGATTAGTTTGAGTTTGCTTGTTTTACTCTAACGCATCAATCATAGCAATGAAATAAAAGAAAAAGAAAAATCATATGCTACTCCCATGGGGATTAATGACTTCACATAGAAGAATTATGTTGGATAAAAGTTGCTGGGAATAAAGAAACATAGTGTTGGTCATTTATACAATCTCTTACATAGACTCGTCTCTGGAATATGGTGAATTTTGATTGTCTCAATGACTAAGCAAAGTTTGTTCATTGTTAATAAAGTTTTTGCTTCATACTTCAATAATTGTGGATAGATTGTTACTTGTTTATGAGAAGTTATATGATGAGAAAAAATTGCTGCTATGTTAATATTCATGATGCTCTCATGTCCATATTCTGTTTTTGTCGACACCTGTGTCTCGAATTATTTGGTCATTATTATCGAGTTCGGCTTTCGCTTAAGGACAAGCGAGGTCTAAGCTTGGGGGAGTTGATACGTTCATTTTGCATCATGAAATATTATTGACATTTATGTTATTATTTTCCATTATTCCTCATTATGGTACAATTCTTATGCCTTTTCTCTATGATTATCGAAGGTACATCATAAAGCGGGAAATTACTAGAAACTCGAATTCTGGACCTCAAAACCAAGAAAAGGCTGGAAAGTCACTGGACTCCAAATGACCTTAAACTTCAGAGAGAAGTTTTATGGAACATATAAGAATTATTGAGCCAAAAATATATCAGAGGGGGGGGGCACCTGCTTCCCACAAGCCAATAGGGCACGCCCACCCCCTGGTCGCGCCCTGTTAGCTTGTGGGGCCCTAGTAGGTCTACTGACTCCCCTCTTCTCCTATATGGCGTGTTTTACCCTAGGAAAAATTATAAGGATACTTTCGGGACGAGGCACCGCATTTCTGAAGAAGGAAACATGGGCAAAGGCCCTTTTGCTCTTCGGCAGAGAGATTCTTTCGGGAAACTTCCTTCCGGGAGGGGAGATCGATGCCATCGTCATCACCAACGCTTCCTCCATCCTGAGAGGATTAATCTTCATCAACATCTTCACCAGCAACATCTCATCTCAAACCCTAGTTCATCTCTTGTATTCAACTTTTGTCTCAAAACCTCAGATTGGTACCCGTGGGTTACTAGTAGTGTTGATTACATCTTGTAGTTGATGCTTGCTGGTTTACTTGGTGACCGATATTATGTTCAAATCCTTGATCAAAATTATTATACCTATGATCTTTAACATGTTGATGATGGGTGGGTAGTTACTATTGTTCCTGAGGACGTGGGAGAAGTCTTGTTATAAGTAATCATGTGAAGTTGGTATTTTTCAATATTTTGATGATGTCTATGTTGTTGATTATAGTAGTGGTGTCGTGTGAACGTCGATTTCGGGAACCTGATTCTAAGCCATACAAATCTAGCATGTAACACATCATATCACTTTGCGGCCTCACTCAGAGTAATCCCCACGGCTGCCACCTTACCTTGGTCGGTTCTGTTTGCGCCTTTTGGATCACATATATGAATATGTCGCTAGCAATTATATGTCAGAGAACCCGGGTCGACATGACTAGTTATAGAACCAAGTGGTGCAACCGTATAGGAACAGACATATATAACCCAGCAATGCAGGTGTCGGCCATCAGCGTGTGTAGACGAGTTGTAGCAAGCTACATGGACTCCATTACATCGCGTGACATTTCCTCGAAGGGACAGACACAACAGTAAAGAAGGATACATGTCGGTCAATCAATGTGTCCGGAGAAGTAGCAAGCTACCAAGCCTCGATGGAGCACAAAGAGGCATTTTCCTGTAGAGCGGTCTAACATAGGCACACAACTAGGTGTCGAATCCCACACATACCAACGCATTTCAAACATACACAGAATATGCACGATATGTGTAGATACAACATGGCATCACAACATAACTCTACAACACATCTTTTATTTAGAAGGCTACGAAGAGCCAACATAGTATAATGTTACAAACAGGAGGGTCACATGACCCAACATTCAGAGCATACAAATAACAAGCGAAAATTACATGTTTGGGTATAGTCATCTACTAAAAACGGCTGGAAGAGCCTAAAAAGCTACAACGACCCTACCAGAGGAGCCACATGACTATCTGGGTTCCCAAGGTAATCCATCAATGTCAACATCAAGAGGAAAACGGAAATAGAGTAACATTTATCTCTGCAAAAATGTAAATAAGCAACAATGAGTATGAAGGTACTCAGCAAGTCTTACATGAGAACTAACTACTTATGCATCATGTATCAACGAACGGGATTGTGGGGTTACTGCAGAAACACCAGCTTTGACCTTTGGCTAATCTAGACTACGACAATGTATCATACATCTCTCGTCTCCCTACAAGAGAGCGCACACGGGTCCATCTAGCTAGTCACCAAACAATAAACTACGACGGATCCTCTCTCGTCTTCCTACGATAAGGCCATCCATAGCACTCACACTTATCTTGCCCATTTTAGAGTAACAATTAAAGTTATTTATGAACCATGCAAGTCTCCAAGTAGTCTATATGCGAGGACACGGATATTCGAATAGATAGTTACCCTGCAGCGGTGTACTTCGTCACACATGCTCCCGCCACTTATCGCCATGTGTACATAAAACAGGCACCTCAGCAACCTTTAAGCGGAAGCCCAGCGAGGGAGTGGGCCACAGACCTTAACTTACAACGAATCACATCTAAGGTAGTCGCCTATCTGAGTTGGAACCCATAATTGAAGTTCGGCCGAGGTTTCCAATACGGTCTCAAACGATGTGAGCAGGGCCCCAAGCCGGCCCCGATTGGGCCGTTCATCCACTTCACAGGTCGTGCCACAACCTATGAACGTTTTGAACTACTGCAACTCCTGGATTGAGAACAGTGAAGTTAATAGGCCGAGAGGGTCCATTGGTTTCAGACCCAATGTGTGGTGGTAGCTAGTCTTGGAACACCAACACAAGATCTTAGTTCCTATAATCGGTTTCAATGAGGCAACCCACCATGTACTCCTACATGGCCTCTCATCGCTACCTTTACCAAAACAGGTTCACACACTTAACTCTCATCAGTAGGACATGTTCATTCCAACTCATCACCTAGATGGTGAGACCAACTCAACTCTAAGCATAGCAAGCATAACAGGGTAATAGCACAACATGGCTCAAGCATCTACCAGGTATGGTAGATTGCTTAGTTCAGCTATTTAGTGTGACAATGATAGGTCATGCAAACGAATGGGTTCATCTAGTGGAACAGAAGTAACAGTTGAATTGTCTTGTCCTAACGCATTGAAATGAGAGCAAGAGCGAGAGAGTGGGATTGTATAGAAACACTCAAGGGGATTTGCTTGCCCGTTGATCAAAATAACTCAATTGTTTTTCGATGGCGTCGATAACTACATCTCACAAGTCTATCAACAAGAACAAACAAGGAATAACTTAAACACGACAAATGCTTCACAATGATGCATGAGTATGACATGTTAACATGGTGTTGGCTTTGTCTAATGCAAGTGACCACAAGTTAAACGAAGGTTATTTGATCGATATAGATCAATTCCAACTCCGTATATAAGCATTTAGATCCCATTAATAAAATTGCCCTAACCAGCGGTTATAAGTTGTTCAAACATGCATCAAAATGGTACCATCAAATTCCTTGGATTTTTAGGATAATTTTTCATATATAAATTATTTCATTTGGAGATATGGTTGAATTTCTTTGAATTTTTTATGTTTATACTAATTTCTAGAATTTCCTGATTTATTTTTACTCCAGAAAATCACTAATTGCGTCAGCACTGCATCATGGTGGTGTTAGCAGTTCAACGGACCCGGTCCAGGTCAAACGTGACACACGGGACCCATATGTCAATGACACAAGACTTAATAGTCTTTGTTTAAAATTAACCCGAGGTTATTAAAGGTCGGGCCCACATGTCATGCACACATGCCCTGGTTAGTGGCTAATTAAGCCCAGCAACGTCGGCTCACCGGTTGCTCAATGTCCGCGACGCAAAACCACAGTGGAGACACGTCGAAACTCGCCGTCCGGTGACAAAACAACACGCAACTGGGCTCATTCGAATGCCCTCGCTCCCGCTCATCTCGGGGAGCAAGCGGGCAGAGGTGGGGGTGGCCTGAGCTCACCGGAGGTGAGCTCGTGGCGGCGACGCAGTCTCGGGTCCTATCGTGCACATTGCTGTGGGGCACTCGCGAGCAAGGCAAGCGGTTGGCCGGAGTCACGGGAGATCCAGCAACACGCATGGGTGCTCGGGCGCGAGTCGTGGTGGTTGTGGTCTCGGCCACGCCATTGCTGGCGGTGAGGGGCTTGGTTCCATCAAGAGGTGTCTATATAGGGGGCACGAAGGACGATGGAGACAAGGGGAAATGGACAGAGGCTCACCGCGGTTCAGGCGGAGGCGAATATGAGTCCGGGGAAGCGGGGACGGGAAGGGCAGCGCCTTCGATGCCCAGTGGTGGAAACGGCGACGCTGCATGGCCTCTGGTCCCGATTCCTTTGGCGGAGAGGAAGAAGTGCTTGACAACAAAGCTATGGACACAGCAGGGTGCTCAGTGAGGCTGGTGGTCGCGGAGGCGATGGCAGCGCGTTCTCAGTTGTGAGGAAAAGAGGGAGAGCAGAGAGAGATCCAGGGGAGGGAACGAGCATGGGGGAGAAGAGAGAGCTCCGTGCATCTTCCAGGGTGCAGGTGGGGCGAGTGGGAGGCAGCTCCGTGGCAAGCAGGAGCTGGAGGCTGGCGAACGCGTGGGCGACACCGCGCGTGCCTAGTGGCCGGAGGTGGAAGATGACCTCCTCGCCCCTGGTGGGCTCGGCCGGTTGGCTGCCAGGTAAGTGGCCCATGTTGGCCTTTTTTATTTATTTTATTTATTTTATTTTTCTCACATTTGTTCTGGGTTGAATAATAATTGTCAAACCATTTGTAAAAACCCTGAAAATGATTATGTGGTCTAAATGGAATCAGCTAGTGCCACATAATAAATTTCAGAATATATGGAACTTTATTATATATATAGTAAATAGAATTACATTGCAGATAATTGTTTGATTAATTCAAAAAACCCAAAATAAAATGTTTGTGTGATTCCAAAAACATTAATTTGGATTTTAACTCATGCCAATATTTTAGAATGCAAGGGACATTTTCTTGGATCTATTTGAAGCAATTTTTAGATTGCTTATCTGAAAAAAATCCTTGTGAGGCTTGATCATTCCTCATTTCTTTTTTAAAATAAAAATAAAAATGCATTAGCAAGCATAGTTAAACTAGGGTTGTGACAGTCGACTACATGACACTTCACCATGTTGTGGGCCTAAGGGAAGGCATTGTGGAGTAACAAGTAGATGATGAGTTGCGAGAATGGCACAAGCTTAAACCTCAGTTTATGTGTTACTTCATAAGGGACTCATTTAGATCCACATGTTTCATGGTATGCTTAGATTTATCTTAATTATTCTTTCGTAGTTGCGGATGCTTACGAGAGGGGATAATCAAAAGTGGATCGCTTGTTCATGTAAACAACACCTTAGCATCGGTCCACTCACATATAAAATTATCAAAGTAACGAACGTGAATCAACTCAAACATGATGAGCATGACTATACAGAAATTCCCATGTGTCCTCCGAAGCACTTGCTTCAGATAAGAGTACTTTCAGGTATGTCCTTTCGTGTAAAAATGATTGGGTTATCTTGTTGCGCACTTGCTACTATTATTACTTGTCACTTGCTACGGATCATCTTGATACAAAACTATCTATCATTGCTACTAACAACACTTGCAGGGAATACCTTGCTGAAACTGCTTATCGTTTCCTTCTGATCCTCGTTGGGTTCGACACTCTTACTTATCGAAAGGACTGCGATTGATCCCATATACTTGTGGGTCATCACTTATATCCAAAAGATGCTTGAAAAATTAATATGCATAAAGCATATCCATAAAAAACACCAATGGTTGTTAGATCTCTTGATAGAGATAAAGACCCACTTAAACCTAAGGATGATGATGAAGAGGTATTAGGACCTGAGTTTGCTTACCTCGGTGATATTGGAGCACTAATGTATCTAGCAAACTGCACTAGGCCTGCTATATCGTTTGTAGTAAATTTATTAGCTAGATTCAGTGCATCACCCACAAAGAGGCATTGGGTTTGTGTGAAGAACATTTTCAGATATCTTCGAGGCACCAAAGATCTTGGTTTCTTCTATCAAAAAATCAAGATAAGACCATGGTGGGATACTGTGATGCTCGATACCTATCGGATTCCCATAATGCCAGATCACAGACTGGTTTTGTCTTCTTGAGTGGAGCTATGGCCTTCTCTTGGAAGTTAGCAAAACAAACTCTGGTGCCGACATCCACGAATCATTGTGAAATTATTGCTTTGTTTAAAGCATCACGCGAATGTGTATGGCTTCGTAGAATGATAAACTTCATTGAAAGTTCATGTGAGATTGGATCATTGGAATCACCCACCATTATCTATGAAGACAATGATGCATGTATTACACAAATGCATACATGTTATATAAAGAGCAATATTAGAAAGTATATTTCTCCTAAACTATTTTATCACCTTCAATTACTACAAACCGGGGAGGTAAATAATTTTTAAACAAAGTCATGTGATAGTCTTGCTGATTTGTTTACAAATTCATTACCAAGTTCTTCATTTGATAAGTATATCAAAAGAATTGGTATCAAATGACTTCGATACTTGCAAAGTTCAGGGGGAGTTTATCCGTGAATGATAATCTGTTTGTGATTTTCGAATATTTGATATTGTGCTCCTTTCCTTCATATGTTTATCCTAAATGGTTTCTTATGGAAGGTATTTAATGAGGCAATAGTAATGCAAGCATTATGATATTTCAATTTCTCATTATTTTCCCATTTGGTTTTCGGAATGAGTTTTTATTGGCTTATTGTACATGTCTTCTCATATTTTTCCTTTAGGGTTTTGAAGGAGGCTAGTCAAAATGAAGATGACGATGATGTTGCAAGAATAACTGAAGCAGAGATTAAGGAAGTGTTAGAATTTAATTAATTAGTTTAATTAAATAGAATCTCCGCCTATGGAACCGACTTGTGGCTTCTCTCCCGAACGATCGCATCCTAATGCAACGGGCTGTCGTTCTAATAGTGCCTATTGTAATTATTACGCCTATGCGATGCAACTCTTGAAGGGATATATAAATACTAGTTGACCCTTGCGTTAAATAGCGCACAGCCCCGCTAAACCCATGTTCGCGATGAAAATAGTTTCCTTTAGTAAGGAAAGATAATGTATATACTCATTGTGGTTTTGTAGTATAAATTCCTATCGAAAAATAAATCTATGTTTAGTTGGTTTAGTTGTGATACATTAACTAATAAATCTATTGTTACTTACAATTTCATGTGTATGCATATTCTATTTTGGTAGCAAAAAGCCCATGTTTAAATCATGTCGTGTTGAAAATATGTTTACCATGTCAGGAGTTCCGAGTTTCATTTATGGAAAAAACATATTTTCACAACTTGTATAAAACAGTTAAGGGGGTATTTTTTAGCTGTGTTTGTACTAAACTTTTATTTTTTATGTGGACGATAAAGAAATTTTTCCCTGTTACGCCAAATGGCGCATAGTCCCATTTACAACCATGGGCACATTAAAAATACTTGCATTTGTTAGTAACTTTATATGTGAGCAACCTCTTAGGGTACCAATGCAAATCATTTTAATCAAACATTAATAAGGATTCCTCTTTACAAATATATACTTGAGCATGCACTATTTGTAGCCGATTACATTTCCAAACATGAGATTGTAAGTAACACTTTACGTAAACTGGATCTGCAGTAATTCATTGTGAAAAAAGCTCTGAAGCTATTGAAATGTAGCTCAAAGCCTAACCATCAAAAGATTGCATGCAAGTTTTACAAAGCCTATTTCATAACTCATAATAAAGCATCTCACTGTTTCTTATGAATCAGATACAATGATTATGAATCATGAACATATTCACCCCTCAAGCAAGAACATATTTTACGAAAAAACACAGCTGAGTACCAACCTTTCAAGAACCAAATATAAAAAGCTTTATAGAAGATACTCTAATAAATGCATCTCCTCGTATGTCATTTCCTAGAAAAATGAAGATATCACACGGGATTTTGGGGGCCAATAGCTCCTGTGCGACGTCTTTCCTGGGAATTGGATGGAATGAGACGTTGTTCGACAGAATGGCTCGGCAGCGACACTTTTGAGCAAGTAAATAGCTCCTTTGCGACATGGCCCTTAAGCTGAACTGATATCCTCATTAGTTGTTATGGGTTGGACCCACAACGTATCCACGTAAGCGCGGGACCCACCACTTGTCCAGTAAGCGCGGGACCTACCTCGTCGCGGCTAGAAGAGATTCCGCCCGTGCCCGTCCGTCCGCCGCCGCCCACTGCTTTCCCCTTTCCCCATTCTTCTTCTTCCTCGGGTCTCCGGCGACCTAGTGCAGATGTCCACCTCCTCCGCCACGCAATCAAACTGGCGTCAGTATGGTCCAGTGATGCTCACAAGGTGCCCTAACTGCCCACGCCCAGAGCCTCTCAAACGTTTGGTGACTCAGACGGATGAGAATAGCAATCTTGGGCGGGAGTTTGTGAAATGCTTGAGCAAACCAATGGCAGGAAGGGATGGCAAGGTTAGATCTCGGTTCTAAGCCCGTTCTTTCGCTGTTGTTTGCTTTGATTTCTCCATATTTTGTTTTTCTCCTCGAATTTGAGATTTAGGGTTCATTTCGTGGTTTGCAGATCCTGAAGAAATGCACACATTTCGAGTGGATTGATGAATATGTTCAGAGGATTAAATCGGAGGGCTACATTGATTCTAGCGTGGCCGCAACCTGGGAGCTCAATTTGGGCGGGGTGCCGCAGATGGAGAATTGGGGGAGCTCGGACAGAGGGGCGGGCAGAGTTGTGCCGATGGCGAGGTACTTGGAGTCTGAACTGACCGATGAACTGAAGAAGATAAAGAAAAATCAAAGGGAGATGATCGATTTCCAGAAGCAAGCAAATATCATGGCAGTGTTTTTTTATTGCTGTGTCATTGCTCTGTTTATGTTTTAATTGCTATTCATCGTCATTAGAGGGGGCATTTAGGTCTGTCCAGTGTAGATGATGTGATCTGTGCGCCATGACAAGTTCATGTATCTTAAATGAATCAGCAGTTTGGAACACAAATTATTCAGTTTTCATGGTGTGTTTCCTCTGTTTTTTGTTCTTGAGTTAACAGAGTACACACCCAAATTCAGTTTGCAGTAAAAAAACAAAATTGGGCTGTCGAGTGCGAGACCAAAGAAAGTTCAGTTTCAGTATAAAAAAATTATTCGTGGGCTGGCGAATAGATGTTGGGCCCAAAATAAAAACGACGGATTATAACGAGGCCCAAAGGTGTAATTTACAAAAGCTACTACTGATTTCAATAGGAATAACCAGGCCCAAAATTATTTGACTGGTCATGTATGATTTTCAATAGGAAATAAAAACGACGGATTATATACAACAATTGATTTTCAATAGGAAATAAAAACGACGGATTATATACAACAATCCAAGTTCATTTATCTTAACAGGGTTGGACATCTAATCTGATTTGTATTATTTACAAACATGGCCTAAGGCCTTGTTTGGATCATCGTTTGTCTTTCAAATACACTTGTAAAAAATACACACCTGCAGCCATCATTTTATTTCCAAGTAAAATTTACACAGCGACCGGTATGTTACAGGTGTAAGTTATACACCTCTGTATTAAAATACATTCAATCCAAGCACGGCCTAAACGGCCTGCAAGATACAAGTGTAAAATCTACAGAGCAAGTACTACACGGGGCAACTACACGTGAGGAACGTCGGGCACGTCTTCTGACTGCTCCTTTTCTGGGGCTTACTCGCTGCAGAACGCGTGTGATGCGTGGAACAGTGGCTGGAATAGGTTCAGGCTGCTTCTTTTCTGGCCCTTACTCGCTGCAGAATCGCCTGTTCTGGCTGGAACGGGCCCGGCTGGAACAGGTACTGGCTGCTTCTTTTCTGGCCCGCCCCTTGGTCGCTGCGGCTGCGCTCCATTGGCCCCCCTCCATTGCTGCCTTGCTTCTCCTGGGTCAACCAAACGAGAGATTAGTTCCTGGTGAATGGTGACAAGATAAACACAGAACCATGAATGGTGAGAAGAAAGGATCAGCCCAATACCTGGTGCACTGCGTCAAGGTCACTGATAAATATATAAACTGACAGATAAACACATAGATGTGCACAACATAGATAAGATATAAATGGGCCCGATATAAACACGGGCATCACATAAACTTGCAGAACAGTACGTAGGGCACAACAGTACGGGTGATTACAATAAACTTACAGATAAGATAGTGTTTAACATTAAAAATACGACAGATAAGAAAGATTAAACTACGATAAACCCGTCATGGAGGGGCGACGGGCGCGCGTCTTCACTCCTCGTCGTCGGCCGGCGGGAGGTTGTAGGGGAGGGTGTGCATGGCATGCTCGTTGGGCCAGATGCTGTCGAGGTCGGTGAATATGTTGTAGGTGGTGAAGCAGATGAACTCGCACCCGCCAAACCCGACACGGACAAGGAAGTGATACGCGTCGTAGGGGTTGCGGAAGCGCACGATCATGCCCGTTCCTCCCATGCGAGACTCGTCGATGGTGAACATCTGCGGAGTTCCCACAGGGAGGTGGCGATAGAGGGCGCGGAGGAAGAGCCCCGCGAACTCCCGTCCACCCCGCCAGCGCGACATGGCCTAGACCCGGAGCTGGTTCTCCACGACGACCCCAGCGGGGTACATCCTTTCCGGCCTGGTGCCGGGCGCTTGGAACGTCGGGCCGTGGAACTCCATGCCAGGGCTTGGGGTTGCTTGGATGTGATGCGAGGGGGGCTGGGGAGAAGGAGAGCAAGGAGGAAGATGAAGATGTGCACGGGGCAGAGGAGGGTTAAATAGCAGGTTTTGGGCTGCGTCGGTTGCGGTTCGTCGATTCAGTTGCAGCAATTAATGGATGCCGCCCATATGCGTTTGCCTATTGGATCAAAGGGTGCGTCGCCGATTCACACACTGCGTCGAGGACTGCGTCGAGCACGCCCGCCGTTCAGACTTTCGTCGGTGCACCGCGTCGAGCACGCCCCCCTCATATTCAGAGCCCATTCAGACTGCGGTCCTCGATGCGCTGCTAATGGCTCTGATGCGACGCGTGCATGCATGCAGAAAAAATGACGCGTGTCATGCACCAAAGAAGCACACGAAGTCAGAGGCGCGTACGCCACATCCATGCACCGATTCATTTCCAATCGTCGGATCTTCACCGAACTGACTACATCCAACGGACAGGCCCTCACTCGGGCCCTCGATCCAAACCCCCGCTCGCCAGCCAATCAGCACACGCGGATCACGGGCGGATGACAAACATGGCGGGGTCAGATCCAACCGCTCAATCAGCAATGATCGACGGCTATAAACATGGCGGGGTTTCGGATGGGGTTTCCGGGGTTATGGGGTTTAGGGTTGAAGTGAGCTAGGGTTGAGCACAAAAAATTAAAAAAAATCAAAAAAATATGAAACTTTCTCCCACTGTCTACTCATGCAACTACGTTGCTATACAAAAATTGATTCATGTTATATCCATGTTTAAATGAAAAAGATTCACACAATTCATGTTATTGATGAAATGATCTAGGGTAGAGCATAAGTAATTCAAAAAAATTCAAAAAATACAAAACCAGCGCACACTGTGTACTTATTCAACTGAGTTGCTATAAAAAAATGGAAACTTGTTATATGCAAAGTTTAAAACCAAAATTCACACGTTCACGATATCGACAAAATGAGCTAGGGTTGAACATAATTAATTCAAAAAACTCAAAAAAATATAAAGCCAGCACACATTGTCATTTTACATCACATACTTAGCAAACAAAAATATAAACTTTGATTTTGAGTCGGTCAACGTTTTTGTGAAGAAGTTGACTATTTTTCAAATGAGCACAAATAATTCAAAAAAAAATAAAAAAAAATCAAAACTTGTGCCCATAGTCCTATTATGTTGCATAGCAATCAAAAAAGTAATATAAACATGGTTTATATACAATTGTAGGAAAATGCCTTCAAGAAGATGGGATTTTGTTACAATGTACAATGTACTATGGAGGGGTTTAGGATGGGGTTTTCGGGGTTTAGGGTTGCAGTGGGCTAGGGTTGAGCACAAAAAATTCAAAAAAATATGAAACTTTCTCCCACTGTCTACTGATGCAACTACGTTGCTATAAAAAAATTGATTCATGTTATATCCATGTTTAAATGAAAAAGATTCACACAATTCATGTTATTGATGGAATGATCTAGGGTAGAGCATAAGTAATTCAAAAAAAATTCAAAAAATACAAAACCAGCGCACATTGTGTACTTATTCAACTGAGTTGCTATAAAAAAATGGAAACTTGTTATATGCAAAGTTTAAAACCAAAATTCACACGTTCACGATATCGACGAAATGAGCTAGGGTTGAACATAATTAATTCAAAAAAAATATAAATCAGCACACATTGTCATTTTACATCACATACTTAGCAAACAAAAATATAAACTTTGATTTTGAGTCAGTCAACGTTTTTTGTGAAAAAGTTGACTATTTTCAAATGAGCACAAATAATTCAAAAAAAATAAAAAAAAATCAAAACTTGTGCCCATAGTCCTATTATGTTGCATAGCAACCAAAAATATATATAAACATGGTTTATATACATTTGCAGGAAAATGCCTTCAAAAAGATGGCATTTACCCTACCTTATGAGGTCGTTTGTCACACATTTTTCATGACTATGGCTCTAACTTAACAAAAGAGCTCAGAATGATGACATAACAACCATATTTGAGTTGGTGTGGTAGCATTGAAACATCATACCCGAGTCAAAAGTTCAACTTACTCCAAATTTGAATTTAAACCGAAATTTTTATTTTTCATCAAATTTGAAATTCAGTTTGAAAACAATAATAATCAAACAAGTTTTGATGGAAACATATGGGTACATAGTGCCCAACAAACTTTATTACATGCCATAAATTTCAAATGATCAACAGTTCTATCTCTTCCGACCACGCCATGTACCCTTCTTCGCCTTGGCATTTCTTGTTTTTGGTTGTACTGCACACACAAGTTCACTGATCATCTTGGTTTTCTTCACTGGACTCGATGCTATCGCCTCATGAAACTCAATATCAGCTTCGGTTTCGACAGTTTCGACAGTGTGCACAACTTCAGTTTCAGTTTTGACAGTGTGCACAACTTCAGTTTCGACTGTGTGCACAGCTTCAGTTTCAGTTTCGACAGTGTGCACAGCTTCAGTTTCGACAGTTTCGACAGTGTGCACAGCTTCAATTTCGTCACTTGCAACACCAAACTGTTCCATCCACTGACTTGTTTGCCTTCTGCTGCCACTCACTCTTGCTCTTTTTGTTGGCCAACACTGCTCAACAACAATAGGCTGACTTGGAAGCTTCCTCCTGAAAACAACAAAGCATGCCACATATTTATAATTTAAACAAAATCAGAATATGAACAAACACAAATAAACAAGCACATACTTTCTTGGATTAGGAGGAGAGAAAATGCATAGTCTGGATCCCTCTCTGTGCCCAAGTATTTGGCACCTTTTGCATCTGTTTTTGTTACCCTTTTGAGCCCTTTTTGGCTTTGCATCTTTCTTGTCCTTCTTGCCCTTCTTACTACTCCCACCTTTTTCAAACCATGCTTTGAATCTACTCTGTTTAGGTCTGCCTGCCTTTCTTTTTGTTAGAGGAGGACACATGGAATATTCAAGAGGCACTTCTGGCCACTGTTCCTGATCTGTAAGAGGTGGAATTGGAGTTGCATATGCAGCTCTGAATTTTGCTACCGAATAATACTCATGCAGATATGGATGCATATTTACCTTTGGTTGGTCGGCTAAGAATAGAATGGCATGATCACATGGTTTACCAGTGGCCTACCATTCGAGGCAACTGCAATCATGCAATTCAGTGTTAACAACATACCTCCTTCCAGTCTTGTTATCTCTAACTTCAGCACCCCACAGTGATGATTTTTCAACAGACAAATGTGTAAGACCTCTGCTTCTGTTGACCACCTGTTACACCACTGCTAGAAGTTTATCACCTTGCATACAATCAACAATCTTTTTTCCCAATTCCCACAGCCGCATGAGCATGATCCTGATTTGTTCAACCATGTCATGCACAGGCAAATCTTTTAGCTGCTTCACCTTGTTGTTGAAACTTTCTGCCAAATTGTTGTTGATATGGTCACACTTGATGGCAGTGTTGAATCCTGACCTGTACCATAATAAAGAATGGTAGGTGTTCAACCATGTACCAAACTCCTCACATGTTGCCATTACCTTACTAAGATGATATGAATGTGTCTGTTTAGTGTAAGATCTTGCTGCTGGCCACATTCTCCCAAATTCATCTCCTCTGAATTTTTTGATCAAATTCATCCACAAATGGTCGAAGCACTCCCTTTGCTCAGCATGTGGGAACACATTTTTAACTGCATTTTCTAGACCTTTGCATGCATCTGTGTGTATTGCCAAAGGTGACACTGGCCCTAAGCATCTTTTCAACTGCATCATGAACCATGTCCATGAAGCCTCTGTCTCTGACTGAAACAAGCCAATAGCAACTGGAAACATCCAGTTATGTCCATCTAGAGCATTACATGCTGCCAACTGACCATTCCACTTGCCTGTCAAAAATGATGAGTCTATGCTCAAATATGGACGACATCCTACTTTGAAGCCATTGATGCAAGGCTTTAAAGCCATAAAAAATTGGGAGAAATAAACCTTGCCATCCTCTGATACCTCAATATCTATCTCGACAACACTGCCAGGTGACCTTTTCTCCACCTCTGCTTTGAAATTGAAAAGCAGCCTAAATGTGTTTGCCCAATCACCATACAAATTCTTCATTGCCCTTTGTTTAGCCTTCCACACTGTGGTATAATGCAGTTTAATGGGGTAAAACTTTTCCAAGTCTACTTGGAGTCTTTTTGCAGTAGTGTTGGGTGTTTTGGCCAAAATTGGAGTTATCTTTTCTGCAACCCAAATCTGTGATGTCATGCTTGATTTTTTCTGTGAACTTGTGAGACAAGTATGTTTATTAGGGATTTGGTTAACCCTGACAGTACTTCCATCAGGCTGCAGTCTAGCAGATATGTACCACTTGCAAGCCCTCCTACCACTACCATCAAAACCTCTGCACTTAGCATAAAACTTCTTTCTATCAGTCCAAACTGTCTTGGCATCAAACTGATGTCTGACTGCATAAGTCTTGAAAGACAACCTGAACTCATCCATGTTTGGCCACAACTTCCCCACTCGAATGACAGGGTTTTCTTTGTCATACACATGCACTAGCTCTTCATCATGTGCATCATCTACATCATCTGCAGCATCTTGCATCAATTGTTCATCTACATCACTCAATTCTCTGTCATCATTATCACTTGTATTAGCTTCATCCCTCTCCTCATCATCTCTGTCATCGACTGGAATGCCAAATAGTTTGGCCATCTCAGTGTCAGCAATTGGTGCAATGACCAAATCAGTAGGCTCCTCCAACTCAACTGCATTCCAATCAACAACATTAACATTTCCCTCTTCTGCATGTGCATTAGCTCCATCGGCTATTACTGTTAGATCCGTAATAATGGGAACGATATGCCTCTGTGAAGCCCAATTATCATCTGCCTTCTGCATAGCCAAGTGTGATGGCACATAACCTACCTTCGAGTCAATATTCAGATCAACGAGCTCAGCAAAAAATTCAGCCCTGAGGCTTGCCCAGCCCTCTTGCCTATCGATTTCAACAACAGTATCTTCACCATCTTCAATTCTGACATACTCTCCTTTGAAATCATCATACCGCAATAGTGAAACCTCTTGCTCTGGACCCCAAAGCACAGTTTCCCCAATTTTCTCCACCAATTTCCTCACTGCCTTCTCTTCCATCGACTATATCTCATTGGAATCAATTTCTGCACAATCAACCTCCCATTTCACAATTGTGTCTCTCTGGATGTTCTCAATGCTACCATCAACTAATTTTGCCGTCGATGGAAAGAAATTGATTGCAAATTCAAATGTTTCAGCAGCATTCCCTCTGTTATAGGCGGGCGTACAGCGTCAGACAGAGCAAAGATTGCCTTCAATCGCACTCACAAAATGGGCGGAAGGGAGGCGCATTACCTGTTCGAAGCTGAATCTGGCGGCTCCTTCTCGACCTGACCACGGGCTCCTCTCACCGCGCCGCCCCCTCTCACCTTCTATCGATTTCACCAAGCAAAACAGAGAGCTCAGATCTACAAGTTGGAGGGGATTGGGACTAGAGTATCGAATTCACTCACCACCATGGCCGCCGCCGCCGAAAGGGGGCTACGCCGAGAAAGAGGGCTCCTCCACCGTAGCCGCCGCCGGAGCTGAAGATGTCGGACGGTTTCGGACAGCTCTAATCAGGCAGTTTCACGAGATGCGGTGCTAACTAATTTGGGCCAAATTAGGTAAGACATGACTTAACGCAAATTGGACTAGTTGACTAAGGTTTTATCGCATGTGTGGCCGTGAGCTATTTTCTCCCTGCAAACCGTCGCACGAGAGCTATTTCATCGAAAGATGTCGCACTGCTTCCAATTCCCACGAAAGACGTCGCACAGGAGCTATTGGCTCGGATTTTGGACCACTCACCAGGACTTGAAATAGAAGTTTCACAAAATATAAAAAGTAGACAAATTTCCCCATATAATGAACATCACAATTAATGGGCGTTAACTAAACATGAATTAAGTCTAAAAGACACACAATATGATGGAGCGTAAGAGGACAGTAGGCTTCCAGCGATTGTGCGGCTTGCGGTTGACAAAGCTGCACATGAACACAAATTCACCCTAGCTTTTCACATGAACAAAATGAAGATTTTCTCTTCTTTGAAAATATTACATGACTAGACATCCTCTTTTAGGAAAGGGAGAAAGTAAAGAAAAAGGAAATAGCAGAGGAAATTGATCACAAGACCACACTCCATATGATTTGAAACAAGAAAATTTTCCAAGAGGAGTGAAGGGGGAGAAGAATTGAGAGAAGCTCACCTTGACATCATCCCAGCTCCTCCCGTACGAACCATCTTCAGCCGTCGGGACCTCTATCGGATCCATGAAGATGCTGCTCCTTCCCTCGCCGTCCTCTCCTCCACCCCATGAGGTGTCAGCCCCCTGGGTCTCCCACCTCGGTGCTCCACCCCACACCGCTGGTCTCTTGGCCCTCACCTGCTCCTCCACCCATAGGTGAAGACCCGGTCAGCTCCTCAACCCCATGACGTGTCCCTGCCTGGGTCTCTGGCCTGGCTGCTCCACCCCCACCGTCGGGTTCTTGGCTCTTCCCTGCTACACCGTGTCTGAGGACGGGGGTGAGGGGCGCCAACGAGAAGGGGGAAGGGGAGAAGGGATGGGGCAGCCGACGGTTATCCGAACGAGCAGGAAGGAGGGGGTGCGGGTCTCTGGCCTGGCTGCTCCACCCCGACCGCTAGCTTCCTGGCCCTTCCCTGCCCGAGGACGAGGGGCATCTGCAGGAAGGAGGAAGGGAGAAGGGATGCGGCTTACGGCGTCCATCCGGACGAGTCGGAAGGAGGAAGGTGATGGCTAGGGTTGGCTTGGGTGTGGGTAGCAAGGATTGGGAGCGGAGCGTGTGGTGTATCGGGAAAGGAAGGAGAGATGTGGCGGCTAGGGTTGGTGCGGGTGTGGGCGACGAGGACTGGGAGCGGAGCACGTGCGTGTATTGGACAAAAGTATCTTCTACGCAAGGTCGATCAGCCAAGCCAATACACACACGGCTTGGGCCCACCGGTCATTGGACAACGATCGAAAAAACGGGTTTGACAGCAGGTAAAGATCCCACGGTTGAGACACTTCAGATGATCAGATCCAACGGCCAACGAAGCCCAGTCGCGAGGGAGTCTTCTCGAGGCGAGTTGGGCAGGAACCTTATGCGTTTGAATGTCAATGAGTGAGATGATTACTGTCCATTACACTGTTTTCTTAGAGCATCTCCAACAGCCGCGCTACGCGCCGCGCCCAAAAAAGGCGTTTGCCGCGCGCGCTTCGGCTGGTTTAGCGCGGGGATAGGCGCGGGCTCCAACAGCCGCGCTATAATGCAGCACGCGCGCGCCGCTCCAGCAGTGCCCAAAAATGCAGCGCGCGCACAACATTTTTTAATAAATAGATTGCATTAAATAAAAAAGATACAAAGTTATTTTACATAGATTGCAACTAGATAGGTAGTTCGAAAACATAGATAGATAGTTCGGTGCTAGATAGTTCGAAAACAAAAAAACTAATCCTAGTCGCTCCAGTCATCTGCACCATCATCATCGTCGGTGTCGTCAGAGGTTGACAGCTAGATATCAAACCAACGCTCATCTTCTTCAGTGAAGAAGGACCTCCCGCCTGCATTGACGAGGTCGGCCTGCGCACACGCCAAAGCCTTCCGACGACGCCTGTCCAACCGCTCCTCGCGGCGCCGTTCCCAATATTCCTGCTCGTAGGCGACGTCTTCCGGGTGGCGCCGGCGCCACTAGGCCATGACCCGCTCGTCCTCCTGGGCGACGAGGAGGCGGCGCTGCAGCGCAGTGCGCTCCGCACGGTCTTGTGCGGAGTTTAGACGAGGCGGCGGGGCCAGGTCTAACGCCTGCTGGAGCGTGCGGACGTCCGGGAAATTCATCTGGAGGCGCGGCCTGCCTAGGCGCCACGTCGCCGCGTCGAACGCGCGGGCGGCCTCGTGCGCCGTGTTGTAGGTGCCGAGGCTCAGCCGGAGATCGCCGGAGCGTATCTCGGCGTAGAACCCGCCGTTGGGGCGCTGGCGAACGCCGCGGTAGCCCGACGCAGAACGGCGGCGCGGCGGCATGGTGGCTCGTCGGCGGCGGCGGCGGCGCGAGAGGCAGAGAGAGCGCGGCGCGAGAGGCAGAGGGAGAGAAAACGTGGCGGCGGCGCGAGAGGCAGAGGGAGAGAGAACGCGGCGCGAGAGGCAGGGCAGCGCGCTGCCTTTTATGGACGCGCGGGACGCGGCGCCGCAAAAATGACGCGCGGGCTGCCGCCTTTTTGCGCGCGCTAGCGGTTCCCGCGCGCGCGGTTTTCCCGCCGCCGTTGTAGCGCGCAATTCGCGCCTTTTTGCGCGGCTGTTGGAGATACTCTTACAATATTCATACCGGCACATTCTCATTGGTCCAGTCAAAACACTTGGTGGTAGTTGTATGCTTGTATGTTACAACTGAAATTTGCGATTTTCTAGTTTGGTCGTGTATCATCTACTGTAGAATCTACTACTAGATCATTACATCACCAACGGTGGCACCTTCCAGTGGAAGCTTGGCGTCCACAACCCTTTGCTCATTCCTATACACATACCTCCTCGCGAAGAAGGTGTAGACGACGAGCGACACCAGCTCGAGCACAGCAAGCAGCCAATAGAAGTTATCGAGCTTGCCCATGTTCAAGTTGGTCCCGTCCAGCCAGCCTCCCGTCCCATCGGCGCGCCGGGTGACCCGGTTGGCCACCTGGATGAGCAGGCTCCCCAGCCAAGCCGACACCCCGAGGATGCAGTAGAAGATGGAGCTCCCGACGGACTTCATCCCCGTCGACGCCTCGCTGTAGAAGAACTCGAGGAGCCCCACGAAGGAGGTGACGTCCACCACCCCGAGGAGGAAGAACTGCACTGTCAACCAGAAGACGGACATCGGGATCCCGGTGGTGGCTTCCATGAGGCCGTTCTCCTCCGCGACCCTCTTCCTCTTGGCCTCCACCAGGGCGGCGACGGCGGTGGCCACGGTGGCGGAGAGGAACCCTATCCCGATGCGCTGCAGGTGCGTGACGCCGCCCACGTATCCGGTGATCCTGCGCAGGGACGGCACAATGAACCGGTCGTAGAGGACGAGGATCACCATCTGGAAGACGGTCGGGATGACGAAGAGCGTGGCCGGGGAGATGTGGACGCTGCCGAGCTTGGTGTCCATGGTGTTCCCCTGCTGCACCGTGAAGTTGAGGATGAGCGGCACCGGGATGTATCCGAGGACGGAGCTGAGGAAGATGGGCACCATCCGGAGGACGATCTTGGTCTCCTCCACCTGGGTCACGCTGCACAGCGACCATGCCCCTGTCTCTCCGGTCTCTACCGCCGATTTCTCGAGGCACCTGAACAAGAAAACTTTATCTCTTCAGCCAAGTACTCCTATAGGATAGGATCATAGGAGTATGTCATCATATTTCAGGGCTGTTCTTCAGATTTGGCGGGAGCCACTTACCGAAAGCCATCTGTCCGCTGCAGCTCTTCAAGGACATTGTGATCATCTTGGTTCAGTTGCTTGAGTTCACTTGCGTTGTCAGGCAACTGAACATTCCTTTTCTTGAATGCCACCACAAGAACCTGTTTGATGCCACGAATTGCCATCATCATTACTACTTGGAACGGATTGTAGCCTTGAATGAATCTGGATAAACAATCACGCGGCGGATGCATACCTGCAAGATTCTCGTGATGGCGCTTCCACCGGGCAGCTGATTCCTGTAGAAAGGGAAGCCGGCCATCCATATGAGCATCCCCAGCAGCACGCACAGAGCGCAGAGGGTGAAGCCGATGTCCCATCCTCTTCGGTTCTCCACCCACACGAGGAGCACCAGGCCGAGGAAGCCGCCCGAGGAGACGGCGAAGGTGTACCAGTTGAAGAAGCTGGTCTCCTGCCGCTGCTCCACGGGGTCGGCCGTGTCGAACTGGTCGCCCCCCAGCGCCGGCAGGCACGCGCGCGCCGCGCCGTCGCCGATGGGGATCAGGTAGAGGCCCAGGAGCAGCAGGCTCAGGTTGGAGCCACTGACCGTCTCGCAGGTCTGCGGGGCAGTGGGACTGCAGGGCGGCGGGTGCAGAGATGGGACGTGCGCTTGCACTGCTAGTAGGATGTACCCCTGCAAATGCAAATGGAAATGCGATGAGGTGCCAAAAAGTGCTATGAATGTGAGATTGGTAAGTACAGCAATCAAGCGACTATAACCTGATCACCTGGTAAACAACTATAGGTATTTTCGCAACAAAAAAGAAAATAGCTATGATCTGACGAGAAAAATAAACGTAAAGCATATAGACATAAACTTTTGTTTCAAAGATGCCATGCAAAAGCCAAAGACAAAAACGGACCATCAATGAGGTACCCGATACGGGTTGAGGGATTATTTTGCATTTTTAAACTTAGGGCATGTACAACAACTTTGCCTTAGAAGTGCCACATAGAATAAATGATAAAATAGAAGCGAGAGAATTCGAAAAAAGGCTTTGTATTCTCTTATTTAAGGAAAGGCAAAAGGTGATCTTTTAGCATAATACTCATATGTCTCATAATATTTTTAGGAATAACTAATTACAGAAGATAATGCTAAAAGATGATCCGTTGTACATTTTTTTATCATTTCTAAATTAGATACAAGATTTAAAATAAAACTATCCTATCAACCATTATATATGCCTTTAAAAAACGTGCAGGTGAGAAGCCGGCAAAACGGTCCTATGTCTTCTAGAAACCTGTTGATATTTTGGTTCCCGCAAGAAAGAAAACGGGTCATCCTTTCTCTGAGAGTCCCACCAACTCCCCCACTCTGTCGAGCCCACCTATGCCCACTTTGATCGTCGCTCCTCCTTTTTCCGCTACTGCTGACGTGGCGATAGCACCATGCCACCTTTGTCTAGTGCTTCAGTTTTTTTTTCCCCGGGGGTTCTAGTGTTTGAGTTGATGGGAAAGCCTAGCACCTTGCTAGCCAGCTAGTCGTACTCGTACGTAGCATTAAACTCAAGGTGTGATATCAGGCTAAAAGGTTGACTAGATTCCTTAGTTGGGAAATACTGATTGTTACTGAATGAAATGCATAATGGAGCAATCATGCATGAGAGGCTTGATGTATGTAGATAAAAAAAACAAAAGCTCCTTCCACTTCCATGGATAAAAAGTAACAAAAACAAAGTCCATCTCCTAAAATCATGGACATGGACACGGAAATGAAACAGTAGCATATTAAAGTATGGTAGTACCAGAATCTCGATTGGGCCGAAGATGAGGACGGTGTAGAAGCGCTTGATGTAGGAGTCGGCGAGGAAGGCCGCCGGGATGGAGAACATCTGCAGCGCCGCAAAGAAGTTGCTGGCCGTGGTGGAGGCCTCCGCCACCCCCATGTGCATGGTGCCGCGAAGGTAGGTCACCAGGTTCATGATGTTGGCGATGTTGGCAGCGTTGCTCAGGAGAACCAGAGCTGCACTCCGTCCATGTACAAGAACGGATTAAAAAAAGTGAGAACCATCGATTAACAAGATATCTAGTAATAATCTTGGCCAAAGAGATTAAGCTTTCCACTGAGTATGGTTTGTTTTCGAAACGGACTGAGTATGGTTTGTGGAAACACACGACTAATAGCAAAAGTGGCAGTGACCTGCTAGCTAGCTAGCTAGCTAGCGTTAGCACAAGAAAAGTCCAAAATCACTCAGTTGTTTTACTACAAAAAGTAAAGAAAAGAAGGTTATCATTGTTGACAAATGGGATGGGCGCCAAGACTATTGGAGCGATCGAATCAAAGGAGGGAAGGCATGAGCATGACTAATGGAGTATGCATGTGTTCCGTTCCAATTCCATACCATGAATGAAGATGGAAGCTCTTACTCCTCCATGCTTCTTGGGGTTAACCGACCTTCCCCTCCAGTCGACGAGCCCTGATGAGCTGCCCATGCCCTCCCTTCCTCCCTCAGATCCGCACCGCTGGTAGGTTGCTGCCGCCGGTGGAATGGCTGCTGCGTCTCTCGACTTGTGTCAGTCTGAGATGATACGTAGTAGTACTAGCTAATAAAGGAGAGGCCTTGGTGTTGGTGGTGGTGGCAGAGAAAGAAGGCACTGTCCAAGTGAGCACCAAGGAACGGGATGACACAGCGAAAGGAAGTCCAAATGGACAGTGAAACGACACCAATCAGCTACTCCCATAACAACAGCATGGTCAGCTGCTATAGGCTATAGCTAAAAGCCCAATATCTTCTAAAAAAAGGCTAAAAGGCCAGTCCCAGCTCCCAATGTTTCACATCCTGATGAGCCAGTGCTATCCAGGCCCATTGTTTGGATGGCCTTCTTTGTGGTGGGGTTCCAGGTCTTATGCGCTTCTATGGTTTTTTTTTTAACGAAGCAAATGATTTGCCATTTTATTGATTAAGAAGAAGATAATTGCCCGATTAGTTAGCAAAAAATCGGATTGGACCGATACAATACACAACCCATATGACATGGACACCATCGATCAACCTGGCCACCGACATGGGACCCGAAGCTGTAAAGAAGAAAGACATCCGTCGTGGAGTCGCAAGCGTCATCGTCATTACCCGTCGCCTCGAACGAGCGACCCCGACCAGGGCCGGCCTGTGTTTTGGGAGGCCCTAGGCGAACTCGACGACAAGAACCCAATGTCCTAAGACCACACATCTTTAGTTTAAAATTTGACTACAATAATTTGACTCACTCCATCGACAATAATAATAACCAAATTCACACTTACTCCGTCGACAACAATAATACTAAAAATATAACAAAATAAAACTAATATGACATGATTACCTTAAATAAGAATCAAATCTCGATTGATTTCATCGACTACAATAGAACTTCGGTGATTCAGGAAAAGTTTCTTCTAGCATTTCTTGATGCAAAGTCATTAAGGACACAATCAAAAGCAACATTGTCCAAGATATCCTTCTCAATGCAGCACATAGCCAAGGCCTTCAATTTATCTTGCAACGTAGTTGATCTCAAATAATTTTTCAGCACCCCACATTTGCTTTTTCTTAGGCAACATGGCAGGTGGATGTCCAGAGATTATGAAAAAAAAGATACAAAGAATTAGAAACTTATACATGGGATGATTGGAACCCCAGGCATACATGAATAAATATTTAAATTCAACATACTAAATAAAGAAAAAAAATATACTACTGAAATTTTCAAATTGGGATTTAAGGGCGATGGATCAGGAACATGGGTGGATCATGGATACGTACTGCACTACTGCTGATGGATGGATGGATCATGCATGGATATGGATACGTACAAGTGCTAATTATTACTGCTGATGGACGGATGTATCATGGATCTTGCGAGATGAGGGATGGCCGGGCCTCGTTGGCTGGTACTGGTGCTGATTAGTGATTATTGCTGCTAATGCATGTTCGATGCCGGATAGCGAGACTGTCATGCAGCGCGAGCAGCAGACGAGCAACAAGCGAGGTATCGAGAGGACGAAGGCAGGCTGACAGATGAGCGTCACGCTTGACGCTTCAGCACCGACCGCTAGCATACTAGCGTGACGCTTCGCTAATCGGTCGCTTGTCATCTGACGGGCCCATCTAATTTATTTTCCTTTGTAGAGTTTTTTACCTATTTTTTGGTGGGCTACAGTGTAGTGTATGTATATACTAAGTTATGGGCCCTCCCTCCCGTCCGGCCCCGGGCTGTCGCCCCGCCGGCCATACACCAGGGCCGGCCCTGACTCCGACTTCACAATCGAGCTCCAACATCGAAGTCATCCCGCAAACAACTACAAAGAAACCACGACAACACATGCCATCGGATGACCATACACGCGAGTAGCCGACAGCTCCGACCTTGACGATGAGTATCACAAGGGAAATATGCAGGGCTTGCGTCGACCGTTCCCTTCGCAAAGGACCACCAAGCGCGTGTCATTGTCACCGCGTGGACTCGCTCCACTGCACCCCCGACTTCAAGCAACCAAGCAACCCACGGAAGACCACCTCAGACACACCGAAAAGAACCGACTACCAAAGTCCACGCCGCGACCCGAACTCCTCACAACGCCATCATCGTTGCCAAACAGTAACCAGCACCCCACCTCAGCAAACCATGTGGCGAAGATGCCGCCAACCACGACAAAGATACCGCAATACGCTAGTCTCCTAGTCGTAGCCGGCTCCGAGGCGATGCCCCCAAGAAGGAAAAAAGACGCAATGACGTCTCCATCGCCCGATCCACGGGATCTGAGGTTTCCCTCCGGAGCTAAGGCCGTGGGGAGGAGCACCTCACCTCCACGATGACGCTTCCAAGAAAGATATCGGCACCCGCGGGCATCGCTGTCGCCGGTTCCAGTGAAGACTTGAGTAAAGATTTCTCCCGGAGCTGCGCCGAACACCCGCCTCCATCGACCGCCGCCCACCAACTACCAGTTGCTGAGGATTGCCTCATTCTAACCAAGGGGTCCCACGATCCACCATGACTAGACGCATCGCAAACCTCCAGAGTATGGCCGACGCACACCACCACGGTCCCCAGTCAGGGCAGCCCCCGTCGGGGCCAGAACCGTCCGGAGCCCTAACCAGCACCACGCTAGCCGGAGGACACCACCAGACCCCGCCAGAAATCAGCCCGGCCACCCAATCGAGCAGCAGCTCCAGCCACACTCCACCGACTGCAGCCGGCGGTGTAAGTGCATCTAGTGCCCCTTACTGATTTTGGTGCATTGAAGACTTATAGGTTAAGAGACTGATATGTTTGTGAGTGTACATAGGCTCTATAAGTCGCTGAGGAGTTTGAGTTATTCGAAGAATATCGACCCCTAAAAATGTATATCTTCGGCTGAAGACTTTGGTATTTCCTCTCAAGACTTTGAAAGTGAGGAAATGGTGTGTCCGTGAAGAAATAGATGTGAAGACTCTGAAGCGCGAAGACTTTCATTTTCATAGTTCCATTTTCTATTTTTTGTGTCATAGGATCACCGTATTGTTAGAGGGGGTCGAGGTAAAACTAAGGAAAAGTTTCCAAGTGATGCTCATCTCAAAGCCTACACATTCAAACCCTTCGGATGAATCCTTTGGAAATCTTCAACAGCTTAATTAAATTCTTGAGTGACACAGACGAAGATCTTCTGGTCTCTGAGGAATTTGTTCTAACTGAGGAGTTAGGTCTTCGCTAGTGCGAATCACCTACCTGTGAAGAACATGAGTGACATGAGGACTTTCATATCTCAAACATTATGACTGAGGCTATGCTGCGCGCCAGCTGTCCCCAACCTTATCCACCTAATAGTCATATCGTTGAGGCATTTATGTCTATTCAAGTCGGGGTTGCTCTCCGGCTATAAATAGCCACCCCCATAACCACTAGTTGGTTGGCTGCTCCGCGAGAGAAACTGACACTTGTCATTTGAGAGCACCACTCCTGGAAGACTCTGAGAGAAAATCATCAGTGAGGAAAAACCCCAAACACCCAAACCAAATCCCAAAACCCAAAGTGATTGAGCATCATTGAAGAGATTTTTCGTGTGTGGAACCGCCACTTGTTTCCTTTGAGGACTGGGCATCGTCCAAACGGTTAGGCGTCATGGTCTAGAGCATCCATAAGTGAATTGTGGATCGCCGGGTGACCAAGTCTGTGAGGGTTTGGAAGTTTGCCATGAAGACTTACCACGAGTGTTGGGCGAGGATTGTGTGTCATTAGCTCAAGGAGAATACGGTAAGCACTTAGTGTCATGGGATTGTGTGTCCTTTGGTTTAAATACAAAGCCACTCCAAACCAGACATACAAGTGTCACAACAGTTGGAACTGGGTCATTAAAACATTGTCTTCATCGAGCATCGGGTTCTAATTCCTCAAACCTTTCATTTCCTCAATTGTATGTTGACGACTTAGATCTTTACTGTTTGAAGAATTTGGTTGAAGACTTTCTCAAATTCCTCACCTCAAACTCTCCATTTAAGTTATTCGTCACCTCCTTATCCTGATCACGCTACCTGTGCAACCTCAATGTTTCATTTTACTCTCGCGACTAAGCTATCGCTGCTTTTGCAGATCTGTTTGAGTACTTATTCCGCTCCACTTAGTTCGGGACTCACGACTTCCCTCACAAGGAATTTCCTCAGTGACGAATTTGTAAAAATCGCCTATTCACCCCCCTAGTCGATATAACACACTTTCAATTGGTACTAGAGCAAGGTACTTCCTTGTTTTGTGTGATTTTGGTTTAACCACCTGGAGTTTTAGTTATGTCGAGCGCAGGTATGATCAAGGTTACTGCGGGTTGTCCTACCTTTGAAGGAAAGGACTTCCCTTACTGGAAGAACAAGATGTGCATGCACCTTGAAGCAATTGACAACGATCTCTGGTATGTTGTGGAAAATGGTGTTCCATCTGTCACTTCAACTACCGTTGCCTCTCGTGTGAAGAGATTCAAGCAACTCGACTCTGAGGCGCAGAATATCATCTGTGGCCATCGCACCAAAGGTCACTATGGCAGAGTGAGTGCTTTGGGCTCTGCAAAGCTTATCTGGGAAAGGCTGTCCAAAGTCAATGAAGGAGTGTCTATGCAACGTGAGTGTCGTGTTGATGTTCTTCGCAATCTCTTCAACCACTTCAAGAGAGTTGATAATGAAAGCTGCCAAGAAACCTTCGATCGCCTCACTGACATCTGCAATGAGCTTCAGTCCCTTGGAGCCAGAGACATCACTAACCATGAAGTGGTGAAGAAAGTGATACGATCTCTTGATTCTTCATTCGATACACTCATACTGATGATTCAAGAACGAAGAGACTACACACTATTTGATCCTGCTGATATACTTGAGAGACTCAATACTCACGAATTTCAACAAGCTGAGAAGAGAGACCTTTATGGACCAAGCTATGCAAGACCTCGTGCACTAAAGGCAAATGTTGTTTCCTCATCTGAAGAAGAAGACTCTAATTGCAGTCTTGATGATCTTGAAGAACTTGGCCAGGAACTTGCTATGCTCATGAGGAAATTCCAGAAGTTCTCAAGACGAGGCCAGTTCAGAAAGTCTTCAAGGAGAGATATGAGGAAATCAGAATCTAAATCTGAGTACTACAAGGAAAGGACCTGTCATAAAATGCAAGAAATCTGGTCAATATATTGCTGACTGTCCTCGTTGGGTGAAGGAATCAAAGAAGAAGAAGTATCAGGATGACAGTTTTGATGACTTGAAGAAAAAAGAAGAAATCTTCAAAGTCCTCATCGCACAAGAAGATCAGCTTCAGAAAGGCTTGGGCACTTATTGGCAAAGAAATGGATTCCGAGGAAGAATTTGAAGAATGTGATGAAGAGGAAGGTTCAGAAGTGGAGTCAGAGTCTGGTGTGGCAAGCCTAGCCCTTGCTACCTCATTCGTTATCAAGTCCATCTTCGATCTCGAAGAAAATGACAACGTCAACAACACTCATGACTGCGACGACGACTTTGCCCCCACGTATTGTTGGAATTATGCCCTAGAGGCAATAATAAATATATAGTTATTATTATAATTCCTGTATCAAGATAATAGTTTATTATCCATGCTATAATTGTATTGAATGAAGACTCATTTACATGTGTGGATACATAGACAAAACACCGTCCCTAGCATGCCTCTAGTTGGCTAGCCAGTTGATCAATGATAGTCAGTGTCTTCTGATTATGAACAAGGTGTTGTTGCTTGATAACTGGATCACATCATTGGGAGAATCACGTGATGGACTAGACCCAAACTAATAGACGTAGCATGTTGATCGTGTCATTTTGTTGCTACTGTTTTCTGCGTGTCAAGTATTTATTCCTATGACCATGAGATCATATAACTCACTGACACCGGAGGAATGCTTTGTGTGTATCAAACGTCGCAACGTAACTGGGTGACTATAAAGATGCTCTACAGGTATCTCCGAAGGTGTTAGTTGAGTTAGTATGGATCAAGACTGGGATTTGTCACTCCGTGGGATGGAGAGGTATCTCGGGGCCCACTCGGTAATACAACATCACACACAAGCCTTGCAAGCAATGTAACTTAGTGTAAGTTGCGGGATCTTGTATTACGGAACGAGTAAAGAGACTTGCCGGTAAACGAGATTGAAATAGGTATGCGGATACTGACGATCGAATCTCGGGCAAGTAACATACCGAAGGACAAAGGGAATGACATACGGGATTATACGAATCCTTGGCACTGAGGTTCAAACGATAAGATCTTCGTAGAATATGTAGGATCCAATATGGGCATCCAGGTCCCGCTATTGGATATTGACCGAGGAGTCTCTCGGGTCATGTCTACATAGTTCTCGAACCCGCAGGGTGTGCACACTTAAGGTTCGACGTTGTTTTATGCGTATTTGAGTTATATGGTTGGTTACCGAATGTTGTTCGGAGTCCCGGATGAGATCACGGACGTCACGAGGGTTTCCGGAATGGTCCGGAAACGAAGATTGATATATAGGATGACCTCATTTGATTACCGGAAGGTTTTCGGAGTTACCGGGAATGTACCGGGAATGACGAATGGGTTCCGGGAGTTCACCGGGGGGGGGGGGGGGCAACCCACCCCGGGGAAGACCATAGGCCTTGGGGGAGACACACCAGCCCTTAGTGGGCTGGTGGGACAGCCCACAAGTGGTCTATGCGCCAAGAGAAGAAAAATCAAGAGGAAAAGAAAAAAAAAAGGAGGAGGTGGGAAGGGAGGAGGACTCCCTCCCACCAAACCTAGTCCAACTCGGTTTGGGGGGGGGGGGAGAGTCCTCCCCCTTGGCTCGGCCGACCCCCTTGAGGGTCCTTGGACCCCAAGGCAAGGCCCCCTCCCTCACACCTATATATACGGAGGTTTTAGGGCTGATTTGAGACGAATTTTCCACGGCAGCCCGACCACATACCTCCACGGTTTTTCCTCTAGATCGCGTTTCTGCGGAGCTCGGGCGAAGCCCTGCTGAGACAAGGTCATCACCAACCTCCGGAGCGCCGTCACGCTGCTGGAGAACTCTTCTACCTCTCCGTCTCTCTTGCTGGATCAAGAAGGCCGAGATCATCGTCGAGCTGTACGTGTGCTGAACGCGGAGGTGCCGTCCGTTCGGTACTAGATCGTGGGACTGATCGCGGGATTGTTCGCGGGGCGGATCGAGGGACGTGAGGACGTTCCACTACATCAACCGCGTTCTCTAACGCTTCTTCTGTACGGTCTACAAGGGTACGTAGATCACTCATCCCCTCTCGTAGATGGACATCACCATGATAGGTCTTCGTGCGCGTAGGAAATTTTTTGTTTCCCATGCGACGTTCCCCAACAGTGGTATCAGAGCTAGGTTCATGCGTAGATGTCTTCTCGAGTAGAACACAAAAGTTTTGTGGGCGGTGATGTGCGTTTTGCTGCCCTCCTTAGTCTTTTCTTGATTCCGCGGTATTGTTGGATTGAAGCGGCTTGGACCGACATTACTCGTACGCTTACGAGAGACTGGTTTCATCTTTTACGAGTAACCCCCTTTGCTCAAAGATGACTGGCAAGTGTCGGTTTCTCCAACTTTAGTTGATTCGGATTTGACCGAGGAGGTCCTTGGATGAGGTTAAATAGCAACTCATATATCTCCGTTGTGGTGTTTGCGTAAGTAAGATGCGATCCTACTAGATACCCTTGGTCACCACGTAAAACATGCAACAACAAAATTAGAGGACGTCTAACTTGTTTTTGCAGGGTATGATTGTGATGTGATATGGCCAACGATGTGATGTGATATATTGGATGTATGAGATGATCATGTTGTAATAGAAATATCGACTTGCACGTCGATGGTACGACAACCGGCAGGAGCCATAGGGTTGTCTTTATACTAACGTTTGTGCTTGCAGATGCGTTTACTATTTTGCTAGGATGTAGCTTTAGTAGTAATAGCATAAGTAGCACGACAACCCCGATGGCAACACGTTGATGGATGATCATGGTGTGGCGCCGGTGACAAGAAGATCGTGCCGGTGCTTTGGTGATGGAGATCAAGAAGCACGTGGTGATGGCCATATCATGTCACTTATGAATTGCATGTGATGTTAATCCTTTTATGCACCTTACTTTGCTTAGAACGACGGTAGCATTATGAGGTGATCTCTCACTAAAATTTCAAGACGAAATTGTGTTCTCCCCGACTGTGCACCGTTGCTACAGTTCGTCGTTTCGAGACACCACGTGATGATCGGGTGTGATAGACTCAACGTTCACATACAACGGGTGCAAAACAGTTGCGCACGCGGAACACTCGGGTTAAGCTTGACGAGCCTAGCATGTGCAGACATGGCCTCGGAACACATGAGACCGAAAGGTCGATCATGAATCATATAGTTGATATGATTAGCATAGGGATGCTTACCACTGAAACTATACTCAACTCACGTGATGATCGGACTTGGGATAGTGTAAGTGGATCATGAACCACTCAAATGACTAGAGAGATGTACTTTTTGAGTGGGAGTTTAGCATATAATTTGATTAAGTTGAACTCTAATTATCTTGAACATAGTCTAAGTCCACTTTGAATATATTTGTGTTGTAGATCATGGCTCACGCGACAGTCATCCTGAATTTTAATACGTTCCTAGAGAAAGCTAAGTTGAAAGATGATGGAAGCAACTTTGTAGACTGGGCTCGTAATCTTAAGCTAATATTACAAGCTGGGAAGAAGGATTATGTCCTTAATGCTGCGCTAGGAGATGAACCACCCGCTACGGCTGATCAGGATGTTAAGAACGCTTGGTTAGCACGTAAGGAGGACTACTCAATAGTTCAATGTGCAGTCTTGTATGGCTTAGAACCGGGACTTCAACGTCGCTTTGAGCGTCATGGAGCATTTGAGATGTTCCAGGAGTTGGAGTTTATCTTTCAGAAGAACGCCCGGATCGAGAGGTATGAGACCTCCGATAAATTCTATGCTTGCAAGATGGAGGAAAACTCGTGTGTCAGTGAACATGTGCTCAAAATGTGTGGGTACTCAAACCGTCTAGCTGAGCTGGGGATTGAACTCCCGCAAGAAGCTATCACTGACAGAATCCTTCAATCACTGCCGCCAAGCTATAAAGGCTTTGTGTTGAACTACAACATGCAAGGGATGAACAAGTCTCCCGGCGAGTTGTTTGCGATTGATGACGGGAAAATGGCGGGCGTGTAGAACACGCGTCCACGTCATTGATACAGAGTGAATAAATATAAAGCGCATACAATGCATAAAATAAAATGAAAATCAAACATTGCAGGTACATATTTCCAGAACTCTTATATTTATATAAAAATTCTGTTAATTACATCTCCGAAGAGAAAAGCCCTGATTAAGAATTCCAACATTTCTAATACAAAGGATTACATCACATATGGCTATTACAAACTATAAAAAAATAAAATGGAAGATCCTCCTCGCTGTCGTCAATGTCGGCATGCTCGGGGGAGCTTTGAACTTTGTTTATGTTATCACATGTAATACCTTTCATTTTATATTTTTCTTTGAATTATACTGATATTGGCAGTACATGTATGCATGCTTGAATGGCTTTATCAATCTATTTGGATTTATCTTACTTGTATTACTACTAACACCACGTAACACTCATACCGTGTCCGTGTGTAGCGTAACCAAGTAAAATGGGTTTGTGACATGTGATTTTTGTGATGCTAATAGTTTAGGCTCTTATAGCATTGGAGCAATTTATAAATATATTTTTATATGACAATGGCCAGAGTTTATTGCTTTAACATTTTATTTGGATTTATCTTACTTGTATTACTACTAACACCAGGTAACATTCATACTGTGTCCGTGTATAGCGAACCAAGTAAAATCAGTTTTTATATGATGTACAATTTGATGATGCTAATAGTTTAGGCTCTTATAGCATTGGAGCATTTTATAAATAATACTTATATGACGTTGACGCCGGATGTTAGAAGGAGCAGTTAATCTTCTTCAAATAATCATGATGTTTGGTAATATATACATGACATATTTTAACCATCATATTTACTTGATTTTACTCACATTAGTTTGATCATGCGAAATATTCCTAAGTGCATGCATGGATTATTTAATATGCCCGATCAATTAATCAACCTTTATGTTTGTTTTATCATAAGCGGATTGTACTTTTGATTATACTATATGATTTTCCTTAATGATTAATTGTCGCATGCACTAAAGGGCTATAGGATCATGTGGGTGGTATTTCCTACATGCACGAGAATTTAAGCAATGCATGGTATGCTTGTCATACAATATTTTGTTTGAGTTAACATATTTACCTGGCGAGCTTCATTTATTTTACTACCAAAATATTTGGTGTGATAACATAGTTTTGGTTTAGCTAGGTATACTATTTGATTTCATCTTACTTTGCGTCATAGGATAAATGACACATATGGAGGGTGCAACATGATTTAGTGATATACATTTGAAGTGACTTGGCTTATGTCAATATGACCAAACCAAGCACAATATTTATCTCTAGATACATTTAGAGTACACCTTGGTTTGTGTCAATATGACCAAACCAAAGACATGATTTTATCAAGTTAAATAGTTTTAGTGCAACTTGGTTTATGTCAATGTGACCAAACCAAGAGGCCTAATTTAATGATATGTGAATTTAGAGATATTTAGATAATACCATCATGAACATGTTTCTTAGTGCCACTTGGTTTGTGTCAATATAACCAAACCAAGGGCCAATATTTTATCAAGATGTTAAATTTTTTTTATAACAACTTGGTTTGTGTCAATGTAACCAAACCAAGAGTTATGAGGAGAAAACTTCATGGTTGTGTCAATATAACCAACCAAGAAGTAAGAACACATCGGGCAAATATGAAGAAAGATTTCTTGGTTTGCGTCATTGTAACCAAACTCGAGAATTATGAAATAAAACTCCATGGTTGTGTCAATATAACCAACCAAGAAGTAAGAACACATCTAGCCAATATGAAGAAATATTTCCTAGTTTGTGTCAATATGACCAAACTAGAGAATAGGAAGAGGAAGCTCCATGATTGTGTCAATATAACCAACCAAAGAGCAAGAAAAGAACTATAATCTCATCTTCTTCAAGTCTTTTTCTTTTCTTTCACGTATGGAGTAGTGCAAGGACAGTATGAGTTCAATTTGCTTTGTTTCTCACCTTGACGGTATAGTCGGACGAGCGGCCGGCGGTGATGTCGCCGACGACGAGACGAACGGCCGGCGACCACGACGACGAGTGGACGGCCGGCGGCAACGATGACGATTACGGGTGTGTATGGGAGCAGCGGCTGGATGTATGAATGAACAACGATGGGAAGCAGTGGCTGTAGATGGATCAATGAGCAGCAATGGATTGACTGAATGAATGAGCCGACCGCTGTATGGATAATATGCTTGACGATGAATCCAACCAGCCCTCTATACACTGCCGGGTTGGTATATATAGGATCGAGGACACTAGCGGGAGGCCTCCGGCTGGGCGCGGTCACATCATGTGATCGTGGGATCGTAGGAGTTTTGACCACGTTCTTCTGATCGTGCAGAACCGAAGGACCGTTCCTTTGATTTTTCTAATGGGCTTCAAAAGTTTAGTTGGGTAAACTTCAACTGATTATCATAAGTTAATGCATGCAGGCCTTACGCATTCGGGCCATGGACTAGTTAATTACCCGATTAGCTCTTAATCTTGCCGCATAATTAATCCATGCATAACATATGCATGTACTTAGCCCATACTTTCAACACGTACGTAGATGCTTATTTATGTGGGCTAGCTAGGCCAAATTAGTTGTTGTGACATGGAAAAGCATTTCTTCTACTGATAATTATATGACGGTTTGATATTTTCCCTCATACATCATCGTACACTATATTATTTTATACGAACATTATTGTACCAATATTTCTTTTAATGGTGACAGAATAATGTTCATAAATAACATTTTGGTGATATTTGCATTTGGGTCAACGTTGGAATTTAGCCGCTGATGAAGGCGTATGTATATGAAAGTCATATGTCATGTAGTTTGTACGACTATATGTTTTTTTTGTTGTTGTTATTTTATGTTGAGACGCGAGGCGAAAATTCATCATTGTATCTTTTTTTTTCATGTATTCGGTGATTCACTATCTTATTTGATTATTTTATGTAAATGATTTTATTTGCATAATATCTAAGCACTATGTTTTACTTCGCCGAAATCGGTGTCAACAGATGCCCCTCGAGGTCTTAATGTGAACACTTGTTTATTTGTGATTCGGATTTAAGAGCTCGAAAGTATTATTTTTTTTGGTGCAACCCGTGTATCACGTACCGTGGCCTCAATTTGAAAAATTGTTGAGGCTTCCGATCGGATAAGGAGTCCGGCTCCTGGAAACTCTATCAACGCGCGTGGCTGTTAGCAGTATATCGGATAAGGAGTCCGGCTCCCGAAAACTCTATCAACGCGCGTTGTTGTTAGCAGTATATCCCAAACCAGCTAACAATATATACTTATCCTGTCCTCCTTCTCGTATTCAAGAACGCATTATTTTTCTTTCCTCTCCTTTGGTTCGCCCTCCAATCAGGCGCTCAACCCTTCTAGCAAGTTCGCTGCCTGCATCACTTGGTCCTTTTTGGTAAGTATGTCATCAGCCGATCTGCGGTACATATCTCAGTTGTGATGATTATTTGATCCGATCTCTTTCCTTGGTTACACATAGGAGTGCGAGTGTTCCATTACGACTTGGCAATCTCAGAGTAGAACAGATCGTCATGTGCTTCTGGTGAGTTTCGTGTGTTCAAACGAGCATCCATATTTATCACGTAGATTGCGTGGGAAATTTCGATCTAACTTTTTTTTTTGTTTGCCTCTTCTTCCTATTAGGCAGGTTCCATCAGGATTTGATTGATTTAGATTGATCTCTGCGTCTCCTCTTCAGCAAGGTATATCCTCTCCTTTTTTTTTTACTTGTACCTACAACACCATGACATGCAGCCTTTGCATACGTGATCCAACATATTAATCTCCTTTAGGTATTTTACTTTCATGGTTGGCGTGCCGGTAAGCCTCTATACGAGCTTGGTCCGTCGTACGACCATGCGAATTGATGCAATTTTTCATTAGAGTTAGGATACGGTATTGATCATATCATGCATCATTTAATAATTTTGGCTAGATCTGATGACTAATTATAGTGTCTTCATGTATGTGCAGTTATCACATCCGATCTATATTTCTTGCTAGCAATATTTACGATGATCTCGTGTTTACTTCGCATACCGGTAAGTGTATGGCTGATTTTACGTATTATCCAAAACCAAAGGTGTTTCATACCTTAATCCCACTTCTGACCTCTCTTTCTTTTGTTTATAGATACGCTGATCACAGCCTGGTGCAGAACGGATTGCTCTCTATCTGGCTGTTATACATCTTGTTTCTCCAGAAGGTACAAATGTATAACCTAATATTTATTTCATTAGATATAGCAAAGTTTAACCAAGTCACGGGACATGCATGATCCATTTATTGAAAATTATATACGCTGAACTTATGGTTGACGTGCCGGCAAGTTTTCGACTTGGTCCGTCGTACACCCATGAGTACATATGTGTATGTACTATAATTTTGTTAATTATTTCTCATTTTATGTGATTAAATGAAAAATATTGTCATGCGAGTTCGCTCATGGTTGACGTGCCGGCAAGTTTTCAACTTGGTCCGTCGTACACCCATGAGTACATATGTGTATGTACTGTAATCTTGTTAATTATTTCTCATTTGATGTGATTACATGAAAAAATGTTGTCATGCCAGTTCTCTCATGGTTGACGTGCCGGCAAGTTTAAACTTGGTCCGTCGTACAACCCTGAGTAGCAATATTTATGTGGGATATTTTCCCATTTTTATTTTATATTTTATGTCATATGAATGGAGCAAATATGGTGTTACAAATGCAAATTTTCTTACGGTTGACGTGCCGGCGAGTTTTATATTTGTAAACTCGGTCCGTCGTACAACCATGAGTACATATATGTACGTAGCATAGTATTGTTATTTTCTAAAAGAAAATTCTCGTGGTTGACGTGCCGGCAAGTTTTATATTTGTAAACTTGGTCCGACGTACAACCGGCCGCATAAACATTTACAATCTTGTCGTTATCTTTTAATATTTTCTTACTATTTCCTTCCATTCTTTGTTTTGCAGAGCGGTGCCTGCCTTTGGGGAGGTAATTGTTCGCAAAGGCTGGTAATATTACTGTGGCTCTCCTTTCATTTATTTATTTCTTTATTTATTGTTATGGTTTAATAATTTTAAATGTATTTATCTAGATGGCGCTTGGTGGACCTACCCTTTCATCATTTCAGCTCAAATTATCTGAGTTAGCTAGACAACATATGTATGAACCAGAAACAGATGAATCAGCTAACCCTAAACTTGGCAAGTCAACTGCGAGAGTAGGGAAATTGGACCCCTCGGAACTCGGGTGGCACTCTGAAAATTCCTTTGAAGCTTTGAGTTATCATCCGCCGGCACCTAAGCCGAGGGTTGATTTAAAATGTGCTTTAGGGGCTAGAATGGTGTCACGACAGTTAGGGTGGGAGCACCATCGTGTTCGGCACGTCAGGCGCCCGAATGGTTATATTGAATGGGCTGTCGAGGTTCTTCAGAATCACTCATTTGGTCTGAAAGGGGGTGAGGACCACACCGATTATATCTGTGGGGCTATATATTGTTCCCTCTACAACTATGATGTTTCCCCTTTTTTGTTTCGGTCTTTGCTAGAAAAATGGAGTCCACAAATGAACACTTTCCTATTCTCGTGCGGTGAACGTACAATCACTTTACTTGACATGCTTCTTATGGCCGGGCTTCCTTTATGGCCGGGCTTCCTATCACCGAAGATCCTTATGAGGAATATATCCCTCCACTCAATCAATTAGATCCTGCATTGCTTCTATACCCAAACTTCTTATCCGATCTTTTGCGAACATGGGAAGAGCTTTCTGATAAGCGTGAGGACAAATTGGTATCTTTCCAAGATTGGTGTGATCATTTCCACAACCGCCATGACAAACCCTTAACTTTTACTAGCATGCGTGATGGACGCATTTATCTTGCGGCATTTATCGCCATTTGGTTGTGCAGTTTTGTCGTTGTCGGTGGTGGACCGTATATTCGCCCAGGCGTTCTTGTCATGGCATCTTGGATTGCGGTAGGACGCAAAATTTCACTTGCTCCGCCAGCTTTGTCCTCTATATATTTTTCTCTCCGGCGTATTAGTAGACACCCTGTCGGGCCCTCATTTTGCAAGAAACCTTGGGCGACTCATTATATCATAGGTTGGATGTATCTCTATTTGAGGAAATCATTTGGGCCTAAGGGGAAGGGAAATCATCTTCCTACTCCTAAGATCGTGCCGATGCAACCAACCATGATACAAACGATGTTCAGGCCACCGATTGAATTCACGTCCGAGATGGCACATGAGTATCTTGAGGAACCTCAAAAAATAAGTTGGTGTCCTTATTCCTCGCGTAACTTGATTGGAGTAGATCAGCTACAGAGGGCTTACATGATTTCTATCCGACGGGCTATTCTTCCATGGAGGTTTCTACTTCAAAACATTGATACATGTGTAGCCGAGCCATATCACCCGGACCGTGTAGCTCGCCAACTTAAGTTAGACCAACAGATACCATATAATCCTTTGATATCCTTATGAACAACAGACGTTGGCGTGGCGTACACATACTGGTCACATCTATTTCTCCCAGCTCAGGTCATCATCCTCTCAACAGCACTTATGAGGGAAAATGTGACGTGTCATGGACTAGATGGTGGAACAAATTTTTGCATCCGTTTACCATTATTTTGGATAAACTTAAGGCTGGTAGTCCACATGGGGAAATCTCATATGATGAGAGAAAGGAGGCGTATAAGCAAAAGGCAAAAGAATTTATGCTCCCTCGCGAACTCTCAGATTCTGATTTTGTTATAATAAAGGAAGTGTCAGCAGACTGCCGAGACGGGTACATTAATGGTATTGAGGCCACAGAGAAAGAGATAGCAGAACGTTGGAATCATATTTTGGGTATTTTTCTTTCAGATGATGAACCTGCTATGGCCTCTCGACGTGTGAGTTAGCAATCTTTATTTCGTTTTGGTTTAAAATTTCCATCATTCATCCATATAACATACACATGTCACTCTTTTTCAGAAGCGAAAGAATAAGAGTAATGTTATTGACTCTTCCTTTAGCGCTTTGCCTCCAACGGATATGCAAGTTGGTGAAAACCTCTCAACTTCCAAGCTAAAGGAACCAAGTACAACTAAAGCTATTTCTTCTGATGAGGAGGCGAGGCCTGCCTCCAAAAGAAAACTTGATTTTGCTGACGTAGAGAATATTTCCAGCCCTATAAAATTAGATGGTCCTGCTTTATATGTACAAGATGATATTAGTTTCACGGGTCTGGACAATATACTTAATGGAGATGTAGCTCACGATTTGGGTGATCTTCGCACATTAAATGTGGATGACTATGAGTCAAGCATAGATGTGGATCTCCAAGTTTCTTTTCCATGCATAGCTTCAAACGTGCCCCCATCGACTGATATTGATAGCCTCCTATCTTCTGCACTAAATGGTATCTCTATATATATTTAAAAAAATATGTTTTATTTAAAGTTTGCTCACTTGTTTTACTATATATATATATATTTACAAGAATATTCACTTTTTTTTTAGGTGTCGAGGACGCTCCTGTGAGTAGGAAAGAAGCGTCGTCGCATATTGCAATGGCATCTGTGGGTGTTCCTTTTGTTACTGAAGTTATCATGAAGGCTGTCGATGCATCGTTCAGACATGCACTTGAAGGCTTGAACAGCTCTACGATAATTGACCCTCAATGTCATGCACTTCTTGAGGCGGTCTATTCGCTTCTTCCAGCCAGCGATGATATCGCTCGCGTCGCTGCTATTCGTGCAGGTCTGAAAAGACTTATTTCCATCTCAAATGACATGCAGCAATCCCACAAAGAGATTAGATCTCATTCTCATGAGAAAGAAGAAGCTTTCACTGTGGCAGATAAGGAATGTATGTTGCTTGAAGAATTTTTAAAGGTACAGATGATAAGCTGGCATCTATGGAAGAGCAATATGCCGAGGAGAGGAAGCATGGGGAGACTCTTAAAGCTCAACTCGAAAAGGTTAATACTAGAATGCATCAGATTGGGGAGGGTGTTGAGCAACTGAAATTAACACGATCCAGTAAGCAAGCCGAGGCTAAGGAGCTGCGTGCCTCACTTTCTGAAGTTAATGCTAAGGCTAATCAGGCACTTGAGGACCTGAAGCAAAAGATATCCACGATGGACAATGAAGTTGAGTCTATTCTTGAGAAGATGAAAAATCTTCCTGTTGTGCCATGATTTTTTTAACCTTTTAAATATATCTGGGTTAGCATTTTTGTTTAATAAGAACTGTCGAGTGTCCGTATGTCATCAGACTATTTGATGCAGCTTTCACGTGCGAGGTTATTTATTTATTCAGATTTGGAATTATTGTACGCGTATGCCTCTTTTCTAATGATTGGCACTCATGCGATTTTTATTTGCTTAATGCAGTTAAAATAGATACGCATACTATATGGTACGTATATCCAGTATACTGTCTCTATTTGCATATATATGTCACAGCTTTGGCTTATGAGATTTTGGAGTAATACTTGTCTATATGACACAATTTATACTGATTAGGGTTTGAGGTATGTTTGATTTTTTTTAAATCACACAATTTAGACTCGTAAGATTTTGGAGTATATATTTACGTATATATGTGCACCGATTTATAGTCATAAGGGTGCTGAGATCTTTTTTTTTTAGTCACAGTTTAGACTCGTAAGTTTATTGGAGTAAATATTCTTTTGTGCCCGAGTTTATCCTTATGAAGTTGTGGAGTATATTTTGTATTTTGAGTGCCCCAGTTTATACTCGTAACGGTGTGGAGTATATTTTCTTTGAGTGCCTCAGTTTGGACTCATGAGGGTATGAAGTACATTTTGTATTTCTTTTCGCATCACAGTTTAAACTCATAAGTTATTGGAGTAACATTTTATGTACCTCAGTTTATACTCGTGACTGTATGGAGTAAATTTTTTTGTGCTCCAGTTTATACTCGTGAGGGTATGGAGTACATTTTTGTATTTCTTTTCGCATCACAGTTTAAACTCATAAGTTATTGGAGTAACATTTTATGTACCTCAGTTTATACTCGTGA
This sequence comes from Hordeum vulgare subsp. vulgare, assembly GCF_904849725.1. Taxonomy (NCBI): domain Eukaryota; kingdom Viridiplantae; phylum Streptophyta; class Magnoliopsida; order Poales; family Poaceae; genus Hordeum; species Hordeum vulgare. The sequence continues at coordinate 373,244,831 of NC_058519.1, forward strand.
TGGTATGGAGTAATTTTTTTATATGCCCCAGTTTATACTCGTGAGGCTGTGGAGTAAAATTATTTTTTTATGCCACAGTTTAGACTCGTGAGGGTATGGAGTAATTTTTTTATATGCCCCAGTTTATACTCGTGAGGCTGTGGAGTAAAATTATTTTTTTATGTCTCAGTTTAGACTCGTGAGGGTATGGAGTACATTTCGTATTTCTTTTCGCATCACAGTTTAAACTCATAAGTTATTGGAGTAACATTTTATGTACCTCAGTTTATACTCGTGACGTTATGGAGTAAATTTTTTTTGTGCCCCAGTTTATACTCGTGAGGGTATGGAGTACATTTTGTATTTCTTTTCGCATCACAGTTTAAACTCATAAGTTACTGGAGTAACATTTTATGTACCTCAGTTTATAGTCGTGATGGTATGGAGTAAATTTTTTTGTGCCCCAGTTTATACTCGTGAGGGTATGGAGTACATTTTTGTATTTCTTTTCGCATCACAGTTTAAACTCATAAGTTATTGGAGTAACATTTTATGTACCTCAGTTTATACTCGTGATGGTATGGAGTAATTTTTTTATATGCCCCAGTTTATACTCGTGAGGCTGTGGAGTAAAATTATTTTTTTATGCCTCAGTTTAGACTCGTGAGGGTATGGAGTACATTTCGTATTTCTTTTCGCATCACAGTTTAAACTCATAAGTTATTGGAGTAACATTTTATGTACCTCAGTTTATACTCGTGACGGTATGGAGTAAAAAAAATTTTGTGCCCCAGTTTATACTCGTGAGGGTATGGAGTACATTTTGTATTTCTTTTCGCATCACAGTTTAAACTCATAAGTTACTGGAGTAACATTTTATGTACCTCAGTTTATACTCGTGATGGTATGGAGTAAATTTTTTTGTGCCCCAGTTTATACTCGTGAGGGTATGGAGTACATTTTTGTATTTCTTTTCGCATCACAGTTTAAACTCATAAGTTATTGGAGTAACATTTTATGTACCTCAGTTTATACTCGTGATGGTATGGAGTAATTTTTTTATATGCCCCAGTTTATACTCGTGAGGCTGTGGAGTAAAATTATTTTTTTATGCCTCAGTTTAGACTCGTGAGGGTATGGAGTACATTTCGTATTTATTTTCGCATCATAGTTTAAACCCATAAGTTATTGGAGTAACATTTTATGTACCTCAGTTTATACTCGTGACGGTATGGAGTAAATTTTTTTTTGTGCCCTAGTTTATAATCGTGAGGGTATGGAGTACATTTTTGTATTTCTTTTCGCATCACAGTTTAAAGTCATAAGTTATTGGAGTAACATTTTATGTACCTCAGTTTATACTCGTGATGGTATGGAGTAATTTTTTTATATGCCGCAGTTTATACTCGTGAGGCTGTGGAGTAAAATTATTTTTTTATGCCTCAGTTTAGACTCGTGAGGGTATAGAGTATATTTAAGCATAATACCTCTTAAGGAATTTCCCGTTTACCGGCGACGGCGAATATTTCCCATCTGGCGAAATAATTTTGTATGCACCGCTAGAATAAACTTCTTTTACGACGTAAGGACCTTCCCATTTTGGTTCAAATTTTCCTTTCATCCGCCTAGTTATATTCATGGGGCGAATGACAGCGAGAACCAAATCTCCTTGTTTGAAAGACCTACGTTTAACACGTTTGTCGAAAGCTCGAGACATCCTAGCTTGATATGCCTCGAGATTTTGCAAGGCTTGAAGTCGTTTTCCTTCAAGTCTTTCTAATTCATGAAGACGTAATTGTGTTGACTCTTCCTCTGATAATTTTTCATGAGTAGCGACCCTAAGTGAAGTAATTTGTACTTCCAAAGGCAAAACCGCTTCTCCTCCAAACACGAGGGAATAAAGTGTCATCCTTGTCGGTGTGCGTGTTGTGGTTCTATAAGCCCATAAGGCTTCGAGTAGTTTTTCATGCCACTCGCGTTTGTTTTTTGATACAACTTTCTTTAGCAATTTACATAGAGTCTTATTAAAAGCCTCCGCTTGTCCGTTAGCGGCTGGATTATATGCCGTAGAATAAGAATGCACTATCTTAAATTTTGAGCATAACTTGTCTACATGTTTGTTTTTAAAAGGAGTTCCATTATCAGACATGATCCGAGTAGGAACACCAAAGCGATATATGAGTTGTGTTCTTATAAAATGTTCAACACTTTCCGCCTTATCTTCCTTTAGTGGTGTAAGTTCAGCCCATTTAGAAAAATAATCGGTTGCGGCTAAAATAAATTTATGGCCTTTGGATGATGGCGGGTGAATTGGCCCTACTATATCCATCCCCCACATTTCAAAAGGCCAAGATATATTAGTCGCATGGAGTGGTTCATGCGGTATGTGTATAAAGTCACCATGCACTTGACATTCATGGCATCTCTTTGAAAATTTAGCGGCGTCTTCAAACATAGTGGGCCAATAATAACCCAAACGCCTTAGCTGGTAATGTAATTTAGGACCCGATTGGTGTGCGCCACATATTCCGGCATGCACCTCTTTTAATGCTTCTATAATTTCATTTCCAGCAAGGCAACGCAATAAGATACTATCATGAGAGCGTCTATAAAGCGTGTCATTTATACATGTATAATGAATTGATCTCTTGCGGATACGAGATCTTTCACTAACATCCAATGGTAAGTAACCATGAAGTAAATATTCTAGGAATGGTGATCTCCAATCCCCCACCTCAATTTCATATACATCGGTAGTCATTGCTGAAGATACCACTATTTCTTCTTCCTCTTCTTCAACGAGGATCGGAAGAATTCTCTTTTCCTCAACATGAACATCCATTGACTGATGAGAAGTTAGTGCCATGCTAGCAGCTAAACTTCCTCAACATGAACATCCATTGACTGATGAGAAGTTAGTGCCATGCTAGCAGCTAAACTTGCTAAAGCATCAGCTTTGTCATTTTTGCTCCGAACAATATGTTAAATATTTATATTCGCAAATGTAGCCATGAGCATTTCCGCCCTTCTAAAATATGGCATTAACTCTTCTTTTTTTACCATGTAAACTCCCAACAGCTGGTTAATTATCAATTGGGAATCACCATATACGGTGAGTGAGTCTAACCTCATGTTTAGAGCCAGCTCAAGCCCAATTATCAAAGCTTCATACTCGGCTGCATTATTTGATACTGCTGAGGTTAAAGTGAACGAATACGGGATTATTGCTTCTCTTGGTGTCACGAAGACGACTCCAACGCCTGCCCCTGATTGTCGACAGGCACCGTCAAAATACATTTCCCATGTCGAGTTAACGATGTCCGTAACAAATACTTCTTCATCTGGAAGGTGGTCATCGATTGGGAAATCATCTGGAATTGGATGTGCGGATAGAAAATTAGCTAAGGCCTGACCTTTTACAGCCTTTTGTGGCACAAATTTAATATCAAACTGTGACAGGACCATTGCCCATTTAGCCAACCTTCCTGAAAGTACCATTTTATTAAGAATGTACCTAAGAGGGTCTGCTCTTGATACGAGGTGTACAGTGTGTTCTAACATGTAGTGGCGTAATTTTTGTGCCGCAAATACTAATGCTAAACATATTTTTTCCATGTCTGGATAATTACACTCAGCCCCTACAAGGGTGCGGCTAAGATAGTATAGTGCCATTTCTTTTTCGTCATCATTATTTTGTGCTAATAAGGCACCTAACGATGGAGGCATGGCTGCTGTATATAAGATTAGTGGTCGATCTTTGACTGGTGCACCTAAAACTGGTGGATTTATTAAGTATTTTTTAATTTCCAAGAACGCGTTCTGGCATGATTGATCCCATTCAAAAGGGACCCCCTTTTTCATAAGGTGTGACAAAGGTTTACATCTCCCTGATAAATTAGAGATGAACCTCCTAATATATGCTAAATGCCCTTGGAAGCTTTTCAACTTGTGTAGGTTTATGGGTGGTGGCATTTTAACGATCGCTTGTATTTTACTTGGATCGATCTGAATACCGTTCTTTGTAACCACGAAACCGAGAAATTTTCCGGAGGAAACTCCGAATGCACATTTCATTGGATTCATTTTTAGATTATGTTGTCTGAGGCGTTCGAAAACAGTTTCAAGATGTTTTAAATGATCTTGTTCACGCTTTGACTTTACCACTATGTCATCTATATAACATTCAACAATATCATACAACAATCCGTCTAGGATAATTGTCATGGCTCGCTGGTATGTTGCCCCAGCATTTTTTAATCCGAAGGACATAACTTTATAGCAATATATACCCTTAGGTGTGCGGAATGCTGTTAACTCTTCATCTTCCGGCGCCATTCTTATTTGATTGTAACCGGAATAACCGTCCATGAAAGAAAATATTTCATGCCCCATGGTGGCATCAACTAATATTTCAGAAATAGGTATTGGAAAATCATCTTTAGGGCATGCTTTGTTTAAGTCCCTAAAATCAACGCATACACGGGTTTGACCATTTTTCTTTTTAACAGGTACAATATTAGAGACCCATGTAGGATATTTGACTTCTCTAATAAAACCTGCAACTATGAGTTTATCCACCTCAGCTTCTATTTTTGGAAGTACTTCGGGTCGATATTTTCTTTGTGCTTGTTTCACCGGCGCAACGTCGTCTTGTACGGCGAGGCGATGGACAGCGACTTCTGGGTCTAGTCCTGGCATTTCTTCATAAGTCCAAGCAAACACGTCTCTATTTGTAGAGAGAAATTCAGTATACTTCTCTTTATTTTGGTTAGACAAATATTTGCTAATAAAAATTGAACGAGGATCATCAGTCGTACCAATATTTATTTCCTCCAAGTCGTCGATGGTAGGTTGATTACCATCTTCCATTTCCTGTGAAGCCTCGGACATGTCTATTAATTCAGCTGAGGTCATGCAAACCTCATAACCCAGTCCATATCTTTTTTCTACCAGAGTTTGGTCTTCATGCAAAGCCTTGAGCTGCGCCCGGATAACGCCCTTTCGAATGGCACAAGTTCGCCCCGGCCGTCGCATAAAGACGGTCCAGTGGATATATCATATTTCATGTTCTACATCATATACAAAACTCTGTTATCATACAAAGAAATTGGTAACGACTTGTCGTCTTTATTCGATAAAGTAATTTGCGCCACATGGCCTTTTTTTATTTTTTTTGGTAATGTGACTCCTTTTTAGCTTGTTCAATTTTGTGTTGAACCAAGGGGGTAGAGGCGTTGGAAATATTGTACCTCTTTTTGCAGAAGATTTATTCACAATGCGGAATATCGGGTCCCCCTTTTTCCTCTGATTACTTGGTATATATTGATAAACTTTCTTGCTTGACGAAGGCTCTACGACATATTGCTTTAAGCTATTTAATTCAGGTCCGATGACTGCCTTTGGCTTGTACACTTTTTCGACAGGCTCGAAATAAAATTTTGCATCAGCATAGAAGGATTCAGCTATTGTGAATGGCCTTTTGTCCACGAATATTCTTACTGTTTCTCCGGACTGGTCCATGTACTTGATGCACTGATGGAGTGTAGATGGTACAATTTGGTTATCGTGCAACCATGGCCGACCCAACAAGGCATTATACGAAGTGGCTGCATCAATGACATGGAAGGTCACGTGTGTACATAGTGATTCTAACTTTAAAACCAAGGATATAGTTCCCATGGCTTCTTGACCTGATTGATTGAATCCATGGATAACCACGTTAGACCGGCTCAAATCTTCGGTAGAATATCCTGTCTTTTTTAGAGTGCGCAACGGTAACAAATTTATAGCAGACCCACCATCAATCATTATCCGATTTGTAGGTACGTCATCCATCTCACCAAACATTAGCAAAGGTCTATTATGCTTCTTTGAACCTAGTAGCATGTCCTCATCGGTGAATGTAATATTTAGCGCATCAGCCGGTTCAGTTTCAGTATGTGACACTTCCACTCGATAATCTTCCGGGAATGATAATGCTGTAACCAAAGCCTTGCGCAAATCAGAAGAAAGAGACAAAGCATCATACACAGAAAGCATAGCTGGTATTTTCTTCAAGTGCGAGATTACATCATACTTGATCGATACTTTAGCAGTAGGGTCAGTGGTTTCATTTGGAACTACATCTTTGTTCCTAGGCTCCTTTCTAGGTGGAGGATAAGGGTCGGCTAGCTGGCGACCTGATCTAAGATGAACTTGATCAACTTCTGGCGCTTCTTCTTCAGGGAAATGAAGAGAATCGCTATCATCCTCAAAAACACCAATGGCCAGGACATCAAATTTTTGGGGAAGTCCTTTTAAACGCTTCGCCAAGCTCTCTGATATTCCCGGCCTAGAGCGTGGAACATTAATTTCCTTTTTCACTTGATGCTGGACGATGAGTCCAGGTCGCCGTCGTCCTCGATCTTCAGATCTTCGGGGCTCAATGGCGTGTAATCCTCGGGGCTTGACGGCGTGTAGTCCTCCTCTGCGGAGAATGTCTCTTTCGAGTTGACATCTACACCGTCCTCCATATCCGAAGTGCGGTTCAACTCCTGATAATATCATAGGATTAAAATCCGCATCTGATATGAGCATATTTCTATTATAAGCTGGTCTCATATTTGAAGAGGCACAACTCACCATGTCATCCTGAAGGGTGGCCACGTTTGTTGTAGCAACCTTCTTTCCTTTCTTTAGACTTGTAAGGAGATCTGCATCAATGGTTCCTTCATCTATCATTTTCTGAATAATATTCTTGACCACAAAGCAATCTTTGAGAGTATGACCCAAGATACGGTGGTATTCACAGAAGTTTGGATCGTTGGACTTGTTAGCTTCCTCTGGTCTCTTTGAGCTTGGGAGATCAATAAGTTTCAGTTCAAGAAGACCGGCAAACAAATCACGAATCTCATCCACAGGGAAAGAATACTCCCTGTTCTGACGCTTGGCAAGAGTCGGCCCTCTACGAGCTGGTGCACCTGTACGCTCTATATTTCTTGTGCTAGATGCTCCAGCCTGGAATTGTGGTTTCATCGCCGTTGCTTCCATGACTTGCGCCGGTTTAGGCTTAGCGGGTAACTTGTCACGCTGACCACTCTTGTCCACCGGCTTGTACACCGTCTTTGTCCGACGTGCAACAAGCTGCATATAATTCTCAATATCTGTGGCTTTTGAGGCCAGCTCTTCAAATGTAACAGGCCGCACACCTTGAAGATACACAGCCATATCAGGACGAAGATTGTTCATACACATTCGCACAGCCTCACATTCTGTGATAGGTTGTGGGCAGTGCAGACTTAGGTTTCTCCACCTGTTAATAAAATCTGCAGCTTTCTCGTTAATCCCTTGTTCTGTTTGGGTTAACTCCGTGATGCCGACTGTTCTCTGAGTGCTGTAGAAGCGCTCAAGAAAAGCATCTTGCATTTGTTCCCAAGTCTTGATGGAACTTGGTGGCAACTTGCTGTACCAAGTAAAAGCAGGACCTGACAGTGTTTGCACAAATTGACGGAGCAGGAGTGCACCATTTTGAGCCGTGTCTTGACACGCTGCTAGGAAATGAGCTATGTGCTCATGTGGGGATCCTCCGCCACTAAATTTACTGAACTGAGGTTGCCGGTAATTGGCCGGGAATGGCACAAGATCAACATCCGGCGGGTACGGCTTAACATATCCCGGCCGCATGGAGTAATGAGTTTGCATATATTGGGCCTTGACCCCTTCAGCTATCATTTTCTGAATAGCTTCAAGGTTGATTCCGATCCCTCCTTGGTTAGTATTATGACTACCCGAGGCATTCCTCTCAACTTCAGTATTTGTACTATTAGCTACACGATTGCGTAAAGCAACCAACTCATCTTCTTTCTGTTGGAGTGCAGCTGTGAGTTGCTTAAGTTGTTCTTCGGCTGACTGACCTGTATTTGCTGTGAGGACCTGCTCCACTCGGCTTACATTATGTTGTTGTTCTTCATGAAATTTCAACTCATTTTCATAATCAGAATTTTTCAACAGAAGACGAGACTCTACACAATCTAAATCTTGGTCTTCGCTGCTTGCATCTTTTTGACTGCGAGTTACAGGACGATGGCCTGGTACAACATTTTTCTTGGCTTTCTTTCTCTTGAAATGTACTGAAGTTGATGATGTTTCACTGTTGCCGTCCGCCACCTCCGTGACACCAATCGGGAGAGAGTTGAACACCTCAAATGAATTGCTTGAAGCTCTCTTACGAGCTGGCCAAGGAGTGAGCATCGTGGCAGCCTTCCTTGATGATTCTTTGCTCACTTGTGCTTTACTACCTTCACTTGATGTTGGAGCATCTCTTCCTTGGATCCTGCTATATCCAAAATCAGCACGTACTGCCATTTCTCTTCTCTTAAGGGCAGCACGTCTTGCACTTGCACGACCAGCTTGAGTGACATATCCTTGTCGCTTGGGATTTTCCTTTACAAACTCTTCATACTCCGGCCATTTGGCGAGAGTGTGTGCATGCCGCATGATTGCGCCGCCCTCGTCATCTGCTGACATAGAACAACCAGGTAACATTTCTTTCAATGTTTCACATATGCTTTGTGCTAACTTTTTGTGAAAATCATCATGACGCCTTCCACGAATTCTTGCATTGCTCGTCCCATCTCTGTCCCGGATGGGATAAGCGACTTGCTTCCGTTGCTGCCTTGCTTGATTGGAGTCGATTGCCATCGGAAGATCAACCCAGGCCCGGTGAGCTTTCTCCCGTCGGCGACGCTGACGAGCTGGGTCATATGAACCTTCAAATGATGGTCTTGGCATCGGCACTGATGATGACAAGGGATCCGTAATTGTAGCGGTTGGATCAACATGACCCGTCCTTATGTCGCTTGGAGTGAGGTATACTCCTTTCCACATGAGCGAGCGTTTGTTTTTTGGTTCCACATATGTGGGGAAGAATTCGGGAGCATCAACCCGAAGTTGTCCACATGGTCGAGGAGACTCCGCCTCCTCTACCATGACAACTTTGCCCTTATCCGCTGCAGAAGCCTTACGAGCTGCCCCTATCGCGTTTGAAGTGGGCTTATATGAGCCTCCCTCTGACGCTTCATGGACAACTTTCCTTGTGCATGCTGTCGACGACACGCCCACCTTCAGTTTGGAAGGAGTGAGCGGCACCGCGACCTTGGTTGATGTAGATGACGCAGATGGTTCTCGTCGAGCTGGAGTGACTCGAGTTGAAACAGAACGTGTTGGGGAAGCTATCTTTGCAAGTACAGGCCACTCCTCCAGCGATGTACCGTGGAATTTGATCGGAGCTTCCTGGCTTGTAGGCTTAACATGCATTGCCTTAGCAAACCCAGGAGGGACCGAATCAGATGTAGCTTCGTTGCACATACTCATGTGATGGTCATGTGCAACAGCTTTTGAAGCTTTTGCTGCCGCAGCTCGCATCCTTCTCTTGGCTGACTTAGAGAGCACAGGAACAAATCCATCTCTTGGTGCTGAAGATACCTCTTTTTCTTTCTCAGGTTCACTTGGTGATGCAGCTGTAGTCTTCCAGCTCTCACTAACTGAAGCCACAAGTGGACCGATCGGCACATCCAGCCAAAGGTCACCAAAGCGGAGAGTGACAAACTGCTGAACCTGTCCCTCCATACCTTCATATAAATGAAGAAAACCATATATTAGTTTTCTTGCATACATGTTTTCTTATATATATTTATTTTATGAAGTCATATGTTTTAATCCTATGTTGGAATTCAAAGATGAGGGGAAAAATAAGTCCCACTGGGCGTGCCAGAATCTGATGACGGGAAAATGGCGGGCGTGTAGAACACACGTCCACGTCATTGATACAGAGTGAATAAATATAAAGCGCATACAATGCATAAAATAAAATGAAAATCAAACATTGCAGGTACATATTTCTAGAACTCTTATATTTATATAAAAATTCTGTTAATTACATCTCCGAAGAGAAAACCCCTGATTAAGAATTCCAACATTTCTAATACAAAGGATTACATCACATATGGCTATTACAAACTATAAAAAAATAAAATGGAAGATCCTCCTCGCTGTCGTCAATGTCGGCATGCTCGGGGGAGCTTTGAACTTTGTTTATGTTATCACATGTAATACCTTTCATTTTATATTTTTCTTCGAATTATACTGATATTGGCAGTACATGTATGCATGCTTGAATGGCTTTATCAATTTATTTGGATTTATCTTACTTGTATTACTACTAACACCACGTAACACTCATACCGTGTCCGTGTGTAGCGTAACCAAGTAAAATGGGTTTGTGACATGTGATTTTTGTGATGCTAATAGTTTAGGCTCTTATAGCATTGGAGCAATTTATAAATATATTTTTATATGACAATGGCCAGAGTTTATTGCTTTAACATTTTATTTGGATTTATCTTACTTGTATTACTACTAACACCAGGTAACATTCATACTGTGTCCGTGTATAGCGAACCAAGTAAAATCAGTTTTTATATGATGTACAATTTGATGATGCTAATAGTTTAGGCTCTTATAGCATTGGAGCATTTTATAAATAATGCTTATATGACGTTGACGCCGGATGTTGGAAGGAGGAGTTAATCTTCTTCAAATAATCATGATGTTTGGTAATATATACATGACATATTTTAACCATCATATTTACTTGATTTTACTCACATTAGTTTGATCATGCGAAATATTCCTAAGTGCATGCATGGGTTATTTAATATGCCCGATAAATTAATCAACCTTTATGTTTGTTTTATCATAAGCGGATTGTACTTTTGATTATACTATATGGTTTTCCTTAATGATTAATTGTCGCATGCACTAAAGGGCTATAGGATCATGTGGGTGGTATTTCCTACATGCACGAGAATTTAAGCAATGCATGGTATGCTTGTCATACAATATTTTGTTTGAGTTAACATATTTACCTGGCGAGCTTCATTTATTTTACTACCAAAATATTTGGTGTGATAACATAGTTTTGGTTTAGCTAGGTATACTATTTGATTTCATCTTACTTTGCGTCATATGATAAATGACACATATGGAGGGTGCAACATGATTTAGTGATATACATTTGAAGTGACTTGGCTTATGTCAATATGATCGAACCAAGCACAATATTTATCTCTAGATACATTTATAGTACACCTTGGTTTGTGTCAATATGACCAAACCAAAGACATGATTTTATCAAGTTAAATAGTTTTAGTGCAACTTGGTTTATGTCAATGTGACCAAACCAAGAGGCCTAATTTAATGATATGTGAATTTAGAGATATTTAGATAATACCATCATGAACATGTTTCTTAGTGCCACTTGGTTTGTGTCAATATAACCAAACCAAGGGCCAATATTTTATCAAGATGTTAAATTTTTTTTTATAACAACTTGGTTTGTGTCAATGTAACCAAACCAAGAGTTATGAGGAGAAAACTTCATGGTTGTGTCAATATAACCAACCAAGAAGTAAGAACACATCGGGCAAATATGAAGAAAGATTCCCTGGTTTGCGTCATTGTAACCAAACTCGAGAATTATGAAATAAAACTCCATGGTTGTGTCAATATAACCAACCAAGAAGTAAGAACACATCTAGCCAATATGAAGAAATATTTCCTAGTTTGTGTCAATATGACCAAACTAGAGAATAGGAAGAGGAAGCTCCATGATTGTGTCAATATAACCAACCAAAGAGCAAGAAAAGAACTATAATCTCATCTTCTTCAAGTCTTTTTCTTTTCTTTCACGTATGGAGTAGTGCAAGGACAATATGAGTTCAATTTGCTTTGTTTCTCACCTTGACGGTATAGTCGGACGAGCGGCCGGCGGTGATGTCGCCGACGACGAGACGAACGGCCGGCGACCACGACGACGAGTGGACGGCCGGCGGCAACGATGACGATTACTGGTGTGTATGGGAGCAGCGGCTGGATGTATGAATGAACAACGATGGGAAGCAGTGGCTGTAGATGGATCAATGAGCAGCAATGGATTGACTGAATGAATGAGCCGACCGCTGTATGGATAATATGCTTGACGATGAATCCAACCAGCCCTCTATACACTGCCGGGTTGGTATATATAGGATCGAGGACACTAGCGGGAGGCCTCCGGCTGGGCGCGGTCACGTCATGTGATCGTGGGATCGTAGGAGTTTTGACCACGTTCTTCTGATCGTGCAGAACCGAAGGACCGTTCCTTTGATTTTTCTAATGGGCTTCAAAAGTTTAGTTGGGTAAACTTCAACTGATTATCATAAGTTAATGCATGCAGGCCTTACGCATTCGGGCCATGGACTAGCTAATTACCCGATTAGCTCTTAATCTTGCCGCATAATTAATCCATGCATAACATATGCATGTACTTAGCCCATACTTTCAACACGTACGTAGATGCTTATTTATGTGGGCTAGCTAGGCCAAATTAGTTGTTGTGACATGGAAAAGCATTTCTTCTACTGATAATTATATGACGGTTTGATATTTTCCCTCATACATCATCGTACACTATATTATTTTATACGAACATTATTGTACCAATATTTCTTTTAATGGTGACAGAATAATGTTCATAAATAACATTTTGGTGATATTTGCATTTGGGTCAACGTTGGAATTTAGCCGCTGATGATGGCGTATGTATATGAAAGTCATATGTCATGTAGTTTGTACGACTATATGTTTTTTTTTTGTTGTTGTTATTTTATGTTGAGACGCGCGGCGAAAATTCATCATTGTATCCTTTTTTTTTCGTGTATTCGGTGATTCACTATCTTATTTGATTATTTCATGTAAATGATTTTATTTGCATAATATCTAAGCACTATGTTTTACTTCGCCGAAATCGGTGTCAACAGCGATGCTGAAAGTCGCAGAGTCTGAACTCCGTAAAGAGCATCAAATGTTGATGGTGAGCAAGACCACTAGTTTCAAGAGAAACGGCAAAGGCAAGAAGGGCAATTCGAAGAAGAGCGGCAAGCCTGTTGCCAATCCGCCGAAGAAACCCAAGGCTGGACCTAAGCCTGAAACAGAGTGCTTCTATTGCAAGGGTATGGGTCACTGGAAGCGCAATTGCCCCAAGTATCTGGCAGATAAGAAGGCGGGCAAAGAAAAATCAGGTATATTTGATATACATGTTATTGATGTGTACTTAACCGGCTCTCGTAGTAGTGCCTGGGTATTCGATACCGGTTCTGTTGCTCACATTTGCAACTCGAAGCAGGAACTGCGGAATAGACGAAGGCTGGCGAAAGACGAAGTGACGATGCGCGTAGGAAACGGTTCCAAGGTTGATGCAATCGCCGTCGGCACAGTGTCACTTCAGCTACCATCGGGATTAGTGATAAACTTAAATCGTTGTTATTTAGTGCCTGCGTTGAGCATGAACATTATCTCTGGATCTTGTTTGTTGCGAGACGGTTACTCTTTTAAGTCTGAGAATAATGGTTGTTCTATTTCTGTGAGTAACATCTTTTATGGTCATGCACCGAATGTGAGAGGATTGTTCATATTGAATCTTGATAGCGATACGCATATACATAACATTGAGACCAAAAGAGTTAGAGTAAACTATGATAGCGCCATATTTTTGTGGCACTGCCGCTTGGGTCATATTGGTGTAAAGCGCATGAAGAAACTCCATGCTGATGGACTTTTGGAGTCACTTGACTTTGATTCACTTGACACGTGCGAACCATGCCTCATGGGCAAGATGACTAAGACTCCATTCTCCGGAACAATGGAGCGTGCAAGTGACTTGTTGGAAATCAAACATACCGATGTGTGTGGTCCAATGAGCGTAGAGGCACGCGGCGGATATCGTTATTTTCTCACCTTCACTGACGATTTAAGTAGATATGGTTATGTCTACTTGATGAAGCACAAGTCTGAAACATTTGAAAAGTTCAAGCAATTTCAGAGTGAAGTGGAAAATCATCGTAACAAGAAGATCAAGTTCCTACGGTCTGATCGTGGGGGTGAATATCTGAGTTTCGAGTTTAGTGCTCACTTAAGACAACGTGGAATTGTTTCGCAGTTAACACCGCCTGGAACACCACAGCGTAATGGTGTGTCCGAACGTCGTAATCGTACTTTGTGAGAGATTGTGCGATCTATGATGTCTCTTACTGATTTGCCATTATCATTTTGGGGTTATGCATTAGAAACAGCTGCATTCACTTTAAATAGGGCACCATCGAAATCCGTTGAGACGACACCATACGAACTGTGGTATGGCAAAAGGCCAAAGTTGTCGTTTCTTAAAGTTTGGGGATGTGATTCTTATGTCAAAAAGCTTCAGCCTGAAAAGCTGGAACCCAAAGCGGAAAAGTGCGTCTTCATAGGTTACCCAAAAGAGACAGTTGGGTACACCTTCTATCTCAAATCCGAGGGCAAAGTGTTTGTTGCTAAAAACGGAGCTTTTCTCGAGAAGGAGTTTCTCTCGAGAGAATTGAGTGGGAGGAAGATAGAACTTGACGAGGTTGTCGAACCTCTCATCCCTCTGGATGGTGGCGCAGGGCAAGGGGAAACCTCTGTCGTTGCGACGCCGGTTGAGGAGGAAGTTAATGATGATGATCATGAAACTCCATTTCAAGTTTCTGTTGAACCACGCAGGTCGACGAGATCACGCGCTGCTCCAGAGTGGTACGGTAATCCCGTCTTATCAATCATGTTGTTAGACAACAATGAACCTGCAAATTATGAAGAAGCAATGGTGGGCCCAGATTCCAACAAATGGCTAGAAGCCATGAAATCCGAGATAGGATCCATGTATGAGAACAAAGTGTGGACTTTGGAGATACTACCTGAGGGCCGCAAGGCTATTCAGAACAAATGGATCTTTAAGAAGAAGACGGACGCTGACGGTAATGTGACCGTTTATAAAGCTCGACTTGTGGCAAATGGTTTTTCACAAGTTCCAGGAGTTGACTACGATGAGACTTTCTCACCCGTAGCGATGCTTAAGTCCGTCACAATCATGTTAGCAATAGCTGCATTTTTCGATTATGAAATCTGGCAGATGGATGTCAAAACGGCGTTCCTTAACGGTTTCCTTAAGGAAGAGTTGTATATGATGCAACCCGAAGGTTTTGTCGATCCTGAAAATGCTGACAAGGTGTGCAAGCTCCAGCGATCCATTTATGGACTGGTGCAAGCATCTCGGAGTTGGAACAAACGCTTTGATGAGGTGATCAAAGCATTTGGGTTTATACAAGTGGTTGGAGAATCTTGTATTTACAAGAAAGTGAGTGGGAGCTCTGTGGCATTTCTAATATTATATGTGGATGACATATTACTGATTGGAAACAACGTAGAGCTTTTGGAGAGCATAAAAGGTTACTTGAATAAAAGTTTCTCTATGAAGGACCTAGGAGAAGCTGCTTACATTCTAGGCATTAAGATCTATAGGGATAGATCAAAACGCCTGATAGGACTTTCACAAAGCACATACCTTGATAAAGTTTTGAAGAGGTTCAAAATGGAACAGTCCAAGAAAGGGTTCTTGCCAGTTTTACAAGGTACGAGATTGAGTAAGACTCAGTGCCCAGCAACTGATGAAGATAGAGAGCATATGCGCTCCGTCCCCTATGCTTCAGCCATAGGTTCTATCATGTATGCGATGCCGTGCACTAGACCGGATGTTAGCCTGGCCATAAGTATGGCAGGTAGGTTCCAGAGTAATCCAGGAGTGGATCACTGGACAGCGGTCAAGAATATCCTGAAGTACCTGAAAAGGACTAAGGAGATGTTTCTCGTATATGGAGGTGACGAAGAGCTCGCTGTAAAAGGTTACGTCGATGCAAGCTTTGACACAGATCCGGACGACTCTAAGTCGCAGACCGGATACGTATTTATTCTTAATGGGGTGCAGTAAGCTGGTGCAGTTCCAAGCAAAGCGTCGTAGCAGATTCTACATGTGAAGCAGAGTACATGGCTGCCTCGGAGGCGGCTAAGGAGGGTGTCTGGATGAAGCAGTTCATGACGGATCTTGGAGTGGTGCCAAGCGCACTGAATCCAATAACCTTGTTGTGTGACCACACTGGTGCCATTGCCTTGGCAAAGGAACCACGGTTTCACAAGAAGACCAGACACATCAAACGACGCTTCAACCTCATCCGCGACTACGTCGAGGAAGAGGACGTAAATATATGCAAAGTGCACACGGATCTGAATGTAGCAGACCCGCTGACTAAACCTCTTCCACGGCCAAAGCATGATCGACACCAGAACTGTATGGGTGTTAGATTTATTACAATGTAATTCACATGGTGATGTGAGGGCTAGATTATTGACTCTAGTGCAAGTGGGAGACTGTTGGAATTATGCCCTAGAGACAATAATAAATATATAGTTATTATGAACAAGGTGTTGTTGCTTGATAACTGGATCACGTCATTGGGAGAATCACGTGATGGACTAGACCCAAACTAATAGACGTAGCATGTTGATCGTGTCATTTTGTTGCTACTGTTTTCTGCGTGTCAAGTATTTATTCCTATGACCATGAGATCATATAACTCACTGACACCGGAGGAATGCTTTGTGTGTATGAAACGTCGCAACGTAACTGGGTGACTATAAAGATGCTCTACAGGTATCTCCGAAGGTGTTAGTTGAGTTAGTATGGATCAAGACTGGGATTTGTCACTCCGTGGGACGGAGAGGTATCTCGGGGCCCACTCGGTAATACAACATCACACACAAGCCTTGCAAGCAATGTAACTTAGTGTAAGTTGCGGGATCTTGTATTACGAAACGAGTAAAGAGACTTGCCGGTAAACGAGATTGAAATAGGTATGCGGATACTGACGATCGAATCTCGGGCAAGTAACATACCGAAGGACAAAGGGAATGACATACGGGATTATACGAATCCTTGGCACTGAGGTTCAAACGATAAGATCTTCGTAGAATATGTAGGATCCAATATGGGCATCCAGGTCCCGCTGTTGTATATTGACCGAGGAGTCTCTCGGGTCATGTCTACATAGTTCTCGAACCCGCAGGGTCTGCACACTTAAGGTTCGACGTTGTTTTATGCGTATTTGAGTTATATGGTTGGTTACCGAATGTTGTTCGGAGTCCCGGATGAGATCACGGACGTCACGAGGGTTTCCGGAATGGTCCGGAAACGAAGATTGATATATAGGATGACCTCATTTGATTACCGGAAGGTTTTCGGAGTTACCGGGAATGTACCCGGAATGACGAATGGGTTCCGGGAGTTCACCGGGGGGGGGGGGGCAACCCACCCCGGGGAAGCCATAGGCCTTGGGGGAGACACACCAGCCCTTAGTGGGCTGGTGGGACAGCCCACAAGTGGTCTATGCGCCAAGAGAAGAAAAATCAAGAGGAAAAGAAAAAAAAAAGGAGGAGGTGGGAAGGGAGGAGGACTCCCTCCCACCAATCCTAGTCCAACTCGGTTTGGGGGGGGGAGAGTCCTCCCCCTTGGCTCGGCCGACCCCCTTGAGGGTCCTTGGACCCCAAGGCAAGGCCCCCTCCCTCCCACCTATATATACGGAGGTTTTAGGGCTGATTTGAGACGACTTTTCCACGGCAGCCCGACCACATACCTCCACGGTTTTTCCTCTAGATCGCGTTTCTGCGGAGCTCGGGCGGAGCCCTGCTGAGACAAGGTCATCAGCAACCTCCGGAGCGCCGTCACGCTGCCGGAGAACTCTTCTACCTCTCCGTCTCTCTTGCTGGATCAAGAAGGCCGAGATCATCATCGAGCTGTACGTGTGCTGAACGCGGAGGTGCCGTCCGTTCGGTACTAGATCGTGGGACTGATCGCGGGATTGTTCGCGGGGCGGATCGAGGGACGTGAGGACGTTCCACTACATCAACCGCGTTCTCTAACGCTTCTGCTGTACGGTCTACAAGGGTATGTAGATCACTCATCCCCTCTGGTAGATGGACATCACCATGATAGGTCTTCGTGCGCGTAGGAAAATTTTTGTTTCCCATGCGACGTTCCCCAACACGTATTGCTTCATAGAAAAAGGTTCAAAGGTACCAAGCCACACTTCCTCTTCTAGCTGTAGTGACTCTGAACCTCACGACTATCAAAACCCAGTTACTATAAACTTGCTAATATTGCCACTAAGCAACATACCGCTATTGAAAAGCTTTAGAAACTGCTAGACAAAAGCAATGACATGTTGAGTGAGGAAATGAATTAGACTCAAACCCTCATGGCTGATGTTCAGAGTCTTTCGTCTAGGTTTGATAGTCTTCAGGAACGTCATGGCACACTCTTGGCTGATCGGGGGAAGCTTTCTTATGAATTTCTTCAAATAAAGCAAGATCGTAAGAAACTAAGAATGTCTCATGATGATCTTCGAATTGAAAATGATTCTTTGCTTGCTCAACAGATCAGTACCTCTCAGAAAGAATTCATTCCACCATGCTTGAAATTCATCGAACGTGAATCTGCTAATTCTTCACCTAAAGCTTCAAATGCTTCTATTTCTACAAATTCTTCAACCGTATCTGTGGTAACAAATTCCTCACTTGAGGAAACCACAAATGTCACTGATGAAAATGCTAGGTTGAAGGAATTGTATGTGATAGGCATATACAAAAGTCTCAAAGGGCAATGAAACCCTTTGTGATGTGCTCAAAAAGAATATTTTGAACAGAAACCCTAGGAAAGAGGGTATTGCCTTTGATAAGAAATTGAATGTTGATGGGTCATACTGGAAACCTGAGCAGTATCCCATAACCTCATGGGTTGTTGCAAAAGGACCACCTATTGATCCATCTACTCTAACAGGCTTTGCGTGTGAATCTTCATATTCCTCTCATGAGTCATTTGCCTCAAACTATAAACTGTTCAAAAATCAAGGTGGTAAAGTATTTACCACATATGTTGGAACTAACTACATGAATGGACCACCCTTGAAGAAAATCTAGGTTCCCAAAGGTAGCTTGGAAAGTCTTCATGTGAATGTCCTCATGACACCACGAGTGAAGAATAGGAACCCTAGATCAAATTCCTCAAGTGGACCAAAGTATTTACAAGGTACAAATACCCCATATGGTCAAAACTATGCTTGTACTCACACTAATGCTTTTGATGTGCAGGGAAACTATAAGGGACATGAATAAGTGCACTATTCCTCAAATCACTATATTCATAAGTCCTCAAAGAATTTCTCTGCCTATTCATTTGAGTACTCTAACTCATCTGCACTGAAATGAAGTAGATTAGCCTCAATGCCTCAATTCACTTATGGAGCTCGTAGGATGATGAACTCTTTGCCACCCCTCCAGATGTGGGTGGTGAATAAGTTGAACTAATCACTTCTGTAGGTCAGGTCTCCAGATGAAAGTCATCATCTGAAGAATTTGTTGGAGACCTTAGGAAATTGGTTGATAGGACTGATACGTCTTAAACGTATCTATAATTTTTGATGGTTTCATGTTGTTATCTTGTCATCTTTGGATGTTTTATGTACCTTTTATATCTTTTTTGGGACTAACTTATTAATTCCGTGCCAAGTGCCAGCTCCTGTTTTTCTTTGTTTTTGGCTCTTTTTAGATCTGATTTTGGAACGGAGTCCAAACGGAATAAAATCCTCGAAATAAATTTTTCCCGAACGGAAGAAGATCAGGGGGCTTGTGGGCCAAGCCAGGAGAGCTACAGGGAGCCCACAAGCCCTGTAGCCGCCACCACGGGGCGGTGGCCAGCAGGCTTGTGGCCTCCGTGGCGCCCCCTGACCTAGCTCCTTCGCCTATATATTCCATAAAATACAGGAAAAAAATCAGGGAATCCACGAAAACACTTTTCCGCCGCCACAAGCTTCCGTTTCCGCAAGATCTCATCTGGAGACCCTTCCCGGTGCCCTGCCGGAGGGGACTTTGGTGTTGGAGGGCTTCTACATCAACATCATCGCCCCTCCAATGACTCGTGAGTAGTTCACCTCAGACCTACGGGTCCATAGTTAGTAGCTAGATGGCTTCTTCTCTCTCTTGGATCTTCAATATAAAGTTCTTCATGATCTTCATGGAGATCTATCCGATGTAATCCTCTTTGGCGGTGTATTTGTCGAGATCCGATGAATTGTGGATTTGTAATCAGAGTATCTATGATATATATTTGAGTCTTTGCTGATTTCTTATATGCATGATTTGATATACTTGTAAGTCTCTCCGGGTCTTGGGTTTTGTTTGGCCAACTAGATCTATGATTCTTGCAATGGGAGAAGTGCTTGGTTTTGGGTTCTTACCATGTGGTGACCTTTCCGAGTGACAGTAGGGGCAGCAAGGCACACATCATGTAGTTGCCATCAAGGGTAACAAGGTGGGCTTTGTAGTAGATATGAGATTGTCCATCTACATCATGTCATCTTGCTTAAGGCGTTACTCTGTTCTTTTGGACTTAATACACTAGATGCATGCTGGATAGCGATCGACGTGTGGAGTAATAGTAGTAGATGCAGAAAGTATCGGTCTACTTGTTTTGGACGTGATGCCTATAGATATAATCATTGCCATAGATGACGTCACGACTTTGCGCGGTTCTATCAATTGCTCGACAGTAATTTGTTCACCCACCGTCTACTTGCTTTCATGTGAGAAGCCACTAGTGAACACTACGGCCCCCGGGTCTATTCACACCTATCGTTTCCACTTCCTCTTTTACTTTGCTTTGTTACTTTGTTGCTTTCAGTTCTCACTTGGCGAACAATCTATAAGGGATTGACAACCCCTTCATAGCGTTGGGAGCAAGCTTTTTGTGTTTGTGCAGGCACTTGAGATACTCCTTCACTGGATCGATACCTTGGTTCTCAAACTGAGGGATATACTTACCACCGCTGCGCTACATCACCCTTTCCGCTTCGAGGGAACACCAACGCAAGGCTCCAAGGCCACGGGGGAAATCCTTTGCATATTTGCCTAGGAAGTCCCTTAAGGCGTAGCCGTAGTAGAAGGATTCCTGGTGCCGTTGCTAAGGAGTATCAAGACAAGAACAATCTCCCGTCAGCACGTTTCTGGCACCGTTGGAAGGTCTTTTGTTGCTGTAGCAAGGACGCAAACTAATCTTGATGAGATGACTTATCACTTCACTCATCCTTATTATGTCTCAAATATAGTTTATGTGATGAAATTCAAGTGTGATGAACTTGATATCATATTTTTGATGACCCACAAGTATAGGGGATCTACCATAGTCCTTTAGATAAGTAAGAGTGTCGAACCAAACGGGGAGTGGAAGGAAATGACACGCAGTTTTCAGTAAGGTATTCTCTGCAAGCACTGAAATTATCTGTAACAGATAGTTTTGTGATAAGGTAATTCATAACGGGTAGCAAGTAACAAATGTAACCAAAGGTGCAGCAAGGTGGCCCAATCCTTTTTGTAGCAAAGGACAAGCCTGGACAAACTCTTATATAAAGCAAAGCGCTCCCGGGGACACATGGGAATTTCTGTCAAGCTAGTTTTCATCATGCTCATATGATTCACGTTCATTACTTTCTTAATTTGGTATGTGGGTGGAACGGTGCATGGGTGTTCCCCTTACTTGGACAAACATCCCACTTATGATTAAACTCTATCGCAAGCATCCGCAAATACGAAAGAAGGATTAAGATAAATCTTACCATAGCATGAAACATATGGATCCAAATAAGTCCATTACGAAGCAACGCATAAACAAGGGTTTAAGCTTGTGCCACTCCAGCAGCCCATGATCTACTTATTACTTCCCAATGCCTTCCCCTAGGCCCAAATAATGGTGAAGTGTCATGTAGTCGATGTTCACATGACACCACTAGAGGAGAGACTACACTAGGCCCAAATACCGAATTCACAAGATTACTTATAGCAAGACTTATCACATGTCCTCAAGAACAAACTTAATTACTCACACAACATATTCATGTTCATAATCATAGGAGTATTAATAATCACTAAGGATCTGAACATATGGTCTTCCACCAAGTAAACCAACTAGCATCAACTACAAGGAGTAATCAACACTACTAGCAACCCCCCAGGTGCCAATCTGAGGTTTGAGACAAAAGATCGGATATAAGAGAGGAACTAGGGTTCGGAGAGGAGATGGTGCTGATGAACATGTTGATGGAGATTGCCCCCCTCTCGATGAGAGGATTTTTGGTGATGATGATGGCTTCGATTTCGCCCTCCAGGAGGGAAGTATCCCCGGCGGAATAGCTCCGCCGGAGCTCTAGATTGGTTCTGCCGAAGTTCCGCCTCGAGACGGCGGCGCTTCGCCCCGAAAGTTCTGATATGATTTTTTCCAAGTCAAAACCCTTCATATAGCAGAAGATGGGCACTGGAGGCCTGCTAGGGGGCCCACAAGCCTGCAGGGCGCGCCTAGGAGGTAGGGCAGGCCACCCTGGCTTGTGGCTACCTGGTGGGTCCCCTGATGTATTTCTTTTTCCCAATATTTTTTATATATTCCAAAATAATTCTACGTAAGTTTTCAGGACTTTTGGAGTTGTGTAGAATAAGTCTCTCAGATTTGATCCTTTTCCGGTCCAGAATTTCAGCTGCCGACATTCTCCCTCTTCATGTAAACCTTGTAAAATAAGAGAGAAAAGGTATAAGTATAGTACCATAATGTGTATTAACAGACCATAATGCAATAAATATCGATATAAAAGCATGATGCAAAATGGACGTATCAACTCCCCCAAGCTTAGACCTCGCTTGTCCCCAAGTGAAAGCCGAGATTGATAAATATGCCCACATGTTTAGAGATAGAGGTGTCAATAAAATGAAACACTGACATGAAGGTATCATGGTTATCATTAGAACAACAGCACATATTGACATATAATATTTTATGCTAGAGTAACAATTCATTCACATGATAAAATATGAATCAATAACTCTATTGAGAACTAACAAACTATGATTTCATTCTTTGACACAATTCCAATTTAACGCAACATAGGAAAGAGTCAATATAAGAGCTTGTAAAGCAAATCCACATACTCAATCATCTTATTGTGAGTGAACGTTGCATGGGAAACAAAAAATTTCCTACACACACGAAGACCTATCATGGTGATGTCCATCTACGAGAGGAGATTTTATCTACGTACCCTTGTAGATCGCACAGCAGGAAGCGTTAAGAAACGCGGTTGATGTAGTGGAACGTCTTCACGTCCCTCGATCAGCCCCACGAACCGTCCCACAAACCGTCCCACGATCCGTCCCACGATCCGTTCCGATCTAGCGCCAAACGGGCGGCACCTCCGCATTCAGCACACGTACAACTCAACGATGATCTCGGCCTTCTTGATCCAACAAGCAAGACGGAGAAGTAGATGAGTACTCCGACAGCATGATGGCGCTCCGGTGGTGGTGACGATCTACTCCTGCAGGGCTCCGTCCGAGCTCCGCAGAAATACGATCTAGTGGTAAAACTATGGTGTCTACATCTGAGTTGCACGTGGCAAAAGTTGTCTCAAATCAGCCCTAAATCACCACTATATATAGGAGGGAGGGGGAGGAGTCTTTCCTTGAGGGCCAAGCCCTCAAGGGTGCGCCAGCTAGGAGGAGGAGGAGGAATCCTACTCCAATTAGGATTGGAAAGTGGAGTCCTTCTCTTCCTTCCCACCTACCCTTTTTTCATTCTCTTTGGTTTTCTTCTCTTGGCGCCTAGGCCCTCTTGGGCGGTCCCACCAGCCCACTAAGGGCTGGTGCGCCACCCCTAAGGCCATTGGGCTCCCCCCGGGTGGGTTGCCCCCCTCTAGGTGAACTTCCGGAACCCATTCGTCACTCCCGGTACAATGCCGGTAATGTCCGATAACTTTCCGATAACCAAATGAAACCATCCTATATGTCAATCTTCGTTTACGGACCATTTCGGAAACCCTCGTGACGTACGTGCTCTCATCCGGGACTCCGAACAACATTCGGTAACCACACATATAACTCAACTATACTAATACATCATCGAACCTTAAGTGCGGAGACCCTGCGGGTTCGAGAACTACGTAGACATGCCCCGAGGTACTCCTCGGTCAATATCCAATAGCGGGACCTGGATGCCCATATTGGATACTACATATTCTCCGAAGATCTTACCGGTTGAACCTCAGTGTCAAGGATTCATATAATCTCGTATGTCATTCCCTCCGTCCTTCGGTATGTTACTTGCCCGAGATTTGATAGTCGATATCCGCATACCTGTTTCAATCTTATTACCGGCAAGTCTCTTCACTCGTCCCGTAATACAGATCCCGTGACTTACACTTAGTCACATTGCTTGCAAGGCTTGTGTGTGATGTTGTATTACCGAGTGGGCCCCGAGATACCTCTCCATCACATGGAGTGACAAATCCCAGTCTTGATCCATACTAACTCAACGAACACCTTCGGAGATACTTGTAGAATACCTTTATAGTCACCCAGTTACATTGTGATGTTTGATGCACACAAGGTATTCCTCCGATGCCAGTGAGTTATATGATCTCATGGTCATAGGAACAAATACTTGGCACGCAGAAAACAATAGCAATAAAACAACACGATCAATATGCTATGTTCATAGTTTGGGTCTATTCCATCACATGATTCTCCTAATGATGTGATCCAGTTATCAAGTGACAACACTTGCACATAGTCAGAAAACCTTGACTATCATTGATCAACTAGCTAGCCAACTAGAGGCTTGCTAGGGTCATTGTTTTGTCTATGTATCCACACATGTATCTATGTTTTCATTCAATACAATTATAGCATGGATAATAAACGATTATCTTTAAACCGGAAATATAATAATAACTATTTATCATTGCCTCTAGGGCATATTTCCAACACTCTCCCACTTGCACTAGAGTCAATAATCTAGTCCTCACATCGCTATGCGATTTA
Source organism: Hordeum vulgare subsp. vulgare (assembly GCF_904849725.1). NCBI lineage: Eukaryota > Viridiplantae > Streptophyta > Magnoliopsida > Poales > Poaceae > Hordeum > Hordeum vulgare. Next base: position 373,269,641 of record NC_058519.1, read on the forward strand.
CATTGTAATAAATCGAACACCCATACAGTTCTGGTGTTGATCATGTTTTGCCTGTGGAAGAGGTTTAGTCAGCGGGTCTGCTATATTCAAATCCGTGTGCACTTTGCAAATATTCACGTCCTCTCCTTCGACGTAGTCGCAGATGAGGTTGAACCGTCGTTTGATGTGTCTGTTCTTCTTCTGAAACCTTGGTTTCTTTGCTAAAGCAATGGCACCAGTGTTGTCACATAACAGAGTTATTGAATTTAGTGCGCTTGGCACAACTCCAAGATCTGTCATGAACTGCTTCATCTAGACACCCTCCTTTGCTACCTCTGAGGGAGCCATGTACTCCGCTTCACATGTAGAATCTGCTACGACGCTTTGCTTGGAACTGCACCAGCTTACCGCACCCCCATTAAGAATAAATACGTATCCGGTTTGCGACTTAGAGTCATCCGGATAGGTGTCAAAAATTGCGTCGATGTAACCTTTTACGACGAGCTCTTTGTCACCTCATAAACGAGAAACATTTCCTTAGTCCTTTTCAGGTACTTCCGAATATTCTTGACCCTCATCCAATGAAACACTCCTGGATTACTCTGAAACCTGGCTGCCATACTTATGGCCAAGCTGACTTCTGGTTTAGTGCACAACATTGCATACATGATAGAACCTACGGCTGAAGCGTAGGGGACGGAACTCATTTGTTCTCTATCTTCCGCAGTTGCTGGGCACTGCGTCTTACTCAATTTTATACCTTGTAACGCTGGCAAGAACCCTTTCTTGGACTGATCCATTTTGAACTTCTTCAAAACTTTATCAAGGTATGTGCTTTGTGAAATTCCTATCACGCATTTCGATCTATCCCTATAGATCTTAATGCCTAGAATGTAAGCAGCTTCTCCTAGGTCCTTCATAGAGAAACTTTTATTCAAGTAATCCTTTATGCTCTCCAAAAGCTCCACGTTGTTTCCAATCAGCAATATGTCAACCACATATAATATTAGAAATGCCACAGAGCTCCCACTCACTTTCTTGTAAATACAAGATTCTCCAACCACTTGTATAAACCCAAATGCTTTGATCACCTCATCAAAGCGCTTATTCCAACTCCGAGATGCTTGCACCAGTCCATAAATGGATCGTTGGAGCTTGCATACTTTGTTAGCATTCTTTGGATCAACAAAACCTTCGGGTTGCATCGTATAGAACTCTTCCTTAAGAAAACCGTTATCGGACGCCGTTTTGACATCCATCTGCCAGATTTCATAATCGAAAAATGCAGGTATTGCTAACATGATTCAGACAGACTTAAGCATCGCTACCGGTGAGAACATCTCATCGTAGTCAACTCCTTGAACTTGTGAAAAACCCTTTGCCACAAGTCGAGCTTTATAAACGATCACATTACCGTCTGCGTCCGTCTTCTTCTTAAAGATCCATTTGTTCTGAATAGCCTTGCGGCCTTCAGGTAGTACTTCCAAAGTCCACACTTTGTTCTCATACATGGATCCTATCTCGGACTTCATGGCCTCCAGCCATTTGTTAGAATCAGTGCCCACCATTGCTTCTTCATAATTCGTAGGTTCATTGTTGTCTAAGAACAAAATTGATAAGACAGGATTACTGTACCACTCAGGAGCAGTACGTGATCTTATCGACCTGCGAGGTCCGATAGGAACTTGATCCGAAGTTTCGTGATCATCATCATTAACTTCATCCTCAACCGGCACAACAGCAACAGGGGTTTCCCCTTGCCCTGCGCCACCATCTAAAGGAATTAGAGGTTCGACAACTTCACCAAGGTCTATCTTCCTCCCCCTCAATTCTTTCGAGAAAAACTCCATCTCAAGAAAAGCTCTGTTTTTAGCAACAAACACTTTGCACTCGGATTTGAGATAGAAGGTATACCCAACTGTCTCTTTTGGGTAACCTATGAAGACGCACTTTTCCGCTTTGGGTTCCAGCTTTTTAGGCTGAAGCTTTTTGACATAAGCATCACATCCCCAAACTTTAAGAAACGACAATTTTGGTGTTTTGCCATACCAATTTTCGTATGGTGTCATCTCAACGGATTTTGATGGTGCCCTATTGAAAGTGAATGCAGCTGTCTCTAATGCATAACCCCAAAACGATAACGGCAAACCGGTAAGAGACATCATAGATCGCACTATCTCTAATAAAGTACGATTACAATGTTCGGACACACCATTACGTTGTGGTGTGATACGTATCCATCGTATCTACTTTTCCAAACTCTTTTGCCCTTGTTTTGGACTCTAATTTGCATGATTTGAATGGAACTAACCCGGACTAACGTTGTTTTCAGCAGAATTGCCATGGTGTTGTTTTTGCGCAGAAATAAGAGTTCTCGGAATGACCGGAAAATTTACGGAGAATTTTTGTGGAATATATAAAAAATACTGGCGCAAGAATCAGCGGAGGATGTGGAGCGTGGAGCCCACAAGCCCACCAGGCACGGGCCCCCTGGCCGCGCCTCGCTGGCTTGTGGGGCCCACAACGCTCCATCGCCTCCAATCTCAGCTCTATTTAGTCCGTCTCGCCCAGAAAAAATCAAGGAGAAGAGTTCATCGCGTTTTACGATACGGAGGCACCGCCACCTCCTGTTCTTCATCTGGAGGGCAGATCTGGAGTCCGTTTTGGGCTTCGGAGAGGGGAAATCGTCGCCATCGTCATCATCAACCTTCCTTCATCGCCAATTCCATGATGCTCTTCACCGTTCGTGAGTAATCTCATCGTTGGCTTGCTGGAATGTGATGGGTTGGATGAGATCTATCATGTAATCGAGTTAGTTTTGACGGGGATTGATCCCTAGTATCCACTATGTTCTGAGATTGATGTTTCTACTACTTTGCCATGCTTAATGCTTGTCACTAGGGCCCGAGTGCCTTGATTTCAGATCTGAACCTATTATGTTCTCGCCAATATATGTGTGTTCTTGATCCTATCTTGCAAGTTGTAGTCACCTACTATGTGTTATGACCCGGCAACCCCAGAGTGACAATAGCCGGAACCACTCCCGGAGATGACCATTGTATGAGGAGTTCATGTATTCACCAAGTGTTAATGCGTTGGTCCGGTTGTTTATTAAAAGGATAACCTTAATATCCCGTAGTTTCCATTAGGACCCCGCTACCACGGGAGGGATGGACAATAGATGTCATGCAAGTTCTTTTTCCTAAGCATGTATGACTACATACAGAATACATGCCTACATTAGATTGACGAACTGGAGCTAGTTACATATCTCTCTGTGTTATAACTGTTACATGATGAATAGCATCCGACATAATCATCCATAACCGATCCAATGCCTACGAGTCTTTTCCTACTGGTCCTTGCTACGTTACTTTGCTGCTACTGCTGTCACTGCTGCTACTGTTACTCTGTTGCTACTCCTGTTACTTTGTTGCTACTGCTGTTACTCTGCTGCTACTGGTTACTATTGCTACTACTGCTATCACCCTACTTTGCTACTGATACTTTGCTGCAGATACTAAATCTTTCAGGTGTGGTTGAATTGACAACTCAACTGCTAATACTTGAGAATATTCTTCGACTTCCCCTTGAGTTGAATCAATAAATTTGGGTTGAATACTCTACCCTCAAAAATTGTTGCCATCCCCTATACTTGTGGGTTATCATGGTGTTCCAGGCGGTGTCAACTGTGAAACAATTCCACATTGTCTTAAGTGAGCACCAAACTCAAAACTCAGATATTCACCCCCACGATCAGACCGTAGGAACTCGATCTTCTTGTTACGATGATTTTCAACTTCACTCTAAAATTGCTTGAACTTCTCAAACGTTTCAGACTTGTGCTTCATCAAGTATACATAACCATATCTACTCAAATCGTCAGTGGAGGTGAGAAAATAACGATATCCGCCGCATGCCTCCACACTCATCGGACCGCACACATCGATATGTATGATTTCCATCAAGTCACTTGCATGATCCATTGTTCCGGAGAACGGAGTCTTAGTCATCTTGCCCATGAGGCATGGTTGGCATGTGTCAAGTGAATCAAAGTCAAGTGACTCCAAAAGTCCATCAGAATGGAGTTTCTTCATGCGCTTTACACCAATATGACCTAAGCGGCAGTGCCATAAAAACATGGCGCTATCATTGTTAACTCTAACTATTTTGGACTCAATGTTATGTATATGTGTATCATCGTTATCAAGATTCAGTATGAGAAATCCTCTCACACTGGGTGCATGACCATAAAAGATATTACTCATAGAAATAGAACAACCATTATTCTCTGACTTAAACGAGTAATCGTCTCACAATAAACGGTGTCCAGATATAATGTTCATGCTTAATGCACGCACTAAATAACAATTATTTAAGTTCATAACTAATCCTGATGGTAACTGAAGTGAAGCTGTGCCGACGGCGATTGCATCAACCTTGAAACCATTTCCCACGCGCATCGTCACTTCATCTTTCGCCAGCCTTCGCTTATTCCGCAGTTCGTGTTTCGAGTTGAAAATATGAGCAACAGAACCGGTATCGAATACCCAGGCACTACTACGAGAGCTGGTTAAGTACACATCAATAACATGTATGTCGAATATACCTGATTTATCCTTGGCCGCCTTCTTATCAGCTAGATACTTGGGGCAGTTGCACTTCCAGTGACCCAAACCCTTGCAGTAATAACACTCCGTTTCACGCTTAGGTCCAGCTTTGGGTTTCTTCGTCGGATTGGCAACAGGCTTGCCGCTCTTCTTGGAATTACCCTTCTTTCCTTTGTCGTTTCTCTTGAAACTAGTGGTCTTATTCACCATCAACACTTGATGCTCTTTACGGAGTTCTGACTCTGCGACTTTCAGCATCGCGAATAACTCGTCGGGTGACTTGTTCATCCCTTGCATGTTATAGTTCAACAAAGATCTTTTAGCTTGGTGGCAGTGATTGAAGAATTATGTCAGTGATAGCCTCTTGCGGGAGTTCAATCCCCAGCTCAGCTAGACGGTTTGAGTACCCAGACATTTTGAGCACATGTTCACTGACACACGAATTCTCCTCCATCTTGGAAGCATAGAATTTATCGGAGGTCTCATACCTCTCAATCCAGGCGTTCTTCTGAAAGATAAACTTCAACTCCTAGAACATCTCAAATGCTCCATGACGCTCAAAGCGACGTTGAAGTCCTGGTTCTAAGCCATACAAAACTGCACATTGAACTACGGAGTAGTCCTCCTTGCGTGTTAACCAAGCGTTCTTAACATCTTGGTCAGCATTGGCGGGTGGTTCATCTCCTAGCGCAGCATTAAGGACATAATCCTTCTTCCCAACTTGCAGGAGCAACTTAAGATTACGAGCCAAGTCTACAAAGTTGCTTCCATCATCTTTCAACTTAGCTTTCTCTAGGAACGTATTAAAATTCAGGGTGACTGTCGCGTGAGCCATTGATCTACAACACAAATATTTTCAAAGTGGACTTAGAATATGTTCAAGATAATTAGAGTTCAACTAATCCAATTACTTGCTAAACTCCCACTCAAAAAGTACATCTCTCTAGTCATTTGAGTGGTACATGATCCAAATTCACTAACTCAAGTCCGATCATCACGTGAGTTGAGAATAGTTTCAGTGGTAAGCATCTCTATGCTAATCATATAAACTATATGATTCATGCTCGAACTTTCGGTCTCATGTGTTCCAAGGCCATGTCTGCACATGCTAGGCTCGTCAAGCTTAACCTGTGTGTTCCGCGTGGGCAACTGTTTTGCACCCGTTGTATGTGAACGTTGAGTCTATCACACCCGATCATCACGTGGTGTCTTGAAACGATGAACTGTAGCAACAGTGCACAGTCGGGGAGAACACAATTTCATCTTGAAATTTTAGTGAGAGATCACCTCGTAATGCTACTGTCGTTCTAAGCAAAATAAGGTGCATAAAAGGATTAACATCACATGCAATTCATAAGTGACATGATATAGCCATCATCTTATGCTTCTTGATCTCCATCACCAAACCACCGACACGATCTTCTTGTCACCGGCGCCACACCATGATCTCCATCAATTTGTCGCCATCGAGGTTGTCGGGCTACTTATGTTATTACTACTAAAGCTACATCCTAGCAATATAGTAAACGCATGTGCAAACACAAACGTAAGTTTAAAGACAACCCTATTGCTCTTGCCGGTTGCCGTAGCATCGACGTGCAAGTCGATATTAACTATTACAACATGATCATCTCATACATCCAATATATCACATCACGTCATTGGCCATATGATATCACAAGCATACCCTACAAAAACAAGTTAGATGTCCTCTAATTTTTTGTTGCATGTTTTACGTGGCTGCTATGGGTGTCTAGTAGGATCGCATCTTACTTATGCAAAAACCACAACGGAGATGTGCAAATTGCTATTTAACCTCTCCAAGGACCGCCTCGGTCAAAACCAATTCAAGTAAAGTTGAAGAAACTGACACCCGCCATTCATCTTTATGCAACGAGGTTGCATGTCAATCGATAAAACCAGTCTTTTGTAAGCGTACGAATAATGTCCGTCCGGGCCGCTTCATTCCAACAATACCGCCGAATCGAGAAAAGACTAAGGAGGGCAGCAAATCGAACATCACCGTCCACAAAACCCTTTGTGTTCTACTCGAGATAACATCTAAGCATGAACCTAGCTCATGATGCCACTGTTAGGGAACGTTGCGTGGGAAACAAAAAATTTCCTATGCACACGAAGACCTATCATGGTGATGTCCATCTACGAGAGGAGATTTGATCTACGTACCCTTGTAGATTGCACAGCAGGAAGCGTTAAGAAATGCGGTTGATAAAGAGCAACGTCTTCACGTCCCTTGATCAGACCCACAAACCGTCCCACGAACCGCCCCACGATCCGTCCCACGGCCCGTTCTGATCTAGCGCCAAACGGGCGGCACCTCCGCGTTCAGCACACGTACAACTCGACGATGATCTTGGCCTTCTTGATCCAGCAAGCAAGACGGATAAGTAGATGAGTACTCCGGCAGCGTGACGGCGCTCCGGTGGTGGTGACAATCTACTCCTGCAGGGTTCCGCCCGAGCTTCGCAGAAATACGATATAGAGGTAAAACTATGGTGTCTAGATCTGAGTTGCACGTGGCAAAAGTTGTCTCAAATCAGCCCTAAATCACCACTATATATAGGAGGGAGTGGGAGGAGGCTTGCCTTGAGGGCCAAGCCCTCAAGGGTGCGCCATCTAGGAGGAGGAGGAGGAACCCTACTCCAATTAGGATTGTAAAGTGGAGTCCTTCTCTTCCTTCCCACCTATCCTTTTTTTCTTTCTCTTTGGTTTTCTTCTCTTGGCCCTAAGGCCATTGGGCTTCCCCCGGGTGGGTTGCCCCCCTCCCGGTGAAATTCCAGAACCCATTCGTCACTCCCGGTACAATGCCGGTAATGCCCGATAACCTTCCGGTAACCAAATGAAACCATCATATATATCAATCTTCGTTTCTGGACCATTCTGCACACCCTCGTGACGTCCGTGATCTTATCTGGGACTCTGAACAACATTCCATACTAACTCAACGGACACCTTCGGAGATACCTGTAGAACACCTTTATAGTCACCTAGTTACGTTGAGACGTTTGATGCACACAAGGTATTCCTCCGGTGCTAGTGATTTATATGATCCCATGGTCATAGGAACAAATACTTGACACGCAGAAAACAATAGCAATAAAATGACACGATCAATATGCTACGTTCATAGTTTGGATCTAGTCCATCACATGATTCTCCTAATTATGTGATCCAGTTATCAAGTGACAACACTTGCACATAGTCAGAAAACCTTGACAAGGCTTGCTAGGGACATTGTTTTGTCTATGTATCCACACATGTGTCTATGTTTTCATTCAATACAATTATAGCATGGATAATAAACGATTATCTTTAAACAGGAAATATAATAATAACTATTTATCATTGCCTCTAGGGCATATATCCAACACTTATGGTCTTTCATAATTGCTAACACTCACAAGGTACTGCTACTTCTCAAACAACAGCGCCAGAAATTAATACGTTGATGGAGACTTGCTTGCGTTGGTTTTTTCCTTGAAGAGGAAAGGGTGATGCAGCACAGGAGCAGTAAGTATTTCCCTCAGTTTTAGAACCAAGGTATCAATCCAGTAGGAGAATCTCGTCAAGTCGAGAGTACCTGCACAAACACAAAAGAGCTTGCACCCAACGCTGTAAAGGGGTTGTCAATCCCTTCAAGATTGTTTGCAAAGTGAGATCTGAAGGCGGAAAGTGCAACGAAGTAAAAAGTGTAAGGCTCAAAATATGGTGTGGAGTAGACCCTGGGGGCCATAGTTTTTACTAGAGGCTTCTCTCAAAATAGCAAGTATTACGGTGGGTGAACAAATTACTGTCGAGGAATTGATAGAACCGCGCAAAGTCATGACGATATCTAAGGCAATGATCATACATATAGGCATCACGTCCGAGACAAGTAGACCGACACTTTCTGCATCTACTACTATTACTCCACACATCGACCGCTATCCAGCATGCATCTAGTGTATTGAGTTCATGACGAACAGAGTAACGCCTTAAGCAAGATGACATGATGTAGAGGGATAATCTCAAACCAATGATGAAAACCCCATCTTTTTACCCTTGATGGAAACAACACGATGTTTGCCTCGCTACCCCTTCTGTCACTGGGTGAGGTCACCGCACGGTATGAACCCAAAACCAAGCACTTCTCCCATTGCAAGAGTCATAGATCTAGTTGGCGAGACAAAACCCACAACTCGAAGAGAATTACAAGGATATGAAATCATGCATAAGAGAGATCAGAAGAAACTCAAATAAGATTCATAGATAATCTGATCGTAAATCCACAATTCATCGGATCTCGACAAACACACCGCAAAAGAAGATTACATCGGATAGATCTCCATGAAGATAATGGAGAACTTTGTATTGAAGATCCAAGAGAGAGAAGAAGCCATCTAGTTACTAGCTATGGACCCGGAGGTCTATGGTGAACTACTCACGCATCATCGGAGAGGTCATGGTGTTGTTGAAGAATCTCTTTATATTGAAGATCCAAGAGAGAGAAGAAGCCATCTAGTTACTAGCTATGGATCCGGAGGTCTATGGTGAACTACTCACGCATCATCGGAGAGGTCATGGTGTTGATGAAGAAGCCCTCCATGTCCGAATCCCCCTCCGGCAGGGCACCAGAACGGTCCCCAGATGGGATCTCGCATAAATAGAAGCTTGCGGCGGCGGAGAAGTATTTTCGTGGCTCTGTCTGTTGGTTTGGGGATTTTAGGGAATTTATAGGTGAAAGAGGTAGGGCAAAGGACGCACGGGGGGCCCACGACCTTGCTAGGCGCGCCCCCCTGGGGCGCGCCTAGGGGGCTCGTGGCCTCCTCCATGGCCATCTGCCTTGGTTATCAAGTCTTCTGGATCCCTTCTGTTATGGAAAAAATCATCCCGAAGGTTTTATTCCATTTGGATTCCATTTAATATTCTTATCTGAAAAAGGTCAAAAGCACGGAAAAAACAGAAACTGGCACTGGGCACTGAGTTAATAGGTTAGTCCCAAAAATGATATAAAATAGCTTATAAAACATCCCAAGTTGATAATATAATAGCATGGAACAAGAAAAAATTATAGATACGTTGGAGACGTATCACTGACTTCCAAGAGAAGCTTATCCCGAACTTCAAAATAACAAGGCCAAGGAAAGCTATCCCTACAAAATCATATAGAATGTCTATGCTCCATCATCCTCACACAACTAATGTAAATCATGCACAACCCCGGTATTGGCCAAGTAATTGTTTTCGCACTCTTACTTTCTCAAACTTCTTATAACTATCACGCAATACATGAGCGTGAGCCATGGATATAACACTATAGGTGGAATAGAGTGTGGTGGTGGTTGTGAGACAAAAAGGAGGAGATGGTCACATTGACTCGCGTATCAAAAGGCTCTGGAGATGCCCATTAATAGATATCAATGTGAATGAGTAGGGATTGCCATACAAAGGATGCACTAGCACTATAAGTATGTGAAAGCTCAAAAGAAGAACTAGTGGGTGTGCATCCAACTTGCTTGCTCAGGAAGACCTAGGGCAATTTTGAGGAAGCCCATCATTGGAATATACAAGCCAAGTTATTTAATGAAGATTCCCACTAGCATATGGTAGTGACAAAGCAAGAAGCTCTCAATCATGAAGAACATGGTGCTATTATGAAGCACAAGTGTGGAAAAATATAGTAGCATTGTCCCTTCTCTCTTTTTCTCTCCTTTATTATTATTATATTATTATTATTATTTATTTGGGCTGTTAGGCCTCTTTTTTTTCTCCTTTCTCTCTTTTTTTATTTTTGGGCTCTTTGGCCTCTTTTTTTTTCCTCACATGGGACAATGCTCTAATAATGATGATCATCACACTTTTATTTACTCACAGCCCAAAGCTTAGAACGATGATGACTCTATAGGAAATGCCTCCGGCAGTGTACCGGGATGTGCAACGATCTAGCTTGGCGTATGCCGTTGAAACATCTCGCTAGCTATCTTACGATCATGCAATGGCAATATGAGAGTGACGGCACAAGTCATGAGACGGAACGGCGGGAGTTGCATGGCAATATATCTCGGAATGGCTATGAAAATGCCGTAGTAGGTAGGTATGGTGGCTGTTTTGACGAAGGCATATGGTGGGTTTGTGCACCGGCGAAAGTTGCGCGGCACTAGAGAGGTTAGCAATGGTGGAAGGTGAAAGTGCATCTATACCATGGACTCACATTAGTCATGAAGAACTCACATACTTGTTGAGAAAGTTTTTATTAGTAATCGAAACAAAGTGCTAAACGCATACTCCAAGGGGAAGGGTTGGTAGGTGTTAACCATCGCGCGATCCCGACCTCAACACAAAGGATGACAATCAATAGATCAATTATGCTCCAACTTCCTAACATAGCGGTTCACCATACGTGCATGCTACGGGAATCACTAACTTCAACACAAGTATTTCTAGATTCACAACACCCTACTAACATAGCTCTTAATATTACCAAATCCACGTCTCAAAACTAATTGAGAGGAATCAAGACTTCTCTTTCTACTCAATGCACATGAAGATGGAGGTTTTTGTATCCTCTTTGGGTACCTATCACATTTGGGACTACTTTCATAGCATAAGCCAACTACCAAGTCACGCACCGCCATGCTCTAAAAGATATAAGTGAAGCACATAGAGCAAAAGTATCTAGCTCAAAAGATATAAGTGAAGCACTATGAGCATTCTAGCAAAAATCACGATGCGTGTATGTCTCTCTCTCTCAAAAAGGTGTGCAGCAAGGATTATTGTGACAAAAAAAGACTCCTGAGATACAAGATGCTCCAAGCAAAACCCATATCATGTGGTGAATAAAAATATAGCTCCAAGTAATGTTACCGATGGATTGAAGACGAAAGAGGGGATGCCTTCCTGGGGCATCCCCAAGCTTAGGCTTTTTGGTGTCCTTGAATTTGGCTTGGGATGCCTTGGGCATCCGCAAGCTTGAGCTCTTTCCACTCCTTATCTCTTTGGCCATGAGAACATCACCCAAAACTTGAAAACTTCACAACACAAAATTTAAACAGAAACTCGTGATAACATTAGCACAATAAAACAAGCTACCACCTCTTTTGGTATTGTAGAAAACTTGATTCTATCTATATTGGTGTTGGGCTACTGTATTCTCACTTTTCCATGGCTAGTACCATAGTTTCATCAAAACAAGCAACCAACTTAACAAAAACACAATCTGTCAAAAACAGACCTGTCTGTAGCAATCTGTATACTTTGTATACTTCTGGTACCTCAAAAAATATGAAAACTTACGACTGCCTGGGCAAAAGGCATATCAACCAGCAGCAAAAAGAATCAACTCAAAAGCTCTTTCTGAATAAAAATGAAAAATCATGTCGTGAGCGAAAAGTTTCTGTCTTTTTCCAGCAGGATCAAACAACCATTACCAAGACTAGTCATAAAGGTTTTGCTTGGCTCAAACACAAAAGAAATACAAAAAACAGAGTCACAACAAAATTATGATGGTGTGGACACAACAAAACAGAAAGAAAAAGATAAATTCATTGGGTTGCCTCCCAACAAGCGCTATTGTTTAACGCCCTTAGCTAGGCATTGATAATTCAATGATGCTCACACAAAAGATAATAATTGAAGCACAACGAGAGGATCAAAAAGCATGTGAAAATCACATATCAGTCTAACATACTTCCTATGCATAGGCATTTTATAGGAAAACAGATTGTCAAGACAACCAGTAGTTACCATATGCAAGGAAGAAGAAAGAGACAATAGCAATCTCAACATAACGAGAGGTGATTTAGTGATACGAAAGTTTCTACCACCATATTTTCCTCTCTCATAATAATTACATGTGGGATCATATTCGAATTCAACAATGTAACTATCACGTAGGATATTATTTTCATGATCCACCTGCATGCAAAGTTGACGCTCTTCAAAAATAGTGGGATTATCATCAACTAAAGTCATGACTTCTCCAAACCCACTTTCAATAATATTGCAAATATCATATTCATCATGAGGCTTAATTTTTTTTTCAAGATCATAAGAAAAATCGTCGCCCCACTCATGATCATTGCAACAAGTAGTGGACATAGCAAAACTAGCATCCCCAAGCTTAGGGTTTTGCATATTTTTAGCATGATTGTGACTAATAAAATTTATAGTGAAACCATTGCAATCATTCTTTTCATCCAAGGAGCCCTCGTGAATCACTTCATAAATTTCTTCCTCAAAATTTTCAAATTCACGCAACTCAAGCAAAACTCCATAAAGATAGTCAAGTGCACTCAACTCACTAGCAATTGGATCAACATAATTGGATCTCTTAAAGAGATTAGCAAGTGGATGAGGATCCATATCACTATATTTTCAGCAAGCGAAGATGCAAGCATATTGAAGGCACATGGCACACAAGCGAACAGAAAGCAAGCGAGATAAAAGGGCGAACAAAAAGAGCAAACAAAAAAGGCAAATATTTTGAAGTGGGGGAGAGGAAAACGAGAGGCAACTGGCAAACAAAGTAAATGCAAGAGATGAGTTTGCGACACTTACTTGGATGAGTTCTTGACTTGATCCTCCCCGGCAACGGCGCCAGAAATTCTTCTGCTACGGCAACAAAAGTTCTTCCCCGGCAACGGCGCCAGAATCTCGTCAAGGTATCAATCGAGTAGGAGAATCTCGCCAAGTCCAGAGTACCTTCACAAACACAAAAGAGCTTGCACCCAACGCTGTAAAGGGGTTATCAATCCCTTCAAGATGGTTTGCAAAGTGAGATCTGAAGGCGGAAAGTGCAACGAAGTAAAAAGTGTAAGGCTGAAAATATGGTGTGGAGTAGACCCTGGGGGCCATAGTTTTCACTAGAGGCTTCTCTCAAAATAGCAAGTATTACGGTGGGTGAAACAATTACTATCAATCAATTGATAGAACCGCACAAAGTCCTGACGATATCTAAGGCAATGATCATACATATAGGCATCACGTCCGAGACAAGTAGACCGATACTTTCTGCATCTACTACTATTACTCGACACATCGACTGTTGGGGATATTATCTGTTGGGTAACCCGCCCTAGTTGGGCCGGGTCACCCAAGCTGGCGTCTCATCTCCACGTGGTTCCGGCCTTGGCCCAACGAGGCCGGGAGTCGTATGACGGTTCAGGACCTTCGGGAGAAGTCCATTGTAGGGAAGATCTCCAAGTCTTGGAAAGATAGCGACTTAGAGATCGGAAGAATCACGATTTATGTAAAGGAAAGGACTCTTGTAAATCCTGAGGACTCTCGTAAACCCTAAGGACTCGACCTGTATATAAAGGCGAGTCCCAGGGAAGGAGAGGGGAGGTTAGAAATCATCGAGTGCTAGGTCAGGCGAGTTACGCCCCCTGTAATCGAAACACCATCAATACAAACACCAAGCAGGACGTAGGCCTTTACCTCCTCACGAGCGGCCGAACTTGGGTAAATCTCTGTCTCGCTCCCGCATAACCTCTTTGAGTCGCCACCAAGGTGCGATGGCTCCAACACTAATTCCTTTCACGAGGACATCTGCCGTGACAAAACCACGACAGTTGGCGACCACCGTGGGGCGTGCACACGGCGGAGTTGAGTTCTCAAAGGGAGCCCTACCAGGGTCCGGGAGCTACGCAGCGGGGCTCATGACTCGGAGCCGCCGCGGGAAGTACTACATCGACAACTTGCTATGGGGGCCCGAGGCCGATTCGATCAAATCTGGCTACAGAATTCCCTTCGGCAAGATCAACGTCTTCGTCGGCATGGTTGGATCGCCTATGCCTGAGCCGGACGCCTCCTCCGACATCGTCGAGCCGGCCAGGTATGTCCACCCTGTCGCGACGCCAAACCTAACCCGTCCGGTCTTTGTTGGGTTCACGCAGGGATCCGAGGAACCAGAACAATCAGCGACCCACGAGACCACGCTGGTCAACACTGATGACGAATCATCCATGGGCGATTCAGATTCGATTCAGTCTCTGCACGGGGGCTGCCTTGGGGGCTTGTCACTAGCCATGGACCCCGAGGTTCTTGACCGGACCTGCCGTCAGATCGCCGTTTACATGGCAGGGGCGACTCAGCCCTCACCAAACCCGGCAGGCGGAGATGGGACTGGTGAAACGTCTAGAAACCCGGCCGCGATCTTGGTGGAGTTAGCGGAGGAGATAACAAGGCTCATTGCGACCCCCATAACGTCAAAAAACCAGGACGCGATAAATACGGAGCTAACAAAACTAAGAGATGGGGTGGCAAAGGCTCAGCAGGACACCGAGGTGGAAGCCACCAAGATCGAGACCCAGCAGGCTGAAATTACCGCTGAGGTAGCTCGCTTGAAGACCAAAAACTGGCGGCTCGAAAGGCATCAGCGCGCATCTGACGCCGTCCATCAGCGGAGGCATCACGGTCGTTTACCCCCTGATCTCAACCCGACCCGCCTGTTCGACACTCCACAAACTCCCGGGGCAGGAGACGCCCCGGGAAGAGTGCCGGGCCAGCCACCAAACCCACTGTTTCAGCCAGCTGCGGATCGCGTTCCTCGATTCCAGACACCCCGAGGTCACTTTTCCAACCCGGTGGACAACGTCCTTTCCGCAACTCGCCATTTAGAATCCCTTCCGATTCATGGCAACACTCCAGCTGAGGTAGAAGCAAGGAACGCCATTGAGATGTTGAAGACGGCGGTGGTTCAAAACGCCCAGTTCTCACACAGCCTAGATCGGTGCACTCCACTCCCCAGACAAGCCGCACCAGGAGTCGACCAGAGGACCAGCCCGTCATAACCAGCGGACCGCGACCCTTTCCCCAGGTCAACTCGCCTGATCACCGAGACCCGCCGGGTCGGGATCACCCGGACACCCAAGTCGCCCCAGCGCCTCTTGTTGGAAGCGGCAGACAAGTGGGGGCGCCATGCTTTGCCCCCGCCCTTCGCAATGAGCGAATGCCCAGGGATTTTAAAGGGCCAAGAAAGGTGCCTAACTACACTCCGGACCTTGAGCCGACATCATGGGTCGAGAGTTACGAAATCGCCATGGACAGGCTTGATGTAAGCGAAGCAGTCTGCGCCAGATACTTCACAATGATGCTCGAAGGGACGGCGCGTACTTGGTTAATGAACTTGCTCCCCAACTCCATCCAGTCTTGGGCCGAATTAAAAGAGCGTTTCATCAAAAATTTCCGAGGGACCTGCAAGCGCCTGATGACAATAGGCGATTTGCAGAACTGCGTTCAATGCCCGGATGAGTCGGCTCACCACTGGACGCGGCGGGTCGCGGAAATCATTCATTAGTCGGATGGTATCACAACGGCTCAGGCCGTGCTAATCCTGGAGCAGAAATGCCACTATGAGGCCTTGGTGGAGAAGTTGGGACGACTCAAGCGAAAGGTGCAGGATATGGGGGAGCTAATGGACACCCTCACTAGGTACGCTGAGGCGGACGAAACCAAGGATCCAGGAGAAGATGGTGGTAAAGCCAACTCGCCAAGGAAAGGCGAGTCATCCAAAAATCATACCCAGTTCCAGGGACGCGCCCGCCATAATCATGGAGCGAATGGCAAAAGAAGGCAGCAGGAAGAGTCTTCGGACTTAGTAACCAACACCAACGCCAACAATGGCAACCAGCGTCAGTGGCAAAAAGCCGCGCAACTATAATGAGTTACTCAAGGGCCCCTGCCCGCATCACGCCATGGTAGACGGACCGGCGACTCATTCCTGGGAGGACTGTTACGTGTTGCAGGAGTTTCGGGCGGAGGCGATCAAAAAGGGGCAAGGCGGCGACCCGGACCAACGGCAGGAACAGTTTGGCGCACCTAATCAACGCGAGAAGCCCTTCGGCGGCTTCCCTGAACCCGGGGCTCAGGGCGGCTCGCAGCCAAACAGTGGCCAGTATCCGGTCCATCACCAACGATGGTATAACCCGCCGGGAGTCTTTCAACAACCACCCCCACAGGGGGCTCCGCACGGGCAGGATGACAATGGCGGCTTCTGCAACAACCCCAAGCAGTTAAGCAATGGGCAGTACCACGTTTTCACCACCAATGCCTGCAGGCGTGAAAAAAAGGTGAGTCACCGAGCGTACAATATATCTGAGGCGGCACTCCCTAGATATCTCCACTGGTCCGAGCAGACTGTATCATGGAGTAGGGAGGATCACCCGCCAAGAGTTGACAATCCTGGCGACTTAGCATTGGTCGTGGCTCCTCAAGTTGGAGGATATACCTTATCTAAGGTACTGATGGATGGTGGCAGCAGCATCAACATATTATACTTCGACACCTTTCGAAGGATGAACCTGTTGGAAAAAGATTTGATGCCCTCAACCACGGTATTCCATGGGATTGTCCCAGGTAAATCGGCGTACCCCATAGGCCGAGTTAGGCTCACGGTTGCGTTTGGAACAGCGTCTAACTACAGGAGTGAGTCCCTTTTGTTTGAGGTGGTTAAGTTAAAAAGCCCCTATCATGCGCTGTTTGGGCGGCCGGCTTACGCCCGGTTCATGGCTCGCCCCTGCTATGTTTACCTTAAACTCAAAATTCCTGGTCCTAAAGGACCCATCACGGTTGATGGTGATAGGAGGATTGCAAGAGAGTGCGAAGAAGGGGATGCAGCTTATGCAGAAGTCGCCTGTGATGCGGAAGAGCTTAAATATCACTAGGCCAATGTTGATCCGGCTGACATGTCACCTTTGAAGAAGCCAATGACAGACGCTGAGCCGCCCCTCAAGTTCAAACCAACAGACGACACTAAGATAGTGGATTTCGTCCTTGGCGACTCAACCAAGCAGTTCACTATCGGGGTAGGTGTAGACCCCAAATAGGAAAGCGCGCTCATCGAATTCATCCGTGAGAATCGGGACATCTTCGCATGGAAACCTTCTGACATGCCTGGTGTACCGAGAGAATTCGCTGAGCACCATCTTAATGTTGACCCAAAAGCAAAACCGATTCAGCAATATCTTCGCAGGTTCAATGAGGAACGACGCAAGGCAATTGGGGAAGAAGTTGCCCGTCTCTCGGCCGCCGGATTCATCGTAGAGGTCTTCCACCCCAAGTGGTTGGCTAACCCGGTTCTGGGGCTCAAGAAGAATGGTAACTTTCGCATGTGCGTTGATTACACATATCTTAATAGAGCTTTCCCAAAGGATCCTTTCGCCCTTCCCCGCATCGATCAAATTATTGATTCGGTGGCGGGATGCGAACGTTTGTGCTTCCTGGACGCTTATTCCGGATATCACCAAATCAAGATGGCCGTGGAAGACCAGGAGAAAACAGCTTTTATAACCCCCTTCGGGGCTTTTTGCTATGTGTCCATGCCGTTTGGGCTCAAGAGTGCAGGGGAGACTTACCAGCGCTGCATCCAAAATTGCCTCCGTGGCCAAATCGGACGCAACGTCCATGCTTACATTGACGACATTGTGGTTAAAACTCGCATGAAGGAAACACTACTGGGAGACCTAAAGGAAACTTTTGATAATCTACGGGTATACCAGATGAAGCTTAATCCCACCAAGTGTGTCTTTGGTGTTCCTGCAGGAAAATTGTTGGGTTTCCTGGTGTCTGAGCGTGGCATCGAAGCTAACCCGGACAAAATCGAGGCGGTTACTTCCCTTGGGAAGCCGGCGAATATTAATCAAGTTCAACGGATGGCGGGTCGTATTGCGGCCTTAAGTTGCTTCATAAGCCGTCTGGGTGAAAAGGCTATTCCCCTTTATCAATTGCTTAAAAAATCTGACCATTTTGTTTGGACAGACGAAGCCAATGAAGCTTTCGAAGCCTTAAAACAGCAGCTGGTCAACCCACCGGTTTTGGCCGCCCCGACTGAGAAAGAGCCCATGCTCCTGTATATTGCGGCAAACTCCAAAGCGGTGAGTGTGGCAGTGGTCATCGAAAGGAAGGAGGAGGCAAAGGAATATCTAGTGTAACGCCCGGTGTATTTCATTAGCGAGGTGCTAACTCTCTCCAAGCAGCGAGACCCACACTGGCAGAAGGTTGTTTATGGGGTCTTTATGGCAAGCCGAAAGCTCAAACATTATTTCCAAGAGCATACCATCACGGTGGTTAGCTCCGTTCCCCTCGGGGACATCATCCACAATCGGGAAGCGACGGGGCGAATCGCCAAGTGGGCAATCGAACTCGGGCTGTACCACGTGCGATACACCCCTCGCACGGCTATCAAGTCTCAGGCCTTGGTTGATTTTGTCAACGATTGGACCGAGTTACAGATCCCGGAAGACAGGCCTGACCTCACACACTGGACTATTTATTTTGACGGGTCTAGACAGTTGGAAGGCTCGGGGGCTGGCGTGGTGCTGATATCACCTCAAGGGGACAAATTCTGCTATGTCCTCCGACTCATGTTTCCATGTACCAACAATGTTGCGGAATACGAAGCTTTACTTCACGGCTTGCGACTCACCAAGGAGATGAACCTTACGCGGGTCAGATGTTTTCGCGATTCTAATTTGGTGGCTCAACAAGTTTCAGGTACTTGGGATTCTCGGGACCCCCTGATGGCGGCTTACAGGAGGGCTGTGTCTGATGTGGCGGGTCACTTCCATGGCTATCAGGTCGATCATATCGACCGGCGTCTTAACGAAGCAGCTGATGCCCTTTCACGTCTCGGTTTGCAGCGTAAGCCGGTTCCCCCCAATGTTTTTCTGGATACTCTGCATAATCCTTCCGTAAGGTTACCCTCGGAGGAGGAGTTGGCAATACCAGACCCTGAGTCTCAGTTCGTGACGGCTCTCCATGTTACGCCGGATTGTGTTCTTCCATATCTGGCCTATCTCGCCCGAGGCGAGTTACCTTCGGATGAAGTATTGGCTCGCCAAATAGTTCGGCGAAGCAAATCCATGGTTACCATCAATGGCGAATTATATAAACGAAGCACTTCCGGGGTTTTCCAAAGATGTGTCTCCTCTGAAGAAGGATGCGTAATTCTAAACGACATTCATTCCGGAGATTGTGGACATCACGCCGGGTCACGTTCCTTGGTTTCAAAGACGTTTCGTCATGGTTTCTTTTGGTTGATGGCCCATGCAGATGCAGAAGAGATAGTTTGTCGATGTGACGGGTGCCAGCGTTATGGACGACAGGCCCATGTGCCGGCTCAAGAGTTAAGGATGATACCTATCACTTGGCCTTTTGCGGTCTGGGGGTTAGACATGGTTGGCCCCTATAAGATGTCGTCCAACAAAAAAACTCATCTGCTGGTGGCAGTTGATAAGTTTACCAAGTGGGTCGAGGCAGAACCTGTTGGAGCCTGCGACGCGGAGACAGCGGTCAAATTTTTGAAAAAGTTGATCTTCCGGTTCGGATATCCACACGACATTATTACTGACAATGGCACTAACATGTCTCAAGGAGCGATGCAGGATTTTTGTCATCGTGAGCATATCTGGCTTGATGTTTCTGCAGTAGCTCATCCGCAATCTAATGGGCAGGCAGAGCGGGCGAATCAGGAAGTGTTGCGAGGAATCAAACCCCAACTCGTGATTCCCCTGGAACGCACCCCGGGGTGTTGGGTTGAGGAGTTGCCTTCAGTATTATAGAGCATCCGGACCACCCCGAACCGTTCTACCGGCTTTACTCCCTTCTTTCTGGTATATGGAGCAGAATCCGTTCTTCCCACTGACATTAGGCATGACTCGCCCAGAGTTGCTGCTTATGTGGAACAAGACAACGAGTTGGCACGCCAAGATTCTTTGGACGCTTTGGAGGAAGCACGCGATTTGGCTGCAGCCCGTTCGGCGATTTATCAGCAGGACTTGCGGCGTTATCATAGCCGCCGGGTCAAAAGCCGAACCTTTTAGGAAGGCGACTTAGCCCTTCGGTTGATGGGAAGGACCGTTCGTCGTCAGCAAAAGCCTTCGCAACGGGTCCTACTATCTCGTGGATCTACGACCTGATCGGCCAACCACGGAGGCTGAGTCAACTCGCCCCTGGAACATAGCCCACTTGTGGCCTTATTACACTTGAGTTAATTAGCTCTGCCTTTTTGTAAGTTTTTTCATTTCTTACGCAGCAATAAAGTTGATGCCTCCAGGCTTGGGGGCTTTCCTGCTAATTCATCTTATTGAAAGTATGAATCTTTATTTTACTCTTCAAAAAGTCGCCCAAGCATGGACGCTATCTATACCAAAGGGCTTAAGTCGCCATGATGCGCTTATTACAAAACTGGGTATCGATAAGCCAAAGAGGATCGAAGTCGCCACAAGCACGCGATTCAAACATAGGCGCCTTATATGATTCTGTGGATTAGGCCGACTTACTTGAGGGCAGTTTGTTCTCAAGTCGTTTTGTGGTAACAGCGTATACGCTTCTACAATCCTATGACGGTCTTTCCCTTAATCTAGGTCACTTGGGGGCTTCCTCTCACTGAGATCAGCCTTACTACCCATTTGGCCTGCGAAAAATTACCGCATTACAAATGGTTATACTGGACTGTGTGTTGGCCGAATCGCCATATGGACCCATGAACTCTTGGCGAGTTACTCCGCTTATGGACCCTGAACTCGCCTTGGTTAAAAGATGTCTGGTACCGGCTAGCGCCTCACCTGAAAAATAGAGAAACCATTGGTTCACTGAACCCGCTTCACTGAAGCTTGACTCGCGCCTGATCAGCCGGTCTAAATACTTGAGGTTTTTATACAAAAGTGTCCCTCGGGTAGCACTTGAGTTTATTTAACTCGTCCTATCCTATCGCGACCTGATGAGCCGACGAAATTGCTATTTTTTACCTTCCTAGCACTGCCACAAGGTCTTTCAGACTTTTTTCTCACTCGCCTCAAATATCTTGGGTTTGTTATTATTTATTATCATCCATTACTCACTGAGATGATTTGATATATGTTTTTAAGCCGAACAGGTTGATGATCAAAATCATTCTAGCCATGGCGGGTCAAGCATTCTAAAGCGCCTTAAGGGCGACATAAGGGTTTTTCGAGACATCACAAAAGCAGTTTGATCTCTAAAAAGACTTATTACATGGCTCTTATGGCCAAATCTATGAAGGTTTATTCTACTGATGTCCTCGGCTCAGCCTTCTGCGAGCTCTGGCCGACTTCAATTTGCAAGTCGCCTAGTACCCAGTTACACTTGGATAACGCGGCGAACTCATTTTCATCATTCAGGACTGATGAGAGATCCACCTCCAAGTCAAAAGGATTATTGGGTCGACGCGGAGTTAAGCTGGTCGTTACAAAGATTGGCGGGTTAACTTTCTTGTTCTTGTTATCATAGGAGGCTTGGTATTTTGATAAATCCAAGCTTGCGGCAAGCTGAGTCGCTGCCAAACGGGATTCTTTGACAACACGTTGGTAATCCTCTTCATCAAATTCTGACCCATCATCCTTGAGCTGGGGAAAGCCTGCCGCTACTTCTTCAGGGTTTATTTCTGGAGCGTACGCCAGACACCGACTCAGCGTAGTCAGTGCTCCTTTTCGGGCAGTAGACCGAGTTAGCTCACCAATTTGAGGAGGAAGAGTGGATAAGCAGCCAAGCATCTTCTTTATTGATGTTATGGGTTCCTTGGCACCCATCACTGCTTTCACGGTCATCACACTTCCGGTATACAGCTGCTCCGTCAACGTGTAAATCACCTTCAGCATCAGGACACAATCGTTCTAAAGATTGGCGGCTCTCGGACATGCATAAGGAGTGATGATGGTCAGCGATTTCTACAAGTTATTTATTTACAAAGTGCAAGGTCAGGGGTTGGTTTTTACCAAAGACGGCTTGTGCCATGTTGGAGATATGTCGCTTTAAGCCGGCCAGCTCTTGTTGCACAGCATCCAACTTAGCTTCAGCTTTTTCTGCTCGCTTTATCAGGGCATCTTGATCAGCTTGATCCTTTTTTAAGTCGGCTTTTAGCTTCTCCATCTCAGATAAGATCAGTTGACACTTCTCTTCTGATTTTGCCCGGGCATCTTGCTGATCGGTTAAATTTTTCTTCAAGTCGCCAAATGCTGATTCAGTTTGGGTAAGTGATTCCTGTCGAAATATATAGTCAAGGGGCAAGTCTCAGAATTATTGCAAGCAACATCCCTGACACTTGGGGGCTAATGTATAATTTTTTAGACAAATTATACAGTATCACGACCCGGCTCATCTTTTTACAGATGACCCGCCCCTTGGGGGTTACAGGTCGAAAGTTTCTTCAATTATCAAGACCTGGCTCATCTTTTCATAGATGACCCGGCCCTTGGGGGTTACAGGTCGAAAGTTTTTCTTCAATTATCAACACCCGGCTCATCTTTTTACAGATGACCCGGCCCTTGGGGGTTACATGTCGAAAGTTGTTCTTCAATTATCAAGACCCGGCTCATCCTTTTACAGATGACCCGACCCTTGGGGTTACAGGTCGACAGATTCATTTTACTATTAAGACCCGGCTCATCTTTTTTACTGATGACCCGGCCCTTGGGGGTTAATAAGGATGATACAGTATGCAATAAGACGTACCTCATGTTTGTTCTTCAGCATGAGAAGCAGACTTTTTTCCATCTCATAACTCGCCTCAAGGCGACTTGCAAAGCCCAAGAAAAGTTCTCTGAATTCAAGATTCTCATACTGGGAGAGCTTAGCCTTGGAAAGTTCATGTTCAATAGCAGGTTGAGCTGATGATGATACATGCTTCGACAAAACTGTTATGGCCGACTTAGAAAAGCGAGTGCCGGTGATGACCACAATGTCTGGATCTTCTGCTGTTTTCAATGGACTTGGCGGATTAGGCGTTTCCATGGTTTCCTTGGGCGAGCTTGGGAGATCCACTTGATCTTCAGGTTTATCTTGGGCCTGGTTATCCTGGATCGGCACCGATTTATCAATAGGATCCGAAGCTGTAATGGGAGTTGACCCGCCAGTTTTCCTTTTCTTCGCCTGTGCCCTAAAAGGAAAAGGGGGTGTGCTTAAAGAAACAGACATTACCACCATCAGGACAAGGTAAGTGTTATAAAAGACATACCCTGGGACGCGGATCATCGGGGGAAGTGCTGACATCACTGAGTCGCCGGATGAAGGAGGAGAACTCCGCAAAAATAACACTTCAAAATGTGAGCGAGTTATAAACGCGATCCGAAAGGAAATGAAGAGGTGCTATTAAAAGATACCTCATTGTGCCTTTTCTTGGTTCTTGTTGGTAACCCGGACACCAAGTTTCCAGAATGACTCCGAGTTTTCCAATTTGAAGCATGTTGCGCTTTCTTCAAAAGGAAATTTGGATCGAAACAAGCATTTGGGTGTGAGAAGGGAACTTTCCCACAAATTCGTCTGGCCGGCTTAGGTGGGGGAGAAGATGAGTCGGAGGAAACATAAATTACCTCTATGGAGTCTTCCTGGCTTTCATTGTCCTCATTCTACACAAGAGTTACAGAGGCGTAAACACAAAATTATCAACAATGAATGGCGAGTTAAAGAGGATGGATTTTTACCTCTGAAAGTACGTCGCCGACTTGGGATTCATCAGCATCAGATGGCTCAGTGACGGCGGCTTTGCCCTTGCCCTTGGACTTCTTCTTTGGAGGCGGCTTGGCTTGCTTCAAGGCCATCTTTTTTGGCCTCTTGGACCAGAATTTGTCACCTTTTTGAAATGACACTTTTTATTATAAGAGGTCATAGCTCAAGTAAGATGGAAGGAATAAAGCAAAAGCGGGTTAAGTTATTTACCTTTGGTGCCGAGTTGATCTTGCAGAACGGCTTAAGACCTATTTGGCCGCACTTGGTCGCGGGTTCGCCGGTCAATTTCTTGATGATGGTTACAATATCATTCTCTGTCAGTGCTGTGTGGAAGTAGCACTGGGGGTGATCCAGGGTGCCGTCAAAATCAGACATTAATCCGTCCCGGCGACTTAAGGGGAGGATACGCCATTCGACCCGGCAGTGGATTAAGTCAACCCGAGTAAGGACGTTGTTTGTTAGAGATCTTAACTCGGACAGTACTGGGATAAAGTCTGACTCCTCTTCTTCGGTGAGCTTGTCTGGGAGTTTGAAATTTGTTGGAAGGCGATCCTCCCTATAGCCAAGAAGCTTGTTCACAACCTCAGGTGAAGTCTCCTGGCAGTAAAACCAAGACTCGCCCAGCCTTTGGGATGGCTTGGCATGACGAGTGACGGGAATGAACTATCCCTGCGGCGTTGAACATTTACACCTCCAAGCTCCAAGCTAGGGCCATTGGAAAATTATGTCTGGCGATTCAAATGGAAGAAGTACCAGAATAAAGGAACTCAGGGTTCCATCCGCAAGTAGGCCTCACAGAACACCTGGAACTGGAATAAATTGCTTATCGAGTTGGGCCCTAAGTCCTGGAGGCGGACATTCATAAAGGTCATGGCATCTCTGAGGAATTTTGATCCAGGCGACTTAAAACCCCATTCAAGGTGTTCAACAAAAACGACTATCTCCCCTTCCTTCGGGTTGGGGATCTCCTCTCCTAACCCGGAACGCCAACCGATAACCTCTTGAGGGTCCAGATTCCCCGTTTTCACATAGTTGTTAAGGAGAGTATCATCAACCTTGGTCGGGAGCCAATCACTTTTGAAAACGGTGCCCATGCTACAAAGGGACAAAATTACGGGTAAATTAACTCGCCAAGCATCTACTAAATGGTGAAACAGATTCGTTTGACTCGCTAAACAATTTGCCTGATAGCTGAGGGAGTTTTTTGACTCGCCGATAAAGGTCCGGGTCAGGATACCAGGGCGAGTTATGAAATTCTTACTACTTAAAGGAAAGATGGTTCAGAGATTCAGTGGTGTCCGCCAAAATGGTGAAGTATGAATCCATAAACAGTTTTCACACGACAGGCAGTAATATATGGATCTACAGAACAGGCAGAAATAAATGCGAAAAGGTCTGTGTAAAACGGCCTATGACCAAGATGAAAACAGTACGATTGACCCAGTAAAATCCTTTCCAAGTCTACAAATCAAGGCTAAGCAACTGAGGGTATGGAAAATGTGGCTGTGTTCACTATCGTCACCACCAACTAGCCGGGAATTACGAAGCTATTCGAGATGTTCTAAATAAACAGTGGATATGAACTTCGAAAAGCTTAGATCTGCCTACAATGGCGGGAGGCTGACCTGGTAAATGCGGTTGGAGGCGTTCGAAGAAAGATTCGCGGCGAGCGTCACACGTTCAGCAGCTCCCGGACGGCGGCGAAGATCTCGGACGGTGACGAAGATCTCGAAGCGGCGGCGAAGCTCTCGGGCGGCGACGAAATGCTCGGACGACGGCGAAGCTTTAGGGCGGCGGCGGAGCTCTCGGGCGGCGATGGAGCTCTCGGGTGGCGACGAGGTTCTCGGTGCAACGGCGAGGAAGAAGAGGGCGACATGATGGGTAGGTGGAAATGTGCCCTGTCCCCTCCTCCCGCCTATTTATCAGGTCGGGCGCTGGGATCGAGGCGCCAAGAGCGAGAACTGCCAAAAAAGATAAAGATTCGACATGATGGCGCCCCAAAATTTTTGGGATAGCGATACCGAAGGATCCGTTGGAGATTATGTCATCATCTCTTCCGAAATTAAAGGGATAAGAAGGCACCAACAAGAAGTGGTTCGACGACTTGAGTTTTTCCGCAACAAATGGCGATTTAAGTGCATGGTGCGTAAAAAGAGTGAGATGTATCGCCCCTAAATGGGTGAGGATATTGGCGTGAAAAAATTCAAGTCAATCTGCGGCCTAATGTTGGGGATATTATCTATTGGGTAACCCGCCCTAGTTGGGCCGGGTCACCCAAGCTGGCGACTCATCTCCAATTGGTTCCGGCCTTGGCCCATCGAGGCCGGGAGTCGTATGACGGTTCAGGACCTTCGGGAGAAGTCCATTGTAGGGAAGATCTCCAAGTCTTGGAAAGATGGCGACTTAGAGATCGGAAGAATCACGATTTCTGTAAAGGAAAGGACTCTTGTAAATCCTGAGGACTCTTGTAAACCCTAAGGACTCGACCTGTATATAAAGGCGAGTCCCAGGGAAGGAGAGGGGAGGTTAGAAATCATCGAGTGCTAGGTCAGGCGAGTTACGCCCCCTGTAATCGAAACACCATCAATAAAACACCAAGCAGGACGTAGGCCTTTACCTCCTCACGAGGGGCCTAACCTGGGTAAATCTCTGTCTCGCTCCCGCATAACCCATTTGAGTCGCCACCAAGGTGCGATGGCTCCAACACTAAGTCCCTTCACGAGGACATCTGCCGTGACAAAACCACGACATCGACCGCTATCCAGCATGCATCTAGTGTATTGAGTTCATGACGAATAGAGTAACGCCTTAAGCAAGATGACATGATGTAGAGGGATAACATCAAACCAATGATGAAAACCCCATATTTTTACCCTTGATGGCAACAACACGATGTGTGCCTCGCTACCCCATCTGTCACTGGGTGAGGTCACTGCACGGTATGAACCCAAAACCAAGCACTTCTCCCATTGCAAGAATCATAGATCTAGTTGGCCAGACAAAACCCACAACTCGAAGAGAATTACACGGATATGAAATCATGCATAAGAGAGATCAGAAGAAACTCAAATAAGATTCATAGATAATCTGATCATAAATCTAGAATTCATCGGATCTCGACAAACACACCGCAAAAGAAGATTACATCGGATAGATCTCCATGAAGATCATGGAGAACTTTGTATTGAAGATCCAAGAGGAGAAGCCACCTAGTTACTAGGTATGGACCTGGAGGTCTATGGTGAACTACAGACGCATCATCGGAGAGGTCATGGTGTTGATGAAGAAGCCCTCCGTGTCCGAATCCCCCTCCGGCAGGGCACCACAACGTGCCCCAGATGGGATCTTGCAGAGACAAAAGCTTGCGGCGGCGGAAAAGTACTTTCGATGATCTCCTGAGTTTTTGTGGAATTTTTGGGGATATATAGGCGCAAACCCTAGGGAAAAGGAGGTCCAGGGGGCCCACAAGCCTGTGGGCCGCGGCCTCCCCCTGGCCGCGGGGTGAGGGCTTGTGGGGCCCCTGGCCCCCTGCCTTGGCTCTCAAGTCTCCTAATCTTCTTCCGTTACGACAAAAATCTTTTCGGGGATTTTATTCCGTTTGGACTCCGTTTCAAAATCTCCTCTGAAAGGGGTCAAAAACATGGAAAAAACAGGAACTGGCACTTGACTCTGAGTTAATAAGTTAGTCCCAAAAAATATATAAAAGGCATGCAAAACATCCAAAGTTTCACAAGATAATAGCATAAAACCATAAAAAAATTATAGATACGTTGGAGAAGTATCAGGTACCTATGAGGTCAAAGCTTCAATCGGACACAGAGAAAGATAGGGGCTTATAGTTTTGCCTCCCAACTATTTAACTCAAGGGTAATGTCAACAATAATAACTCGTGATCACCCACATCTGAGTGGATATATTTGTCTAGATCATTCCCCAACACATGAAACTTGCAAAAGATAAAGGCAAAATAAAGGAAATGGTGAAGATCACCACGACTTTTATATAAATGTAAGTACTAGAAAGTAAAGGTAACAGATATGCCCTTTGCGGAGGGAAGCAGAGGTTGTCATGCGCTTTTATAGTTGGATGCGCAATCCCTTAATGCAAAAGAACATCACTTTATATTGCCCCTTGTGATAAAGAATTTTATTATGCAGTATATCTCTTTTATTTCTTCCATATCACAAGTTCGTATAAAGTTTATTTTCCTCGCACTATTATATCACACATATTTAGAGAGAAATTTTTATTGCTTGCACTAATGACAACTTACTTGAAGGATCTTACTCAATCCATAGGTAGGTATGGTGGACTCTCAAGGCAAAACTGGGTTAAAGGTGTTTGGATGCACAAGTAGCATCTCTACTTGGTGCCGAAGTTTTTGGATAATAAGGGGTGAAAGCAAGCGACACATGTTGAAGGATCTATAACCATATAACTTTTATTTGGAATAAGAAAACATAATTCATTATGTTGTCTTCCTTGTCCAATATCAACTTCTTAACATATAATATTTTAATGAGTGCTCACAATCATAAAAGATGTCTAAGATAATATATTTATATGTGAACCTCTCTTTCTTTATTACTTCCTTTTAATTGCAGCAATGACCAATAGCTTTGTTTGTCGACTCACAACAAATTTGGATCAACATACTTTTTATATGTGAAGTCATCACTCCCCATAAGATCATTATATATAGTCTTCTGCTTTTATTCTATACTTCTTTCTATTTCTATATCTCAAGATCATAGCAAGCAAGCAAAGCCCTCAACTCAAAACTACTCTTTGTTATATAACTCTCGGACTTGCTTACATAGGGGGAACATATATCAAAACTCAAAACTAGATCACACTAAAACTTTATTCTGGTAGATCAAGTATTACAAACAAGATCGAACGGAGAAAAACGAAGAAAGTAAAAGATGTGATGGTGATACAATACCGGGGCAACTCCCCCAAGCTTGGCACAAGCCAAGGAAAGTGCCATATAGCCATGTGTTTAGTTCTCTTTCTTCAGAGGTGGTGGTTTTATATTCTTGGCGATGATGCCCCTCAGAATGAGATTATCCTCCTCAAGCTTATTATTTCGCTGTCTGAGATCCATTATTTCCTTGCAAAGTTTCCAGTGATAGTTAGATCTCCCATAACCCATGGATGTTCCATTCACTACTGGAATCAGGGAATTTGCCATCAGCGAGTTCTTTGCCGTCTGTTGGCTGATGGCAAAGAGCCTCTTTGCCGTTAGCTGACAAAGAATAGACGGAAAAGTAATGGTTGTTGGCAAAGATCCTATTTGCCATCAGCCATCTCTTTGTCGTCTGCAAGAAGACGGCGGAGAAGGTGTAGGCAGACGACAAAAGGTTGGCTGTTGGCAAAGAACATGTTTGCCATCAGCCAACCCTTTGTTGTCTGCCAGCGGACGACAGAGAAGGTGAAGGTAGACGCCCAAGGGTATGGTTGGCGCCAACCCTAACGGCAGGTGCCAACCCCACCCCGCCCCCACCAAACCAACCCCTCTGTTGTGTGCCTCCACACCTTTGTCGTCCGCCTGAAGACGGCAAAGGGGACAACCCCATAATGGTCACCTGCACCCACCTGCCCCACTCTCTCTCTCTCTCTCTCCCACTGTCTCCACCCCACGCGCCCACCCTCCTCTCTCTCTCGCCCATGCCCACCCGAGCACCGCTGCCACACCACCGCAGCTGCGTCGGCCCCCACCCCGCCCCGACCACCCACTCCTCCCTGCGTCGGCTCCCCACCTCGCAACCGGCCACCCCTCGTCGGGCCTCCTTCATGTGCCGCTCCCCACCCACGCCACCCACCCCTCCTCCCCCACGTCGGCGCCCCTACCACGCCCAATGCCCCTACCGCCGCCCGACGCCCCCACTGCCTCTGGCCGCAAAGGTGATTTTTTTGGTCAATTTTTTGTTGTTTTCCTTTTTTAAGTATAGCTTAGTTTAGTGGTAAGGGTGCATTTGGATGCAATGTAATTTTAGAGATTTTCAAGAATATTGTGGTTTGTGAAAAAACATTGGTATTTAATACTTTGAGGTGTTTGCATGAAAAAATATTGTAGTTTAAGAAACTATGGTATCACTTATACCGTGGTTTTCTTACAATATCTGAAAAAGAGGTCATGACCTCTTTTTTCAAATTGAACCAAGAGAAAACGACAGCGCCTTGGGCTCTACGTCATCATTATCTGTTAATTGAAATTCAATTTATCACATGATTATTAGGCGTTTCTCGCTAGGTGATGCTTAACTATTTGTTTCGTTGGTCTCTCAAGCCCATGTTCTTCCGGACGATGTCGCTAGTGATTCCTTCGTCTGTTGGTCAGTGGTCACCACTCCAGCAAGGGGTAGCATGTTCTCCATAGTTAATATTTCTACATACGACCCCATCGGTTGAGCCGACGGTGCATGTTACTCTCCGGTGATCTTGCATGCTTCTATTGAGTCGCTGGATGATGATTACTTTCTCGCGAGTAGCGGAGTCTAAAACAAAGCTCGCCCATGGAGTAGATTAATTTGCATGCATGGACGTCTAAAACTAAAAGATAGCTAGGTGATTGATTCTATGTTGTCATTGGATGTATGTATGGCATGGTTGCATACAAGTATACGATATAATCCGATGCGGTGTGTATGGCATGGCTGCATGCAAGTACAAGATAGAATTCTCGTCCTAGGCTATGACATCTCGTGGCATCTAGGAGAGGCCGGACGTCTTGCATTGCATGCATGGCTGCATGCATGCATTGCATGGCCGTTTTTACACGCTGATCAGCCCCTTGAGTGTAGCTGGTCAGTTAGGTGCAGTTAGTCAAAATTACGGTAAAACAACAATTGCCAAACGGATCGGTAGTTTTTTCAAAACAGAGAAAAAACAACGCTTTTGACAAACCGAGGTATTCATTGCCCTCATGTTGGAAAGCTGAGGTTTTGAATTACCACGGTTTTAGAAAAACGGTGCTACCAAACTAGGCCTAAGTACTTTAGTTTAGTTGGTAGTTTAGTTTAATTTAGAAGGAGGAGAAGGGGAAAAGTGGAGGAGGAGGAGAAGAAGAAGAGGAAGAGAAGAGGAGAAGAGGAGGAGGAGAAGAAGAACAAGAAGGAGAAGAGGATAAGAGGAGAAGAAAGAGGAAAAATAAAAAGAAGGAAGAAAAAGAAGAATAAGAAGAAGAAGAAGAAGAAGAAGAAGAAGAAGAAGAAGAAGAGGAAGGATAAGAAGAAGGAGAAGAAGAAGGTGAAGAAGGTGAAGGAGGAGGAGGAGGAGGAGGAGGAGAAGAAGAAGAAGAATAAGAAGAAGAAAAAGAGGAGGAGGAGAAAAAAAGAAGAGGAAGAATAAGAAAACGACACCCTGACACCCTGACACGATGCCCTGACACCCCGACACGACGCCCCGACACCCCGACACGATGCCCCAACACGCCATCCCGACGACACCCCGACACGAAACTCCGTGTAACTGTTAATGCGCCGCCCTCGGTGCCACTGACACCCAACCCCCGACCCCTGACACCTCTTTGGCCTCCTGTTGACCGAAAAGGTGATCTTCGTCCTGATGACCCACAAGTATAGGGGATCAATCATAGTACTTTCGATAAGTAAGAGTGTCGAACCCAACGAGGAGCAGAAGGCTCTGATAAACTGTTTTCAACAAGGTAATAACTTCAAGCACTGAAAGTAGCGGTAACAAGTGATGGTGTAGTGAGGTGAAACGTAGCATGCGAAAAGTAACAAGTAACAAGTAGTAGCAACGGTGCAGCAAAGTGTCCCAATCCCTTTTGTAGCAAGGGACAAGCCTGAACAAAGTCTTATAAGAGGAAAAATGCTCCCGAGGACAGAAGGGAATTTCTGTCATGCTAGTTTCATCATGTTCATATGATTCACGTCCGTTACTTTGATAGTTTGATATGTGGGTGGACCGGCGCTTGGGTACTGCCCTTACTTGGACAAACATCCCACTTATGATTAACCCCTCTCGCAAACATCTGAAATTACGAAAGAAGAATTAAGACAACATCTAACCATAGCATTAAACTAGTGGATCCAAATCAGACCCTTACGAAGCAACGCATAGACTGGGGTTTAAGCTTCTGTCACTCTAGCAACCCATCATCTACTTACTACTCCCCAATGCCTTACTCTAGGCCCAAGTATGGTGGAGTGTTATGTAGTCGACGTTCACATAACACCACTAGAGGAAAAACAATATATAGCATATCAAAATACCGAACGAATACCAAATTCACATGACTATTATCAGCATGACTTATCCCATGTCCTCAGGAACAAAAGTAACTACTCACAAAGCATAAACATAATCATGATCAGAGGTGTAATGAATAGCATCAAGGATCTGAACATAAACTCTTCCACCAAGTAATCCAACTAGCATCAACTACAAAGAGTAATCAACACTACTAGCAACCTTACAAGTACCAACCGGAGTCGCGAGACGGAGATTGGTTAAAAGAGATGAACTAGGGTTTGGAGAGGAGATGGTGCTGATGAAGATGTTGATGGAGATGACTCCCCTCCGATGACTGGAGTGTTGGTGATGACGATGGCGAGGATTTCCCCCTCCGGGAGGGAAGTTTCCCCGGCAGGATCATCCTGCCGGAGCTCTAGATTGGATCTGCTCAAGTTCCGCCTCGTGGCGGCGGAGAATCCACGAAAAAGCTCCACCCTGATTTTTTCCGGGCGAAACCCTTCATATAGCAAAAGAGGGGGGCCAGTGGGCCACCAGGGTGCCCACAAGCCCTGTTGCCGCGGCCAGGGGGTAGGCCGCGGCAACCAGGCTTGTGGGCCCCTGGTTGCTCCCCTCTGACACTTCTTTCGCCCAGTATTTTTTATATATTCCCAAAAAAATCCACATTGATTTTTAGGGTATTTGGAGTTGCGCAGAATAGAGGACTCAGACTTGCTCCTTTTCCAGTCCAGAATTCCAACTGCCGGTATTCTCCGTCTTCAAATAAACCTTGCAAAATAAGGGAGAAAAGGCATAAGTAAGGTTCCACAAAGTATAATAACAGTCCATAAAGCGATAAATATCAACATTAAAGCATGATGCAAAATGGACGTATTAACTCCCCCAAGCTTAGATCTCGCTTGTCCTCAAGCGAAAACCAAGACCCAAAACATGTCCACATGTTTAGGAATGAAGGTGTCAATAAAACATAATACGGACATGAGGGCATCATGATCACACATAGAACAACAATACATCATAAAGATTCTTAAGGGAAAGTAACAATTCCTTCACAAAGCAAAGTATGAAACAAAAACCTTACCGAGAAGTAGCCAACAACAGTCCATAGTCATTGAAGCAATTGCAATTTATCATAACATGAGAAAGAGTCAAATAAGAACATGTAAAGCAAATCCACATACTCAACCATCTCTTTTGTTTTCCACAATTGTGACAACTCACATGGTACTCATGGTATCAAAGTTTCAGTTGGACATAGAGAAAGATAGGGGCTTATAGTTTTGCCTCCCAACCATTTACCTCAAGGGCAAAGTCAACAATAATAAAGCATAAGTACTCATCTCCAAGTTGATATATGAATATATATCTTTCCCAAGCATATGACGTTCACCAAGAAAAAGGCTAAATAAGGAATTGGTGAAGATCACCATGACTCTTACAAGGGCAAAAAGTAAAGGTACAAGATAGGTCCTTCGCAGAGGGAAGCAAAGGTTGGCATGCGCTTTTGAGGTTTGGATGTGTGTCCTCTTAGTGCAGAGGAACGTCACTTTATATTGCCCCCTGTGATAAAGAACTTTATTATGCAGTCTGTCGCTTTTATGTCTTCCTCATCACAGGTTCGTATAAAGCTTATTTTCCACACACTAATAGATCATACATATTAGAGAGCAATTTTTATTGCTGGCACCGATGACAACTTACTTGAGGGATCTTATTCAATCCATAGGTAGGTATGGTGGACACTCATGGCAACACTGGTTTGAAGGTTTATGGATGCACAAGTAGTATCTTGAGGTTTTGGCTAATATGATGTGGAAGCAATCGTCACATGCTAAGGGATCTCTAATCATATAACATTGTTTGGGACCAAGCAAACACAATTCATTATGTTGTCTTCCTTGTCCAACATCTACTTCTAAGCATGTAATAGTTTGGTGAGTGCTCACAATTATAGAAAGTGTCTAAGATGATATATTTATATGTGAACCTCTCTTTCCTTATTACTTCTTATTAATTGCAACAATGACTGAGGTCTATGTTGGTCTATTCTCAACAAGTTTCAATCATCATACTTGTTATATGTGAAGCTATCACTTTCCATAAGATCATCTAATGATCTTTCATGCTATCGTTCTTTTCATACTTTTGAGCACGACACAAAATAAAGCCCTTGACTAAGATACTCTTTGTTACATAGCTCGCAAGCTCGAATACATCGGGGGAGACACAAGGCAAAATACTCAAACTAAAACACTAAAGACTTAAACCACTAAGAGAAGAAATAAAACTAAAAAGGAAAGAACTAAAACAAAGGTAGAAGAAAAAGATATAACGTTGATACGATACCAGGGAAACTCCCCCAAGCTTGGCATATGCCAAGGGAGTTGCCCATACCAATGCTTAGTTGTCTTCCTTTGGTGGTGGAGTTGTTGAAGCAGTCTTTGCCTTTGATTCCAAGAGAGCTATCAATCTTTGATTTATACCTTTGAGATCTGCGACATGGTTTTCAAGCAAAACAACTTCACAACAAAGGGAAATATTGCGAGCACGAGTTGTTTTACAAAACCTCAAGAGTTCAATCAAGGATGGAGACAGCACGTGGAGGAAGGGTTGGAGAAAATCTACTCCTTCAACGTCTTCAATGTTGAACCTAGGTTGAACTCCCTCCCTAGCTTCGGTTTTCTCCTTAGCTTTGTCCCTGGCTTCCGTGACTTCTACTCTTTTCAGATCAGCATCTACTTCTTCATGAACTTCAGGAAGACTATTCTCCCCAACAGATTCCTGAGACATCTTTGCTCTAAATCTGCGGCAGACAACAGGCTCGAAACAAAAACAGAGGAAAACTGCACGATACGGAGATCAGAACCCTCGGGCGTATATATAATGATTTTTTCTGTACCAAAAGGAGTGCTCCACAAGAAAACAGAGTCCGGGAGGCACACGAGGTGCCCACAAGCCCTGTTGCCGCGGCCAGGGGGGAGGTCGCGGCAACCAAGCTTGTCGCCGCCTCGTGCGCTCTCCGGACTGCTTTTTACTTTTCTAATTTTCCATAAATTCCAAAACGGAGAAAATTTCCTATTGGAAAAGTTTCGGAGTCCAATTACTTACTAAAACACATACCTCTTCGTTTTCAGGGTCTGAAACAGGCTGATAAACATCCCTTATGTACTCCTCTGGAGTTATGATATTGATGATATTGGTCTCAACATTTATGGGAGTACCAGAGATCTAATGCTTGATTCTTTGCCCATTTACCACACTAGGAAAAATACCTTCCGTGTTATTGATTTTGATGGCACCGAAACGATATACTTCCTCGACAACCTAGGGACCTTCCCATTTAGAGAGAAGCTTGCCTGCGAAGAATCTTAAACGAGAATTGTATAGCAGGACATAATCACCTACACTGAACTCTCGTTTTTGTATTCTTTTATCGTGCCATCTCTTAACCTTTTCCTTGAACAACTTGGCATTCTCATATGCCTGGGCCCTCCTTTCATCTAATGAGTTGATATCAAACAGCCGCTTCTCACCGGCAAGTTTGAAATCGAAGTTGAGCTCTTTGATTGCCCAATAAGCTTTGTGTTCCAGCTCAAGAGGTAAATGACAGGCCTTACCATAAACCATTTTTACGGCGACATGCCCATGGGATTCTTATAAGCAGTCCTATAAGCCCATAGTGCATCGTCAAGTTTGCTAGACCAATTCTTTCGAGATCTATTGACGGTC